>NC_141689.1:722133657-722867823 GCF_964263255.1 Lissotriton vulgaris | reverse complement strand
AGACGTCGGAGCGCGGCCACATAGTCGTCTATGGACTCGCCTGCCTCTTGCTTCCTTTGTTGAAAATTGTAGCGGTCTATGGATACACAGACTGCTGGGCGGTAATGGTTGTCCAAGTCTTCCAGTGCATTTTTGAAGACATCCACAACTGTTGCACCCCTTTCCTTGGGCACTATGTTTGCGAACACTCTCACCCCTTCCGGGCCTAGATTGTGGAGTAACAGTCTCTTTTTTCTTGCTGGGGTGTATTCCTCTCCATTTTCGTCCTCTAGTGCCTCAATGTAGTTCTTAAAGTATTCCCTCCAATCCTCCCATTTTAGCTGGGGTTCCCCTGGTCTGGGTAGGAAAGGGATGGGGGCCAACAGGGCTGATGCTTGATTCGCCATTTTGACTTCGCCTCTGTGGTCTGCCTCTTGGGCTCTGGGTTGGTCGGGCCCACTGGATGCTCCTGCACTCCCCGCCGTGTCACCTTGACCCCTGGGGCTACCCGGGGTGTTGTCCCTTATTGCCTGCGTGGGGTTGTCTATTTGCGCCCCCTCCTCTGGCTGTGGGGTGGTGCCTTTGGTTGCCAGGGTGCTGGGTGTATGCTCTTTTCCCTCCATAAGCACTGACCTGGTTCCTAGTGGCTTGTGTCCTTGCACGGGGTGCCTTTGCGCTGCTGCCATGCTCTATGCTTATGCTGGTTGCCGGTTGTGTTCTGTCCCGCAGGCTGGTGTGGGGCTGATGGGGTTGGTTGCTCCTTTCCACTGTGCTCGGTGGTGTTCGTGTCTCAGCCTCGTCGCCAATATAATGTTCCTTCCTTGCCCCCACAGCATACACTCTGAGCCTCTGTACGTTTGTAACTGCTTTATTGCATTTGTACAAAGTTATAGCTAACATAGAGCGCCGAGCGTCTTGTTCCGATCAGCTCCGGTCGCCAACTGCCAATTATCCCTTTCGCGCCTTAGCCTCCGTCAGTTCTGCGCATGCGTGCGCCTTCCGCTCTCGTCTACGGCGTGACGCGTCCTCGCGTACACGCTCGTAGACTAGAGCGCTCACCACACAGGCACCTATCGGGAGGTCATTTTCGCCATGTAGCAGCCTACATGGAGAAAAGGCAGAGTGCGCATGACTCGTTTGGTTGACCCCAGACGCCCGACTAAACATTCAGTGCTCTCAGCAGTGGGTAAGCCACTCCTCCCCTACCCTAGAGCAGACCCGCCCACCTGCCCACCCCCAAACAAACCCTTCTGCTTTCTTGCAGTGCAAGAAGCAGAAACATAAAATGGTAATTTTACCATTTTATGTTTCTGCTTCTCGCACTGCGAGGAAGCAGTGGGGCACGCCCCTCCGTCCTACGCCCTGTTGCATTTAGTTGCCAGTTAAGATTGTCCGGAGTACCTGGCTTTGAAACTCTTGCATGCTGACTTGAATTCTAGGCGCACCTGGGCAGGGGAAGGCGAACAATTGACTTACGCATTTTACCCACCAGGCCGTTCAGGAGTCCTGCATCCTCTCCCTGAAAGATTTCACTTCCAAGAGTTTTTGACGGCATTAACTTCACCCTCATTCCCCGCAGGATTGGGTCTAGACTGACAGGTGCTTCGAGGCGTCTGTGAATGCGCATTGAGGGCCTGAGCTTTACTTCTGGTTGACTATTTTTGCCGAGCTAAGTTTCCTCTTGCCTCGATCCAGGCTGCTAGATACTTATATTCTGATAGTTGCTGATGTTTTCACTTCTGAGCTCCCAGGCCACCTTCTTGATGACTGTTTTACCGAAGACGATTACTTTTCTTTTTGCCAAACTCACTTCAAGTTTATTAGGCCTGGTATATTCGCCCAATTTATTGATCTGTCACTGGAGGCGCACTTTTGAATTGCTTAACATCACCAAATCATCTGTATTCAGTAAATTAGACAGTGGTATGCTTCCCAATTATGACAGGTGTGAATTAACAAGATCCAATGTTAATGTGAGATTTGATATGTTTGAATTAAATAGCAGCAGAGCCAAGCCGCACCCTTGTTTTAGCCCCCTGTGGTGCCGATTTTCCAAGATAAAAAACGGTTGTCACTAGTTTTATCCTTGTTCACGTGTCTGAATATAGAGGCTCTATCGCCCTTAGCAGTTTCACAGGGCTTCCCCATGGTTGTAATTTTGTCCACAGAGGACTTCCGGGGACCCGTCAAAGGCTGCCTTTGAACTCAACAAAACAAATTTATGAGTGTATACAAACAAGCAACCCGGTACATAAGAAAGGAAAATGCCATCAGGTTCGAGATGCAACCTTGATTTTGTGGAACCTTATCTGGTTCAGGAGTATTAGCTAGTCTTCTTCAGCCCAGATGCTAAGGTTTGCCAGCAACAGACCAGCAAGTCATTTTGCTTCACATCCAGCAGTGATATCAGACGATAATTGATTGGTTGGTTCCTCTTCCCTCCCTTAAAAATGGGGTGTAGTATTGAGCCTCTCCAGGAATCTGGGACGTCTTCTTTCCAAAGTACTTCAATGAAAACAAATAATGGGTTCAGACAAAAATAAATAACACATCGACCAACTAGCCCTTTTACTGAAGGAAACAATCCTTAAGGCAGATATGCACTTTGTGCTCGAACACACTGTCATCACACACTCTGAAGACAGACACTGGATGAAGTACGCTGGTCCACTGCCCCATGCTGTATCCTGTGGTGGGTGGAAACAAAATGTGAAGGACAGCTGAACAGACCAATGGATGAAGACAGTGGGCTCAACGTACCTGTATGTTTCTATATATTTCTGCATTTTTTTTGTGGAAAATATTTATTTCGAAAGAGCAATACAAATACAGACCCACAACCACAGGGGCCGGTCAGTAACAGCTAGCATCAAAGTCCATCAGTAATACACAGCTCATCAGCCGGCAACCCGGGGGTCCAGTAGCGATAGAATACACCCAGACGATATCCTTGTAGTGGAAAGAGGATCATTGAAAGGTTTCACATTTTTATTTTTTTTAAAAGACAAAACAACCTAATCCCGAGGTAATGTGTAAAGGGTGTGTGACTGTCTCAGATAGCAGGGGGAGCGACTCAAGATGACAACTATAAAAGGATATGAAAACATAAGGGGGGGGAATGAAGGGGTCAGGGTCAGACAACCCGGTGACATACAGCAGGACATGGACGTATGGAATGCTCGGTCACGGGGACTGAGGGACGGCAGTCATTTCTACAAATGGGGGGTACAGATTTCTCCACGATACAAGTTCCATTGACCCCATATCCTTCCTCATTTCTTAGGTCGTCCACGGGCGATGTACACAGTTTTCTCGCGGACCATGCACCAATCCATGTTGTCCTCCCAAGTGGAAACCAGGGGTGCACGTGGAGACCCCCACAGCTGGGCTATGTCTCTTTTCACAATCATGTTGCAGAGGGTGGCCCATTCAGTCTGCGCTATGCTATAGTCATTCGGCTCCCACACATTCAACAGACATCTCCTAGCCTCTGGCAAAAGCGATACACCTGTGACTTCATCCATAACCTCATGCAATCGTTTCCAATACTCCACCACATCCGGACATTCCCACAAAATGTGAAGAAAAGTAGCAAGCATACCACAGCAGCGCCTACACAATCCATCTAGAGAATAACCCATGCGCAGCAAACGTGGACCCGTAACATACACACGGTGTAGGATCTTCAATTGCACCAGTCGGAGACGCGCCGGGATCCCCACTTCCTTAGGAGAGGATATCGCAGCCTGCCAATCTTCATCATCCAGCTCCAGCCCATCACCAGTCCAGGCCTCACAAGAAGATCTGAGCGATTATTAATCAGCTTTTTATAAATAAGGGAGATGGTGCTGTCCGGGACATACCCGTCAAGCATCCTGTCTTCCAAAGGAGAGGACTCCGGGACATCAGTGCCAACAGGGAAGACGGATACAAGTGCGTGACGAACCTGCAAGTAGTGGAAGTGCTCCCTATCGCCCAGTCTATATTCTTGTTGGAGTTCCACAAAGGATTTATTCCTGTCCTTGACCCAGAGGTCCCCTACCTTGCTAATCCCTATGAGATCCCAGTTGTCAAACCCCTTCGTTCTCCAAAGACAGCCCAGTCGCTCAGCAGCATAAAGCGGAGTGGCTCTGGTCAGCCTATCTGTCCACCCCGTTGCAGCAGTCGCCGCGCCCCACACTCGTACCGCAACCCTGGTAGGTCCGGTCAGAGACTTTCCCGCCGACCTGGAGTACAGCGCCATGTTATAATCTCCTCCCGGGAGCTGCCATCTATCCATCTCAAATGCCAGGTTAGGGACAGGGCCGTACATTGCTTGGTTGATGGCACTCAGTTGCGACGCCCAGTAATACCTTTTTATGTCAGGCAACGCAATACCACCGTCGTACCAGGGTAGGGTCAGTTTCGCCAACGCAATGCGAGGTCGCCCGCCCCATACCAGCTTCCTCTGGAGGCCCTCGATCTCCCGGAAGTAGCTTGCAGGCACCAGGTCAACCGTGTTCTGAAGGGCATACAAAAAGCGAGGGAGGGACATCATTTTAAACAAGGCCGCTCTCCCAACTGGGGACAACGACAATCCGCACCATGTTGTAACGTCGGATCCGAGCCGGTGGAGCCGCGGGAGCAGATTCTTCTCATATCGTGTGGCTGAGTCCAGGGAGATATAAATCCCCAAGTATTTAAAACCGTCACGCGATACTGGTATCGGACAGTAACGGGGGAACAGTGGCATCTCCGCAGTGAGCGGGTAGATACAGGATTTAGACCAATTGATGGCCAAGCCTGAATTTCTTCCAAAGGAGCGCAATACGTCAAACAGCACTCCCAGGGACTTACGAGGGGAAGTAAGATATAACAGGATATCATCCACGTATAGGGATATACGGTCCTCAAAATTAGAGGACCACCTAATGCCCTTTAGCGACGGTTCCCACCTAAGCACGCTGCCAGGGGCTCAAGAGCAAGCGCGAAAAGGAGCGGTGATAATGGACATCCCTTTCGCGTGCCTCTGCCAAGGACTAAAGGCTCCGAAGCCCTACCGTTCACGACCACTTGGGCCATTGGCTGTTCGTAAAGGAGTTTAACCCAGCCGATAAAATGAGGTCCGAAGCCGAATTTAGCAAGTGCCGCCCACAAATACAGCCATTCAATCGTATCGAAGGCCATCGAGGCGTCCAACGAAACCAAGATGGCCGACTCGCGAAGCGACCCCGCCCTTGCAAGCACACCATGGAGGCGGCGTAAATTGAGAGCCGTATTCTGGTGAGGAATAAACCCGGACTGATCAAGGTGTATCAGATCACCAATAACCGTGATCAAACGATTCGACAGGAGTTTCACCAAAATTTTGGGTTCAACGTTCAGGAGTGAAATCGGCCAGTATGAAGAACATTGATCACAAGGCTTCCCATCCTTGTGAATAGCTACAATAGAAGCCAATCTCTGATCTCGGGGAAAAATCCCAAGATCGCGCGATTCCAGAAACATTTGGCGAAGGTATGGCGCCATTTTATCCAGACACAATTTATACAGCTCAATCGGGAGACCATTTGGACCAGAGGCCTTCCCTGAACGAAGGGAGCGAATAGCGAGTGCTATTTCATCAGTAGAAAAATCTACCTCCATAAGCTCTCTATCAGACTGCGAGAGGCTAGGCAACGCGATATCCCTAAGTAGCAAGTGTGAATCCTCCTCTGGCCTGTCGGAAACCAGCGAGTAAACCTTCTGAAAATGCTGAGCAAACACCGCAACTATACCATCAGGGTCCACGACTCGTTCACCGTCCTCACTCACCACAACAGGCACCACACGATTCAGCCTTTCTCTCTTATCCAGCCACGCAATCAACTTCCCAGCCTTATCTCCGACATCGCACAAACGCCCCTGTTGCTCACAACTCATCATCCTCGCCGCGTCCGTCACCAACTCCTTGTAATCGGTTTGTTTAAGGGCCAAAACATGCAAACCTTCGGGTGTGACCTCAGACCCCAACTCCTCTTCCAACAACGTAATTTCAGTCTCCAATCTCACCACTTCCTCATTCTTGCACTTTCTCGCACTAGAAATCAGAGAAAGGGCTTGGCCCAGGACAACAGTCTTAAAGGCCTCCCACAGTGAAACCGAAGAGGACACCGACCCAGCATTCTCCTCAAAGTAATGATCTACACACTTAACTACCTCAGCCCTTGTTTTCGGATGACTTAGGTGCCAGGGGTTAATTGGGGCAACACGGCCTCCGGCTTCTAATTGTACATCTATCGTAAGCCAGAGAGGCAAGTGATCAGAGATCCCCCGAGCAAGATGGCGAATTTCCCTCACAGAGACCATCTGCGCCGCTGGCAATATGATATAATCGAGCCTAGAGAGACTTCCGTGTGCACCCGAATAGAAAGTATATTGTGCCTGCCCAGGGTGTAAGTGCCTCCAGCAATCTACCAAACCCAATGCATTCAGGAAATCGCTCATCCATAACTGCGACCACAAAAGAGTCCGGGGGGGGGGGGGGGGGGGTGACTATCTTCGCTACCACAAACAACCGAATTAAAATCCCCACCAACCACCATCATACCCAATGGGAAATTCAGCACCACCCTACCCAGATCAGCAAATGTGACGGACTGTAAACCCAGTGGGACATTGGAATTGGAAACGGTATTTATAAAGCGCGACTGTCGCTTCGGAAGAAGCATCCTGGCGCTAACTGGAAGGTGGGCGGAAGGGAGAGAATTAGGCAGGATTAGATGGTGTCCCGCACATACTCGTCCGGTAAGCTGAAGATCCATGTTTTCAGTTGTTTCCTGAATAGGCATTCCTTTGTCAGGGATCTCAGATGCTGGGGCATGGCGTTCCATGCTTTGGAGGATAGGTGGGTAAGGGTTTTACCCCCTTTGGTTTTTAGGTTGAACTTAGCTAGTGTTAGAAGGTTGTTGTTGGAGGATCTCAGGGTCCTGTGTGGGTTGTAGTGGGGATAGCGTTTGACTAGGTACTTGGGACCAATATGGTTGAATGCCCAGAAAGCCACGGTTAGGATATTGAATAGGATCCTTTTGTGCAAGGGCAACCAGTGGAGGGTTCTCAGGGCGGAGGAGGCTGAAGATCTTCTGGGGAGTTTAAGCACCAGCCTAGCAGCCGAATGCTGGACACTCTGAAGTTTTTTGAGTGTGGTTTTTTTCACACCTGCCAGGAGGCCGTTGCAGTAATCTATGCGCGATAGGATTAGTGCCACGGTAACCGTCTTTCTGGCTTCAATTGGTAGGAAATCAAAACATTTTTTGAGGGATTTAATGATTCCGAAGCAGCTTCCTGCAACTGTCCTGACATGCTGGTCGAAGGACAGGTCAGTGTCGAAGGTGACTCCAAGGTTTCTTGCAGTAGCAACGGTCTGTGGGGGGGCTGTGGAGTCCTCTGGCCACCAGAGATGGGGACAGAAGTTAACGTTTTTCCCTATGGGGAGGATTTCTGTCTTTCCAGTGTTACACTTGAGGTGGTTGGTTTCCATCCACAGGAAGACATCCTTCAGGCAGTTTGTTAAGTTTTGTTCGGCAGTTGTGGAGTTCTCTTCGAGCGGGACTATGAGTTGGGTATCGTCGGCATAGGATGTAACAGTGATACCGTAGGATTCGATCAGAGAGATAAGGGGTATGAGGTAGGCGTTAAAGAGCAGAGGGCTTAAAATAGAGCCCTGTGGGACTCCTAATCGAATCTTTTTCTCTGCAGAGCTGAAAGGTCCTAGTTTGACGGATTGTGATCTTTCGGAAAGGAAGGATATTATCCAATCCAATGCCAGGTCAGAGATGCCAATGTCCCGAAGTCTGTCTAGAAGTATTAGGTCGGAGATTGTGTCGAACGCTGCCGTGAGGTCCAACAAAATCAATACGGCGTTTTTCCTTTGGTCTTGGAGAATTTTTATGGAGTCAGTCAACTCAATCAAGGCTGTTTCTGTTGAGTGCTGAGGACGGAATCCTGATTGTTGGGGGTGGAGGATATTGTTTGTTTCTAGGTGGGTTTTGAGTTCCCTGTAGACTATTTGTTCTGTGATTTTACCCAAGACTGGGAGGAGGGAGATGGGGCGGAGGTTGGTGAGGTCCGAAGGGGGTTTGTTTGGTTTTTTCGTCAGAGGTTTAACAGTGCCATGTTTCCATGCACTAGGGACAGTTCCAGTACTGAGGGAAGTGTTTACTATTTCATTGATGATGGGATTGACAATGTCAATCAGTTGATGTAGGATACTAGGAGGACAGGAATCGGAGGGGGCGCCTGATTTGCATGCTAAGATGACTTCCTTGGATTGGGCTAGGGTGACCTGTGAGAAGACCTTTAGGTGAGCCGGGGTATTGTCTTCAGGTTCCTGTCTGGCGGGGGACTGGGGACGTTGGTAGGGAGGGAAGTCCTTCTGAATAAGATTGATTTTCTCTTCAAAGAAATCTGCTATTTTGTCGCAGAGATCTTGAGAGGGGGGTATTTCAGACTGTAAGGCTGCAGGATGGGTGAAGGATTTAACTATTGCAAACAGAGTTTTTTGCTTTTGTTTGGCGCCATTAATGGTTCTGGTGTAGAAGTCTTTTTTGGCGTTTTTTATAGTCGAGTGATAGCTTTTCCTTAGTTGGACGTAGGAGTTTCTGTCCATGCTATCATATGTTTTTCGCCATTTACGTTCTCCTTTTTTGCAAAGCAGGTGAGCCTTGGCTACTTCTGGTGTAAACCAAGGGGCGTTCGTTTTAGTTTTAGTTTTTGTACCATTTCTCCTGGTGCGTTTGGGTGGGGCACGGATTTTAATTTCGTGGGATAACCAGTTGTGGAAGGATTGGGAGTCTTGTTCCACATCTCCCGACATGTTGGGGATTTGGGTCTCAAAGGTGGGATTGAGTTTGAAGGCTTCTTCTACCTTTTTCCAGTTGACCTGGTTCTCTGGAGAAAAGCAAGGTTTAATTGTGTTTATATGCTGGGGGGTTCTGATGAGGAATGGGATCAGATTGTGGTCAGTCCAGATTTGTGGGACTGGGGTGTGGGTTTCTAGAGAGGGGAGATTGGTACAGATCCCATCTAGGATGTGTCCCGCTCGGTGGGTGGGTTCCTTAACCTTTTGTTGGAGGTTGAAAATCTCCAATGTTTGGTGGAAGTTAAGTGTCTGCGCATCCTCTGTGGAATCGAGGTGCAGGTTGAAATCACCCAGCAGGGTGGCATGCGGGTATCTGATTAGGAGTTGTCCGAGGGTGTCACTGAGGGAATCTAGAAATTTGGTGGCAGTGCCTGGTGGACGATAAATAAGTCCTCCTGAAAATGAGGTGGACTCATTGAGTTTGATGGAGAATCCAAGGGATTCGGCGCCTTTTAGTGAGTCGAGGGTGAAGGTGTGGCATTTGAAGGAGTTTCGTAGTAGAAGGGCTACACCTCCTCCTCGCCCCTTTGGTCTGTCTTGCCTGTATATGGAATATCCTTGTGGGAGAGCGGTGGCTAGATCGGGGTTACTGTTGTTCGTAAGCCAGGTCTCTGTTATAAGAAGACAGTCGATGTTTGATTCCTGGATGAGGTCTGTTATGTCTTGGCTGTGGCAGGTCATGGATCTTGCGTTGATCAGCCCTCCGATAAAGGGTGGGTTTACTTCCCTGAGGTTAACCTGGGGGGCTGAGGTCTTGACCGGGGAGGAGGTCCATCTGCAGTGCCTGCAGCTAAAAGGCCCCTTGATGGTGTTAATGTCGACTTTACAGGTACAGGGTGCACCGCTGCGTAACTTTTTTAGCGAATTAGCTTGGTAACATATAGTGGGGAGACCGGGGGCAGAGTCTCCTGCGCCTGTCCCGGTCTTGGCGCGGACGGGCGCAGACGGGCTTGCCTTAGGCGCGCCTTCGGCGCGCAAACGGCGCTCCCGCTGCGCTCGTCCGCTGCGCTTGCGCTGGTGGCACATTTGAGGAGAGGGGTTGTGGGCGTGTCCTGCCAGGGGGCGTGGCCTCGTGTCACGAGTGTTTGGCGTTCGTGATGAGACTGAAACACCTGACAGCGCTAGGTCCGCTGTAGGTGAAGTGCTAGCCTGGCTTCAGAATCAAGTGCAAGTTTTAAAAATAAGCATACAATCAAAGCAATAGTTTTAAAAATACGAGCAGCTATCCTCCGGCTTCCGCCTCAGAGGGTGTAAGATTCCAGTAAGACGCGCTATTGGTCGGCGCTGTCTTATAGGCGGGGGTTGTGGGCGTGTCCTGCCAGGGGGCGTGGCCTCGTGTCACAAGTGTTTGGCGTTCGTGATGAGACTGAAACACCTGACAGCGCTAGGTCCGCTGTAGGTGAAGTGCTAGCCTGGCTTCAGAATCAAGTGCAAGTTTTAAAAATAAGCATACAATCAAAGCAATAGTTTTAAAAATACAAGCAGCTATCCTCCGGCTTCCGCCTCAGAGGGTGTAAGATTCCACTAAGACGCGCTATTGGTCGGCGCTGTCTTATAGGCGGGGGTTGTGGGCGTGTCCTGCCAGGGGGCGTGGCCTCGTGTCACGAGTGTTTGGTGTTCGTGATGAGACTGAAACACCTGACAGCGCTAGGTCCGCTGTAGGTGAAGTGCTAGCCTGGCTTCAGAATCAAGTGCAAGTTTTAAAAATAAGCATACAATCAAAGCAATAGTTTTAAAAATACGAGCAGCTATCCTCCGGCTTCCGCCTCAGAGGGTGTAAGATTCCAGTAAGACGCGCTATTGGTCGGCGCTGTCTTATAGGCGGGGGTTGTGGGCGTGTCCTGCCAGGGGGCGTGTCCTCGTGTCACGAGTGTTTGGCGTTCGTGATGAGACTGAAACACCTGACAGCGCTAGGTCCGCTGTAGGTGAAGTGCTAGCCTGGCTTCAGAATCAAGTGAAAGTTTTAAAAATAAGCATACAATCAAAGCAATAGTTTTAAAAATACGAGCAGCTATCCTCCGGCTTCCGCCTCAGAGGGTGTAAGATTCCAGTAAGACGCGCTATTGGTCGGCGCTGTCTTATAGGCGGGGGTTGTGGGCGTGTCCTGCCAGGGGGCGTGGCCTCGTGTCACGAGTGTTTGGCGTTTGTGATGAGACTGAAACACCTGACAGCGCTAGGTCCGCTGTAGGTGAAGTGCTAGCCTGGCTTCAGAATCAAGTGCAAGTTTTAAAAATAAGCATACAATCAAAGCAATAGTTTTAAAAATACGAGCAGCTATCCTCCGGCTTCCGCCTCAGAGGGTGTAAGATTCCAGTAAGACGCGCTATTGGTCGGCGCTGTCTTATAGGCGGGGGTTGTGGGCGTGTCCTGCCAGGAAAGAATTGAGATCGTCTTCCCCTCCCAGCGACCTGTAATGGCCGCGTACCGGCCTCTTTCATCTAACACAGTGTCATCTATCTCCAAGGGGAGGGAACTCCTGACCAAGACACCCGCCCCCCTCGATCCAGTAGTGAATCCTGAATGCGCCACCAAGCGGTATCCCCTTCTGTTCACTGCCTGGCAAGCATTTCCTATAAGATGTGTCTCCTGCAATAGTACTACATCAGGTGAAAGGCGTTTCAGATACTGTAAAACAATCCCCCGCTTAATCCTGTCACCCAGACCGGTAACATTATATATTTCTGCATTTTTAAAAGATGTTTTTTCTTAACCCCTTCCATGCTGGGCCGATTCTGCTCGTGTGCTAGGCTTTTAAAGAATGAATGGCTTTATGACGTCCCCCAGCCGTCATAAGCACACGAGCACCGTGATGCATTACGGATGGGGGCCGTCATCAGAATGGAAGGGGTTAAAATGAAAAGCTATAGGCTAAAGCCAGACTTAAAAAGTTTGATATCTGGAACTACACATTATAATGTGGTATATGAAACTGTGTTAAAAAATTAATAAAAACTCTGGGGAAATCAATGTTACACCAAAAGGTAGAAGCGTATGTCCCATGCTTGTCGTAGTCCTACATAAAGTATTAACAGCTATAATAGTACAGGAGCGGCTCCTGTGAGAAAGCCTGTCAAAGACGACAAGGGTGTCAGCTTTGTTGGTGGGGGCATCAGAGCCAGCAAGGCTTCTAATTTAGACCAGCAGTGGAAGCTCAAAGGTTGTCCACAAGGTCTGGTGCCCAAACTCCCCTTTTGAGCTAACCCTGTTTTTTGCTGATCCTTAGATGAGATGAAAAAAAATATTTTTCATGGTCCTAATAAAGCCATGGGTCGAAGGCAGTGTGCCTGTCAATTCGTTTTCTGCGTTTAAACAGGCAGTAGTTCAAAACTCTGCGGGCGCTGCAAGGGGTCCCACTTTTGGTTATGTAACTGTTTCCCTGCCTCCTGTGGTCGTCTTAAGTAGGGTTCGTTAATGCCGTCCTGCAGCACTGCCTAAATATTTGATATCAGTACATTTGTAGAGTGCATAACTCACCCGTGAGGGTCTCAAGGCGCTAGGGGAGATCTGCCACCGGCGGTTGCTCACCGGATGCGGGGGACGGTGGCGAGGACGAGGTCAGCCAAGTGAAGCTGGTGGTTCGGGGTGTAGAAGGTGAGTCGTTCGTTGAGGTACGCTGGTCCGGTGTTGAGGAGAGCTTTATGGGTGTGAGTGAGGAGCTTGAAGGTAATCCTCTTGTTGACGGGGAGCCAGTGAAGGTCTTTCAGGTGGCCTGTGATGTGGCGGTGTATGTCGAGGATGAGGCATATAGAGGCGTTCTGTATGCGGTGTGGTCGTTTCTGGAGTTTGGCTGATGTTCCTGCGTAGAGAGTGTTGCCGTAGTCCAGTCTGCTGGTGACAAGGGCCTGGGTGAATGTCCTTCTGGTACTGGTGGGGATCCATCTGTAGATCTTGCGGAGCATGCGGAGGGTGTTGAAACAGGAGGAGGAGACGGCGTTCACTTGCTGAGTCATTGACAGAGCGGAGTCCAGGATGACCCCCAGGTTGCGTGCATGGTTAGTGGGCGTCGGTGCAGCTCCCAGTGCAGCCGGCCACCATGAGTTGTCCCAGGCAGAGGGGCTGGATCCGATGATGGCGAGCGGTGCCATGTAGATGTTGAAGAGTGTTTGGCTGAGGGACGATCCTTGGGGTATGCCGCAGATGATCTTGGTGTCTTGCGGAATGGGGGGAGGCGGACACTCTGGGTTATGCCAGTGAGGAAGGAGATGGTCCAATCCAGTGCATTGTCGCAGATCCCTGCTTTGTGGTGGCGGGTGAAGTGGCAGATGGTGTGGAAGGTGGCCGAGAAGTCCAGGCGGGTGAGGGCCGCGGTTTCTCCGCTGTCCATCATGGCCCTGATGTCATCGGTTGCGGCGATGAGGGCTGTTTCGGTGCTGGGGATGCTGCGGAAGCCTCATCCAAAGCAAGGGGTCCATGTTGATGTGGCTGGGGGGTGGTGGGTCTGAGGTATCTGTGTCAGTCGGGGAGGCCTGGTTGCTGAAGCTGTAGTGGATGTCTGAGATCTTGCGGTGGAAGAAGATGGCTAGGGAGTCGCAGAGGTCCTGTGATGGCGGGATGTCTTTGGAGTTGGAGCTGGGGTTGGAGTTTACCTTCACGATGTTGAAGAGCTCTTTCCTGTTGTGTGCATTGTTGTCAATGCGCTCTTTGAAGGATGTCCTTTTGGTGGTACGGGTGAGTTGGTGGTGTCTGCGGATGGCGTTCTTGTAGGCTGTGTTGCTGTCTGGTGTCTGTTTGTGGTGCAACTTCTTCTCGAGCCTACGGCAGGCCTGCTTGGATGCCTGGAGGTCGGCGGTGAACCAGATGGCTTTTCTGTCAGAGCGTCTGTTTCGAGGGTTTTTTGATCGGGGCAAGAGTGTTGGCACCGTTGTCGATCCATTGCCTGAGGTTGAGGGAGGCAGAGGCAGAGTCGGTGTCGGTGTCGGTAGTGTCTGTTGGTGGGTTTCGGGCGAGGGTGGTGACTAGCTGGTCTTCAGTGACTTTGCTCCAGCTGCGGTGGGGGGCCCGTTGTGTGCGGTGATGTGTTGTCGGCTTCTCGAAGGTGAAGTGGACACAACAATGGTCAGTTTGGTGGTGCGGCTGAAGGTGACATGGTTGCTGGCTGAGAAGATGGGGTCGAGCGTGTGTCCGGCGGAGTGGATGGGAGTTGTGACGAGCTGTTTGAGTCCGAGGTTGTCGAGCAGAGTGGTGGAGTTGCTGTTGTTGGTGTTCTCGAGTTGGAAGTTCAGGTCTCCGAGGAGGATGTAGTCCGTGGATGCAAGGGCGTGAGTGCTGACTAAGTCAGCGATGGATTTGCTGAACTGTGGCCGGGGACGGGTGTTCTGTAGAAGAGGGTTCCTCTGAGGGTGGTGTTGGGGTCAGTGTGGATCTGGAAGTTCAGGTGTTTGGCAATGATAAGCGTGTCGTTGGTGCTGGTCTTGATTGTGAGTGTGTTTCGGTGGACGATGGTGATTCCTTCTCCTGTTCCGTTTGAGCGGTCCCTGCGGGTGATCTTGTAGCCGTCAGGGATGACTATGGCGATGTCGGGTGCCAAGGAGGGGGTTCATCCAGGTCTCCGTCAGGAAGACGACGTCTGGGGAGGTGGAGTCGAGTAGGTCCCAGAGTTCGATGGCTTGTTTGCAGTCAGAGCGGGTGTTGAGTAAAAGGCATCGGAGGCTGTTGCGACCTACGCCGGTGGGCGTGGAGGTGGTATGGAGACTGGTGAAGTGGCAGTTCCGGCAGGAGAAGGGTCCATGGGTCCGCTTCGGGGTGGCTTGGAAGCAGGTGTGGGATCAGCCGGCGTTGAGTGCATGGGGGCTGCTGGCGTTGTGGCAGCGTCGGGTGTCGCAGCAATTGCGTGGGCCAGGGGGTCTGGTGCTGGGCGCGGTCCAGGCACGGATGAGCACAGACGGGCTTCGCCTTGGGCACGCCTTCAGCTCACCAGCGGCGTGCCCGCTGCGTGCAGCCACGCAGCGGCTGCCATTATAAGAGTTTTTGCCTAGCCCCCCCCAATCGACAGAGGCACCTGGCACAGTTAAAAGTTGCAAGGGGTTCAGGGGGTTCAGAAGGTGAATGAGCAATAAAAATTTAATTACATTTCAGTTTTACCTTGTTACATTTGCTGAGTGTTCCAAGACAGGTAGAATGAATGCGAGGCTGACTTCTGACAAATTGATGCTTCTTCTATTATGGTGGAAATGTTGTTAACTTTTCTTACTTTGGCTGCAAAGCGAGAGGATTTTTTTAAGTGAATTATATGATAATCTCTCTGTGGTACAGACGGGGTCACTGGTATTAGGCAACAGTGGAGGCCAAAACCATGCAGCAATATTGACTGAATTATGTGGCAAACAAACACACAAATTATTCCATTTAATGTGGAACATTTTTTAATAGTATCACTTCATTATTTCGTCATTTTTAGGTCGAGGGACCATTAAGCTGCGAAGCAGCTTCCGGTCAGGAGATCTTATGTTGTGTAGTAGGCAGTTTAGACCCGCCTCTCAGCTCCGTTCGCTTCCATTGGCTGGCTTCCTAAACAGAGGCCAGCCATTGGAAGTGAAGTGAGTCACTCCAAACAAGCCCCGTCTTTTTCGGATTCGGGGGTGTCACTCAGGACAGCAAAACACGCCCCCGAATTCGAAAAATTCCGGAAGCTTGAGGCTGCCATTTCTGCCCGACCGCCAGACGAGACAGACCCTCCGTTGTCCCGATGCTGCATCCTGCCTCGGTTTCCTTCCTTCCGCCTTTCCTCTCTCAGCCTCCTCCTCTCCCTGCGCTCTTTCCTCCGCCGGACCCACATCCCTTCCTCCGCTTATGCCCACCCAGACCAGTCCCGCAGCTCTGCGCCTCTCCAGGCACGAGAGACCCTTCAGCACAGCCCGTGACCCGTGTGGGTCAAGGAGCTACTTGTGCAGTGGCTCCGTGAACCAGCTCTTCAGCCGTGTCTTTTTCCTGCCCCCCGCTGGAAGTGGAGTCCGGGGAGCAAGCACTGTTCAGTGACAGTCCGGTCACTTGCATGCAGCGGTCTCACATTCCAGGAAAGGGGACTGGGGCTGTGATTTGAGACATCGCGCCCAAAGGAAAGATCCGCTAGTATGAGACACCAAACTGCCTTGTGAGGGAGCGCCCCACCCTTTCCTCTGCCCGCAGCTCTCCTTAGTCACGCCTCGCCCCCCCTTCCCTCTGCCCGCAGCCCTCCTCCGTCCCGCTCTCGTTTAGGACTTATTATTTCTGCCTCACAATGTCATCGTTGCTGTTTCGCCACTTGCTTTGCCATCCCCTCGCTCTTCTCCTGTGTCGTTGCTCGCCTGTTATTGCCCCGTCCCCCACGTCGTCGCTCAGCAGTTGTTGTTCGTTCCCTGTCCTCCTCCCACATAGTTGCTTGCTTGTTTTAATTGCCCCGTCCCTACTGTAGCAAAGCTTGACCTTCCTGGCTGGATTAACTGAGCATGATTTTATTTAAGGCAGTCCGTGAATGATTCAAACAAGAACAACCAGATGCACTTTTGATTTTTTTCAACTAATCGCTTTACTGCTGCCCTTAGTTATCGACATTAGCTTACTATTCAAGTCAGTATAAGGTGCTGTTTAGGATTCTCTGCATTTTTAAAAGAGCTGTGTGGAAAGTAAAAACGATATCTCTCTTTGGCACATCTCAAACATAACACGAAGATCAATCCCATTCCTGTATAAAGCCTGCTAGCTGGTAACACACATGCACTGCCTCCATGCACTAAAAGAAACCAACAACATTGCTACCTCATAAATTTCACAAGAACCTTAAGAAGAAGAGATAGAAGGGCCATATTCAACTGAAGGATAAAACGTCTAAGATTAGTTGTGCAGATGGCAACAGCACATATGGAAACTTCATATACATGTTTTGCCCCCATACAGCATAGTGTGAGGTTCCCACCACAACCAGTTACATTTACAGGCAGAAAACGGACTAAAGCGGGGCCACTTCATCCGATGACATCCTAAATGATGAGACGTTCAGAGCGAGCGTTGCGAGGGCTTGAACAACATTTCAAACAAGGGGTTCATTTCCAGCTTTTCAAGCCCCTGGCTACAAAGGGTTAGAATGATTTTATTTCTGGGCAAAATTGAAGGTTAGGTCCACATAATCGAGCGTAATTTCTAGGATAAAGAAGAACCTGGATTATGTTTTCACTCAATCTTACAACTCATTTTTTTTTCATGTATGCATGTTTTTACTTCT
Organism: Lissotriton vulgaris; assembly: GCF_964263255.1. Classification (NCBI taxonomy): domain Eukaryota; kingdom Metazoa; phylum Chordata; class Amphibia; order Caudata; family Salamandridae; genus Lissotriton; species Lissotriton vulgaris. Next base: position 722,850,769 of record NC_141689.1, on the reverse strand, counting down.
TTGGTTGTTAGTTAGGGATTTGTCATGCTCAAACGTTTTGCGAGCACAAAAATCTACTAAACCTTCGAGTTTTGCAGCAATTGTATGACTGAAAAGCCAGAAGCTGGCAGCAGTGACTGGGGATTGGAAAACACTAAAACTGTGGTAAAGCCAATAGGTCTCAACTAAGCGACAGTTATTGACTTTGTCAAAGTTTTGTTTAGCCATGTTGTACAGCGGTGCACCTGCTGTGCACCATGACTGAAGGTAGAGGAAAAGAAAGTGCTGTGGTGCAACCAGCGCTAACTGCCTCATACTAATTGTTTTACTGATGTAAGAAGGCTCTCACCCCTTCACTAAGCGAAGCTAGATTTTTTTTTAATTCATGTACTATTGACTGTAAAATTATGCAAAGTATTACCTAATGCCTACATAACTTTACAATTCTGGGTTCAAAACATTAAACGCCTCTTAGATTACAGATTAATACTTCAGTAGGCATATAATGAGCTATTAGTCACTTTGTAATTTGCTTGTGAATAGTTTTCAAAATGTGCTGACGGGTCACTTTCGCATTCGACTTTTATACAGCTGCACCAAGCAACCTAGAAGTCAAGCATATATGGACTGGAATTATTTGGAAAATACAATTGATTGTCAGAGGTAACCATCTATTTCAGAGAAAATACTTCTTGTAAAACATAATAAATCGATGTTTGCTTCATTTTATATTGCTCTTCTGGTCTTTACAAGTTGTGTAAATAATTGGTGTTCGTATCACCAAATATGATGGTACCAATTTAGTAAACTGGGAAGGAGTCGGCCCTTCGGAAATTGAACTCCTAATTTACAGATCACAGAATATAACAGCGATGAGCATTTAATTCAGAGACCAACAAAATAATATGTAAACCACATCATAGCATATTCCTGTGTAAACAGCAGAGTAGTACAAAATGATTGAGCCACAATCTTCGAAATTTAGTGAGGGGCCACCAAAATTTCATTTAGCGTGGTTGCTTCACCTGTACACAAGTCTTGAGCCAAGTGTGGGGCCTCTGATTGGTGGGCACTGCTTGTGTTATGCTCATGTTTGTAAGGTTAAGTAGGTCCAGTTCGAAGTATTTTAATTTTTTGAGAAGCATTACCTGAAACATGTTAACTCCTCATGGACATTAATTCTACAAATAGTGTAATATTTTCAGCAAGATTATTTTAGTTTCTCACAAATACTGCATCATTTAAATGCTGTATGGGCCAAAATCATAGAATCGATTATTGCAGCATAGCCTTCAAGGTTTGTTTCCAACCCCAAACTGAACGTCGAACAATTTTAGTAGCATCTTGATCTGGCATGGCATTTTCAGCTCTACATAGCACTCAATCCTATGCAAATGTAAGTCATTGATTTACATGGTACAAGATCAGTGTAAACCCTAGGGATCTGGCATCGGTGGTAGTTTTTATCCTTTAAGCTCCTTAGTCACAAGTCAGTCTCGGGACTAGGGCTACTGTTAGGGCTGTTTGGTAAAGTTCAAAGTTTGGATACAGGTTTGTTATAAGAATACACACTTTGAAATGCCATGTCCCTTTACATACTAGATACAGGCATAATTTATATATTTGGTCACAATTATATACACGTTCCTCTATACACAAAATGAAACCGTGATTGTAACAGTCCTGCACCCTGTAGAACTTCCAAAGCGGATTGCCGCATTTAAACCACAGAAAAACTACTTTTCTATCAACACCAGTTTTTGAGGATAATATTTATTACCTATGGTCGCTGCACCCCGGCTCAGCCAGCACTGTATTATGGTTCTACACAGGGACCTCTAGTAACATACTGCGATTCTGCACCCTATTCACATTGCGCAGGAGCCTGGCTCTGTATATGTGAAAGCTGAGAATGATCAGCAGCTGAGCACACAAGTGGCTATTGTGTCTCTTATTAGCTATCGAGGCTTAGGTTTGATTAAGCGTTGTTACGAGTGCTTCTTCGAAAACACAGGGTGTCTCTTTCACACGATTTAAAGCCAGCAATTAAGCCACAATATAACGTGCCGTATGTCAAAGTCGTTTTAAAGCGTTACAAATGTGCAAGCACTATGCATACAACTAGGCTACGGGTGCATCAGGTAACAACAACATAACATCGCATGCTTTAAAAGTAGCAAACTAAAGTGCACTTAACCTACGCCGAATGTTACGTATTTAGAAATGATTATGCAGGATACTACTACTACAAAGCACTGCAATAGTCTGCGATATTTTGCCTAATGGAACTGACTGCTACACTGCACATTTGTCAATGCAGCGCTAGAGCACGGCTCTACAGGGACCTCTAGTCACAGACTGCGACACTGCACCCCGGTTCAGCCAGCGCTAGAGAACGGCTCTAGAGGGACTTCTAGTAACAGACTGCGATTGTGTGGTTGTGTGTGTGGCTTTATGAGGATAGCATTTTTTGTAGGTGCCTCTATGTGTGGGTGGCTCTGTCTGTGTGAGGCTGGATCTGTGTGTGTGGGTGGCTCTATGTGAATGACTGTGTGGGTGGCTCTGTATGTGTGTGTGTGAGGCTCTGTGTGGGTGTAAATGCAGTAGGTCATGCATATGCGAGCGACTAAGCTATTGGCGTTGTAAATAACAATGCCATTTATTTAACGATTAAGCTATTGGCAATGTAAATGACAATGCTATTTATTTATGATTTAAAAAAAAATGTCATGAGCAATGCCAATAGCTCTACCTTTAATAATGCCGAGACCATTGCATTGTAAATGCTTGTTGTATATGTTAGTACTGTCTAGGCAAAGGCTTCACATTATTAGCACCAGTTGCGCATCTAATACTGCTCGCTGTAAGTAAATGTAAGGTGACTAGTCAACCTTTGCGAAGGACCTGCCACTGCACAGAGGTACGCGTTGCTGCATTTTTAGTAACTTTTGATCTGTTTAAGCTCAAAACAAAATGTGTTTTTGTTAAAATCTGTATATTATGGAGCAGATGATGGAATATATGGCAAAAGAGGTAAATTAATGATTATGCAGAAAAAAAACACACCCACAGACAGACATAACTCCACAGCCGCAGAAATGCATAATACCAGTGGCCTTGTGCAGTATAGGGAGTGCGAGAAGAAATACTGTAGAATGTCAATTTGTTTCTAATTCACATAAAATGTAAATACCTGTAAATGAACTGTACAAATATTTCAACATATACCAGCAGCTACAACAGCAAAAATAAAGCACATTTTGTTGAGAATTCTAAAGTCTAATGGAAACAAAGATTTCAATAGGATCAAACCAAATCTTGGTGATGCACAAGTGATGAATATTGTATTGTATTGCACACTTGTATAGCACTTGCTTCCAATATGTGTGGCACTAAAGCACTTACCTACGTGGGGAGCAAGGTACACCAGATAGGGTGGTGTGTGGTTAGAAGGGTGTTGTTTTGTGAACCAATGTGGCAAGTGTTTCCATGTCTTGCGTGATGACCACCGAGGTGCGGTTACCATGTGATGAGACACAGTAATAGCAGTGCAGTGGGTGATAATTTATAATTGACCTCTCTAGACATCTTTGCAGAACATTAACTAACATTTTCACATTTTTGCATAGTATAATTCAAGATCTGTGTAGTATGTATCTACTTTTTGAACTTTAATGACTCCTATGAAATCTTGCTTTATGTTTATCTAATTTATGGTCATAGGAACTAAATTGCTGTTATGAGGTCCAATGTAATCAATGTACTAAATGCAAAATATGTGGTAAACTTTTGGGGCAGTGTTTTTATTGGGAGAAGCGTGGGAACGCGGAGTGGTAGGAACTTTATGAATCCTCTCGGATTCTGGAATTTCCCTTCACAGGAATATGAGGGAAGAAAATAGCCAAAGTTTGATGTTTGCAGGCTATTCTGGGTGAGAAATTCATGCAAACGACACCATCTTCAGCTTTCTTTGATACCTTGTTTTAAAAAATCTTTGGGCCTGGAAGGTTTCTCTATGTATAGACAAAGTCCTGGCCTAAATACCACAGCTACCCACATCACCAGAAATGGTCAATTTGCAAGGCAAAAGTTTGATTTTCAATGTCTTTTTCGGGCCTTGGAGAGTCTTTTTTTCATTGGTGATAGCTGAGTCACACAAGTGGGTACGAGCATAGGAACACTGGGTGGTCCGACACTTGTGGATCCATTACCGAGATCTGTTTTTACTTTTGTTTGGCTGTGCAACATCGGTGCGCGCTGAGTACTGTGCAATACAGCAAAACAAAAAACAAACGTGGTACTCGTGGGAAGCATTTCCCTCATGTACCGACTTTGATTTTGGAAAAGAAAACGTTTCTGGTATTTTTACCAGAAGCATTTTCTTTTCCAATTCTGTGAATGATTGATTGAAGTTCAGCACACTGTGAAAGCAGTGTGGTGGATGTCAACGGGTCCCCTGCCCTAAAGCAGTTAAAACCCACCAAATTCATGCAGCCTGATGTACTGTCCAACAAGAAACAGGTCACAGGCCTCCAGTGGACCCATCATGGGCTCACACAATCACCTATACTTTACCATGCCAACCTGTCTTGCTGGTCGATGTTGAACTAAGGTTTTCTTATGTACAACACTGTCGGAGGGATGGTCGGAAGCAGAAGCGAGGAGGCTGTATGTGTTCAATATTGGAATTTTTATTAAAGTAATTGCCAAACTTAGAAGCACACTGTTAGCGGCATAAACAGTTCTTAGTCTTAAAAGAAAGAAAAGAAGTGACGAAGTAGCTTTCTCAAGACTGATATAGCTAGAGGCTTCAACAACTCTGTGGTGACCAAGAAACCTATTACGGGTTTCTATTGGCGTGGTGGGCTCCAGAAACCTGTTACGGATTTCTACCGGTGTGGTGGGCTTCAGAAACCTATTACGGGTTTCTACAGGGCATGCAGGCTCTCCAGAAACCTATTAAGGGTTTCTACCAGGCTTGTAGTGTATCCACAAACCTATTACAGGTTTCTACAGGGTTGTTAGGGTCCCAGAAGGGTCTCAAAAGAAAAAAAAGAAAAGTAGCGGTCAATATGTGGCTCTTTTTTATATGTGCAGGTACCGTCACCAATATCCCCACGTGGAAATATAAAGAGAACAAGTTGTGGGCGGAGGTTTTAGGGACGTTTCAGAGGCGAGGTATTTAAAGGAGGTGCAGGGAAGGGAAAACAGGCTATAGGCTTGCAGGCACAAAAATATAACTGAGTTGACTGGGCTTCCTCTATATGCTCTCAGGGAGCTATTGCGCTTTGACAAACACCTGTGTCCCACCCCTTCCCTCATTTACACTATCCTCCCCTCAGTCCCTGGTCCCGTACCGCTGGGAGCCACAACTCTCCTGAGTTGTGGTGGCTCGCACGTCCTCCGGGATTCGCAACTTCTCGCTTCGGCAGCTTCTCCCTCGGTTTCTCCTTCTCTGGCGTTGCTCCTGGACTCTGTCTCGCTCTCTTGGCTGTCGGGTCCGGAATTCTTCTCAGCTGGCGCGTTCCGTGTTGTGTCCGCGCTTTTCTGCCCGTTGTGACCTTCTGACGGCGCTCCTGATTGGAGTATCTGGCTTACTGTCCCGCCTTCACAATGTACGACAACTTCCGGGTTCTGCGGGAGGAGAGGCTTCCATTAGCGGCGTAGCTCCGGGGACATCCTCGTCCTGCATAAGGTAAGGATCCCATATTGTATGCAGCTGGGTTCTCTGGTCATGGGCAGGGCTGGGGCAGGGGACTTCCTCACAAACACCTTTCGCACAATACGCCTGTAAGTATGAGGGCTATATGCCAATGTCAGAGCCTGCTTAAGTCCATGCAGTTTATATAGGTTTTTTGAAGAAATTGATTTGATTTTAATTCAATATAGTGCTCAAATGCCCCGAGGCGTCTTGGTGCGGCTGCAATATCGCAAAAAAATGGAGAGGAGGCCAGTAGTTCCTTATTGATTGAACAGCAATGTTTTTATTAGTTTCCGGAAAGCCAGAAGATCTAGATATTTGCTTATGGCAATCGGAAGACTATTCCATAACTTGGTGGCTTTTAGAAAGAAGCTCCTACCACTCCAGGTAGGATGCTTTGTTCTTGGAGGTGTTTGCACCTGAGGACTTGAGCATCCTATTAGCGGTATACAAAAACACATTTTGAACGAAAATAGTTAGGTCCCCTATTGTACAGTGCTTTAAAGGTGATGCAGAGGGTTTAAAATCCAAACGTCTGTCTATAGGGAGCCAATGAAGTTTGAGCAAAGCCTGGGATGCTGACTTATGCTGAGGAATTCCTGTTAGGAGTCAGGCTGAAGCATTTTGCATCATTTGTAGTGTTTGCAGGGACTTTTTTCATATGCCAATGAATAGGGTGTTTCCGTAGTCTATTGCGCAATAACTAAAGTGGAAACTACTGTTTTTTGAAGGTCATAGGGGGGTATAGGAACATATTTACTCTATTTTTTTCAGCGTATATAACACAGATGATGCAAGTGCATTCACTTGATGTTCGAAATTAAGTTTCTCATCAAAGACAACCCCTAAATTCCTTCCTTTCTGTCCTGGTATTGGTAAATGTCCCATATTTTGAAACCACCTGATTGGCGACCAGAAGGATTTATCTTTCCCAAACAGAAGGACCTCTGTTTTTTCCATATTGAGCTTAGAGCAACTTGCTTGCAACTAATGGTCTATTTGAGGAGCTAAACCTGTGTCCGACTTCCTCATGATCTTTAAAGATTGACACCACAATTTTGTGTGTCATAGGCATAGGACACCACTGAAAAACCCATTGTCTTTATAAATTTAGCCAGAGGGGCAAAATAAAGATTGAAATGTGTAGGCTCAATGAAGAGCCCTGAGGTAGCCTACACCGAAATTGCTTTGTCTTGAATTCACTCATTGCTACATGATTTGTTCTGTTAGCTAAAAAAAGCTTGTAGTAGCTTTAGTACTTCACCTCTTTTAGTCCTAATTCCGCTAATCAGCCAATTAAGATGGTGTGGTTGACTGTATCAAAAGCCGCGGAGCGATCAAACAGTATTAATATGGCCTGACTTCCGATGTCCACAACACATCTTAATACTTCAGATGCAGAAAGCAGAACAGTTTCTGTGCTGCGTACCTTCCTGAATTCAATTTGGGAATTGTCCAATACAATATTATTTTCAATGCATGCCATGAGTTCAGCATTCAGAGCCTTTTTCAGCAATTTCGCTGAAAAAAGAAGTCTGGATATACGCCTATAACTACTAGGCTCCTGGGGGTCAAGGTTGTTTTTTTTATCAGGGGTAGGATTGATGCCTGTAATTAAACTATCCCTCTTTTGACCCTAACCTTACAGTGAAATTAATTGTTGGAACTTCTCCTGCAAAAAGACATCTAAATATGTTTTAGTTTTCACCATTGTTGCACCCTTAAAATGTTTAAAACACACTGGTCGTCACTAATTTCCCAATATGTTCTGGATGGATTTCACCTAAGATCTAGTTATTTTTAAATTAGTGGCAAAAATAAATTCAAAAGTCACTTACCAAGTTGGTCAGAATTAGGAAATTCTACACTTTATGAAGCAGATGAAGTTTCCTAACTTCACTTGGTGTGAGGTTTATTCTTTCGGGCCTTCCAGGTGTTATGATTTCCTGATTCAGAAAGTCCCAGATAAGACATAATCCAGCAAAAAGAAATTAAGTGCTAAGTTTGTTCATCCAGCACCTTAGGTAAGAGGTGTGGAAGGGAGGTCTCTGAACAGAGGCTTAAACAAATTTGATAATCTTTGCATTACACAAAGCTTAAATAGTTTAGAAAATACTTAAAGCTGAATGGAGAAGGAAGATGGCGTCTGTGTGAGGGGTCGCAGCGGCTGTGCTCAGCGGCGCTGGGTAGATACAGCATAGAGAATACCTCTCTACATTCCGGCACTACCTACATCAGCCTGCTATTATGATTCCCCACGTCTTCTAGAGACACTCAGATCCGGGTTTTACCAATCTACAGTAATACTGTGATAATGCGATACTGCAATACTGAAATGCAAAGAACCTTTAAGTGAACCCTCGTGTGAAGAGCAAGTGAAGAACGCCATACGCCGCATCATCACTTCACAGCATAGCGGCACTGGGTAAGGATGACGGCTACGTCCCGATGCAAACTAACTTCTGACATTTGACTTTTTGTGTATTAACGATAATATCGGCCTCTGCTTCGGCTTCTGCTTTTGCTTCACTGTTGGTACTAAGATCTGTATATCCTTGGCTGCAACTCATTAAGTTGAATCTTTTAAGACCGACCGACCGTCTTTTCCGCGCTTATCATCTTTGACTCTCACTCCCCTCCCCATCTTGTGGATATCTTACAGATGCCAACGCTTCCGTCAATTGCTGCTCTCTCCTCACAGAGACACCGAAACCTCTCCTCGTCCTCTCTCCCTGGTTCCAAAGGCTTCATCTGCTAACACGAGAGCAAGGGCCTCAAATCTCATGCGCGCTCCGTGTCCCATGCCTCCCGTTGCCAGGGGAACGTAGGAGGCGCCTGCTGTAAGAAGGCAGAGGGTGAGGCTGAGAGAAGGAAAAGAACTGTGAAGGCGAATGCCGCTCATAGGCAGAACGAACTCAGTAAAAAGGAGCTGCAGTCTTGAACGCCGCACTGGGACTGGGACTGGGACTGGGACTGGAACTCTTGCCACTACATCTGACCTATTGGATACAGTGTTTAACATCGTTTTTTCTTCATCGATATTTGGGACAACAAAACTTCAACTGTGTAGACTATGCTCCTCCATTACTGCTCTCTCACAGAGTGTATTAAATATCTGCCTTAAGGAAATTAAGTACAAGAGAGGTCAGAATAGCATTGATATTGTACTGAGAAAACGCTCCCATTCCAAGAAAGAGATCCAAGTAGGGCAACCTCGATCTCAGCTGGGCTTACAGACGGGCCTACAGAAACCAGAAAACAATCAGAGCTGGATTGCAACGCCATCTAAGGCTATACATATGGAGAGGAATGCTGGAGAGGACAGAGAGGACAGAGAGGATGGAGGAGGAGAGGAACTCATCGTACAAAAGGACCAGAAAGCCCACAAAAGCCAAAAAGGCCAGAAAACACAAACGGTGACTCACAACAGAGAAAAGGGGGATGAAGAAGGCGTTCTCCTACAAGGAGATACACCGATCCAAGAAGACCCGGCATATTCAGAGGATGTGATAAACCTAGGAAATCAAAACTTTGAGAACGCCGAAACTGAGGGGACACCTGAGGAGGCACCTACTCCGCACATAAATAACCGACATAAAGGCCCTGAAACTAGAGGGACCAGAGCAAAAGAAAAAGACATGGCAAGAAATGAATCCCAAGAGAAAGGAAAAGCTAAAGTTAAAAATATAGAAAAAAAACTGGAAAAAGAAAGGGAAAAGGCAAAACGCAAGGAGAGAGAGAAAGAGAAAGAGGCTGGCAAAAAGAAGGACAGAGGGGGAGAAACAGAGGAAACAGCCAAATTGGAGTTAATGGCTAAAAAAGCACAGAGGTTACAGACCATAAAAAATGTAAAAGCTGCTGCTAAGAACACTGGTCTACCGGTAACATCCCTGCCAAGAATATCTAATATATTTAGCCGTCGTCCAAAGGAATGCCTGAGTGACGCATCGACAAATGAAAAAGCACAGAGCCAATTGCAAAGCAAGAACTCTAGAGAGCTGAATGGAAACTGCAAGGATGCTCAAAGTATGGTCCCATCTACAACCAACACTGAAAGGATTCATACCACAGGGTCAGGCGAAGGAACTCTGAAAGCTGACCCAAATATGAGGAGCAACGAAACAAAGACATCCATAAAGGCTGATGTAATGCTATCTAATCAGAGAGAGCAATCCGATCGAAAAGAGATGAATCAGAAAGCTGAGCATCTACACCGCTCTCTTAACATGCAAACGCCCTCAGCTGGGAAAGAATCACATTCAGCTATTCACTCACTTTCTGACGCAGACTCTGAATCAGAACTATATGAAACAGGGATGTCTATCTCAAGTGACTTAAGTGAACTAAGCGACTCAAATGAATCAAGTTCCGGTGCGCAAACTGGTTCTGTACCTCTGGAAATCTCGGGCTCCAACGACTCAAGATTATCCAGCGAAACTAACTTCAGGAAGAAAAGGAGCGGGGGGAAAAAAAAGGATGAAACCTAGAAAAGAAAAAAATATGATGAACAAAGAGACCACAGACCCAGGTAACAACACGGACTATGCCTAAAGTAGACCCAATTCTACCCGAAAAAGCCCAATGATTAAATCACCGGGAGAAACATCACATCAAAAAACAATTGAGCCCTCATTGAGCGAGGTGCTAAGCTCAATAAAAAACTTCCATGAGGATGTGAAGAAAGATAGCCATACGAATCGCATGGCTATTAAAAATTACAAAGTGCAGTGAAAAAAGTGGGTAACATTTGCTCTGAGATGTCTGAGAGGATGGTCATGGTGGAAATTCATACTGAGAATCTCGAAACAGATATCGTGAAGCTCCAAAAAAATGAAAAGGAACAAGATGGAATATTAAAGGATCTCATAGCCAAAGTGGAAGATCACGAAAACAGATCTAGAAGGAACAATTTAAGGTTCCTTGGAATCCCAGAAAACTTTGAGGGAAACGACGCTAGAGGAGCAATGATCAACATTCTTAAAACATAATTTCCGGAGTTGGAAGCCTGGGATATGGAAAGGGAGATACAGCGGGCTCATCGTTTTCCCCTAATGCCATCAAAACATTCTAACAAGCAACATCAATATCCCAGGGCAATGCTGGTCTACTTTGGCAATTTCCTTCTCCGTGAAGCAATCTATAACCTTGCCAGACCGACTACTCAAAGAGAATATAAGGGATTCAAATTTTTTGCTAGACCGGATTTCGCTCACTCTACTGTCGAGCGAAGATGGAAAATGCGCCAGCTATTTGAACCTTTTGAAAAAATTGGAGCAAAGTATTTTTGCAAAACCCTGCACGCCTGAAAATCATTTTCAAGGGCTCAACAAAGAGCTTTAATAGGCAAGTGCAGGCGGAGAACTATCTACGAGAAATCTCAGGGACCGGGCCACAAAATTCAGGGAAATAACGCAAACCACAGTAAAAAACCTATAGAAGGAATAGTTAAGCTGAATTAACTACTCCACTATGTATTAATCAGGAACTATATTCCGCGGAAGCATTGAGAACCAGTAGAATGGATGAGCAGGCTGGAATACATATTTAGTTTATAAAATTAAGTGTGAAATGTTCTCATATTATCCAGGTTTTGGTTCATTAGGATTAGATAGGTATATAATACACATTATTAAACTGGCCCAGCCCGCAGGGCCCGCCTTCACGGATGTCACATCCCTGGTCCAGACAGGGTAGGTACCCTTCAAAGGTGGTGGTGGGTGGGGGAGGGGAAGAGGGGGCATTGGGAGGTAGGGCAGGTCGGTGGGACGTTGGGGTGGGAGGGGTTCAGGGGGAAGGTCAGACAGGAATTTTAAAAATTACAGAGAAAAGGAAAATCTTAAAGCTATAGCTAGCCCTTTTCTTATGGGAGAGTATCTCTCTAAAATGGGTAGCATAAACAAATGGGGGCACTGAAGATTATGTCACTTAATATCTGCGGCCTAAATGATATTAAGAAGAGACAAGCAGTTGCGGTGGGTCTACAAACTACAGGCCCCAACATAGTATGTATGCAGGAGACGCATATTGAAGGCTCACAGCTACACCTTCTAAAAACATTAGGGTACAAATTAATCTGCGCTACTACTCAGGGAGCTCGTGTCAGAGGGGTGGCAATCTTAGCTAGAGGCGGAGGTTTTAGCTTTAACCGATGCAAAGCAGATACATTTGGGAGGTGGGCAATCACAGAATGCCAGTTTGAACAATCACAGTTAGTTACCATCTGCTCAATTTATTGAAGCAATTGTGATGCTCCCACCATGATAAATGAGGTCTCTAGCGAACTTGCATATTGGCCATTACCAGTTCTCATCTGCGGGGATCTCAATATTAATTTACCCTCTGACTGGTCAATGAAGGATAATTGGGTGTATCATGGGAGGAAACCTAATGTGTTCAAGGCCCTAAAGCATCTATGTCATATGCACGGACTTCTGGATGGGTGGCAGATCTCTAACTCAGAGGATCCTGGCTACACCTTTTTTTCAAATCCACACCGGGTGCATGCTAGGCTTGACTCTTTTCTTATATCACAGACATTAAGCTCTATCACACAAATAGAAAAATTGCCTAGAGTACTATCTGACCATAATCCTCTAGTATGCACCCTAGAGCTAACACAAATGGGCCAGAAGCCAAGAAATTGGACCTTCGAGAAATCCCTGCTCCTTGAAGAAGATTATTGTAATCACATGCGAGCATGGATATCAAATTTTCTAGACAATAATGTAGGGAGTACCTCTATAGAGATAGTGTGGGATGCTCTAAAAGCAGGAATCCGAGGGGAAACCACACAATACTCAATAAGGATTAATAAATTGGCCAGAGACCTGTATAAATCGCTATCAAAAAAACTACAGGGTTCTGAAAAAGAACTTATCAGGGATACCCATAATTCTTTAACGGTAGAAGAGCTCATTAAAATTCAATATCAGGTGGCAATTGATAAGGCTACTATTATGAATATATTTATAACCAAAGCGGTTTAAAAAGCCACCGCACATAGTGAGAAAATCTACGAAGTAAGCAAATTAGTTGGCCATCAACTGGACATACTTTCGAGGCAACAAACATCTCAGAACTTCATACGGGATATATCAGACCCAGTGGAAGGCTTAATCTCAGAAAGTAATAAAATCAGGGAGGCATTCTGGCACTTCTACAGCACTTTATACTCAGAGGAAGGAGGGGCCGATATAGACAGCATGAGAGAATACTTAAATCAGGGAACACCCAGTAGACTTGCTGAAGAAGACCGAGATGATCTAGAGAAGATACCAGTCCTGGAAGAAATTCTAGAGACAGTGAAGGCTTTGCCCAGAGGAAAGGCAGCTGGCTTGGACTCTATCCCTCTAGAGTTTTATATTACTTTTTTAGATCAAATCAAAGAGATTTTCTTAGATTTATGTGTGCACATATTTAACGGGGGACAACCACAACAAAGGTCATGGTCAAAAGCAAAAATAATAGTATTCCTGAAGAAAGATAAACCTCCGAATCAGATGGGCTCCTATCGCTCCATCACCTTAATCAATGTGGATTCAAAATATATTCCAAATTAATAGCAAATCGAATGGCGCCATTAATCCACAAACTTGTCTCAAATTCCCAGCACGGGTTTGTACCTGGAAGAGGAACCACAGATCACATCCATAGAGTGATCACCCTTTTTGACAGCACAGAGGTGACGGGAGACCCAATGGCGCTCATCCTTTTAGATGCGGAAAAAACCTTTGACCGGGTCTCCTAGTCATTTCTGTGGCTGGCAATGGGTCATCTGGGCTTTAAACAAGGATTCATTCAGGTGGTACAAAAACGATATACCAACCCTAAAGCTGTAGTGATGATAAATGGCAATCTCTCTAAAGAATTAAAAATATCAAGGGGAACTCGACAGGGATGCCCATGCTCCCCATTGCTGTTCGCCATCTACATTGATCCCTTTATTCGCAGTCTGGAATCTAATGCTGGTATTATCCCTATACTGACCCAATGCTATATGACTAAAACTCTTGCTTATGCCGATGACATAGCCATAGTAACATCAGATCCGGCATTAGCCTTACCTATAGTTGAAACTGAGGCTAAAAACTTTGGTAATATGGCCGGCTACGCTCTTAATCAGAGTAAAACCCAAGTAGTCTTAAATGATAAATGCACTATGGTAGATCCTTGAGTGACAACATATGCGACCTACCTAGGGGTATGTTTCTACTCCAAACTCGATAAATTGGTCGAATTAAATCTGAGCCCCCTGCTAGATAAAATGCAGAAAAATCTTCATTGTCTGAATAACCTACACTTATCTTTGATCGGCCGTGTAAACGCTTTAAAAATGGTATACTTCCCTAAACTGCTTTATATGTTCAGAGCAATCAATCTGGAAATTTCCGAATATTGGTTCAAACTGATGGAGCGCACTTTTTCTAGCTTTATTTGGTCCTATTCACAACCTCGAAGAGCCTACAAGCTCTTGACTCTTCCTAAAGAAAAAGGAGGCTTAGCCCTCCCTAACCTTAAGTTGTAATTTTGGGCTTGTATGCTCTCATATAATCATGAACTCTTTTTTCTATTAGATAATAATGAGACAGTCTCAGGGGAAGACCAACCATCACTCCATCAGCTGATATTAGGTATTAAGAGCAAAGGCTATCTGTGGCGATTTCTCTATGATAGCTACCACAAAAAGGTCCGTCTAAAGACCTTACTGGGGGGGTTTAAAGCGTGGAAAGCGGTGAGGAAATTACTGGGCATAGGACGACTCTCGCTCTACTCTCCTCTAAGCAATAACCCGGCTCTCCCTGAAATCTTTAGTGGAGTCTGTATTGAGAGATGGACTACGAAAAGGAATTACACACTTTGGATGTCTTTTCGCAAATGAAGGGCTACACTCGTTTGAAACCTTGAGGGAAATATATCACTTGGAGTGGAGGGACTTTTTTAAATATCTGCAAATTAGAGATTTCTTAACAAGAAGAATTAGAGAAAATGCCTCATTTAATATAATACCGACAGCAGAAACGTTAAAAAAATCCCAAAAATTCACTATCGGTGAGATGTATTCTCACTTGTTATCCCTTCTTCCGAACAATCTCGAGAAAACAGCACAGAAGTGGCAGGGAAAATTAGCAATCACCATAGAAGAATTTACTTATGCCTATGATTTATCCCAAACTATCCTTATGTCAACCAAACTACAAACACAGTTTTATAAAAACCTGTTTTTTTATGTATTATACCCCTGATAGAATTGCTAAATGGGGGAGTGGGAGGGGCACATGCTGCTTTAGATGCACATTATCTAATGCGGATAGCATACACATATTTTCCTCCTGTGCAAACCTATCCTCCTTAAAACTGAGCATTGAACGGTTCTTAACTGATGTCCTAAAAACCGGAATAGCCCTCTCTAATGAAATGATTTTGCTTGGGGCAACTAATCTCGCAGAACCAACCCCTGAACATGAACTAATATTTATCGCCATGGCGGTATTAAGAATCTGTATCGCCTCGGGCTGGTTAGATCCTAACCCACCATCTTCTCAACAATGGTTCTCTGGACTGCTAGCTATATTTAACTTGGAAATGGCTATATATAAAAGAAAAGGCAGAAGACAGAGGGCCAGGGGATTGAGAATCTGGAATCCTTTAATTGAGTGGTCCCAATCCCAAAGCAATTATCTGTAACATAAAGCCATAACCTGCGGGATCTAAATACCGCAAAAATTTAATTTGTTATAGTTGTATATTGTTTGAAATCTATAATTATTCAGATGTAATGTCTATCTCCCCAAATAGATGGGAAATGTTTTGGTTGTTTGATTAACCTATTTAGCCATTAATGTATAATGTATGAATCCATCCAATTTTCTAATTTCTCTGTGTTTATATGTTAAATATTCTTTGTTGAACTTGTCTGACTTGGGGGGAGTTATATACTTTGGAAAAAACCCAATAAAGATATTTTAAAAAAAAAGAAAATACCTAAAGCTACCAGTCAGCCTACTTTACAGCTTTATGTCCTTCTACTTTAAATCCCATCTAATTGAGAGGATTTCAAGTTTGATTATGAAAAGTTCATTTTGTGTGGTTTAATATGCATCAAAAATATACACATACTCCTTCACATAGAATCACTCTGTGAGCAAATGAATATCAAAATCAGAACATTGATTACAGGATATCGAATAAAAAATATTGACAGGTAAGTATATGTGTGTATATAAATATATTAATTTGACCAACATGGAACTGTCGACAAAAGAAGAGGAAATCCTAAACTTAGGATTATCATTTTGTCCGACAGCGGAATTTAATTACGTCCAGAATAGGATAGACATTTTCAAATTTATAAGACTCTTGAAACCAAAAAAACATTTCTCTGTGAACCAACGTTCGGCGAACGAGGCTTCTAATCAAGGAACCAGTGAGGCTTCACTGGGTGAATTAAATGTACAGGACATGAACCTCATGCTTGATATCCAGCCATCTGGCGTGATGTATGAAAATAATGAAAATAGTGAGAACATTGAAAGACTTATAAGTGGTGATCCACCAGAATTGATGAACCAAGCAGATGAAGTGGCAAGGACCGAGGGTCTTGTCATCAATGCAAGTGATCCTACAGGCTTTAGACCTAGGTCCCGGTACATTCCCTACACTGCACGAGATACTATTGATGTATTCAATGACCTAGTAGTCAACGATTTGAAAAACTTAGAGAAATGTACGAGTGTGTGCAATAAAAGATTTAACCAGCAGGAAAAAGACCAGGTTGCCCTAATTAATAAAATCAAACAGAACGATATGTGTATTGTGCGCAATGCAGATAAGGGTGGGAACGTGGTCCTCTGGGATAGGCAAAAATATCTCTTTGAAGCCTATAAACAGCTGAATAATAGGTCATGTTATATAAGGATTAAATCAGAAATCATGACAAATAGTCACACACAATACAACTCTGAGCTTGAGAATTGGTTTGGCCAGCAATTGATCACGCATGATGAATATAAATTTCTTAAAATAGTCAATCCGGTAACTCCGGTTTTCTATTTACTACCCAAGGTCCACAAGGATCTCTGTGACCCCCCAGGCAGACCTATTATCTCTGCGATAGGTAGTGGGCTTGAAAACACCTCAAAGTTCATTGACTCTTTCCTCAATCCACTAGTTACACTGCTTCCTTCATACATATTGGATACTGGGGCGTTTCTGAAATCTATTTATGACATCCCCTGGGAAGATGACATGGTTTTGGTGACAATTGATGTCACTACCCTCTTTACCAGCATTAAACACAGTGATGGTCTCAATGCTGTAAGACACTTCCTGGGAAATAGACCAATCAAACTTTGGGCCCATACTCAAATGCTCTTGTCAATGGTTTCAACTTGCTTGAAAAATAATTACTTCATCTTCAATGACGAATTATTCCATCAGACGTGTGGCACTGCGATGGGCACCTGCTTCGCCCCCAGCAATGCTAATTTGCATATGGGCTGGTGGGAGGAGCAGGTGATCCGGAATCAGTACCATGAGGAATGGGACACCAACATCCTCCACTGGAGTTGTTTTATTGACGACTTGTTTGTTGTCTGGAGGGGCACAATTCCTGACTTGAATGTATTTTGGGCTAAAATACAGAAGAACAGTTTGAACTTAAAATTCACGAGTACTGTGAGCACTGAGTCTGTAAACTTTCTTGATCTGACAGTCTATATAAAAGACAACAAATTGCAGACCAAACTCTATAGGAAAGAAACATCTGGGAACACTGTGCTACATGCCAGTAGTTTCCACCCCACAAATCTGGTAAACAGCATACCCTATGGGGAGGGTTGGAGAGTATTAAGAAACTGTAGTGACCCTACAGAAAGAGACTGTTAACTGAATACTCTTAAATCGAGATTTAATCAGTGTGGGTATAGTGACAACTGTTTGAATACCTCATTTGTAAAAGTCAGGCAAATAACTTGAGAAGATGTCCTTTTCAAGTATAGAGAGAAGATGAAAAGTATGGCTGAGAATGAATGCAGATTGATTACCAACTACAATAGGCTGCATGGTTCTATAAGGAAGATATTGGCACAACATTGGCATGTTATCAAAAATGAACCAATTTTAGGCCCGTCGTTAGCCAGTAGACCCCTTATTACATTTCGTAAAGCGAAATCATTCAAACAAATGTTAGTAAAAACAACGGTGACTAAAATCAAGAAAAAGAGCAAAAAGAGTAACTGGATGGCAAGAAAAGATGGATTTTTGAAATGCAGTAAATGCAAAGCGTGTGAACATGGGAAGAATATTAGTACATACAAACCAGGCCTCTCCAACAGGATAAAAAAGATAAAGGGACAATATGATTGTAAAACAGAATATGCTATCTATGTTTTGAAATGTGAATGTAACCTGCAATATGTGGGGAGCACGATCAAACCCGTCCATCAGCGGGTGCTCCAACATCTAAGGGCGATAAAAAAATGCAGATCGATCATATCCAGTCGCCCGGCATTTTGAAAGATTTCACGACAAGGATGTAAGCAGTCTGACTTACTTTGTTATTGATTAGAGACCTGTGAATGAGAGAGGGGGTGACAGGATTAAGAGGCTACGTAAGCTCGAATCATGGTACATCAACTAAATTCTAAAAGCCCATATGGATTGAATATTGAAGAAGATCTGTATACGCACTTATGAGTATGAATTAACATTGAATTGAAGAATATTATTCATATCTTTGCTTCCTAGACAGTGGCATCCATTCCCTATTTTTAAAGTTTTTTGTTTTGTCACAATTAAATTTTTATTTTTTCACTTTATGATGAACTGAACGTCTGGCCCACTGGGGCAGCACTGTTAAGCTGTAAAAGCTTTTTGTTGTTATTCCACACTGAACTACTGTGAGTTGAATTCAGTATTGAGGGTAGTGTGAAAGCAAATTTAATCCACAAGAATGGGAGTTTTTTGCTACTAAAGCATCAATTTTGCATATGAATGTGAAAACAAAAGAGGCACGCAGAAGGGGTTACATGCCATTATACCTTCGTACTTTAAGAAGGGATTGGCATATAATGAGGGGTCTGACTAGGTCCTGAGATGCTTATTGTGTTTATGCCCACTTGGGCTCAATTGTTTATACAAATGGGTTATAAATACTCTATTTACGGAATATTAAGTGACAATTACTAATGCGACCATTTGTCTTTGACATTGATTAATTTTCCTTGGAATTTATCTGCTTTCCAAAAAACTGGAAATAATTTTATAATTGTTTATTAGAGTTATCTCTTTCAGTATGAATGAATTATGTGTGTATGATGGAATTCAACAACATATACATTGCAAAAAAGTCTTTTGTTCAGTTCTATAGATTTTACGGGTCATGTGATGAGTCACATGACACCAATGCACTTTAAATGTTGTTTGTATTTATGAAACTTTATTCGTGACCAAGCCTGCTGAGTCAGGCGAAACGCGTTGAAAAGCGGCAATAAAGAAAAATAAAGCTTTCACCACATTTGGCGTCGTCTCCTCTACGTATCCTGTGTGGAGGTTGAGTTTGAGATATATATATATATATATATATATATATATATATATATATATATATATATATATATATATATATATATATATATATATATATATATATATATATATATATATATATATATATATATATATATATATATATATATATATATATAATTATTATTTTTACAGGTATGTATATGTGGAGTTGGGAATAATAAATCTATACTTCCCTGTATGCACTTACCTTTCAATATTTTGTACTCGATGTTCTTGCAGCAAGGTGTTTTGGGAGTTATTATTTAGTAGTACAACCAGTAGTTGGGAAAGAATGCACCTATAGAGCACAGCTTTACTGTTTGGTCATAGCTGAGGGTCATGCCCCTTAAAAATATGCTTCTGGCTACCGGCCTGGTTCTAAAGATCTGGCCCTGATTGCTGCTAATAGGCACAAGCATTGGCATAGCCAATAGCTCTCGCCTTTGGGACCTTATAAGTTTTTATGCATGCAGCATATTATTCTGGGTGCTTAACATTAACAGGGTTTACTACGTATAGCACTGGGTGGGAGATTGCAAGCAAAACAAACGTACACCACATGAATGAGAAGAGGGAAGGGGATGTAGACTTGTGGCTAGAGCTGTCGACCTCGAAGCTGGAGAACCATGTTAGAGTCTGCAACGACGCTCAACATCCTGTGATTCTGGGCAAATCACTTAATCTTCCCGTGCCTAACAAAAACAAGCCAATGCCAATTATGGGTGGAGGGTGGGCGGGGCTTCTAGTTCATACTCCAATATAGCATGCTGCCGAGAAGCACATGCGCTCCCCAGGCTCGACCTTAAAGGTGCTGGTACTTAGTACCGGCCTATTTAAAGCACTGGTTATAACCATAGCACATTGTTCAGACTCTGCCATCAGTGCAAAAAAAGCAACACATCAGCTGCCTATGTATCCTGTACTGATATAATTATTATAAACCACCATTATCTAACAGGACACAAACTGGATATATTAGCCCCGGTGGAATCGTAAAAAAAATGGACACAAATGATAGTTACATTTGTACTAGCTCATAGTTTGAGGAGTGCACATTTGCTTGCATCTGCAGTTGCTGTGGCCATCTTCGCTGTTGGTAACAGTGACTCTAACACTGTTTAATTGCGGTATTAACGCATTTAAATCATAAATAAAAAATGTTAGTGTGCATGATTGCCCTTTTTTATCCCTACATGTACATCTCCCTCCAAAAATACCTAAAGCACCTGGCACAAATATGACACTAGGGTTTTGTTGTCAGATTTTTACATTTCATTATTGGCTACAAACTGAGTACAACCAGTTAGTACACATAACGTTAAGTGTGCCATCGTTTGACGAAATGTCAAATGGTAAATACTCACCATTCTTGCCACACCAGCCCCGCATGAGAAGACGACCATAAATAAAGAGGACTGGTGGGCGGGTAGCGTGCTACTCGCGGGACGAATTAGGCTGGAATTTGGTGTGTTGTCATGAGCAGGTGCGCAACACCCATTGGGCTCACTCGGGTTTCATCCCTCCCCCCCCTCCCACATTCCCCCTCCCCGTCATGCGTGTCAGCCCTGCTGAGTCAGCTTCGCGGGCTTGCGACCCTCTAATTGCAGCCGCACCGAGTACTTCACAGCTCTTTAAAAGCCCATTTACTTGTTAATCAAGGCTTTTCTTGTGTTTTCACCCCTTCTTAGAGCCACTCTGCCTATGGCTGGAAGAAATAGCCCCCCCTCCCCTTCCCCCGAAAAAAAAAATCTGCCACCCACCCACGAAATTTGGCTCTAGTTGCCCTCCTGGTCATGAGACATACGGTGAGTGTTTTGGTGGCACATGTGAGGGCAAGATGCATCCCCTTATCGTGATTTGTTGATTTTTTTAATATGGATGCTATGTGGCATGGCATCCATTTTATTGCTTCGCATTGGCACAAACCTGAAGAGAAGATGATTGCGGCACCTGATGCTGAAGTATTAAAGCAGGTGCGTGGATTGGAACTTATGTGAATGGACTGTGGCTTCTCTGGGAATTGTTTTCATGCTCTGTGTGGAAGTTCACGTTGACAGAGGGGTGAATGAGGCTGAACACTTGCGGTCATGCGCACATCACTTTGAACGGGCGCGTGCCGCAGCCCGCAGTCGATGTTCAGTACTGTTGTGATTTTAACTTCCTCCACTGGAAAAGGAGCAACAGGCGCTGCTTTTTGTGGAGGTTCTCAGTAGATTTGATGGGTGCCAAGTGATGGCGCGTCTCCAGATAGCCAAGGGAAATTACTATTAGCTACCATGCAGGCCTTAGTAAGGCAAACTGAGTACAGCTAGTTATGACCAGGAGAGGAGAATACTGACATTGAAGTTGTTGAGGTGCCTGGATTTCGTATGGTGAGGTGAGGAAGGAGTGCAGGCTCACAGAAACAGAGGTAAGTGAAAGAGGAAATTCTTCTTAAATTTGATTATTTTACCCTAAATTAAATAATTAAGGGAAGTTATCTGGGGGAGAGGGTAGTTGCTCATACATAAGCAACAGAAGCCTTCCAGTACAACAAAGCTCCCTCGTACCCTCCGTCACGTAGTAAAGAAGAATTTGGAAAACAAATGGCCTTAGGGAAAACAAAACCACGTAAGGCCCAGAAAAACTCTAAAAAAGCAGGAAACAAATCCGGAATGGTGGATGTGACCAATGTTTCAAAAATTCTGGTGAACGCAAATAAAGATATGGCAACACCAACCGGCAGCAGAGTAACGATTAATGGAGAAACTTCACCCCCGAGTTCAACTCCTTTGCCAGCACCTGCATCCTCTAAGTTAGCTGGCGCAAAAGGGGGGTCGGCGGTATCAAAAACCATCAAGGATTTTATCGGGAAACATTTTAAAGGGAAAGAGTTAGCATGTAAGGAGACAAGTGTATTAGAGACCCCGCAAACAATCGAAGACTCAGCAGAATCTAGCATGGAACCCCTGAACCAGTCAGACTTCAATATCGCTGAGATACCATTGGAACCTCGACTGTCTTCCTCACCAAGGATGTGGCAGTCACTATTCACCCAGGTCATAGGAGCAGAGGTGGTGAACGAAGATAAAATAGACAGTAGCAACCACGTGGGTGAAGAGAATTCTGCTGAGTGGGAAATTAGCTTCAATGGACAACAAAGGCTAAAGAGCCCAATTGTTATCGGTCTAAATGCTACAGATGTGCCCCTATGCAATTTGGAGGTGACTGGATCCACCAGCTTATCCATGCTTGAGGTTATGCTAATGCTCCAAAAGACCTTGCAGGGCATCTTAGAAGTTTCAGTCCTAAATAACGACATTATAAAAAGACAAGGTGACCAATACAAGGATATAATTGGGGAATTGGTTCAGATTAAAAACTTGATGCCTGCCTTAGTAAGACCAGTAGAAGACCAGGAAGAGAATATAGTGGATGGTGGGGATGTAGCGAGAAGGGAGAGTAGTCATTCAGAGGATGTATCTACAGAATACATATCCTATCGCCCAATGATAATAAAAAGGTATGGGGGAAGGACCTATAGAAAGCAAATAACAACAAAGCAAAGGAGGGGGAAAAAGGCCCCAGTTAACTGCAACCCCGAAAAGCATCAGGAGCATGGGAGGGGGGCCTCCTCAGCCCATAAGATAAAGGATAAGGAACTAAAGCAAGGAATTAAGAACCTAAACTTTGCCGAAACAGGAGCAAGTAGCAATAGTTCAGACGATCCAAGCAGGAGGATAATAAGGAATAGATTGGGAAAAGGGGAAAAGGCTACCAGGAAGACCCAACCTGGGGTCAAGGAGAGCACAGCAGTAGATTGGGGGATGGACACGCCTGTAGGTGGGGGCCCACAAACCTAAACCAGGTGAAGGGGGTTAGAGCTAGAGACAGAGAAGAAGTAAGCAGGCATAATAGGGGAGAGATGCCAGATGGAATATTACAACACCGACAGCCAGAACTTCCTAAAGATAACTGGGTGTTTGTAGAGCCATTGGGACAGGAAAAGGGGGGGGAAAAGAACAAGGAAATTAAACCCTTGAAATCGCTCACAGCTCCTATCATCTTTTGCAATGTGCCCCAGCCTAAGATATGTCAGTACTGCAGATCTAAAAGAAGTTGGGTTTATGGCAAATGGTAAGGGGGAGGAAATAACTAAGGTTTTACTCCACTCAGCCTTAATAAAAGATGCAATAGAAAAGGCAGAGTCTGAGATGTTGTGGGAAGGAATTTGAATAGTAAAAAGGGAAGAGGTGTTACTGAATAAGATAGGGAACTCTTTCCTTAGGAACCATGCAGCACTATATGAAAGACAAATAAAGATGATTAGCCTGGGGAGAGGCAAGAAAGATGCCCTTGAAATTACGATAAAACCAAAAGATCAGAGGTGGGACGTGGAAGATGTCCTTGCTGGGAATAGATATATAGAACTGGCCTACATGAATGGTGAGGAAGACGGTTATATGAGTAACATTAGGAAGAAGGGTCGTTGCACAGCCTAGCCATTCTGTCCTGGAATCTAAGCACTTTGCGCCCGTAGCATTCTCTGCCTTTGCTGCCCTGCGGCCGTGCTGAAGAGCAGGTTTTGGGGGTGGATACTGGTGATGATTCCTAGCGTTTGCCGCTCCTGTGCCAAAGTCATTTAGGAGCGGGGGCAGCAAGGCCGCCGCTGCCAAAACTTGTGCCGCCCAGGGTGGACCGCATCCCCCCCCCCCGTGTCCCCCCTTGCTACGCCACTGCTAGGAACATGAATAAAATGCAATTTTTAAAGCCAGTAGCATGCCTGTAAAATAAATTGCTTTCTTATAACAGCTGCTTACTATCCCTGTTATGCAAAACATAAAAAGATACCTCCCACCGTTTTCAGATGACCCCCACTAAAAACAGGGACATGAGCTAAATTTCCTGAAATCTGCCGGGCAACTGGTGGAAAACCGGGAAGTCTGGTCACCTTAGTTCTACCACACCTCCTTTTTCCATGCCTTGACTGGAATCCAGTTTGTTTAGTTCGAGGAGCTCTAGCAGCAGCTGGCGTATGTCGTGGACAGAGTGTAACAGAGGGATCATAAGATGGTGATGGACGGCTCTTCTGCAACCAGAATAGAAAGAGCTGCGAGAAGAAACCCAGGGTGGTTGAAATCATCCATGACTCTCTGAAAAAGAGTAAGTAATTGCCTCATATATTTGATTGTAGTTGCATTAATAACATGCGTCATACCTCTGACAAGGAACTGAAGAGAACTGGTGGGCATGTAGCGTGTTACTCGCGGGGCGAATTAGGTTGGAATTTGGTGTGTTGTCATGAGCAGGTGCGCAACACCCATTGGGCTCACCCAGGCCTCAACCCTCCCCCCCACATCCCCCCGTCATGTGTGTCAGCCCGGCTAAGACAGCTTCGTGGGCTGGCAACCCTCTAATTGCAGCCGCACCAGAGTACTTCACAGGTCTTTAAAATACAATTTACTTGTTAATGAGGCTTTTGTTGTGTTTTCACCCCTTCTTTTGCAGTTCCTGTGACCTCACAACCCCTGCTGCCTGCCGTCCCTTAAACAATGCTAGAGCCTTGTGCACTGTGCTCTGAGATCGGCGAGTGTGGTCAGCGTCTGCTCCAACTGGGCTCCAGGGGCACTGAAGGAGCTGAAGGTGAGCTGGATCATTGAGCTGGATTATTGACAGAGAACAAACCCTAACAATGCTCTACTGTTTTCTGGTCAATAGTACTGGGCAAAGCGTGACGGTGGTGGCGACGATAACAGTCCAAGTGGAGGCGTCAGCTCCAAGGAGTGACTGAGATAGAATGATTGACTCATGTGAGCAGAGCAGGGCAGCAGTTGCAGTAACGGTGATGCTAGAGGCGTGACAGGTGAAGCAGTGAAGCGGTAGCGGTTACGGCAGAGGCGGAAGGGAGCCCACGAGTGACGTTGAACCGCGAAGAGTGAAATCGCGGCTGCATTACTGCTCTGGTGATATAGCGCTGCAGCGCAATCCAATGAGGCGGCAGGCGGAGCCCAGGGGAACTGGGAATTGAGAACCGCGTACCGCAAGCCACGGCGGAAAACCTAAGGCAGCGGTGAAGCGGTTGTGGCTCAGGGATCTCTTGGTCAGTAGAACCGCCGAGTGAAAGCCGAGACAAGGCGTGAAGCAGCATTTGTTGCCACAGCACCACAGCGCTGCAGAGAAGAATCATAGCAGGAGGAGTTGGTGTTGGCCAGCATTTGTGATGCGGTAAGCAAGTTGTAGCAGGTCTGACACTTCTTAGGGGCTGTTTACTGAGTCCTCGGAGCGGAAAGGGGAGCTGTGGGTATTGCAGGAGCCAGCAAGGGGGTATTCCAGTCAGGCTTCACTTCACCTGTGACCAGAAAACAGACAAACCTGCGTGGAAGCAGACAACCTGTGTGGAAATAGTGAGAGTGTGGAGCAACAGTGGGGGCACCGTGTGAGGGGTTCAACATTCTGGTGCTGACTCCTGAAGGAGGTTGAAAGGAAGCTCGTATTTAACTGTTTGTTTGGCAAGAGGGTGGCAATGCAAGTGGCGGAGGACGCTCTTGCGTCGTAGCTCCTTCCAGAACTGTTTGAAGTGAGGAGAGTGGGCCATCAGCCCCTTTGGTTTTTCTTTGTTCGCCCTAAGTTGGCAGGGTATGCTCAGACGTGAGTCCCTTGCTCACTTTGCCACTGGAGTCAAGCAAGCCCGGCTGAAGAGGCTGGAATGCCAGAAACCGGTCCTGGGAAGCTTGATTCCGGTCCAGGGAAGACATGGCTTGGAAGTTCAGGCTGGACTGTTCCCATGAGGCACAGTGTCAGACTGATTTGCATATGGCCATATCTGAACTGGGGTGGCGGAGTGAGCTAAAGAACGGTGATGGATTAAACACAGATCATTTGACTGGAGGTGAGTGTTTGTATTGTCAACGCTCCGTCCATCTCCCCCTTTGGTTTTTCTTTGTTCACCCTAAGTTTGCAGGGTATGCTTAGACGTGAGTCCCTTGCTCACTTTGCCACTGGATTCAAGCAAGCCTGGCTGAAGACGGCTGGAATGCCAGAAACCGGTCCTGGGAAGCTTGATTCCGGTCCAGGGAAGACATGGCTTGGCAGTTCTGGCTGGACTGTTCCCATGAGGCACAGGGTCAGACTGATTTGCATATGGCCATGTCTGAACTGGGGTGGCGGAGTGAGCTAAAGAACGGTGATGGATTAAACCCAGATCAGTTGACTGGGGGTGAGTGTATTGTCAACGCTCCGTCCATCACCCCCTTTGGTTTTTCTTTGTTCGCCCTAAGTTGGCAGGGTATGCTCAGACGTGAGTCCCTTGCTCACTTTGCCACTGGATTCAAGCAAGCCCGGCTGAAGACGGCTGGAATACCACGGTCCTAGGAAGCTTGATTCCGGTCCAGGGAAGACATGGCTTGGCAGTTCGGGCTGGACTGTTCCCATGAGGCACAGGGTCAGACTGATTTGCATATGGCAATGTCTCAACTGGGGTGGCAGAGTGAGCTAAAGAACGGTGATGGATTAAACCCAGATCAGTTGACTGGGTGTAAGTGTTTGTATTGCCAACGCTCCGTCCATCACCCCCTTTGGTTTTCCTTGGGCCATAGCTATAGTCATTGGCCCAGTTGGTCCCTGATAATTTCCTGATTACTCCCTGATAACTCGAAGAACACAGATACCATCGGACACTCCGAGTTCTGATTGGAACCAGGAATAACCTCGAATCCCATCAAACGCATGCACATCCCCCAGGCCATCAAATGAGCTGACAAACTTGAGGACTAACTCCAGGGCTGATCTCCTTTGGGAGGAACATATTGAGCTGTGCTGAGCGGGGTGTGATCAAATAGGGTCCCATGGAGAATCCACAAAGAGGTAGATATTACTTTGAGATCTTGTAAAGGAGGCCAAGAATGCGCTCAGGAAGGGAGAGGGCATCTGGCCCCCCGACACGACGGTCACCGAGAGTATTAAAAAAAGCTAAAGTACAATCATAAGATATGAATCAGATGCTAATATCGCCAATAGCACGGATGTTCAAAAAATCATTAAAAGTCCCTCACAAATTTGATTTTTTTAAAGATCTGGCGGAGGCTATGATGTCAAGTCAAATCGAACCTGAAACAAGTAATCTAGAGGCACCTATTAAGCCTGTTAGCAATTTGAGCGTAATCACCCAACCAATTGGGCAAAAGCAAGAATTTGACAAGAAAACATATAATGTGGACGTAGAGGCCAATACGTCAGTGCAACCAATAGATCATACACCTACCCAAATTAGCGACCTCGAATTATTATGTATAACACAACCTTGCCAAAAGGATCCAAACTTAGGGAATAATGTTGAGGCATCAAAGATTGAGATGTCACTTGAAGAAATGACCGTTAAACCTGGAAATATAATAACGTTATCTAGGTTACCTATAGAGAACGAAGTTTAAATAAGAAAAAACACTCTCCAAAGTAGGGTCCTGACATCTGATAACCAGAAGATAGCAGGAGAAAAAAGTGAAAATTTAGATGAATCCATCCAGGAAAGCCAACTTAGTAAAAAAGGACACGCCTCCCCCGCGTCAGAGACAATAATGTTTTTAGAAAATGATGAAGTTATAAACTTGGAAACATACTGTTCAGATCAGAACACACAGAGAAATGAATCACTCAAATTATCACCCAGTCAACAAGCTAGGCAACACAAAACACTAACATAAAGTGAAGAAACAACCCAAGTTCCAGGAACTAGTATAAGAGAAAAATCGGAATCAGCACAACCTGACAGTGACAACAGGAATTATCAAAAAAATTCTCCTAACACCAAGCAGGAACTTCAGGGGGACAAAAACACTAAAACCATAGAAAATCAGGATTTTGGGTCTATTTGAGATATTGTTTACCAAACTTCATCACTTACTCCTGAAGCATTGACACTTCAGTCGAATAAAATGGATATTCAAATCGAAATACTGGAAACAATGGCAAATGCGGTGGCAAGAATAGATCACAAACTAGCTGAGCTAAACAGTCTGATAACCAGAGCTCAAACAGATACATCAACTACCTATCTGGAATGTTCTTGTGCACCAATAATTCATAAACTAATATCAATACCGAAGTTATAAACACTATATTGGAAGATGTCAAGGCAAGCCTTCAATTGAATAAAAATAAGAAACTAACAGATAAGGAGGGTATGTGTTTAACAGTGGACAGTAACCTTACAAAGACAGAGGATTTAACCATGCAAATCGATTTAGATGCTAAGGACCGATCATGCCCCCCAATAATGCCGAACAAACTACGGGAGAACAACAAACCAATAGGAGGCAAACCATCTGATCAATTTGTAGGAGAGCTACATGATGAACAAGAGGATAAAGAAGTGGACTTGACATTGTTTACAATGACAAAAAGACATAATTAAAAAACTACGTAAAGCAAGAAACAAAGCTAAGACGGAGCATCTAAAAAAGACACACTCTCAAGATGGAATGCCACCTAATATGTCTTATAAGGAAAAACTCCACTTGGAGGAAACAACTGGAAAACAAAAAGTCGATACAGGTAGGGACCAGCCGAAATCAATTAACACAACAAATACTCAGTATTTTGATATGTTTGCAAAACCAGGTAACCAATTGAACCCTCAAAAAGCTCCGAAAAGGAACACTCAAATAGGTGAAATAACCTTAACTGATACTGTAGAACTTTCCCTTGATGAACCAGCTGAGGTGTGGAAAAATATCGCATTAGAGGAGACCATGCATGACAAGCAGGGAAACGGCTGTTGGAAAAAAGGGCCAGGGAGGTCACCCAAAGAGAAATACAAAAAAGGGCGAGCAAACAATGAGTTCGCTGAACTCCGAAAAAATGAAAGCTCCTGTAGTTAAAATGGATGCAGAACAAATAACTAGTGGCATCGCAGCGCAAAGATCATCTTGAGGGGATTATAACATAATCCCAAACCTAAATTTGAACTCAATACAACTACCATGCCATCGTCCTTTCTCAAGTTGGGCACAACCGAATAATAAAGTTAACCAAGAACCTGGGAAACAAACAGAAGTAATAGACCAAAAAGAGGACAAAAGTCATAACAAAACGGGACCATCTAGTTATAGTAAAATGTGGTAAGAACAAACGAGTTATAAATAAAGTCCAGCAAGAATCAGAAAACTACACCGAAAAGGAACCGCCAGTTCAAAGGACGGAAAAAATCATCTTTAAACCAGTATATGAGTCTCACGGGCAGCAGAACATGTTGAAAAGAGGCAATCTTCTTTGCCTTTTCAAATCGGTTCCATTTTAGCTGATGTGTCAACCAACGACATTGAATGCGTTGGTTTCCTACAAAACCCCGAAGGTTTGTGGTAAATAAAATTACCGGGCTATTTTTGAATTACATTAAATGACAATAAGGATAGCTCAATAAAAATGAGAGGCAGAGTCCGTGGTATCTGAGTCATACGGTTTTTAATTCGGATTCTCGAGAATCGGGACATCGAGTTCCATCACCACTAAGGTTCAGGAAGGGACATTCAACGTTTTATTAACATCACACATTATATATAGTAAAACAGTATAATTGAAATGAATACAGTAGGCGTAACAAGTGGAAAGAGAAAGATAAGAACACATGAGCGTAAAAGAAGGCGTGTACAGAGGCGTACACGGAGGTGTGTACTGGAAACATCACAAAAAGTGTCATAAGTGGGTGGATGCATAGAGAAATTCTGCAGGGTCAGCAGAAACCTTTGTTACAGATGCGCGCGCAACTAAACATAACGTGGCATAGACGTGTAACTGGGAAGAACTGGGGGTTTGACTTTAGCACTAGTAGAGGAGACTAATGTCTGGGATGTCAGAACGACCTGCACTTATAGCGTATCTGGTATCTTATGTTTGGAGGATGTATTGTCTGAAGTAAAAGGTCTCTCGGGCAGAGGCCGTTCAATACTGAATGCTAGTGCGTGCATACGTGTCTTGGTGCAATGAGCGGGGGCCATGGGCCTACCATGGTAACGGGTTCATTAAATCACTTGCATGGAGACAGGAGAACTGGGCCCTTTGCTCTGCGGCCGGAAACATGATTACCTATTTCACTAGACTGGAATGTGTTTTCGAGGAGGCTGAGCAGATAACTTGTAGGCAAAATATTATTTTGGCAGGCAGGCCAGGCCGAGCCAGGCACCGCTTCACCGAGCAGGAAGTAAGGCAGAGGTCAGGGATGCATACCTAAACTGCAGCATTCAGAGACAGAAGAGACTCGGAGTCTCAATTAAGGGCCTAGCTCGACTGAGCAAGTAAAACATGGAGAAAGCGTGTGCGGGATTCAAAAGTGCACCATGTAAAGACGTTGGCACCATAGGTCTAGAAGCCAAATTAACATGGTTTTCTTGGAGGACTGGATAACTGACATGTTAACGTTGGACGCAAATGTATATGTGTCTTCCTAGCATGCACGGAAAGGGAATTACACGACATACATGGAACATGAGTACATGGATAGGGTGCGAGTGGGGGACACATTGAATACCTAAAAATTTCTATTTCCTCATTCCCTCCTTGGCCCCTACTACACCCATTAGGATATATCTATTTTCATGAGACTATCTATCTGTTCATATAGCATCATTTGTTCATCTTTTTTCATTCGGGAACGGGAACGTGAACTTGGACGGGGAATACAGGCTGTGGCGCACAAGCCGCAAATCGCTGGCCCACATTGCAAACAGAGACAACAACTGAATACTATGAGCAGTATTATTCCTAGGAATGACAATACTTTCCATCCCCAGGCGGATATCACACTCCAGAGCCAACCGGACCATGTCCAGGTGTCTGGATTCTGGTGCATCTGGTGAGCTATATTATGGAGTCGTGTTATTGCTTTATATACTGACGGTGCGTTATTAGGAATGAAAATACAACAACTGGATCCGATCACTCTACAAGCCCCGCCCCTATCGGCCAGGATGACGTCAAGGACAAGGCGATTTTGAAGAACAACAAGTTTCATAGCAGACTGCTCCTCGGTTAAGTTACCTAAGGCAAAAGTAGTCTCGTTGACTACTGCCTCAAGAGTTCTGGTTAGCCTACGTATTATTTTACTGTTCTGTACCGGGCCTATGAACCAGAAATATCCTTTAATGTAATCCTTATATTGATCCCATGCAGACTCGGAGTAATCGATAACTGGAGGAAGATCTCTCTTAGGTCTTACATGAGTGAGTTGGGAATTCTGATGATAATCAGGGGGGGCTAGAAAAACAGGTGGTAATAGGAATGCAATGTAACATGTTCCATCCCAATCTAATGGCAGACGTACATAAGCTGTCTAGCCACAAATAAAATAAGAATGGCGGGAGGCTTTGAAAGTAGACTTTCCTTTATCGCTGAATTCGACCACAGTATTACAATCACTGTGTCCTAGATGTATTGAACCATTCTTTCTGACGCATAATTCGCCTTTCACTGGTAAAACTGTAATAAACGGCAAGTCCGAATTAGTCTCAGACTGCACATTCAGAATCATGAGGTTAAGTGTAAAATTTCCTAATCCATACACTTCATTTTCTAGATCGGTCCCTGTCCTTTGGGGAAGACCTTCCTTGTCTGGGAAACATATTTTATTCATAACTGTATTCAGGTTCCCCCATATCCAATTGCCTTGGGAAACTGTGGACTTACTATCTAGGGAAGACATTAAAGTAAACCATGCTCCACACAAACCATTATGTGTAAACGGGTAGGGAAAGAGGGGCAGAGCTCCCTTGTATTTCTGATAGGGAGGGAGTCGGCCACATACCCAACAGTTTGTGGCATTGCTGGTCTGGTGAGTATGGTGTAACATACGAATGAAAGTGTTGTTGCGCATTGCTAATCGATAAGACAGCTCGTGAGGGGGTAGGTCACGAAAAGTGTGCTCTACAGTGTCATTAGAGGAAGCATGTACATGTGAACCAAGTGGAGGAAAGAAAACATGTAGCATAGAACTTATGCATATGATCGTAAGACTCAGAAAGAACATAAAAAGTAAAGTAATAACACATCGGCTGTGCACATTTTTACAATATTTTTCTCTTTTCTCAATTCGCCTATCTCTCTGACTATTTGGGTCTATCTTATACATGTCAGAAACCTGTCTAACCACTTCACCCGAGGGGGACTTAAACAATTAAACGCTGTCTGACTTACTAGACCTCAATTTGGCTCGGTACTCCTGTTGTGGAGTTTTCTCTAACAGGGAGAGTTTAGAGTCTGTAGCGGGGCAGTTCTTGAGAACAGTCTTTGGACACAGTCCATAAAATCTCTTCACGTGGCTAGAGTGGAGCCACCCCTTCCTGCCTTCGATCTTCACAGCGGTCCTCGTGGTCATCAACACCAATTTGGGTTCCTTCCACCTCGGCTCCAGAGGGCTTGAGCGGTCAAAGTTGCGGACCAACACCAGGTCTCCGGGAACGATTTCATGCGGTTTCACCTGGGTGTTGTCCGGGAAGGCAGCCGCGACCTGTGAACGACAAGATAGTAGTGCAGACATCAAGGAAGCCAGGTAATCTATCAGCATAGTACTTTCAACATCAGTTATCTTACGAGGCATAGGCGTACCCCACATGTTTGGGGGACGTCCGAAGACTACTTCATACGGGGACAGTCCGGTTCTAGAATGGGCTACCATACGCATATAAAAGAGGGCAACCGGCAAAGCTACCATCCAATCTACACCCTTTTCTGCACAGACTTTCGCTAAACGTGTTTTCAGGGTCTGATTATGTCTCTCAACGAGACCTGCTGCTTCGGGGTGTCGTACACAGTGAAATTTCCACTGGTAACCTAACAGGAGTGATACCTGTTTCATGAGCTCGGACGAGAATGGCTGTCCATTATCAGAGTACACGACACGGGGCAAACCATATCGTGGGAAAAATTCACAGACCAACTGTTTGGCAGTGGTTACAGCAGTGTAATCTGGGACTGGATACGCTTCTGTCCATCTGGAAAGGGCACATACAACTACGAGGACATACTTGAATCCTCTACAACGGTTCATCTGGATATAATCCATCTGGAGGACTTCAAAAGGATGGTCAGGAGGATGAAATCCACCTTGTTCCACGGGGATGCCTTTGCCTGGATTGAACTGACAACAGATCATACAGGTACGTACTTTCTGTTTTGCTGCTGCACGTAAATGCTTATTGAACCAAATATTCTGGATGCTATCTAGCATGGCTTTCTCTCCTAGGTGTGCTGGACTATGTGCTGTGTTAATGATATCTTGAACCATAGAGTCGGGGAGGAACCATGTGGCTCTGCCCTTAGTCATCCAACCCTGATCTGTCTGGACCCCTCCTTGTTCAATCCATTTCTTGATTTCGTCCGGAGTTGCATGTGTCTGTATGTCAAGTACATCTAGTGTGGGATCCTTAACTGTCATGCAATGTGTCAGTGTAGTCACTTCAGTCTTTGTCGGATCAGTCGGAATGTCTGTTTGAGTCTGAGCTGTGAGTTTAGCTGTTCGATCTGCCAGGTCGTTACCCTGGGAAATGGTGTCAGTGACCTTATTAGGTGCTTTGCACTTCATGATGGCTATGGCTGTAGGCAAATGTATTGCTTCTAATAGTGCTTGAATGAGGGGACCGTGTTGTATCTTGGCGCCGTGGGAAGTCAGAAAACCTCTCTCTTGCCAGAGGAAGCCGAAGTCGTGAACGACTCCGAATGCATACTGTGAATCTGTATATATGTTTACTTTCAGGTTCTTGGCTCGTATGCAGGCTTGGGTCAGAGCTATGAGCTCTGCTGTTTGAGCAGACAGTGTGTCAATACGTTGTGTTTCTATGACTTCAGTTTCAGTGGTCACTGCATATGCGGCCACTAACTCTCCTGTACTTGTTCTCATACATGAACCATCCACGTTAAGTGTCAGGTCTGGATCGGGCAATGCAATGTCTGTCAAGTCTTGTCTGGGCTTTGTCACGGTATTAATGACTTCCACGCAGTCATGTGGTGCTGGATCTGCTGTGATCGAGGGTAACAATTTGGCAGGGTTTAGTATGTTGCAACGTCTGATTTCTATGTGTGGTTGGTACAATGTCAGTTCATATCCTGTCAGTCGTGCTATGGTCAGGTGTTGAGTCTGTGTTCGATTGAGGAGAACTTCCACGGAGTGTGGAACTTGTACTGTCAAGGGATGTCCTAATACTATGGAATCGCTTTGTCTGATTGCTAAAGCCGTTGCTGCAACTGATTTTAGGCACGCAGGCAGAGCCTGGGCCACGGGATCCAATGTACTAGAAAAATAAGCGCAAGGCTTATGGTGTCCTGCTTGATCTTGTGTGAGAACAGATAATGCTGTGCCATCGCGTTCTGTGACAAAAAGTGTAAAAGGTTTGCTGTAACATGGTGTCGCTAAGACAGGTGCTTGACATAAGGCTTTCTTTAATTCATCAAAAGCTTGTGTATGTTCCTGAGTCCAAGGGAGGACAGTCGAAGTCGCTGCCTCCTGTGTTGTCAACTGTATGAGTGGCTTGGCTAGATATGCATACTGAGGAATCCATTGTCTGCAGTAAGAAGTGAGGCCAATGAAGGCCCGTACTTCCTTTTGTGTCTTGGGTTGTGGAAGATGTGCAATTAACTGAATGCGGTCTGGTGTCAACTGTCTACCCCTCTTGGACAGCAAGTGTCCAAGGTATACCACTTGCTGGGCACAGAATTGCAGCTTTGAAGGGGACACTTTATGCCCCTTTTCCGCCAGAAAATACAAGACTGTCAGTGATGCGCGTTCGCAGTCATGTTCGGTTCGTGCTGTAATTAACAGATCATCAACATATTGCAGCAGGGCAGTGTCAGTAGGCATGTAAATGCAGTCTAGTTGTCGTTTCAGTGCTTGGCTGTAAATACTAGGACTCTCTGTGAACCCTTGAGGAGCACGTGCAAATTTGAAGCTTCTGCCATTTAAACAGAATCCGAAGAGATACTGGCTTTCAGGATGAATGGGAACACTAAAGAAAGCGTTCTTGAGATCGATTACAGTAAAGAACGCAGCTTCGGAATCAATGGCAGTCAATAGGGAAGAAATATCTGGGACCACTGGGTACTGGGGTATAATGCATTTATTGTGTGACCTTGTATAGGCATTTATATAGCGCACTACTTACCCGTAGGGTCCCAAGGCGCTTCGACCGCTGCGAAACCCTTCCTGGCTTCCCTGAGAGATGGTCCCTTATTGGGTATCTCCAGGGTGAGACCAGGCATCCCCGGCGGTCTGGTGGGGCCGTTAGTGAAGATGAGGCAAGCTAATGCCCAGAGTTGCCGAGTGTGATCGCTGATCAGAGTGGGCACCGAGGCGAGAGAATTATCGAGTCCGCTGACCCTGGTCCAGAAACCTGCCGCGCTGGGAATCGAACCCTGGTCCCGGGCCGTCCTCTGCTCTCGGGTCTGCCGCCTCTAACCAGTGAGACACACTACTTCACTATTCAATTTTCGAAGGTCGATCACCAGTCTGTAGACCGGTGGTGCATTCGGGTCTGTGCGTTTAAGAATCGGAATGATTGGAGAATTACATACATTGGAGTCAGTTTCTACAACTACTCCTTGAGCAATGAGTTCGTCTATGATTTTCAGTAAGGCTGTTACAGCCTCAGGTGGCAACTTGTATTGTCGGATTCGTGGCAGTACAACACCTTGTTTGAGAGTGACACGATAGGGTGTAATGTGCATACAACCTACATCAGTTGGACCTTGTGCCCATAAATGCTGCGGTACATTCTGCAATCTTGGATCAAAATCTCTCAACACATAATGTCCTTTAAAATCACGTAAAAATAATCTCACTCCTTCCGGGGAACAACATATCACTGCTCCTAATGCTTTCAATGTTTTAATACCAAGCATGTTTTCTGGACATGATTTCGTAAGTAACAAGTCTGTAGTACGAGACAATGGACCAATTTCTAGGAGAACTGGCTTTGACACTTCGTTAACAATAGGCTTTCCTGAAAATCCAAGGGAAACATTCTGTGAGCCTGAGAGGGGTGCCCCTGGAACCTCGTCATGACTGATGGTAGTTCTGCTCGCCCCTGTGTCAATCAAAAATGTTATGTCTTTCCCTAATACCTGACTATGTACATAGGGACCCTCTTGATCTACAGGAACCTCGATAAGGGGCAAGCCAACCTCCCTCTCTAGGCTGTTTCATGAGTACTGCTGGTAATCGGGATAATCTGACTGTGCATACTGGTACATTTGCTGTGTAACATGTTGCGTGGCAGCAATGGGTTGGGGCTGAGGTACTGCTACTGTCTGTTGTGCATTCTGTGGAGGTTGCGTGTTCTGTGGAATATTCTGTGGAACATGTTCTGGTCTAGGTGCACGCGGTCTTTCTTTCGTTCTGCCTGTAGCAATATTGTATTTCAGAACGGTACATTAGTTTATATAGTGACCTGGCTGTTTACAGTAGTTGCAATTCCCTTTAACAGGAGCTGCAGGATGACTAGTCTGTGTCGTACCCCTCTTCTGACCGTCTGCTGGGACTGACTGGGCAACTAGTACTTTCATTTTCGTGTCTTTCATACGTCTCTGTTCATGTTCGTGTTCTTCTCTGATTCGATTCTGGTGGTACTGTAACATTTGTAACATTTGAGAAGGGGTGTTAGCTTGCCATGTCCTCTCGACTTTCAGTACTCTATTTTTAACCTGTGGTAATGAATTCTCGACTAGTTTGGATACAAAAAGATGTGGATAAGATTCACTACTCGTTTTCAGGCCGCTATTAATAATGAAACATTTCTCGAATCTGGAATAAAAATCACTAGTGTCTTCGTCATGTTTCTGTTTGCAGGCTGAGATTGCATCCCATCCTTTTTAATTGTCAATAGCCTCGGCAGAACCTGTACTAATAATCCTGGTAATGCTTTAGCTTTATCCCCAAGACCAGTACCTGGGATTTGCCCATTTTCTTCAGTTTCTAATTCAGTCCAAATAATCTTTTTATCTCCCACCTCCCATTCTTTCTCTTTAAGTTTTTCGTAAATACCGGCTGGCAACAGTACCTTTAACATTTTAAGAATATCGGGATACGTATAATCCCCCATGAGTAGCATGTCTTTTAATTCACGATGAAATCCTGCTGGATCTTTATCATGACAAGGCACTAATTTTTTCATTTCCAATAGTTCCATTTTAGTCAAGGGGGTGTATACGAATACTCGTTCTAGCTCACGTCCTGTGGTCCGGACGGGATGAACTTCTCGTAAGGGATTCTGTCTGTCTATGTAAAACGGTTTTCTTACTGGGGGTGGAACAGGAACGAAATGTGGAGTCAGGAAAGTTCTGTATTTATGGCGTTGTTCTAGAATGATATTAATTAAATCGGTACCTAGGCCTCTCCATCTTTTTAGGAGTAACTCTTCCAATATATTATATAGGGGACCTGGATCAGAATGCTGACTTTCATACAGTGTAATGAGGTGTTGAATCATGTACATACCAGCTAGTCGCTGTTCGTCTGGGGAAAGATTCAAAAATGTTTGCGCTACTGAATCATCTTTATATACGCTAGTATTGCCAGCCCATTGGACTGCTGACCGGGCGAGTTCCTGTTCATGCATGGTACTAAGTTCACTGTAACCTATTCGTTCTTTCAGTACTTTATCAGTGGCCTGGAATAGATGTTCAAGAAAACATTGTTCTGGTATGGGAGAAAGAAAACTTTTCTTACATTCTAGGCGTATGGTTTGTCAAAGGGTCTTGCCCTACCTACGTACGCTATCCTGCCTTGTTTACTGTGTTTTCCATCAGCTATATTTAATCAAAAGTTTCATTTCTTCTTTGTCGTTACCTGGCTGGTCTTGTTCCCTAATCAAACAGTTTATCAAAAACTGTAAGATCATGCCTTGAGTCTCCACCTTTCTGTGTGCCATAGCCTCCTGTATACTTTCTGGTCTTTCCCCCGTTCTAATAAAGGGATATATGTTGTCTAGATGTTTAGTCATTTCTGGTAACATAGTCAAATAGTTTGTAACACGTCGTATACGTAATGAATATAACATCATCTGGTCTTCGCCTGGTACTGGATCGTATCTACAATCTGTAATGTACTGTCTAAGGGCTGCGAAGTTAGCTACCTTTGGTGTGCGTTGTAATGCTGCTTCTCTAAGTGAGATTCGTTTTAATTGAGGCGGGATGATAGGGAGACCTCCTACTGCTCCCCCTGAAGCTGAAGCATGACCATCAACTGGCTGTGTTGTCGGTGGTAGTAATGGAGCTGGTCGAGTAGGTGTAGTAGTTATAGGTGCAGGTAATGTAAGTTGGCCATGTGTTGCTGTCGAAAAAGGATTGCTAGGACCAGTGGCAGGAGGGACGGTAGCAGGTGAGACAGTGGGAGGGGTCTTGTCATCCTGAACAGGATGCTGAGGAACATTATTAGTAGGTGGTACACGTACATTAGTATACTCAGGAGCAACATCGTCTAAATAAGAGGAAAGGAAAATGTCCGCTGGAGTCTGTTTATGACGTAATTTAGTCGGAACCAATGGTGGCGGCAAGTTACGGGGTACTTCCGGGGTCGCCCTGGGCAGGCCCTCGGCAAGAACAGGATACATGCCTGTAATAAGGGCATTTCTTTGTCTGTCTAATTGTTCTATTCTGACTCGTTCACCTTCTTCTAGTAACTCTTTTTCTCTAGCTTTTTCAGATTCTTCTCTACTTTTTTCTGCTTTCCTGATTTCTTTCTCTGTTCTTCTATGCGCTTCTTTACGCCACAATTCTATGGCATCTTTCTGGGATTGTCTGGCTTTCTTTTTCCATAGTGCTTCTTCTACTCTCATGATGCAATCAGCATCCCATGTCCCTGAGACAGGCCATCTATATTTCTCTTCCAGATCTTTTGTGTATCCCACCCACAAGTCTAAGTACAGTATGGCATCTAAGCCATGTTTATGGTACATAAAATGTCCTGGAGTGTCCCTAGGCGGGACGGGAACTGCTTCTTCGAGTATCCCTTTCCTAGTTCCTATCTGACGTAATTTCGAGAACAGCTGCATTTTTTAACTGACTTGAACGTGAACACAATAAACACAGTAATGAATAGCAAACAATCATTCATACCACGACACATTAAAACATTTCAGACTGATATTTACCTGGTACATAGAAAAACATGAATACTGAAATCTCGAGATACAATACTAGAATACTGAATCACTAGATGCACTGCTAAACAGTACAGACAATACCGGTCCCATAAAGAGACACGTCATTACCGTATTCACCTAAGTGAACACGTCTGGACTGGACCGGGTCTGTGTACCCAGACCCGTCTTGACCGGGCACAAATTAATGAACCCGTCTAGATGCGTTCCCAACAACGGTACTCACCGGGAAGCAAAACTGAAGGCCTCGGAAACTGGACTGGACTGGACTGCTACGACGTCTGGCTGCTACTACGCATGCGCTTCGGAACAGGTGGGCCTCCGGATACCTCGGACCTTGCTCTCTCGGCTTGGGCTCTGGTCGGGACTCTCCGCATTCCTCACCGCCTCGTCTGGATGCCGGACCGCAGTCTCCGTCTCCTCCGTGGGCCTGAGGGAGATAGCAGGAAAACCCGCAGGTGTGCGCGGATTCCGTCACGGCTGTAGAAGGGGTCAGGGGCCTGCGTACATCGCCGGCGCGTGATGAAGGGGAGGGGTCCCTATTCGGGCGCCAGATTATGTGGTAAATAAAATTACCGGGCTATTTTTGAATTACATTAAATGACAATAAGGATAGCTCAATAAAAATGAGAGGCAGAGTCCGTGGTATCTGAGTCATACGGGTTTTAATTCGGATTCTCGAGAATCGGGACATCGAGTTCCATCACCACTAAGGTTCAGGAAGGGACATTCAACGTTTTATTAACATCACACATTATATATAGTAAAACAGTATAATTGAAATGAATACAGTAGGCGTAACAAGTGGAAAGAGAAAGATAAGAACACATGAGCGTAAAAGAAGGTGTGTACAGAGGCGTACACGGAGGTGTGTACTGGAAACGTCACAAAAAGTGTCATAAGTGGGTGGATGCATAGAGAAATTCTGCAGGGTCAGCAGAAACCTTTGTTACAGATGCGCGCGCAACTAAACATGACGTGGCATAGACGTGTAACTGGGTAGAACTGGGGGTTTGACTTTAGCACTAGTAGAGGAGACTGATGTCTGGGATGTCAGAACGACCTGCACTTATAGCGTATCTGGTATCTTATGTTTGGAGGATGTATTGTCTGAAGTAAAAGGTCTCTCGGGCAGAGGCCGTTCAATACTGAATGCTAGTGCGTGCATACGTGTCTTGGTGCAATGAGCGGGGGCCATGGGCCTACCATGGTAACGGGTTCATTAAATCACTTGCATGGAGACAGGAGAACTGGGCCCTTTGCTCCACGGCCGGAAACATGTTTACCTATTTCACTAGACTGGAATGTGTTTTCGAGGAGGCTGAGCAGATAACTTGTAGGCAAAATACTATTTTGGCAGGCAGGCCAGGCCGAGCCAGGCACCGCTTCGCCGAGCAGGAAGTAAGGCAGAGGTCAGGGATGCATACCTAAACTGCAGCATTCAGAGACAGAAGAGACTCAGAGTCTCAATTAAGGGCCTAGCTCGACTGAGCAAGTAAAACATGGAGAAAGCGTGTGCGGGATTCAAAAGTGCACCATGTAAAGACGTTGGCACCATAGGTCTAGAAGCCAAATTAACATGGTTTTCTTGGAGGACTGGATAACTGACATGTTAACGTTGGACGCAAATGTATATGCGTCTTCCTAGCATGCACGGAAAGGGAATTACACGACATACATGGAACATGAGTACATGGATAGGGTGCGAGTGGGGGACACATTGAATACCTAAAAATTTCTATTTCCTCAGGTTCACTGCAATTAACAATAATAACTGTAACATCTCCATCTGCAGTGGAACAAATTATGAAGGAACAAAAAAATGTTCCTTTGTTGGGGAATAGTAATTAGCAAAGTTGCACCAAAGAAATACCCAACGCAACTGATAAAAGCAGAAAAAATGCTAACATGTGAGAAGGAAAAAAAGGGCACCCCAGCCTTCTCTGTACTAAAAAATCAGTTAGGAAAAATAGATATAGATGTCGTAAATCCTTCGGTCGACAAAAGATAGAGAAGTCTAGAGGGATAAGTGAGAAATGGATAACAATGGCCTTACATGGGAATGATAACCAATGACAAAATAACCAAAAAAACACACTAAAAAACCAAGTATTGACATTGAAAATATAACAATCTGTTCATGGAACATAAATGGATTAGGTAAAAAGCTAGATAACATAACCGAAATATTTAAGTCCTATCAGATTATATTACTGCAAGAGACATGGGCAATGGACCCTTTTATTCTGCATTAATATAAAGGTAACTTTGAACCTGCGACTAAGCAAAACAAACATGGTCGCCCTTGCGGAGGCTTAGCAATATTTATACCAATTGATATAAATGCAGAACATAAACAACTGGATACGAACAATTGCAATGTTCAAACGGTAACGTTAAGATACAAAATGGATGATCATGAAAAGTCTTTAAAGCTGGTTAATATATATATATATACCACCTACATTGAATTCAAGGAAGACTATGTGTGCTACTCTTACCAGTTATCTACTAGAACAGATGGTTAATGATCCCATTGTGGACTTTATAGTTTCAGGAGACTACAATTTAAATCTGTTAGTACCTTTTACAAGAGACAATATCACTCAGTCACAAGACCAATAATGGCTTATTCCCGCACAATGATTGGAAACAACGATTAAGACCGGGCAAAATAAAACAGGCCTAAATTTTGTGAAGGACATGGAAGC
This sequence comes from Lissotriton vulgaris, assembly GCF_964263255.1. Classification (NCBI taxonomy): domain Eukaryota; kingdom Metazoa; phylum Chordata; class Amphibia; order Caudata; family Salamandridae; genus Lissotriton; species Lissotriton vulgaris. The sequence goes on along the minus strand of NC_141689.1, from coordinate 722,808,698 downwards.
TTTGGGATTACGAATAATCAATGGGAGATTCCTGACGGACTCACCTCCAGCATGGTCATTTTATACACAAAATGCAAAATCAAGAATTGACTACACAATGCTATCACTGAACATCTTTAATAACTTTACCTCGTATTATTTAAGAAAGCTCCCTGAGAGCGATCACAGCCAGCAAATAATTACTACTACAATTACAAAAACAAAACACCAACTGTATTTGTCAATGGAAGGTCAGGTCAGAACCACCAACAATAGAAAACGAATTTGGAAACCGAATAACAAAGAACACACCAGTGAACTCGCACAAAAACTGGTTATCCAATGCTTTAAAGAAAAAACCTCTACATCTGTAATTGATCATTGGGTAAGCTTTATACACAAATTAATTACCCAACATGACCCCCTAACTAAGAATGAATATGAAACCGGAAAAAAGGAAACAAAAATCAACTTAACATATACGGTATGAAAAATGAAACAGACTCTAAATAACCCCAGGAAAGAGCTGATTACGTTTCCAAACAAAAAAGGAATAATAGCCAACTTAAAAGCTTTAAATCAAAATCTGAGGAAACTAATATGTAACGAAAAAAACCAAAGCTAAGAATGATCTCTAGACAAAAATCTTTTATGTTAGTAACCAAGCAAATTCAAGGGAGTTCTGGAAAATGATAAACAGCCTAATAAGACAGGATAAAACTGTAGTAGCATCAGTATTAACTAAGACTGAATGGGTGAATTTTCTGGTACAGCAAATAAACCTGGATTGCAGCATAACAAAAAGAGAGAACAACCATAAAAGGAAGGAAACATCAAACCCAGAACAGGTCAATGAAATTAAAAAACACAAGAACAAGTGCTTAAGCTAATAAAAAAAACAAAAAGACGGGGAACCAGGCCCAAATGGTATCCCTTTTGCCCTGTATAAGGAGGATCCAGTCATATGGGCAAAACATCTAACCAATATTTTTAATGAAGTAGTTCGGATAGAGGAAATACCTGAATCCACGAGAGGGTCGCTAACATCCCCCATCTTCAAAAAGGGAAATTGGGCCCTGCCTGAGAACTACCGTTTAATAACACTACAGGATACGGACGCAAAACTGTTCGCAGGGGTTCTGTTGTCAATTTTATCTGACTGGGCAAAGGATAATCACATTCTACCACGCCAAACCAAACGGGTTTTACTAAAGGCCTAGGACCAGCTACTAAGATCTTAGCCCTATGGGTATTAATGGACAAAGCAATTTCAACAAAACAACCTCTGAACGATTGAGGGAAAAATTACGAATGCAAGGGATTCCACCCCTATTATTACAGCTGATTCGTCTCCTACATATTCACACTAGTGTCAGAGTGCGCATCGGGGATGGTCGGTCACTTACTAACGAAATACCGACAACAGGTGGTTTAAAGCAAGGGTGCGTATTGGCCCCACTACTATTTAACCTCTTCTTAGCAGATTTGATGGAGGCATTGAATGATATAAACGCTCATCCACCTAAACTTGCAGATAAACACATATCAAATCTATTATATAAAGATGTCGTTCTTTTAAGCAACACAAAAGTGGGCCTACACCGTTTTAATAGCGCAAACAATTGAGTATTAAAACGAAAATAGGATGGTAATAAATGAAACAAAATCCAAAGTTATGGTGATTACAAAAAACTCAAGACGGAAATCCAAACCCAAATGGTTTCTGAGAAAGCAGCAATTAGAACAAGTTGAAACCTATAGATATTTGGGTGTCATATTGAACGATAACGGAAATTTTCTCCCTCAGAAACTCAATATCTATAGGAAAGCCAATGCTTTGACGCCTGCATTTAGGACTATCCAAAAATCAATTAGCGACCTGACTGACCGCCCCTTCCGAATGGTGATATCTGCTAAATTGCTACCCTCTCTAACATACGGCATTGAGGCCTTAAATGGAAATGGAAAGATGCAGTTATTAACAACAAGGCTACCTCAAAAACTTTTAAAATCCTTTTGTCATTTGCCTGATAATGCATCGCAAGCTCAAGTTAGGCTGGAATTTGGTTTAAATAATCAGCATTGTGTACGAAAAGGGCATGCAATTAAAGTCTGGAACAGAATAAAAAATGACCAAGACAATTTAATGTCCCCCCGTTACTGTGGAAAGAAACTAATGGAAATAGCAAATCACCTGCCTGGAAATACCTGGATGTAGCTTTGGAAGAATTTGAGGTTTGGGACGATTTGGGACTCCTCCATAACTCAGGAATCATTTAAGAAAGTTATTAATAAAATAACAGATCACTTATCGTTGATAAGTGATAAAGCCACCTTCGTCAAAAGAAAACATGCATGGTCGTCATAAATGGTTTCACAAAAAAGATGGTACAGCAATACCAGGATACTGTATGATCGCGGAAAAACAAACACATATTTATTAAAGCACGATTTGGCGTACTGCCGGGTCTATCCCATGCACCACCTTGGAAAAAACTTGAAAATGACACACTATGTAAATCTGGGGAGGAAAACATTATCCATCTATTGTGTCTCTGTCCGGAATTGGAAAATGGAAGAGTAACCATACTAAACAGACTATTTAACGAAAGAGGGATAAGGACATGCAGACAGGCATGGTTCGATGTCTTTCTTCAGATGATATACTCATGAATTCTGCTTTGATAAAGAAAAATTTGAAAGTATGGAAACAATTAGAAGTGCAAGAAACTGGAAACTAACAACGATTATATTTTCTTTTTAAAGTCTTAATGTATGAATTTTATCGTAAATACTTCTTTTAAAAGATGTAGAGGAATTATTATTTTTTTTATTAAGGATCTGTTGCTATTCAAAGTGTACATAATGAATTATTGTATGAATTTGTTTCATTGTGAGATTTCAATTAATCAAACAATGAAGATATTTAATATCTAATCTAATATCCACCCCTTCTTAGTGCCACTCTGCCCATGGCTGGAAGAAATACCCCCCCCCCCCGAAATATTTTTCCGACCCCCCCCCCCTCGAAATTTGGGGCTAGTTGCCCACCTAGTCATGATGGTCATATGGTTAGTGATTTGGTGGCAAGTGTGAGGGCAAGATGCATCCCCTTATCGTGATTTGTTGATTTTATAATATGGATGATATGTGGCATGGCATCCATTTTGTTGCTTAGCATTGGCATAAACTTGAAGAGAAAATGATCGCGGCACCTGATGCTGAAGTATTAAAGCACGTGCATGGATTGGGACGTCTATGAATGGACTGTGGCTTTTCTGGGAAGTGTTTTCATACTCTCTGTGTAAGTTCACGTTGCCAGAGGGGTGAATGAGGCTGCACACTTGCAGTCAGGCGCCCATCACCTTTGAACGGGCGCGTGGCACAGCCCCCATTCGATGTTCAGTACTGTTGTGATTTTAACTTTCTCCACTGGAAAAGGAGCAACAGGCGCCGCTTTTTGTGGAGATTCTCGGTAGATTTGATGGGTGCCAAGTGAGGCCGCGCCTCCAGATAGCCAAGGGAAATTACTATTAGTTGCCATGAAGGCCTTAGTAAGAGTTGTGCAGGGATGAAGGGGGCAAAGAGAGACGTCCCCTCCAGGCCGACGCTGAGACTCTATTATTCCAAAACAACAGCCCTTGTAAAATCCTGGACAATTGATGTTGAAGGGAACTGCAAAACGAGTGGACCAAATAACTGGTAAGATGACGGGGAGGCAAATTTTAAGATGTTTCTAAGGCATCCTAGGCCGTGCCCCTTGGAAAGAGGGTGAGAAGCAACACGTTGGAAGTGAGAGTCTGATGGTGGAAAGAGAGTTGACAAGCTCTGCAAACAGGGATCCCCGTGGTCATCTAACTATGTAATAGGGGCACCTGAAAGGAGAAAGCTAGCAGCTGTGCAAATAGTCAGTGGAGCGGCCAAGAAATGATGTGCAGAAATCCTCCAGCAGGCGCTAAAGGGGTAGGACTGCATGGGTACTCACTAACAGGTGCGCAACACCCATTTGACTCAAAGGGCTTCAGCCCCCCCCATGTTAATGAGGCCTTGCTGTTTCACCCCTTCTAAAAGCCCCTGCAGCTCCACGCCTATTGATTAAAGATTCAGCCCCCCCCCCCCCAAATTTGCCTCTAGATGCGCCTCTACTCATTAACTTTCTATCGGGGGCCAAATTTACAGTGTGGTTTGTGGCTGAGGGCCATGCCGGTGGGGGCGAGGTCAGTGGGGGAGGGAGCGGGACGTGGCTAGGGCAAAGAAAAACTGGGACTATGAAGTTAAACACAGGCCCCTGCAGCGGATGCACTTGTCCACTCAGCCACCAGACCTGGCATACACACATCTCTCTCTATCCCTCGCTCCCTCCCTCTGTCTCCCACCGTCTGTCTTCCTCTCACTCTGTCTCACTCCCACTCTTTCTCCCTCCCTCTGTCCTTCACTCTATGTCTCCCTCTCTCTGTCTCCCTCCGTCTCTCTCCCTCTGTCTCCCTCCCTCTCTCTCTCTGTCTCCCTCCTCCCATTGGGTGTCTTCCTCTGTCTGCCTGCGTCCGTCTCCCTCTGTCTCCCTGTAACTGTCTGCCTCTATCTGTCTCTATCTATCTCTGTCTCTATCTGCCTCTGCCTCTGTCTGTCCCGGTCTCTATCTGGCTCTGTCTCTAGCTGTCCCTGTCTCTTTCTGTCCCCGTCTCGATCTTTGTCTGTTTCTGTCTCTGTGTCTGTGTCTGTCTCTCTGCCTCTATCTGTCTCTCTACCTCCATCTGTGTCTCTGTCCAAACAGGAAGCTTCCCAAACCACCTTTAAAAGTCAGCTGGGAAAGCGCTTACAGCTGACTTTTAAAGGGCCTTTGGGAATCTTTCTGAAGGTGCCCTGGCGTCACAGAGGCCGTCAGTAAACACCGAAGATGGCCGCAGGAGCATACGTAGTAAATACCTATTTAATACGTATTTACTGCGTATGCGGTCATCTTCTGTGTTTACTCCCGGCCGTGAAAACTGCAAGGTAAGGTCCGCGGGCCCCCATGAAGGCCATACTATGAGTACCAGTGGTAGGCAGTGTTTTAAATGGGCCTGAACTGAGTGGTGGTACTGAGTACCGCCACTTCTACATTTTCGGCTCTTGAGTACGGGAACTTCTCTTTGTCCAAAGAGAGTACCGGCACTGATGCCGATGTGAGCCAAGCTCAGTGAAATTGGCATTTTCAAAAAGAAGCGCAAAACAGCTGACAACAAGTGGATCCGTTTACATGAAACACTGATCGAATGCTAATCTCGCCTTACAATGTGCTAATTGAGCCGCCTTCAGAAGGCATTCATTCAGAGCTAGCAGAAAGTTTGTTAGGGGCCTGACTTTTACTGTTATGCCTGACACAGTGTCCACACAGGCTCTTTGTAGTCCACAGCACTGTAGGTGTGAGAGCAGGACCAGCTAACAGGCATATGTTACTCTCGGGAAATCGAAGAGAAGGCTTCCTGCTGGCATAGCAGAGTACAGCAGCACTTGGTTGCAACCAGACTGATCCCTTTGCTCTGCCCCTAGATCTGCCCCCTAGCCCCACCACAAGCCCCGCCCCTAGTCCACATATCAAGTTGGTGAGTACCTGTACTTATTTTTTTCCATTTAAAGCACTGTTGGTAGGGTATGCCTTGACAGGACAGGTGAGAGACAGGACTGTAGAGAAACTCGGTGGGAGCAAAATAAACTTGAGGTAGCATCACTAAGGAAATGGAATGGCGATCGATGACAGTGATTCCACTGCTCGGCATTGGACAAGATGGTGCACCCAAAGAAATGCAATGCAGGCAGAGTATATGGAAAACGCCGCGTTAATGAGGCAGCTGCACATCACAGTACCCCGGCCATCGCCTTACAGACTATCATTGAGCCTCACAGGCATGTTTAACCTGAAACAATACATCCCTCCTAACGAAAGGACCACCATTAAACATTTGAATAAACTCAAACACGTCCCCAACAATCGAACTGAACTTAATAACAAACTCTCAAGCCCTCCCAACCCCGCGCCCCCACCTAATCCGCCCACCCATTAGTGCACCCAACAATATCACCACACCTGCCTCTCAAGCAAAAACAATGCTTGCTGTTTTTTTCTGCCCTACCCCCTCCCCAAAATACGCTTCTCAGCCACGGGTTAAATCCTAAAAAGGTTGATAAATCAGCTTAATTTTCATTAGGTATAACATATTCTGCACTTTGAATCCAAGGACAGAATGCTCCAACTTAAAAATGCCCTCTGACAGACACAAATGTGACATCTCATGGTTCAGCTTGATCCCAGAACCCTCCCATACCCCGCCACCAAGGCTGTCCATGGCCCAATCCGCAACCTCTTTTGCTCTCTCGAATACCTCTTCAATCTCTTTATGAGAGCCAACTCTTTTAGTTGAACACAATAATTTTCACCAAGACGAATCATCAAAACAGGACAACCCTGACCTTTGAAACTCTGCCAAAAGTGACAACAATTCCCCCACCTCATTCACCTTCTCCCCACCAATTTATCTGAAACCGGACATCGTAAAAGGTGAGTAGCTTGCCAAAAGATCTCTGATGCGCTTGATAGGCGGTCCACTTACCAAACAAATGCACACACATTCACACTAATATATGGTGCATGACGGGGCAGAACACAATCTGAAAGAAACAACAGCACACAATTACTAACAACTTCCTACAATGGGACCAACTCCAGATGCACATACTCCTTGTAAGCATCCGACCACCCCCTCCACAGCGATCTAACCCTCTCTCCTGATCCCACCCCCCTAGTCCAGCCCACAGCATGGCTGCTCCTATACTAAATGAATGAATTCCAACATTTTCATGTGGCCAGCCCAACCCCCATAACACCTTACGCAAAACAAACATCAACAGCACACTCAGAACCGTACCCCGCCCCCTTTTATGCTTGAATATCCATTCCTTCCCTCTAGACCTCTACATCTAAATTGTCTCCACACACCCACCGGACACACGTCCTTAAAGGCCCTTATCTCCAATACTACCACTTTCTCTGACCCTCTTTGATCTGTTTTAACCTACTACTTATAAGTTCTATCCTTGTTTTTGACACCTTCCCATCCCTTTTACGCAATCATCCTGATCTACCCAACCCAATAGCTCAGAAATCCAAAAGCTCCAAATCATGCCCATACAGTTAAAAAAAGAGAACAAGCTGGCATTATTGTTACCATAGCAACCCCCTTTAAACATTGTAATAACTGTTTCAGCGGTATCACTATAATAGGCCTCCTAACCCTTACCCTCTTTTCCCTTTCTCTAGATCAATTTTCCAAAATCCTTTGATCTAGTTCCTCTGCCATAGGCCCGTAAACTCACCAAAACTTCCTAGAAAACGCTATTCCTGCTAGTTTCCCCCAAATCGTAGCAGGCAATAAACCCTTCTCTGCCGTTGTCATGATAAAATTCAATACATCATCCTGTCTAAGAGCTCCGCATCCTCTGTAACCGGCCTGTTCTGCACTCATGATGCTAGAAATTACACATCTGTGTTTGAGCATTCCTAGTAGATGGTGCTAGTGAACTTTTTAATAAATGCATAATTCGGACTCTTCTGGTTGCCACAAGTCATTCAGGATCGCTGTCTTCTTCTGCTGAGCCTCCGGCACATGCCCACGGAACCTCCGCCACTGCAAATCAGATGATGCAGTGTCATTGGCTATGCCCAACAAGTTATTTTGAACTTCAGGCATTCCAACACAAACGCTCTCATCAAATGAAGTACCTGCATCGTCCCGAGCAGACTGTCTATTGATAATATTACTACTGGCATATTGTCAGTAATAAAGGACACCTCCCTTTTCCTGAAAAAACAAACCCAAAATACTAAATCACAACCATTAGGGAAAAATCCAAAAAAAGGTAATGCTCTTTCACCTTGCCCATCAATTAGCAGGCCACTGCTACACACACCTTCCTTGTCAGTACAGTCTAAATCCTCCACTGTCTGCTGTGGTGTCTGAAAAAAATTGGATGTACCAGTTAGCTTTGTCACTTAACCCCCCACCCCCTACAGGGAAACACCTGTAAATCTCTCCAAGAAGGTAGTCCACATCTTAAGATCAGCCCACAATCTAGCCGACAACCGAGCTCTATGATTGGGTAAAGACAAACCTGCCAGCACTAAGCCAAATGTCTCTAAAAAAATCAAATCTCTGCAATCACTACTGAACAGTCAAAGTTAAAATGTCACAAACAACACTTGAAACTCCTGCACAAAAACACATTATTTTGCTCTATCTGTCCAAATAGATTCAATATTTTAACCCGTAGGTCCTCCGGCAACTGAGCTTTCATCTTAATAGAATACATTTACATACCAAAGAAGGTCAATACAGTCGCTGGGCCAACTGTCTTTACTGCTAAAGGAACACCAATGTCATTCATCAAATCACAAAAATAATGTACAAGATTGCTTACATCTCGGGCAGGGGCTCCATCCTTTTCTGCAGTGAGAGCTACTTCTAATGAGTGAAAATCAATGAGAGCTAGTAAAGGCCGAGAAACCCACACATTTTTCCAGGAGACCCCCCACGCCCATCTTCTTTGACTTTAAGACTAACTTCTTCAGAGCCCATACTGTGGTTTGAACAAAATACTTAGCGCTCCCTAGAAACACTCATAGGAACAACTTTAGATTTGTGTTGACATCATACTTCAAAGCATTCAATTAATACAATAAGTACTGAATTTGTCCTCTCCTCTGCATTCTTCAAAAAGGTTACGTTTTGAATTTAAGGTTTTTATTGCATTGCCATATTATAGTCTCATTGCTCCCTTTACTATTTTGATATCAGTAAACCAGGCCTGCAGTGACAATTGCCTTGTTCTTGTTAAACTAATAAAACACTTTGAAAGATGCTGAACATTCTTGTCTGTAGCTATCTTTTTTCTTGATGTCAATAAACCAGTCCTGCAGTAAACACTGCCAGGTGCACGTAACGCAGGTAAGAGTGGCCTGGCCGTTTTAGGGGGGGGGGGAGGGGGGTAAGAGGAGGGATTTCGACAGATGATCACGAGGGAAAAATAAGTAAATAATGAATTTCCCCACGTGGTCATCTGTCGAAATCACCCAACCCGGCCCCACTTCTTACCTGCTCGAGCCGTGGGTGAACACTGCTTTATTCTTATCTTGTGCAGCTGATAAAAAATTGAAAAGCTGCTGAAGATTCTTCTCTCCAGCCACTTTTTAGCTGGCATCTGAAACCCGGGTCTGCAGTACACACCAATTTGCTCTTGTTCAACAATAAAAAACTTTGTAAGAAGCTGAAGATGCTTCTCTGCAGCAACCTTTTTCTTGGTGTAATTAACGAGAGATACCTGGATTTGGGATTTCACCAGTAACTGACGCTGAATAGGTATTCATTATAACTGCATACAAACCATTTCAGTGAGAGACATGACAGTACCTGTGGTCCAAAAATCCACTGTAATGTTCGGTGTAGCCTGATAGGGCAACTCTGATGGAGTAATTCAAATATTCAGCAGTCGTAACTTCTGTTTTACAAAGTTCATATCAAACAATGTTGATTCACAAAGATAAGTAGTGCCAAAGAGGGTAAAACGTTACATGGCAGCTGCGCGAAAGTTCTTATCATTTTCAGCATCCACAAAATTCCAGAAATTAATGTCATTTTGTAATGAAACAATCTCCATTTCCATGAAGGCAGTCAAGGTTAACAGGCAGACTAATTTTCTCAGAAATGCCATTAGCATCCACTTCCATGAAGGGGTTTGAAATAAACATCACACAGGACTCCAGTTGCTCAAAATCACTCAATCTGTCATTGAACTCTTGATTAAGCTGCATCAGGAGGCTACTGTATTTTTCCATGTCCAGGAGCTCAGCCTCAGCTTTGTTTTCTGAAAGGATTTGGAGCACATAGGGAAAGTGCTGCATCCTTCTTTTCTGTACATGTTATATGAAAAAGTTACGTTTTGATTTGAATATTTTCACAGAATTAATCATGTTAGTGTTTGTCTTGTTTTTTCCTTGTAGTTCGCAGTTCAAGACATTTATTTTTTGTGTCCCATCATTGAAAAATGCTAACTTTTAATGTTCTTGGCGGGACATATTGATGCCGCCTGACCGCCACAACAACACCACCGAAAGGCGGTTCCCTGGCAGCTATGGCAGGGCAATGGCAGTCCGACTGCCTTTATTGTAATAGGGCGGACGGAAAACTACTGCCGCTACGCCCTCAGGATACTGTCGGTCCTTGGACCGCCAGACTTGTAATTAAGCCCTTAGTGTTTTTTAACCGTGTGGTATCCTTATTTCTAGACTCCATGAAAGCTTTGACTTCTGGCAATAGGGAAAGAAACTTACACAGTATGTTTACCCTGTTAAGCCATCGGATCGGAGTAAGAAGTAAAAGCTCACCACACTCTGCTGATATTTCTTCAAGGAATAATTTGAAGCTTCGGTGTCTCTTGACCTTAGCACAAATTGAGGTAATAATTTCAACATGGATCATCACAAGACCAAACCTGATTACCTTGGCACATGTTGCCTGTTGATGTATAATGCAATGGTAGTTCCATAGTGAGGGAAATCTGGATCTATTTTACAATTAGCAATGAAACCAGAATGATGCCTGGTCATTGCGGGTGTTCCATCAGTTGTTATTGCCACAAGCTTTTTCAATGGAACATTTTGTTTCACAAAAATATTGTGGATGTCAGCTCTTTGGCTGTGGTTTTCAGAGGCAATTCAGTTAAAAATTCCTCTTTATCATTGAAATCTTCAAAAAACATTCCAACAAACATTGCCAACTGGGCAATATCGCTTGCATCAATGGATTCATCACACTGAATAGAAAAATATTTTCATGTCTTTAAATCCTGCTCTAGCTGCTCTATCATGTTGGTCAATAAAGCAGATACCCTTCTTGCCATAAAGCTTGCTCCTCACTGCACAGCTGAAATGGCAAAGATAATTTCATGGCTATTTTTGAAATCTATGAATAAGGACTCTGCCATTGGAATCTTGCTTCCTTCATAAAATCTCTATCCGAAAATGTTGCTTTATGCTCGATCAAATTACGAGTACCTTTGAAAGATGTTTCAGCTGTCGCTGTGGCTTTCTTCATTGGCTTTGTAAAACAAGCATTTGCAATGCAATCGGTCTCGCATTTGTGAAGTTAGAGCTATTGGCGTTGTAAATGACAATTCTTTTACCTTTGATGTCCAATGTTACTTCTCTAACACAATTAATATTTCTTAAAACTATCCCCTGTTCTGCACTCGCCAATAAAAGTTACTGATAACCAAAGTGTTATCCAATGTCTTGACTGATTAAAGGTAATGCATGTTTGGTCACTGTAGGTTTGTATATGTGCATAGTCACAGAGATAACCCATAAGGTAATGGCAGAGCAAGTTTGTGCAGTTACCAAGGTAACCAATAACTTGATGGCAGAATAAGCGTCAGTGGCGTAGTCAGGCCTTAGGCCACCCGTGGCGTCGCCTACATTTGCCACCCGCAACGACCTGATTGCAAAGCAGGAGGTGGGGACAGGTGATTCATGGGGCTGCAGTTAAGACCAGGGGAGGGAGGCGGGCGGATTTGCTTACAATTCTTGCGACGGCCGCAGGTAAAAGTGGAGTAAGGGTGGTCCGGCCCCAGCTACGCTGCTGTTAAACGTGCACAGTCACCAAGGTAACCTGCAGAATAAGTGTGCGCAGTGCACTGTTGGTGTATCCCAAAAACACAATATTTACAGCTTTGAAAGCAGTGCATTGTACTAACCATACATGTCCGATGAAGGGCTGTAAAGCTATAATTATCTGGTTGATTTAATTTGGTATTTACCCTTCAACACTGTGCAGAGAGCAGTGAAAATGGGTAGCACAGAGAAAACAGACCATCTGAACTGTAACAATAAACACTATGAGGACTGGTAACTAAAGCAACAACACAATTAGAGTTTTATGATCCTGGACTCCAGTTAAGAGAGACATATTTCTACAACGAGCAGCCCACATACATTTAACAATCCGGACACGGACAATGAATTCCAGCTGGTTCTGGGTGGGGGTAATGAAGTTGGGAAGGTTTGTTTGTTAAAATAAACACAAAATATATCAGATCTGATATTGCAGCCATCAGTGCTGGCTAGACAGCCGACATCGCTTGCTTAGGTAATGAACATCAACCAACTTGAGAGAAGCTTTTATTGGGAAAACAGCAACTCGTTTGTGGGTGCAGGGGACACAGGGCCAGTGGGCATTCACTTTGGGAGTACTTACATGAAATGCCCAGTGCACCGCCCCCAATAGGTGCACTTCCACTCACCATTGTTGTGTTAAAGCACGGCGTTCAACTCTACTGCTCCTTAAATTTAAGGTGAGACACTGTACAGGGAAATGGCCATTTCTGGGGACTGGGCTGCACTCCTGCAGGGAGCGGTTATAGAGGCAGGAAGGTGCAATTAACCAAGACAAGGAAGAAATTTGAAACGAAAGAACTGAGCTGGAATTAAGTAAATGGCTAAAAGTAGAGCGCCGGGCTCACACATACCTGCTGTGTTTTAAAGCACCACGCTCAGCTCTGCCAGACCTTAAATTTTAAGTGAAAGCTGCACCTTGCGGAAATAAAGAAAGGCGTGTTGCGAACGCTACAGAAGTAAATAAAGAGAAAGGATACAGTAATAGGCCAATACTCCAGGGGAGGAGTAAGACACAAGAAGGTGGGACATATAACCTCAAGAAACCATACATAAGAGAGCTTTTCGGAAGACACACACTTTAACCAATCTGCAGTTAGGGCGTGGCCAAAGCCTGTAGAAGTGAACACAGCATGCCATGCAGAGCAGCGCATGAGCCCTGCTAGGCTCGACGTAAAAAGATTGCTGTCTGCAGTGCAGATTTGTTTGTTTAATTTTTGTGACCTGAAGCTGTTTCCTTTAGGAAACTTCCTCTCAAAATTCAAGTGTATTGTTGAAAAATACCTCTCAACATTGTCCTTTTTTACCACTGCAACTTTTGCTCCACTGATTAAAGATAAAACACTTGTCTTTAATTTGTGTAAACAAAAATGTATTCTCCCACTCTTTATGGCAGTAGTATGTCTTACACTTAGTCCTTTTGGAGGGACCTGTCTTTTGATTCATGACTATATTTGTTAAGGCTGTAAGCAAGAGTAAATGAAGTCAACATCCAATTCATAACAGGCAAGTGTGCCATGTGGACACCTTTAATGATGTATTTCAGGACTCTTGTTATTCGTAGCCATGCGGGTTAATTTAAGAGCACCATTGGAAAGTGTGATAACTAACTCACATTAGCTTTGTTTAATTACGAACACTGAATGACTGCTTTTTACAAATGACCCTAGAATTGATTCAGCATGACCTAAGAAGAGCCACAAACTATGGGCTGTTTATAGTTTAGCTAACCACTGCAAACAGGAAAAGGGCTACAATTTGCACCATACAGAGGACTCAATTCACAAAGGTGAAAGTTTTGCAATTCATTTTTATCAGGTACTCCTACATTTGTTGCGAACATCAGACTTTCTTGAATTAGGACACGCTTTAAAAACGACTCTAGAGTCAATGCTATTCCATGACAGCTGTAGATCTGATGACATAACCCTGTGACTCATGGAAAGTGGCATCACCCACATTTCAAAGCAATATCAGCCTCCTAAAGAATAATCATTCGCCTGCTTTCACCTACATTTTTGAGTCAAGCAGTTCCAAACGTACGCGAGTCAAGTAACAGTTCCGAAAACTCATTAAAATAAAAGTAAGTGATTTTTTTGCTACATAACATGAAAGCAACAATTACAGGAAAAGATGTCCTGGATCTAAAACCTAAATGAATTTTAAACTAAACATTGCTTCATTGAGTGAGGTGTGACCTATGCCATATGCATACTCCATACTGCACACAGCTGACTGAGGCACGGAATAATGTTATGAACATTATTGTACTTCAGACTGAAAATGTCTCAGTGTCAGGATGACCAGTTATTCTTTGACTGGTTGTGTTGCAAAGAGCCAGGTCATTGAGCACTGCTGCTCTGAACTGGCCCATTACTCTGCGTGTGTTATCTTCTTCGTCAGTATGCCATAGGCTGCCACTCACCCTATGTGCACTAAAGGGGGGCAATCCATCTCTAGGGAGAAGGAGATACCCATTGGTTTAACTGTACAACATGAAACAGAAAACCTAGGATCAGTTATGGCTTCCTCTTCAACAGACAGTGTGATCCTGACCCGAAACAGTAACCAGCTAAGATTGCTAAGCAGACTATTACAATCACCAGAAATACCAATGGGTTCTACAGAGTTGTTCAAAGCTGTCAGCAGACGCAAAATCAAACTATATATGTTTCCCATCTCATTATCCACCACACTGCGTCCCAGAACATAACTGCGCCTTGGTATTTATCAGGCAAGACATGGAAACCCTTCCCACATAGAATCACGAACCAAAGAAAACACTTCCAACAAACACACTCTACATGGCACAGCTTATTGACATGTAGGTAAGTGATTCAGTGTCACATATTGGGTTATTAGGAGCTATAAATCCTACAACAAAATGCCTCCCCTTTCTTCAGTATCACACATGACAGCACCTTGAAATGCATCAGTTCAGTGTGTGCTCTGTACAAAATCTCTCCTGTGCGACTATAAAGCTCTGTATGGAGTAATAACCTAGGCCACATATATGATGCACATGACAAGTGACTTTTCATTTTTGTCAGAGATAAGTAAGTCCATGATGTTTAAAAACTAATATAACTTTAAAAATACCTCCCAATGCAGTGATATAATCTGATGTTCTGACATTAAATTCTTCTGCATGAAAGAGACGGACACTCTGAATTTAAAAGCTCATACTTTTGTATATATTTGGCACTGGTTTTACGTAGTGTTGCCACCTGACCGGTTTTCTTCCAGCACCACCTGTATTTTAACGTCTGAGCCGGTACAAAAATAAGTAAAATCACCTAAACCCGACATTTTTAGCGAGCCCTTGTGTACATACTTCAAACATCAAATATAAATAGAAAGCACTTTTAAATGCGTTCTAGTTTTGCGTTAATGCTCAATTGCTAATAAATTAAATAAACAAAGGGAGAAAAGTTATATTACAAATGAATACATACAATTTTCCTTCATGTTTGGGTCTTTGCAGACTATTTACACAACAACAATTGGCCGGTATTTGAGAAGTTGGCAACCCTAATTTCACTATGGTAATTATTGTTTTTAAAATGACAAGGAAATGCTCATGCTAAGGGGTCATAGAACTAACACTAACCCTCAGTACAGCTCTCTCTGTTAATTTTAATATGTAAGCCACATTCACAGAATCAATATACATATACAAATACTTTTTTTAAATAGATACATTTAAAATGAAGTGTTGAGCATTATGATTAATGCAGTGCTTAATTTGTAAAATAATAAATGGCAAGGTCCTGACCAAAAGGCCACTGCAGCTTGCACCACCCATCGTCACCAAAACAACTACTAACCATCTCTCTTACCTGCAAGTGCGACAGTTCAGATTATTCCTGGTCCCCAAAGCTAAAGGAATGGCTGGGAATGCAGGTATTAGTAATTCTTAATGTATATTGAATTCATGCACAACCGTTCTTCTGCTCATCTCCAAATTAGATGAGAGCGCCCCAATGTGGCAGACTGTGCTGTGTTGACAATTAAGTGCCAGTGCTGAGCACCTGAAACTAATTAAGTGCCGGTGCTGAGCACCGGAAATCACCGGCTCAAATTAAGCACTGGATTATTGTGGCACTTAATTTTACAATTCTCCCATAATCTCATTAAATCCACGTTTTTACCAACATCTCTATTTTTAACACAGAAAGTACAAGTTGTCCATGGGCACAACCCTGAACCATGAACTTCATTTTACATTTCCCCCATTATGATAATTTAATCATGGAACAAGAGTTCCTGGCCCTGGCTTGCAAAAGTGCAGCTAGTTCAGAGAGATGCAATTAAATTATTTACAAAAATAATTTTTTTTAAAAAAGAGTTGTAACACCGATTTTATTCAGTGATTACATGTAATCATTAAAATAAGGAAGAGTTTCACACCAATTCTATTTTGCTTTATAAAGCCCTTCCGGTGGGAGTAAGCACTCTGAAATTCCAGGGCCTTACTTGCACTGAGCCGCCTTGCCAACTTCACTATGCAGCTAATGGGCCGGGGTCAGGTGCTTACCGATCTACTGCTCCGCTCACACGTTGCGCACGATCAAGTCAAGTCAGAATTTATATAGCGCACTACATACCCAGAGGGTCTCAAGGCGCTTGAGGAAGGGGGGGGAGGTTTACCTATCGAATATCCAGGTTTTAAGCTGTTTTCTGAAGGCTAGGTGGTTTTGGGTAATGCGGAGGTGGATGGGAAGGGAATTCCAGGTTTTGGCCGCTAAGTAGGAGAAGGATCTTCCCCCCATGGTGGCTTTGTGGATGCGCGGCACAGCGGCGAGAGCTTGGTTGGACGAACGCAGTTGGCGGGTGGGAGTGTAGAAGGAAAGGCGCGTGTTGAGGCAATCAGGTCCAAGTTCGTAGAGGGCTTTGTGCGCGTGGGTGAGGAGGCGGAACGTTATCCTTTTGTTGACGGGGAGCCAGTGAAGGTCTTTCAGGTGACCGGAGATGTGGTCTGTGCGGGGGATGTCTAGTATGAGTCTGGCTGAGGCGTTTTGGACGCGTTGGAGTTTTTTCAGCAGTATTGCGATGGTGCCGGTGTAAAGGGTGTTTCCGTAGTCCAGACGGCTTGTAACCAGTGCGTGGGTGACCGTTTTTCTTGTTTCGGTGGGGATCCTGCGAAATGTTTTTTTGAGCATGCGTAGGATGTTGAAGCACGACGAGTAGACTGCGTTGACTTGTCTGGTCATCGAGAGAGAGGAGTCCAGGATGATGCCCAGGTTCCGTGCGTGGTCCGTCGGTATGGGAGCTTTTCCTAGGGCCGTTGGCCACCAAGAGTCGTCCCAGGCGGAAGGGGATGCACCTAAGATGAGGACTTCCGTTTTGTCCGAGTTCAGTTTCAGGCGGCTGTGCTTCATCCACTCGGCTACTTCTTTCATCCCTTCATGGAGGTTGGTTTTGGCGGTGGTTGGGTCTTTGGTGAGTGAGAGGATCAGTTGAGTGTCATCAGCGTAGGAGATGATGTTGAGGTTGTGCTGACGTGCGATGGTTGCGAGGGGGCTCATGTAGACATTGAAGAGGGTAGGGCTGAGAGAAGAGCCTTGTGGTACGCCGCAGATGACTTCGGTGGCCTCTGATTTGAAAGGGGGGAGCCGGACTCTGAGTTCTTCCAGGGAGGAACGAGATGATCCAGTCTAATGCTTTTCCTTGAATTCCGATGTTGCTGAGGCGTTGTATTAGGGTACTATGACAGACTGTGTCGAAGGCTGCGGAGAGGTCGAGGAGGATGAGGGCGACTGTGTCTCCGTTGTCCAGTAGTGTTCGAATGTCGTCTGTTGCTGCGATGAGGGCGGTCTCGGTGCTGTGTTTGGCTCGGAAGCCAGACTGTGAGGAGTCGAGTGATTTGTTGGTTTCGAGGAAGGCGGCGAGCTGATTGTTGACGGCTTTCTCAATGACTTTGGCAATGAAGTGGAGGAGCGATATGGGGCGGTAATTTTTGAGTTCGGTGGGGTCAGCAGTGGGTTTCTTCAGAAGGGCGCTGAGTTCGGCGTGTTTCCATTTTTCTGGGAATGTGCCGGATTTGAGGGAGCAGTTGATGACGTCTCGGAGATGGGGTGCGATGATGGAGTCTGCTTTGTTGAAGATGTGATGGGGGCAAGGGTCTGTGGAGGATCCGGAGTGGATGGAGTTCATTAGGCGGATGGTGCCTTCTGTGGTGATTGGGTTCCAGTTGAGAAGGTTATTCAGGGGGGGTACAGGTTCGGAGGTGAGAGGGGTTGACTGGATTACGGGTTGGTTGTCAAAGCTGTTATGAATGTCGGCGATTTTGTCATGGAAGAAAGAGGTGAGTGAGTCGCAGAGGACTTGAGAGGGGGTGATGTCGTTGGAGCTGGCGGTGGGGTTGGTGAATTCTTTGATGATGTTGAAAAGTTCCTTGCTGTTGTGGGCGTTGTTGTCTAGTCGGTCTTTGAGTGCTGATTTCTTGGCTGTCCGGATTAGTTGGTGGTGTTTGCGGGTGGCGTTTTTGAAGGCGGCTTGGGTGATAGTGTTTGGGTCTTTTTTCCAAGTTTTTTCAAGGGAGCGGCAGAGTTTCTTGGATTTTTTAAGGTCATCATTAAACCATGGGGCGTTCTTGCTTCCTTGCTTGATTTGATGTTTTTTCAGGGGTGCTAGTTTGTCGGCGGTTTGGGTTAACCATTGTGTGAGGTTGATGGCGGCTTGGTTAGGGTTCGTTGAATAGGCAGGGGGTTTTTGAAGAAGTGATGTGGAGATTTGGTCGATTGTGGTTTTGTTCCAATTTCTTCGCAGTGTTGGTTGAGGGTGGTTGTGGATCGTGGTCTTATTGTAAATGAAGTGGATGCAACTGTGGTCCGTCCAGTGGAGGGTTGTGGAGTGAGTGAAGGAGATATGCTTGCTGGAGGTGAAGATAGGGTCGAGTGTGTGTCCTGCATAGTGGGTGGGGGTGTTAACAAGTTGTTTGAGTCTGAGATTGGCGAGATTGTCCAGGAGGGTGGTAGTGTTACTGTCGTTGCTCTTTTCCAGATGGAAATTGAGGTCTCCCAGAAGAATGTATTCTTCTGAGAGGAGGGCGTGTGGGGTGATGAAGTCAGTGATGTCTTCGCTGAATTGAGTACGGGGTCCTGGGGGTCTGTAGAGGAGGGTGCCTCTGAGAGTGGTCTTGGGGTCGGTGTGGATCTGGAAGTGGAGGTGTTCGGCGATAGCGAGGTTGTCTTCTGAGCTGGTTGAGACGCGGATGGTGTTCTTATGGACGATGGCGATGCCTCCTCCTGTTTGCTTAGTGCGGTCCTTACGGATGATCTTGTAGCCGTCCGGGATGGCTATGGCGATGTCTGGAGCTGATGAGGCATTCATCCAGGTTTCTGTTAGGAAGGTGACGTCCGGGGAAATGGTGTCGAGTAGGTTCCAAAGGTCGATGGCGTGTTTGTGAACCGAGCGGGTGTTGAGAAGGATGCATTTGAGGTGGTTGGTGTTGGATCTCTGTTTGGTGTTAGTGGGTTTGGTGTGGGTCTCGATGGAGTTGTACTTGCAGGAGTGGCAGGTGACGGGTCCGTGGGTGTGTCCCGGTGCGGCCTGGGCACAGTTAGGGAGTCGCCGGGGTTAAGTGTTAAGAGGGTGGATGGGTCGTATGTGATGCAGGAGGGGTGGGTGATGCGGGGACCAGGGGGTCCGGCGCTGGGCGTGGTCCAGGCGCAGACGGGTGTAGACGGGCTTACCTTTGGCACGCCCGCTGCGCGTGGACGCTGCGCGAAAGTCCATCTGTCTCAAATGGATAGTGGAGGGGGTGGAGCGTGGGAGGGTCAGCTGTGAGGCGGGAGCGAGGTGGAGGAAGGGCCAGGGGTTACAAACAAAATGGCAGCAACAACAACAAGGCAGCAACAACAACAAACGCAGCAGCAGTGGAAGCGGACGCGCTTTGGAAATATGCAAAACTCTGTACCAAACACAGCCAAGAAGCGCACGCTAGCGATACTAAAAAGCAATTTGAAGTCAAGCACTATGATATGAATAAGGACAGTGCAGTCAAGCGCTACGTTATGAGAAAATAATCTGCAGTCAAGCGCTACGATAATATTTCCAGAAGCAGAGTCAGGCGCTACAATACCAGGTCTGCAGTCAAGCGCTACGGTAATATTTCCAACAGCAGAGTCAGGCGCTACAATACCAGGTCTTCGCAGAGGAGGAGGCAAGGGGAGCGACCGCTCGTGTCCAGGACAGGACGGTCAAAAGGCAAGTGCGTGGTTCCCGGGAGGCAGTTCAATTCTGCATTCGCCACCTGCACTATGCAGATAACAAGCTTTCCGGCCTGCTGCTCATCGCACGTCGTGCAGGATCAAAAGCGCAGTGCCAGGCTGCAACAGGCAGATGGTGCAGTTCCTGGTAGCAGTTCAGGAGCAATGTCATCCTTTTTAGCCTGCCCCGTCAAGCTCGATTCAGCTGATCTGAGCATCTGGTTGGGTGAGGGCAGGCAAGTGCTAAAAAAAAAAAGCCTACATATCCCTACAAAGAGAATGAAAGGATACAAAATAGCTACCGGGCGCAAGCTACTCATGGTGTGTAAGCGAGCGCCCGGAAGCTCACTATCAACTGGTTGAAGACCAGGGTCGGATTGGGATCACAATTCGGCCCGGGCACTGACGAAAAAAGTGGCCCACATTCAAGAGGCGTGGCCCATATTTAAGGGGCATGGCCCACATTCAAGGGGCGTGCCCTTTCATGAAACACCATTTGCACAGACAAGGAATGAAAGTGGGAGGATACTGTTCTTGCACACGACACAGGGCCAAGGTGACAATGGCCTACATGCTGAGCAACTAAAAAAAATAGCAAGGCCCCTTTTTGTCACAAAATTATTCCAGCCCTCCAGCACAGGAGCACCTGAAAAGCAGCAAAGCCCCTGCTATTACTAACCTACTCAGCCCTCCCCAGACCTTCAGCTCAGGAGCACATGAACAGAGGTAAGGCCCCTGCAATTAGTAAATTAATCAACCCTCCAGGCCTTGGGAAAATGTCCTGGCAGGGGAGCACAAAACACAGCTTTCTGGGTCATCCAAGGTGGCCAGGAGGGAGGCTGAGGTGAAGCTGGTGCATGGGAAGTGCCTTCCCAGTGTGTTCTGGCAGTTTGAGTATTTACCATTTACTGTAGTAGTACCCTTGTACCTGTGTATGGTACCCTTTTGTAACTTGCACAAGTCACTTTTCTCTTGTAACACACTGTTTGCTACCTCTCACTTTTGTTTGCTTTAGATACTTGCACAAGTGCCACCATTGCCTACATAACGTTTGTTCTCGTGCTGGAGTGTCTGCCATTAATTGCAGTATTATACCTCTACTTGTATTTTGTACGCTTTTGTAACCTGCACACATGCCACTTTTTCCTCCTGTAATGTATCGTTTGCTCCTCTTGTATTTTGGTTGCTCACTATTGTCACTTTTGATTCATGTAACTTAACGTTTGCTTTTGTAATTTGTCCACCTATAATTTTCTCCTCATGTATTATTGCTGTTCCTAGTGTGAAGCGCTCTGACACCTTCGGGTAAAGTCTGCGCTATATAAAATCGCATAACTAAATAAATAAATAAATAAAACAAAAAAATTCCAAACATCACCAGGCCCCCACAGCAAGACCCATTCTTCCTCGCCCACTATGCCCTGAATGTGAAGGGCTGTGGGCGAGGTGTTAAGACTAACACCGTTTCTGGGCTGCATGGGCGCCAGGGGGCCGAGGTGCAAATGGCTCAAAGGCCTGAGTAACACCTGGCCCCTAGGGAGGCCGATTATTGCAAACAATCACCCCTCCCCAGCCCAGTCTCAGCTTGATTGCTTGGCAGGGTAGGGGTGAAGGAGAGCCCACAGCTGACAATCGCTGTCTGGCCGCACAGCGAGGCTGCTTTCATTTTCTCCGTCTCTGTCTCCATGCACTCTGTGGGCCGTTTTTTTTCTCTCCCCTTTCCTAGTCCACTCTCTGTGGACTGGGACAGGGGAGAAAAAAAACGGCCCACAGAGGGCACTGAGGCACCGGCGCTTCGGCCCATTCCCGAATGCCCGCCTTGCCAATCCGCCCCTGTTGAAGACCCCTGATCTAGGGGAACCTGTTAGCCCAACAAAGAAGAAATCATCTAGGTAATAAAAAAACAAGTCTACACCAGACACAAAAGTGAATAGCCACTGTAAAAAACAGCTTCATTTTTCACATAAGGCGCATGACGTGGACCTGCCCATAGGCAAAGCTTCATCCACAATCACTTGGCCATTAAATTTAATTCCTGTGAGAAAATGGGGTTCTCTTGCTGCCTCCCCCAATTTTTGCCTGGCTTTTGATGCAACGTTGACTGTAGAGTACTGGGACCCTGCTGTCCAGGTACAGAGTACCAGTATTATTTCCATAAAACAATTCCACAATTGGCCCTTCAGGCCCCCTGTAAGTTCCTAGTAAATGGTGCCTAGAGCATTGGGACTGAACGGGGTCCCCTAGGGACCCATCACCTAGTCCATGCACACTTCCACTGCAGCAGGCATGGTGCAGACAAAAAAACAAAGTCGACATGGCACACTGCCTGCGTGACATGCCAACTAGCACTGCTTAAGGTATAGATAAGTCACCTCTCTAGCAGGCCTCCCAGTCGTAAGGCAAGGTGCACTATACAACAGGTGTGGGCATATCTGCATAAGTAGATATGCCCCTACAATACTTAAGTCTATTTTTTTATATTCTAAGTGCCAGGGAAGCCATAGAGAGTACATGGGCTGAAAACTCGACAACTCTAGTTCCCCAGCTCCATAATTGCTTCTCTGAAACCAGGAGTGTTTGGTACCAAACTACTCCGATAAATAAACCCACACCGATGCCAATGGAGGAATGTAAGAAAATGGCTTTGTATATACTGGACAAAAGTAAGGTACAGTGTGCACAGAGTCCACAGTCCCCAGAGGTTTGGCAGAGGTTAAAGTTAGATAGAACCTTACTCTCTGAAGTGGTAGCTTGGTCGAGCAGTAAGGCAGTATCAGAGGACAGTGTAAATAATTTGGTGTACACACTCAGTCAGCAAATGGTCTCACACACTCAAGAACTGAACTCTAGGCCAATTGTTTTGTATCAAAAGATATAGTTTTATTTTAGAACCAACAAGGTATCAAAATATACTTTCTCAGGATGAGTTACTTAAGTTAAATACTTTTCAAATATGCAATAGACTTTTTGATCACAATAGTTACAGTTGTTGCAATAGGCAACACAATTTCAAATACAATGCAACATTGAGCCCAATGGGAATTTCTAGTTAAATGCAATTAGTTACTTTGTAGATTACTTTTCTAACCTCAAGACTGGATCCTAGATTCAGTCCTGGGACATGTCCTATAAACAGTAAAGTAAAAGCATTTTGGTTACAGTAGTGATTTTTAAAGAATATTTTTGTATTTTTAAAATTGACAATTAGAAACATTTTCAGGTGAAATTACCAATGTTATCCTATGGAAGGAAATTCAGTTTGCAGGTAAAGTATGTTCGCGTTACTTTTGTAATCCAGTGCTGGGCTCCAAGGTTCAGCACTGGGACATCTATCTACAACAGGCAAGTAATTACGTTTTTATCGTTGGGATTTTTAAAGAATATTTGTAAGTTTCAAAAATCGACACTTAGAAACTTTTTCAGCAAAAAGCAGGCAATGATATCCTACGGAAGGAAATTCAAGTTACAGGTAAGTACGGTTAAAATTACTTTGCAGCGTCAGTACTGGGCTAAAAGATGCAGCACTGAGGTCTCTCCTGATAGCAGGTGAGTAAATCGGAATTTGTGGTTCAGTTGATTTTAGATGAATATTTTAAAGTTCCAAAACTCCACACTTGGTACTCCCTCAGCAGCACAGGAGCAGCCAGGTGCAGAGGTAGTTAGGCCCAATGTTATCCAATGAGAGGCAGGGGGCCTTCGGTTGGTGGCTGCTGGCTAGCAGGTCACGCGGATGTGGGAGGTACACTCCTGGTCACTTGCTCAGGGCAAATCGGGAAGTAGATTAGGGCAAAGGTTGCACTGCCATAGGCACTCCGGCGGCTGGGTGCAGGGTGCTTTTGAGCCGTCGGAAGCTCAATGTTATTCAATGGAGATCTAGAAAAGGGAACAAAGGCTGCAGGCTCGAGACGGAGATTCTTCAGGAGCGACCAACACTTCGAGGGGTAAGTTGGGATCTTGGAGGATAGGTAGGGACCCCGGAGTTGGGCACAGGAGGACGGGGGGCGCCGGGTGTAGGGGTGTCTTTGGACATCAGAAAATCTTACCCTCTGCTGGTCGCAGTTGGAGGGGGTCCCTGGTTCTGAGGCAGCAGGCTTTGTCTGGGTCTTAGAGGATGGTCCTTGGGCACTGGATTCCAGGTCAGAATCGCCGGAGGGACGTCCTCGGGGGCACAGGCCAACCTTGACAGGTGCAGGGTGTGCGGGATTAGCTGTCCCTGGTTGGTACCAGGGGTGTTGCTGTTTGAGCCGAACTACTGCTCATGGGAGCCCCAGTCTCTCAGAGGGTCAAGGCAGGCACATCTGGGGTTCTCAAGGTTGCTGTCCGCAGGAGACGCCGGGATTTAGCAGGAGCAGGTTCCAGGATCAACGGGCCGTTAGGGCTGGGGCCATGTAAGTGGGTGATGTCCTCCTTCTTGTTAGCAGCTGCACGCAGATCTTCTTCTTCTTGGTCTTCTTTCTTGTTTCGAAATCGGGATCTGAAGAAGGAAGGTTCAGGGTGCCCCTAAATACTAAATATCGGGGCATTACAGGTAGGGAAAGGGCAGGGAACAGTAGGTTCTTGCCCTGGGGTGAGTACAACCCCTATCCTGCTCCTCTCCTGTGGGAGGGGGGCAGGGGCCTATCTTTGATTGGGCAAGGCTCCCCATCCTCAAGATGGCCGTAGCCCAGAGTTGTGCTTCACCTCGCCTCTCCCACCTAAGGGGTGGAGTTGGCACAGGCTGGCACACACCCTTTCCTCACGTAGGGTTGAACACCAGTCTTCCAGCCAGAGTGGGGGTCAGAACCAGTGTGGGCAAGTTGCTGAGTACAGCAGTGGCCTGGAGAAGCTCACAAAGGCTGTATGCCTTTGTAGCTTCCTCCTGCCCATCCTGGGGTAGGAGACCTAGTACCTCGCCCAGGATGTGTATTGTTGCAGGCCCAGGAGAGCTGGGGCTCTCCACCCAGGGGTCCAGCAACATGTCTGCTGTGTGGCAGCCTAGGCAGCCTCTCAGACAAGACGTGGATTGTAGGTTAGGTTTCAGGGGGCAGCTCTAAGATGCCCTTTGTAGTGAATTTTACATTAAATCCCACACAGGCGTCAGTGGGGGTTTAATGTGCTGAGAAGTTTGATATCAAACTTGTCAGTCTTCAGTGTAGCCATTATGGTGCTGTGGAGTTCGTAATGACAACCTCCCAGCACCATATACTCTTAATGGCATCACTGCTTTTACAGTGCCCAGAAATGGCCCTGGGTACTGTAGGGGCACAGGGCTCATGCACCTGTGCCCCCACACCACTGGTATAGGGCACCCAGCTAGAGGGGTGACTGATGTATGCCAGGGCAGTGGGTTTGAGGGCATGGCACTGAGGGATGTGTGCCATGTCGACTCTTTGTTTAGTTCTGCACCAGGACACTCAGCCTGCAAAGGCAGTTTGTGTGCGTCAGGGTGGAAGTCCCCTAAGGGTGGCACAATAAGTGCTGCAGTCTTTAGGGGTGGCCCACTGGTTAGAGGAGGCAGACCTGGAAGCAGAGGTCAGCCCGGGACCAGGGTTCAATTCCCGGCTCGGCGGGGTCTTGAGTCCTAAAATGTCCATGGACTCGACAATTCTCGCTCCGGTGCCTACTCGATTCACGGGTTCACACTCTGCGACTCTGGGCAATAGCTTGCTTAATCTCCACAACGGCCCCTCACGGCGGGATGCCTGGCTTTCACCTTGCGGATACCCTTCCGGGGTTATCTCACAGGGGAATACCAGGACGGGTTCCCTAAGCAGGCGCTTAGAAACCGCTCAGTGATTTGTGCTATATAAATTCCTGTACATTTACATTTACATTTACAATGCCCTGGGTACCTATGGTACCATTTACCAAGGGCTGATATGTGGTCAGAGATGCCAAATGGGTTTTAGCTTCAACACAGTTTCAGGGAAGAACACAGGGCCTGAGCACCTGATTGGCAGGAGCCCAGGGCACACTCAATCAAAGTAAATCAGCAATTCAGCAACAAAATGGGGGCATACCATGCAAGAAAGATGGCACTCTCTCACAGGGAATTATTGAACCATGTAGTAAGAGGGCACCTCAGAGATGCCCCCTGAAAACCTACCAACCCTGGTGAGGTCACAGACTGGCTGTAGGCAGCCTGCCACCAGCCAACATGTTTCTTGACCCATCTATTGAGAGCCTCTGCTCTCTGGGACCAGACACAATGCACATTCTGGACAGAGGTGTCACACCTCCTCCCTCAGGATGGGCACAGTGCTTGAGAGGGAAGCTTCAAAGGTCTGCTGCCTTTGTAATGCCTCTGCAGCCAGCAGCAAATGGTAGTCCCGGGTTTACACCCCCACTTTGAGTGGGAAAACCTAGGGAGAATAGGAGCTGTGCCACCTCTGCCAACTCCACCCCTAAGGTGGGGGAGGCGAGATGAAGCGCATCTTTCAGTCCCTGCCATCTTGAAGAAGGGAAGACCCCTCCAATAAGGGCTAGGAATATGCCCCCTCCCACTGGAGGATGGCATAATTGAGAGTGTAGTCACCCCAGGAAAGGTGCCTATTGGCACTACCTGAGACTCCCCTAAAATACCCCAAGTGTAGCATTTATGGGGGCTTTCTCAGACGTGTAAACTAGTTTCTACAGACTTAAAAATGAGGACGAAGAAAATGCAATGCAGCAAAGCCTGAAGACGCCTACTGACTTGGCCCCAGCCCTACCAGCCTGTCTCCAGCTTCCAATTCCCTGCAAAATAAGACATCTGCCCTGCAGTCAGCAACTCCCAGAACCAAAGGAAGACTGGCCTGCTCTTTGATAAAGACCAAAACACCAGAACACAGTAGATCTGTCCCCAAGAAACATACACAAAGGACTCCGATGCCCCGGAACTGTGAGTCCTGTCCACTCTGCACCAGACGCCTCTGTCCCGTATACAGGTGGCTGACCGATCCAGAACAGGTTCCCCAGCGATTTTGACCTCTAGTGCAGCGTTGGCTGACCACTCCTGGATTCCACGACAAAACCTGCAGACTCAATCTAGAGGCTCCCCCCGACCACGACCGGCTCCGGTGAGAATAATCCAGGTCAAAGGACAGCCCTGCACCCGAAGCCCCTGGGTCTTGGTGAGCTGAACTAACGATGCCCTTGCGACCCACAGCACCTCAACTTATCTCTGCTGGCACTGGTTTCCTCCATGCAGCCTCCACTGCGACGCCTGCAGCCTCTTTGTCCATCCCAGTTACCCCATTAAAAAGCATTAGGTGCCCGCAGCTGTATTTGTACCCTGCACCCGGTCGCCCCTGTGATGCTGGTGGTGCATGCTTTGAACTTACCTGAATCTTGCCCTCTGCTGATCTCACACTGAAGACTGGAACTTTAAATTGGGTACTTATCGGTGAAACCACATTGTTGTTTTCTTCCTTAGGCTAACATTGAACTAAGTGTTGACTTTTGACAAACATAAGTTTTTTTCCTGTAAAACGTACTTACCTTTCTGCGAAGATCTTGGTCTTGAAATAAAATTTGAGCAAAGCTTATTTTTCTTAAATTGCTGTGGATCTCCTTTTTTGAGCCGTGTGTCAGTTATTGGTCAATGTGTGTGCAATAAATGTCATATACTCCTGTGTTAGGCCTAAGGCTGCTTGTCCACACTACCCCTAATAGAGCACATTGGGTTTACATTGAGCCCTGCACACTTTTGGGGACTCTCTGGACTCTGTGAATGGTATAATCGTCTAGTGGCATACCATATACCGAGTCGGCTTTCTACAATTTCTAACAAAAATTCCTGTGGGTTAACAGGAAACAAATGAAAAGCCGACTTAATATCCCTTTTTGACATCAGTGCACCAGGACCCAACAACCTCACCAGTTTTATTGCATCATCCACTGTTGAGTATTTGACTGAAGCCACCCATTCTGCAATGCAATTATCTACATAATTACCTACAGGCAACAAGTGCTGAATCAGTCAAAACTCATTCTGTGTGTTTTTTAAACAACTCGACAGCTTAGACAGCTGTTCTGCAATCAATTAGGTAAATGATCAAAGATTCCAAAGGCTTTTCAAAGAAGGGGCCTGCCATCCTCTTTTCGTGTACGTAATTCATCAATTTGTTGTGCACTTCTTCTTTATGAGCATTCACTGACTGAAAGTTCTCCACCCATCAGGTTTACATAAGACCCTCAAGATAGGCTTGCAAGCCAAACTGAAAACCATTTGCCAAAACCACAGTGCCATCCCTATGAACATAAAACTATGACTAATAATCCAGCCTGTCCAACTTAATTGGAATAAAAGCCTTTACCCAAATGTCCTTGACCTCTCCCCACCAGTTTCCTTCCTCCTGAAACCTGCCAATACACTGTCTGTCTTGTAGGCCCACCACTGTTCTGCTTCCCTTGGGGCCTCCAAATTGTTGTGTAAAGTACATAAGTGGATGCTTCCTCCCACACTTGGAAACATCATGCGAAAAGGGGTTGTACTCCCTTGAGCAGAAACCTTTGCTGAAGGGCCAACATGCCCCAGTCTGCCTGAATGGCCTCTCCCCGCTGTACCCAACGCTCCTTGGAGTTCCACAGCTGGAAAAGGCTTATAGAAAATGGGAAGACCACTAGCTGTAATAAGTGCAAGTCATGATGGTGCCATAGAGAGGAGCCACAAATCGTTGTCCAGCTCCCCCCACTTATCTTCCTTAACCTCCTCCCCTGCACCATGAACTTCTCGTTATATTGGTCCCTCGCAAAGTCCATGTCCATGTGCTTGAATTCAGCCACAGAATATTCTGGGTACTTTTCGCAATACACACTGCTGTAAATGAGGAATGCCACTGTCCAGTTTCCTATTGTTACCAGTACCTGTGGTCTCTTGGACAGCTTGTACTCCTCCTCCTCTTGTGCCTGTAGCTTTTTATGCAATAGTTAAAATACTTTTATATATTCACCCTTCCAAGTGCTTTCCATAGTTGTACTTCATAAATTGTGAAACACACAAGATGATGGATGGAATGTTGCACAATGGCAAAACATTCACCCCCAGTCCCAGATCTGGGTTTAATCCATCGTTGTTTTGCTCACCAATCCACCATAGTTCAGTCATGGCCATATGCAAATCAGTCTTGACCCTGTGCCTCATGGGAACTGCCGAGAACTGCCAAGCTTGGTTTGGTGAGTAAAATAACGATGGATTAAACCCAGATCTGTGACTGGGGGTGAATGTTTTGCCATTGTGCAACATTCCGTCCATCATCTTGTGTGTTTTGCTGTTCACCCTATGTGGGAAGGGTATGCCCAAACGTGGGTCCCTTGCTCACTAAGCCACTGGAGTCAAGCTATCCTGGCTGAAGACGGCTGATAGCCAGGAACCGGTCCTAGGATGCTTGATTCCGGTCCAGGAAAGATATGGCTTGGCAGTTCGGGCTGGACTGTTCCCATGAGGCACAGGGTCAATACTGATTTGCATATGGCCATGTCTGAACTGGGGTGGCTTGGTGAGCAAAATAACAATGGATTAAACCCAGATCTGTGACTGGGGGTGAATGTTTTGCCATTGTGCAACATTCCGTTCATCATCTTGTGTGTTTTGCTCTTCATAAATTGTGCCCTCAGAGGCTATGTAATACCCATCTGAGGTAATTTGTTATGTTTTACCAACTTACTCTCTTTTTCGTGTCTGCTTCTTTTGCTGTCTCACCTTTTGCTGACCCTGTGACTTCCCATCTACTATAATGGGTAATGCTGCAACAATCTCCATCGCAAGACCAACTACAACTTCCTTTTAAGAGGTCTAGCCCCTTTTCAATCAAAAACCATGTCACACATCTGTAGACCCACATGTTTTCAATTCTGACTTACCAGCAAGGATTCTTGGGCCCGCACCAAAGTCTTCCACCCAGCTATTGAAACCTTCTCCCTTACGTGTTCCGTTATTTCCTTCGCTGGAACGTCCTGAAACAGACCCACTTACTCCTTGTTAAGATATGGCCACCACTGGGCATTCCAGTCTTCAGACCACCAGTGCCAAAGGTCATTCACAACCCCCTTCTGGTGACCATCTTCCACAATCTCACCTTGTAACACAACCTTTCATACTCTTCCACATTTGTAGCAAGTTCAATGGAGAAGCTTCACCAAACCTTTCCCTAGCTTCATCTGTTTGGTCCACAGTCATCCACGGGCCAGCCACATGGGATTTTTTCCTCCCTTCTTGCCAGCACACCGGAGCTGCACGGGGCTCTCCCAGTCCCACGTTTGTGCACTGTTGCAGGGTCAGACTTCTTGGGTGTTCATCTGGCCACCAGTCTCCAGCTCTTCCGCTAGCCCCTCCTCGATTTATACCAACCTAACCTTCTTAGTGTTTGTAAGGTTACCCGATCCACCACTGACCCAGGTCCCTTATCTATCAGCCCCTCTATACTGGAGCCTTCCAATCATCAGAGAATTGTCGCCCATTCATAGTTTCCCACTCTCATTGAGGTTGGTCTGATGTCATCCCTCCCAAGTTCCTTCTTTCTTACCACCTAATTTAGACAGCTGCTCCTTTCTGCTGCCTCTCAAACCTCTGCACTGACCATAAACACAGGGTTGCCCTGTCATCTTGATACACTGTTGTGCTGGCCCCATCCCTTGCTTGACACCAGCGCCCACTGCTTCATCAAAGGGAGCAAGCGCTCATGCACATCTCACACTGACCCACAAAAGTTCTGCATTTGCTGCTGTCTTCCCACTACCACCACAGGCTGCCTGGCTGGTGCATGGCCAAGACAGCTGTTCTGCATGCAATTAGCAGCAAGATATGAGTCGTGGGGCCACAGCTACACCCCTGTGCCTGCGAACAAGAAACACTTACCATGAGAGCACGATGGGTGCATGGGACAAACCTCCAAGTGGAGCTGTATCCCAGGGACAAATAACATGAGGCCCATATTAAAAGACTGAGAGACTGTCTGGCACCAAAAAGATAGACCTGCATGTTAGAATAAGTAAGAATTGTAAGCGTAAACAGGGGACGCTAGGTGGTGCACGAGTGGAATGGCCGCTGTGTGGTGAGGCTCCCGCTGACCGGCTGCATAATCCTACATTTATCCTACTCCTTGCCTGCATGTAGAGCAAAAACTTGCAGGGAGTGATTCCTGCTGACTTCGGGATCCCAGCGGTGCAAGTATCGGAGCTGCTGGAGGAGCTGGCGTGTGCTGATGAGCGGGCGTAGCGGCGGGCACGCTATCTGCTCGTTGCTCCTGGTCGGTGTGTACGGCCACGGGAGACCCCGGCTCGCCATGAGGAGCCTAGGCAGGAATGCCGGAGAACGATAAAATCTGCAAAGGAGGTCGGTGCTGGGACGGACTGCTATCGCAGAGCATCGCGCGGAGACTCACTGGTGGGTGTCTCTAAGCTGTAGTTAATAAGTGGCTGCCCCTGGAGATCTGAGAGCAGCGTCTCAGCCGTCTCCAGCGAGTGAGGCGCAGCCATTTTGGCGAGATTCACGGCGGCCCATGCTCACGCTGATGCCCGGATTCCGCGCTGCTTGAGATGCCTCCTGCTGCTGCCTGCAATATCGGACTGCGCAGTGAGGGCTAATTCTTCAAGACGGACGTGGCCCTTGGGAGTTTGCTTGGAGGCTGCTGGATTAGACTAGGTGGTGGTGGTGGATGAGCTGCGGAGGCGCCGCCATTTTCCCCTACCCGCGGTGACGCCTGTGGATGCGGGACGCTGTGCTACTCTCAGGGTGCATCGGCTGCGGTGCGGAGTGGATGCAGCGGCTGGCGGTGTAACAAGCGCTGGGTCCTGAGACCAGGAATACGCTGTCAGGGACTAGGGGACTGGAGGTGAGCAGCGTTGAAGGTGTACTACCTACGTGGAAAGGAACTCTGAGGCCTCGTGCGCTGGGCATCCCCGTGGGTGTGTGGGGTTAAGCGCTATAGAACGTGTTGGAGGATAAGGTGGTTGGGGTCTGTCAGCGTTGCTGGTTGCCTGTAGTCCCTTTCAATACGGGCACTGGGATAGATGCAGCTACCAGGCGTGAATTCAACTTGCACTGGGGACAGGAAAAAGAGTCGTCAACTGCTGGAGGCGCCAATTGAGCACTAGAGCGAGAATGAGAGGTGCCATGGAGGGCTGATCCTGGGTCCCTGGGTCGCTACAACGGCGTGGAGCTGTGAGTGCATATTAACGGAGTGGCGCGCAGCGTTGTGCCCCTGGCCATCTTTGTCACAGGAATTGCTGGATAACGGTGAGTGACTACCTGTCCGTAGTTGGCTTGGTGTTGCGACAGTTACGTGCGCCTTGCAGCAGATAGAGCAGGGCTCCGGATCCATCGGGTGTGCGACTGAGCCCGGACTTAAGATGGGGCGAATGGATGTTCGCCAGCCGAAACTTACGTTCGAGGCTAAAAAAGCTAATAAACAGCAGGCTGCAGTAGAGGGTGCTGTAGCGGAAGCCTCTCAGCAGGATTCCCTAAAAACATCGAGTGACTATCTTAAATCGCTTCTCACAGAAGTCAGGCAAGGGTTTGCGTCCATGGCGGACAAAATCAATACAGTCTCTACCCGAATGGATGCCATAGTGCGCACGATAGAGGGGCATGAGACGCGTATCAAGGAGGCGGAACAGCGAGCCTTCGATGTAGAGGACACCACTGCCCAGCTCAAAACGGCAACGACGCAGATGGACAGGTTGCTCAAGATAATCGCGACAAAGAATGAGGACATAGAAGCCCGCAGTCGTAGAAACAACATTGGTGTCCTGGGAATTCCAGAGAGTACAGGTACAGGGCGAATGGAGGAGCTGTGGTGGGTGCCAACCGGTTGTCTTCTCAATTTGTGGTGGAAAGGGCACATCGATCGCTGGGGGAGAGAGACCACTTGTAGCCCTCCCAGGCCTATCATTGCTTGCCTATTAAATTATAGGGACAGAGACGTTGCTTTAATAATTGCTAGAGAGAAAAAACAGTTAACGTATTTTGGTATCTCTTTCACAATGTACCCGGATTTTACAATTCATGTACAAGAGGAACGTCGTTAAATTTTGGGAGTAAAACAAAAGCTCAGACAAACCCTAGTAGACTATGCTTTACTATACCGTGTTCGCCTTCGTGTTACTCATCAGGGGACACAAACATTTTTCACTAATCCACAAGTAGAGGATTACTTGAAACGCCTCAAGAAGCAGAAACGACAGCAGCGAGAACTGGAGGACTCTCCTGGATCACAGTCTCCGGAGTAGGAATGAAGCTCTTGGAGCTTAGCTCTGTTGAACTGTATAGAACATTTTATGCCCTGCTATAATGGCTAGTTGCCTTAATGATGATAGAATGGTGGATCGAGATAATTTACACATCTGATGTGTAGACATTGAGTTGTAGAGACTGCAAAAGGTGTGTGAGTTAATTGAACTGCCGGTCACCCTCGGGTTGGACCTTGCAAGTCGCAATTCATCGACATGGCCTCTGGGCTAACAAGAGGTGTCAGTGGGCTACCTAGGTGCATTTCCCACAAGGGAATACCCCACTTTGGTTGCTACCATCATGATACTTCTCGGTAGTCTTCCCTTAATTTTCGGGGGGTGATGACCTGGGCCCAGTTGGTCTACCTGAGAAGTTGGGGAAACGGGAGGGGGGTGGGTTGTGTACTACTGGCATGATTGGGATGCTTCAGTGGGAGGGGGGATGGATGGGGGACAGTTTGTTGTTACGATGATACTAATATGCTAGTCACTGGAGGTATCTATGCTTTGTTATATGTACGAATCAGGAGGTGTCTGCATGTGCTGCAGGTCGACCAGGGGATGAATTCCTTGTTTGATGGCTCGGGTGGGGGGGTGGGGGGACACTCTTAGGGTAGTCTCATGGAATGTACGAGGTCTTGGGGAACCGAGAAAGGAGACAGGTGCTGGCCTATCTTGAAAGGCAACAGATTCATATAGCACTTCTACAGGAAACCCACATTGCGCCAAGAGTGGTGAACTCATTTGCTAGCAGTCGGGCGGGCTGTCTGTCGGGCGTTTGCCTCCTATGCCAGGGGTACAGCAATACTTTGCAGTAAACTTATACGCTTTGAAAGGATGGGGGAGGTGGAGGATTCACAGGGCAGGTATGTCATCCTTTGGGGGTGACTGGGTAGAGTTACTGTAACAATCCGTAACTGTTATGGCCCTAATTCGGACTGCCCAGAATTTTTTACTGACTTATGGGGTAAGATTCTAGCAATTGGGTCCACTCATGTTATTTGGGGGGGTGATTTCAATGTGGCACTAAACCCAGCTAGATAGGTCCAATGCGGGATCGCAGCACTATACTAGGGCATAGGAGGTTCTGCAGGGCATAATACTGGAAGGAGGGTTGATCGACAGTTGGAGACATTTGCATGCCACACAACATGAGGGTACACATTTTACGTCTTATAAGGGAACTTGGGCACGCATAGACTACGGTTTGGTTACAAGGGGGCTCGGGCTGATCATTAGGAATGTGACACATTTGGCCTGCACATTCTCTGATCATTGCCTGGTTAAGGTCTCGCTGTCTCTTCAGTGGTACGATAGACCCCGACTGAGTTGGCGGCTCCAGGCCACGGCACTGCTGGATTCAGTTTTTAGGGCAGAATTGGGTGAGGAGATCGAGGACTTTTTTGCCCGGAACAAAGGCTATGTAGACAGCGTAGTGATGATATGAGAGGCGTTTAAAGTGACGATACGAGGGCACTACATGTCTAAGAGTTTTGGGGTGTTGAGGGATATTCAGAATACGATACGTAAACTGGAGCAAGATCGGAGGGGTTGGAGAGAAGGATGGGGCAGGGGGGAAGTGGGGCAGGTACACAATGATTTTCGTACACTCTTAACTGCATACGAATATGCCGCGCACAGAGAGGTAAAGTTTAGGGGGAAGTATTGGACAGCGCGCAAATATGGGGAGGGCGACAGGCCAGGGAAGGTGCTGGCTGCACTAGCGAGGGGCCCTTGTTTCAACACCGACGTGCTGGAAATACAGGAACCAGGAGGAGTGACACATAGGGAATCGCTACAAATACTGGAGGCATTTGTCAAACATTACACAACACTGTACACCTCTCAGAGAAGGCACGCCATGGACCTGGAGGACTTCACGAAGGATGTTGCACTAGGTTGGCTTGGGGATGAACAGCAGAAGTCCTTCGCATTCCCTTTGAATTAGACGAAATTAAGGGAGCTATTATACAGCTTCAGAATGAAAAGGCACCGGTTTCAGACAGCCTCCCGGCTGAATTCTATAAGGCCTACATTGACGTCACGGTGGGTGCCAGCATTGAAGGAAGTTTATGAAGAGTCCCTTGAGATAGGAATACTCCCTACTTCAATGAGAAAGGCGATAGTTACATCCCTATTGAAAACGGGTAAACCACCAGAGTCTTGCGACTCCTATAGGCCATAGTCACTGATGAACTGTGAAACTAAAATAATGGCGAAAGTGTTGGCTAATAGATTGTCCCTCCTGCTTGATAAGCTGGTACTACCTGATTAATCGGGATTCGTGCCTGGTAAGGCAACCTCCCATAACCTTAGGACTTTGTTCGCATTGCTCCAGAATGTAGTGCCAGATTTCCCACTTGCCTCAGTTTTTTTTGATGCAACTAAAGCATTCGACTCGGTGGAGTGGGATTATCTATTTGGAGTGCTGCGAAGAATGGGTTTCCCAGGTATACATTTCCTGAAATTAGCTATTATATCATCGCCCCACGGCTCGAGTGCTGGTTAATGGCCATTTATCACACCCCCTCACTGTCTCTAGGGGCACTCGTCAGGGGTGTCCGTTATCGCCGCTCCTTTTTGCCCTAGCAGTGGAGCACCTGGCTTGTAGGCTGCGGCAGCTGCATCAGGACAAGGCATTTTCAATGCTGCCTGTGACAAATTCTAGTCTCGTATGTGGATGACATTACCCTTTATGTTAGAGATCCACAACAGAATATCAACCCCATTTTACGCAAGTTTATTGGATCTCGGGCATTAGCATTAACTGGGGGAAGTCACAGGTTTTCCCTCTGACCCCGGAAGTTAAGCAATTTCCATTGGACTTTCCTATAGAGTGGTGTGGCTCGGAACTACGGTATCTCGGAATACAGGTAACCCAAGATAAAGACGAAACTGTACGTGCCAATTACGGTAAGGCCATCACAATGTCACTCACTGGATATCATTGCCTCTATCGCTTGCCGTGACAGCTTCTTTTATTAAGATGATTGTATTACCCAAGTTTCTTTATTTATTCCTGAATGTCCCTTATTATCCGGAGCGTTTTTTCTTTGAAACATTGCGCACAGAATTGCTTAGGCTTAGCTCCCACTGTCCTATCACCCCGAGTTATCATTATTACACAAGAAAGGCTTTCAGAACCTATGGGCGCGTGCACATGTAACACCAGTGGAGATCTTTTTCATGATGTGTTTCGTTTTTTGGACCATCTCTTGTCGGGGATACAACCTTCGCCCTTGGATACATTTAGATATATTCGGCTTAGACAGGGGCTGCGGTCTATTCTCCCTGATTTCCCACAAGAACCGGCATGCCTTCTCCCCTTACACCACGTTAGGCTCCCCAGATGGGAAACATCTTGTGTCAAGATTATACAATAGCGTCCGTACACATTGGGCAGGAATAGAGTAAGTCCCGACTACACTGGGGTGAAGAGTTAGAACGGGAGATTACTGACGAGCTATGGCAATACTGTTGTGTGCAGACGGCGCAAAATTCATCTAGGTGCATATCTATGAGTGAGTAAAATATGGGTCCTGACCTCTTGTCAAATGTGAATTACATGTTATTTACTATTTAGGGTCGCATTCCTTAACGGTAGCGCTACAGAGGCATGACTGTGCATCTCCATCATCTGCTATTTGGTTGACATATCAAGCATGGGTAATTATTGGAGGAACAGCTTTATGGTGGCTGGGTATTGTATCATTGTGACACAGTTCAATGTAATGATTGTGTAATTAACTGGAAAATTTGAAAATAAAGTTTAAAAAACAAACAAACAATTGTAAGCGTAAATGCTGAACTGATCAACGAGTTACCAAACTTACAGCATCTCGCAATTCACACCTGTGTCGATTCTCGCCCCCGAGCTTGCCTTGGCTGCTGGAACAGTAGTGGTGTGGGAACTACATCAACTTACTAAAAAGCTGTAGTGTTGTTGGAGCTGTAGCAAGTGTAGTAGAAATTGACTAGAGTCCCATAGTAGTGTAAAGCAGAACGCTGCATTTGATCCCCCATCATAGTGTGCAGTATTTTTTGTTAGAAAATTACAGTACAACTCTTCTACTAAGACGAGCACAGGGTAGGATAGTACTTATTGCATCGGTTGTTTGACTGTGATAGTTTCTGTC
Source organism: Lissotriton vulgaris (assembly GCF_964263255.1). Taxonomy (NCBI): domain Eukaryota; kingdom Metazoa; phylum Chordata; class Amphibia; order Caudata; family Salamandridae; genus Lissotriton; species Lissotriton vulgaris. Next base: position 722,771,481 of record NC_141689.1, on the reverse strand, counting down.
TCTCATACTGCCTCCCTGACTTTGATTGTTCACTCTCGCCACCCTGAGATTCAAGTGTGGAATGGGTGTACCTGGCCTAGTTTGCATTGCCATAGCAGGATGGAATGCAGGACACCAGAGGCATACAATCTCAGCCTATATAGTTATGGACCTGAATGGGGTTTGACCTACGCCTTGACTTTCTCTCGGGCTTGAGTCAATGGCTTAGGCTCGAGGTGTAAAGTCATCCACACCACAGCTGGCACTAGCCATGTGAAATACACTTCTGGAAACAGCAGATTTGTCAGAACAACCAGTGAGGCCTTCAGCAGCGCAGCAGAGGTCATCATCGTCCCAAAACATTCTTGGTGCAACTTACTGGCTTGAGTAATATCAAGACAGGAGCTGCCAACGGAGGACCACCTGAAATAGGGCTAACAGTACCAGAGACAGTAGAACAGATTCAAATATCTACAGCATTACCAGAGCTGCCAGCACTTGTGTGTCAGGTGATTGCATATGAAACTCCAGGTGCAACTTACCCAAACTCGGCTCCAGAAGTGAGCAGTGACATTCCCTGAAGTCAGAGTTCGGGAATGGCGCTGGTAACTTCTGGAACTGTCCATTTAGCTGGGTGCTATGCGTGGGAGAATAGTGCTCTTGTTAGAGGTGTTTTGAGATGTTTCATGAGAGGATGTCTCTTTAAAAGTTTACTCTTAGAAGACTTACCTGACTTGGAATGGAAACAATACCACAGTTTATGGGAGTAAACCATGTAAAGCTTGGTTTTCTGTTGCTGATCACCTTGAGTGCATGAGGCCTCATTTCACAAAGGAGCCAGATTTGTGCTTAAGGCCTTGGCAGCAAAGGCAGACGCAATCAGTATCCAAATTTGAGGCAAACCTGAGGACTGACACATTTGGCGAGAAGGGAGGCCTATTATTTGGCGCAAAGGTGGATCTCAGAATACCTCTAAAAGTGTATGGACAAAAGAAAATAGTCATTTTACAGGGTGATCCTTTATATGTCTTCGTGTCACCATTTCTAAAGGAGGGACTGGAGCCACTTCCAGAGCCACGTGGCACCACCTAGTGCAACCTTTATGGAAGAATCTGCAGGACGAGGGCCAGAACTATTTTTTGCACTCTATTGCCTGCTGGGTTTAAATGACACGGATAGAACTGTATCACAGGGTACAAAACAGGAGTGAGCACACATTTGCCCATGATTTCCAGAACTTGGTCATAGCAAGATAAATACACTGGGGATTGGTAACAGTCCAGCATTGTCATTATTAAGCTGCTGTACATAGGTCTCAGTTTACAGTCTTCAGGTCTAATTTATAGTTTTACAGCCAGTACTCTGTTCTGTCAGATTTGGCGACTCCATTGGCCCAGTGGTTATCTCTATCCTCTGAAAGGAACCACAACCTCAGTGGCTTCTTTCAATATATAAAGTTTGTACGCTTTCTGTCATAGTGCTGGTGATTTAATGTCCTTTCTCAAATGGTCCCTATCCAGTCAGGAAGAGAAAGGAAGTTTTCTATCAACAGAGTAAACAGGGCTCAGCCAACGAAAAAGTAAAGGTCCACCTGTATCTAAATAAGGCGAGTGAACTGAGGGATTGGGGCAGGGTACACCGTTGCGTATACAAAAGAGCACCCTGGCCGCCAAACTCTAAATCAAGCTTTTAATCTTATCTCAAAAGAGAGATTAGGTATCTAGGTTACACTTGGCACTAACCTATATTTTTTTTAGAGATTTCCCACACAAAATGTCTGGTCTTTATAAGGAAAGCAATAAATCCAAGTATGCCACCACATATGAAAGTAGGACACAGTATTTAATCCTACTGCAGCTATCACACTACCTTTTGACTACGTGTGCACCACTGAAATACTATATACATATACAAACGTAGGAGAGGAGCAAAATATGTATGGAGGAACAACATCTGATATTATTGCAGAGGTAAAGAACCAAACTGGTTCTGCAGCAGTATTAAAAGTTTTATTCCTTAGAGTTATAAGAGGAACCCAAATATGGATATGCATCTTTTGCAAGTTTAGTTTTGCCAACATTCACATACCAAAAAGATGTAACTACACAAAAAAGGCCTATTTATTTATAAAATATCTCAACTATACTTATCACTGTTCAGCTGTACGGTATGACTTCTGCATTCTCGACAACATTCCCATGAAAAAGAATGTTGGTAAAGGGGAAACATCGGCTTAATCCCTTTGGATCAAAACTGGTATTCTTTGCATGAAGAAGAATATGAGTGCTTTCAGTGCAAGGAAAAGGTCTTGGGAGACCAAGTTAATGAGAGCGTTCAAGATGATGGAAAAAAGGATAGCATACCATTCTCAAATGAGGTAGGTCCTACCAATGGTAAATGCTGCGAGGTCTGTGAGTTTGAGGGCTGGAAGCAGGTTTGTCAGGACAAGCCATGTTTTTCAATGGTATGCGAGCTTTCAGATTAGAAAGTCTTTTTGTAGAAGATATTGATGTCTCTCCACGTAGACGTATTGAACATTTCACTGCTTTGAACAGTGCCATGATATGCTAATTGGCTTCAGCAATGATTGACAGTAATTGGTACTGGAACACGACGTGCCTTCAAATGCATTCAACGAGAAGAGCCTTTAAAAACGTTGATCATCACATGATAACACTCAAGCAGAAATCATTTACTAAGTTAATGTTGGGTTAGATGAGAACTGTTTGCATCAAGGTTGTGAGGCCATCAGGAAGCAGATAGTGAGTTTCATAGTTCTTAATATATGCATCTACATATGCTTTGATGTTGATGTTATGGGTGTCGAGTAGGACATCTTTCAGGACTGTGAGGGCAGTGACTTAAGTAGGGAGATATTTATGACATCATCCACCTTGAATCCTTGAGACAAGCATAAAAACTGATTGGTGGATTTAGGCTTTCCCTAGTGTAGAGAAAAAAAGAGTCTCAGATTGTAAATGGAATGGTGTGGTAATCAGTACACTTGGGGAAACCACTGTTATTACACACATTGGCATCACACTGGTTCTAAGGGCTACAGGGTCCAACATTTGTAACACGTTCATTTAATGGTTAGTGAGCTGCTTACTGCCGGAAGCCAAACAGAAGATGTCTCTCTATAGTTTACTGTTGATGTCTCTGGGATCACTGTAACTTCAGTGAGCTGCAGTGTCTTCACGATTCAAGTACCTCCTTTTTCATGCAACAATATGTTGCTCCTCCACTAAGTAGAAGACTATAAATACCAACATAGAGCAGATATCAAGGCTTCTGAATGTTGGTTTATAAATGAAAAAGTGAAACTTGTGTGTCATTTTTTAAGAGATTAGCTTTATCTATTAGGACTTGGAGAGTACTAGATGAATGTCAGATATTTATTAATATGTAAAAACATAAAAAACTAAGAGAATGTGCTTTCTATTTTACATCACTCGACCTACAGTTTTTATGGCTATAGACATGGCCTGTACAATGGGTGGGTGTAATATCTAGACATTTGCAGAATCATTCTAAGGTGGTGAAATGCACATTGATGAAGTAGGTGACAATAGCCCCTAGAACATAAATAAGAGGTGTACTTAATGATTTGAAATACATCCTTATTCGGGAGCATCTACAGAGTGCCTACAAGAGATTGGTACTATATGAATTACTCGGGGGAGCATTTCTGAAATGTAGGCATCAACAGAATACAATATAAAAAGCTTGAATATAAGACATTGTGTTGTAAGAACAGCATGTTTAAAGTTACATTACTTGGTGCAGAAATAGGAAGGGGAGACTTTGAAAGAAATAATTTTCTATTTAGAAAGAGGTAACCAGAGATGCTGAAACCTACCTAATGTTGATGTAGAACAACAACAAAAATAACGATTGACAAAGAAAATAGGTGGTCTCGCCTTTAAAATGCAGCCAGGGAGCAAATGGCTTTGATATTGCTTGCCTTCTAGCAAAAGCACCACAAGATGGGCAGTGCAAGGTGTACTCCAACATGCAGGTGCAAAGGCATCCATCTTGGAATGTTGGAATGGCTTCTGTCAAAAAGCAAGAACATCATTCCAAGATGGCTACTTAGATACACATGCATGTGCAACCAACATTGTTATTTGGAACAGTTTTCCTTTTATTTATAACAAATCATTCAAATATGGACACTGGTGGGTCAACACGCTTGCACAAGTGTAAACAGCTGTGTTGGATTTGTTTAAGATTTTAAAAAAAGCATTTCAAGATGGCCAACTGAAAGAAAGTGCCTCTTTTGCATCGTTAGCCTGCTACTTTTTGCCTGGCTTTGATGTGGTTTCAAGTGTAACAAACAGGGTTCTTGCCAACAAGGTCCCCCTGTGCCAGTGCTCCTTCGCTAAAAACAAATCCCTAATTGGCACTACTGCCCTCTGTAAGTCCCTTGTAAATGGTACTCCGAGTACATAGGGCCTGGGAGCGAAGAGGGCCCCCTGGGTCCCCCCTCCCTGGGACCATGCCACTGCCCTTGAAGCTTGCATACACCTGTGAGGGAGAAAACGACCAACTCTACAAAGCACCCAGCCTGGGTGCCATGCCAGCTAACACTGCTTAAACGAATAGGTAAGTCACCCCTTTAGCAGGCTTCACATTCTTAAGGCAGGGTGCACTATCTGGTGGTTGTGGGCATTTCTGCATGAGCAGATTTGCGCCTACAATATTGGGGTCCATTTCATATTATTGTAAGTGCCCGTGGAGCCATAGAGAGTACATGGGCTGAAAACTTGACAACTAGAGTTTCACAGCACCCTGTTGGCTTCACTGAACACAGGAGTGTTTGGTACCAAACTACTCATCTCAATAAATCCACACTGATGCCAGTGTGAGCTTTATTATACCATGTACCAGAGGGCACCTCAGGGGTGCCCTCTGAAAACCTGCCAACCCTGGTGTAGTCTCTTACCGGCTGTAGGCAGCCAGCTGCCATCAGACATGTTTCTGGATACCCTGGGTAGTAGAGAGCCCCTGCTCTCTGGGACCAGAAACAATGTACATCCTGGGCAGGGGTGTCATGCCTCCTCCCCTAGGATGGGCCAGTGCACGAAGGGGGGAACTTCAAAGGCCTGCCGCCTTTGTAATGCGACTCTGAGCCACTGTTGCTAGCAGCAGATGGCATCCCTTGGTTTAACGCCCGCTTTGGGCGGGAAAACCAGGAGGAAAAAAAAACCTAAAGAATATGGGTTGCCCACCTCTGCCAACCCACCCCTATGGTGGAGGTGAAGCATAACTTGCACCTCCCAGCATCTTGAAGATGGAGGACCCCTCCAATCAGGGCTAGGTCTATGGCCCCATCCCACACGAGGGGGGCATAATAGAAGGTGTAGTCACCTACGTAAGAACTCAGCAAGAACCCTGCCACCAGCACCCGGTTCGACAAATGAACCTGCTGTCTTTCCAGAAACCATGCAAGAGCTCCAAGAACCCATGGAGACCCTGCAACCTTTGCCAAAGTCTCAAACACCTGCCTACGGACTACAGGATCTAGTCTCCGCGTCTGCCGGTACAAGAACTACAACAACCACCACAGTGAGGACTGAACTTGGGCCAACGTGACTCACTGCTACCAAAGAACTCCAAAGACCGCAGTGTTAGAGGACCAGCACTTGTCTCGATGCAACTCTGCCCTGCCAGAAGAAAGCAGCACAGCCAGGCGTCCTCCATGACCTTGAGGGATCTTCTCGGCCCAACGACCCAAGCTGTTCACAGCTCTGTGCCCGAGAGCCCCTAACTTCCTGCAAGTGGCCCTGTCAGCTGCCTCCTGCACATCGCCTGCTCGACCACGACCTCCCCAGGACACTATGAATCCGGCCAAACCGCATCCAATCTACAGCAACTGACTGCCAGCAACTGCGATAGAAAGTGTGTTGGCCGCCTGCTGAAACCTATCCCGTTCATTGCCCACCGTCAACCATAAGGATAAATATCATTGCTGGTATCGATCTCCATGGAGCAGATACTGAATTCAGTACCTTTCGGGTGTCCCAGTCCAACACGACCAACACTGTGCTTCGTGATAGTCTCATATCCTCCTCCCCCCCCCCGAAGTCTGGGGCTGTAAGTTGTGTACTTGCTTGATACACCGCCTAATTGATTTCCTTCACAGGATAATTTTGAAGTGTTCTAATATTGTGCTATTGACTTTTGAACGTGAAAAGTATCTTTAATTGAAAATTTACTTACCTTATTACAAAGATCCTGGTCTTAAAATCAAATGCAAAGTATAATTTTATAAAATAGGTCTGGATCTCCTTCTTGATTTGTGTGTCCATTATTGATCACTGTTGTGCAATAAATGTCGTACACTCCTCTGTGGTACGCCTAAAGCTGCTCGCCCACACTCCACTAATAGAGCAGTTTGGGTTTTACATTGAGCCCTGGACACTTTTGGGAAACCCCTGGACTCTGTGCATGGTATTACCATTTAGTGGGAGTATCATATAGAGAGCCAGCTTCCCACACAAACTGTGTTTGTGCGCATACATGCGGATGCACTAGCGGCCATGCATGGAGTTTATTTCATATTCTTTATGATTAATTTACTATAAAAAAAATGGCTGAGTGATATTTTTAAATGGTAAATTAGAAGAAAAATGATTACGCTCCTGTTCCGCTCATTCTGGTAGATACTCCAAGTACTAATTACTCACCATGTGAATCTTCCCTTGTACCAGACGGGATGTGGAAAACTCTGCACTAGCTCCTGTATGTCAGCAGGTGGTGCATTCAACTTCTGTTGGAACCATATTCCGCCTCTAGACATGAAACAGAAACGCTTGTAGGCACCAGCCCTGCATGCTGCCTCAAGTTTATGCAATGCCATCCTTTGTGCCCTCCGACAATGTGCTTAACCAGATATGGTCCCCGATTTCTCCTGAAAGCAGAGGGCAGTCAGTGAGGAATCTGTTGTCATATACAGTATCCAACAGCAAGAGCAACATAGAAGGTAAGTAACTGTTCTTTACATATTGGATGCTGTGTCAAAAAGGTCAGATCACGTGGTGCAGCCTGTGTTGCAGACCATAGAGGCAGCTCACTGGCAGAGATAAACCAGGTCTGGCCACGCTGCCATGAAAGGCTCAATCAAAGACATCATTAAATGTGAGCAAGGGTTAAGATTTGGATGGCCCAGGCTGCAAGATCTAAATCAATATTGGCTTTAGTCTCTACAGTAGGTATCTGTAGATCAAATAACTTTACAGCTCTAAGTACTACCACTAACAGGATTGTGTTACCCAGTAACAGACTAATTTGCATACAGCCAGGTTCTGAAACTGGGATGGTGCAGTGAGCTAAAAAACGGTGTTGGATCTAGCCCTGATCTCTTGACTGGGTGAGAGCTTTCTGCTTAATTCAGAGACTCTGTCCCTCACCACCCCTTGTTGCAAATATTTTTGTCCACCCTAAGCGTGGAAGGGTATTCTCAGATGTGAGACCCTTGCTCATTGCACCATCAGGATTCAAGCAAACCGGGCCGAAGACGGCTGTAATGCCAGAAACCGGTCCCCGGGAGCTTGTTTCCTTCCCAGTGTAAGAATTGGCTTTTGTAGTTTGGTTTGCCCTGTTCCCATCATGCACTGGGACAGGAACAGGCTAATTTGCATACAGCCAGGTTCTGAAACTGGGATGGTGCAGTGAGCTAAAAAACGGTGTTGGATCTAGCCCTGATCTCTTGACTGGGTGAGAGCTTTCTGCTTAATTCAGAGACTCTGTCCCTCACCACCCCTTGTTGCAAATATTTTTGTCCACCCTAAGCGTGGAAGGGTATTCTCAGATGTGAGACCCTTGCTCATTGCACCATCAGGATTCAAGCAAACCGGGCCGAAGACGGCTGTAATGCCAGAAACCGGTCCCCGGGAGCTTGTTTCCTTCCCAGTGTAAGAATTGGCTTTTGTAGTTTGGTTTGCCCTGTTCCCATCATGCACTGGGACAGGAACAGACTAATTTGCATACAGCCAGGTTCTGAAACTGGGATGGTGCAGTGAGCTAAAAAACGGTGTTGGATCTAGCCCTGATCTCTTGACTGGGTGAGAGCTTTCTGCTTAATTCAGAGACTCTGTCCCTCACCACCCCTTGTTGCAAATATTTTTGTCCACCCTAAGCGTGGAAGGGTATTCTCAGATGTGAGACCCTTGCTCATTGCACCATCAGGATTCAAGCAAACCGGGCCGAAGACGGCTGTAATGCCAGAAACCGGTCCCCGGGAGCTTGTTTCCTTCCCAGTGTAAGAATTGGCTTTTGTAGTTTGGTTTGCCCTGTTCCCATCATGCACTGGGACAGGAACAGACTAATTTGCATACAGCCAGGTTCTGAAACTGGGATGGTGCAGTGAGCTAAAAAACGGTGTTGGATCTAGCCCTGATCTCTTGACTGGGTGAGAGCTTTCTGCTTAATTCAGAGACTCTGTCCCTCACCACCCCTTGTTGCAAATATGTGTTACCCAGTAGTCATCTGTTCTTGGTATGTAGAGCTGTAGATTCACATGCTTTGCATACTCTTGTCATCTAGTGTTGGGGCTGGATGTTTGCAAGTAGTTTTTCTTCGAAGAAGTCTTTCCAGTCACGAGTTACGGCCCCAGCAGAACACCAACTGGCGGCCTTAACAGATCGTGGTACCCAAAGGCATACCAGAGGAGTTTGAACCATTTTTAAAAGGTGCAGCCTCGCATTACCTTTGAAATCCACAATCTGATCGACGATGGCCTGTAGAAATCACAGCAAACAGGCTTCAGATCCAGGTCTGAATCCGATCTCAAAGCCCTCTTGAGCCCTTTCGGCCACAAACTGCGGCACTTCTTGCAAGTGTGTGAGAAGCGCAGAGGAGGGAAGCAGTGTTTCAAATTTTTACATTTGGGCCTGGACTGGTCCTTCAATTTACTCCGGCCTTACCAGAAGATAGGGAGCAAGAATAGGACTGCGCCAGACCTTGTGTCTGGGAATGAGACTGCTACCACTTCTTGTATTTAGCGACAATGTTTACCTTCCCACTTCAAGATTCCCTTTGGATGCAACAGGGAGCATCTGTTGCCGAACTTAGAGTAGTGTTTGGTGATGAGGCAGCAGATAAAGAAGCCTCGTGGGTCTGTGACCAACATCTGCTTCTGACCTAAACCCTGCTTTTTGGGGGTGAGAAACCTCCATCAAAAAATAAAAGCATGTGCAGGCTGCCATAAAAAGAAAGTAAAGCAAGCAACCCTGTAATAGTGTGCAGCTACCATGTTCTCACAAAAACGAACTTAAAAAAACAAAGCAAGGTGTTGGGCCGGTAGATGGCAATTTGTGGGGCGAGGGAATAACTTGGAATTCTGAGTGCAAACAGGAAAGATTATTTTAAGATGTAGTGGTTATTAATAGCCAATGTGCTATTCTGCTCGGTGTAGGTCTGAGTGAGGATGAGTGTTTTTGCAATTATGGCAACTGCCTTAATATAGCTGAGGGTAGCTTTCCAAAAATAGCAAGCATTGCCAGAGTAATAGACTGGAATTGGCTACCTGCCTTTTGGAAATGTCAATGCTTGTTTTATTTTGTCATTTATTTTGGTCTTAAAGAGCACACAATGCATAGTACTCCTTGGCACATTAGGGGACTACTTTGTGTGTTGATGTGCTCCTTGTGAAAGTGAAAATGTTGTCATCCCCAGTGAAGGTAGTCAATGGTTGACGTGGGCTCCCTCACTACCCCATGCTATATGCTAGTGTGTGCTGGGGGGCGTGAATGACAATTACATATTAATGGATAAAGAGGACTGCCTGAAAACCCCTATAACGAAGCATATTACACATATAACATTAATAAAATCAAAAGGTTTTGGCTAACACAAGAACAAAAGGAAAGGGCAAAACTCTTGTCCTTCCAGAAACTCCACTAATAGCTGTGAGGGCTGCAATAATGTGACCAAAGTGACAAGACACACCGAATAAATTAGCATTTCTCAAGAAATATTCTGGACAGGCAATCTGCAAAACTGCCATTTATGTCTCACTTATTGGCCTGTCAACATTTTTCCAAGTAAGTAGGTGAGGATTAATTTTAGCATAGTTGCCATACTCGCCCCATAATGAATTTCATATATCTTAATTGTGTGTAAAAGAGACATCGGTCAAGGATTATGTCGCATGTTTTGATTAATTTACAATGAGTTATTTGTAAAAGGTGATATAAAGAACCACTCCACAGTCTTGAAAACAGTCAGCCCAACTGAACAACCATCTTTTAAATAGCTTTATTTTATAAAACTCAAACCATAATAAGAACGCAAATGTACACCTTAGAATATCGACAAACAAGCTTGTCTTTTTTTTTTTACAGCTTTAGACATTCATGAACTACTACATAATTTACATCTGTACAGGGATTTAAGGTTTTGCAACACAAGTTGTTACAGGAAAACTACTTTAGCAGCAATATCACACAATACAACACTTCATAGTGTTAGCTTAGTGTATGTTGTAAAGTGCTCTTTAATATTAAAAAAAGTAATGTTCAAAGAATGAGAGGGACGAAAGTTCACTTCCAATGTACCGTTTGGATCACAAAACCATGTCAAATACATTTCAACTTAGTAAACATTTGATCTTACATGAAACGGAAAGAAGAAACAAACACCAAAAGAGTATACAATTGATGCATTTGTGTTACATGTTAAGAAAATGAAACAGGTAGAGATTTATATACATGCATGTATCTACATGTCTTTCTCTCTTTATATATATAGTTTTACATGTATATACGTACACACAGAAACAAATATAGACATTCAGACATTCGGATGTACTTCTGTCATGTTGATGAAAAAATAAACATACTATAATAAATTATGTTTTAGTAGTCGTTTTGTAATACATTTGACCTCTTTCTCTTTACTCATTTGAAACAGATTTGCATCAACTAAATATGAAATCAGCAGCTAGAGTGATATATGTATTCTAATGTTCAAAGAGGCTGAATCTACATGACACTGGGTAACTATAGCCTGCCACCCCGTGCACTAAAGCAAGATACGAAACACACTTGTTACATATTCATACTTGTTAAGTAGATAATGAACAGACACTTCATATTTGAGGAGGCTATTTTTCTGCACTATTGAACTGAGAAAATCAACAAATATTTAAAAACTGCCTCTAGCCAAACAAGTTTAAGAAGATTAAGAGCAAATGAACAGGAAATAAAATTCAATCCATCTAATACAATGAAGCTTGTTGGTTTACGTTTTCAAACTGTAAATTAAACTAAAAGCAACTGTTTCCTCCATGAAGCAAACCTGTCAATATCGATTTAGTTACTCTTACAACCTGCAACAGAGGAGCCTGGTTCTTGCTACATTAGGTAAATAACATTTTCTTTAGGTTTTTCAAAAGGGAAAACAACAAAACAAATAGTCTACAACATATATATATATTTCAAACATACAGATAGAGCTATGTGTAAAAATAGACATTTGTGGGCATGGCTCAGAGCTAACATTTACAAAAACACACAAGTCATTTATTAAAGTCTCAAAACACAAATAGGTGTTAGATAAATAATAGTGTGAGATCATAAAATACATTAATTTCAAGTATGAGAGTTGCCTTGCTTTTACTTGTGAAATTTAGAATGTGTGTATTCTTCTAAAGCAACGTGTGAAAATACCTTTCTAAGTGCCCGATTTTTAGGTTACATTAAGCACCCTGCATCTTTAAAAGCATCTGTGAAATCAGCAAGTCAACAGCCATCAATCGCTAACCACATCAATGCAGTACACGAATGGAATGGCTGTATTACAATCGCAACATGTAAGATGGACAGTCTAATGTTTGTAGAACATTCCAAGAGTTTCACTGTCGGTTCTTAGTTATCAAAATCTCAAAAATCTTTATTAGTATATGTACCATTTTTTGCTCGACCACAAGATTTGAGAAATTCATACCCACTCTGGAAAAATAAAACAATGTAGATGGTTTACTGTTATCATTTGACTTAGTTCACAATGGAATACTATGTACAAGAGAAAGAAGAATCCACCAGACTGCATGAAGGAGATAAAATGTAATGTATGAGATATGAGCATCAAGGCAACGGGGCCACTTGCAGTAAAGTATCTTGTAGATATTTCTATTTATTACATTTCATCTGGGTATTCCAAATGCTTCATGGAAATTAATTCTTCGAGCTTTATTCTTCCGCCACCCATCATTGCAAACGCTGGATACATCATGCCCGAGCACTCTACTTTTCGTTCATAAAGACATTTCATACTATCTGCATCATAGAAACCAACCATGCCTTTTTCATATTCAAGGCAAACACCTATGCGAGATGGCAAAGGAAGAACTCTGTTTTCATAGTCACTGGAGACATTCGATGCTTTTGGAATAAATAGTTTGTCCATTCCTATGGTAACAAGAGTAAAGGGCTGTGATGAGTCATCGCAGGCATCTTCACTTCCACTGTCATGACCACTGTCTTGATCGTACCTAAATGAAAGGTAGAGAGGAATTCATCCTGAAACATGTTATGACAGTATTATTTTGTTTTATAAGAAATGTAAACACACTTATATGATAAGGTGAACCTACACTTTGTTTTTACATAAATGCATACATTTTGCATGTAACACGTTGAAAGTAAGTTGAATGGTATTTGACATCAAATTCAACACAAAACCTCTTGGATTGTCTCAATATATGTACTCTTCATACCCAAGTTATTATCTCCTCGTTCTTGTAAAATTGGCAGTACACCACCCAACTATTTAGAATTTCCAATAACTCTTGTTTATCAAAAAGTCTGAAGGCTTTTTAATCGCTCAAGATTTATTAGTACAATGTTTCCCCCTCTACTGGCTTATTTAGTGATTGTACTGATTTCGTCCCTGAGTGTTCTGTTCGAATGGGGAGACTGTCTCACTTGTGGTCCACTGCTATCTCTGCGAGACAGAATTCAGTTTTTTTTCTCCAACTGTCCAGCGAAATAGGTCTATGCTATCTTCATTAGGAATAATGAGCATGAAAGTACAATATGGTTTCAGCCTTGTCTAGGACAAAGATCGAAGTATTGAATTAAGTTCGAACCGATTTTGTCACATTTTCACTTTAGAGTCGTATAGCTTTTTTTTTTTTTTTGTCCAAAGCTACAGTCGATTGATTTGGCATGCAACTGCTAAAAACAGGTTTAATTTCAATTTGCCTATACATTTAGACAAACCAATTCGGATCTTAGAAAAACATTTTGGTTCGGCAGAAAGAAAAACACTTGCTAAGGAATTCGGGTGGAGGCAAGCTACCACCTAAAATGTTCCCTACAGAATTGTTCTTAATTTGTGTTGCTTATGCATGTATGTAGCAGTACTTTTTAGCTGGATGTGTCACTTTGTCAGCGTTATTGGAGCTGGTTATAAAGATGACTGTAGGGGAAATCAATGCAGCTCCTTGATTGTTTGGGTAATGTGTTTTCATCAAGTTCTTGTTGAGATGTGTGGCAGAGTGTAGGATGCCTTTCAGGGGTGCTAGAGTGGTATATTGGATATCTTTGAGCAGAGTGTTGTCTCTATTCAGATGAGATGTGAGCAGGACTTGCACTGTTGTTCTGATTCAGAAGATAGCCTGAAAGGTCTGAGTCAAGATTACATTTAGCATAGTTTGAAGCTATATAGGCTGATGCCAGACACCCAAGCTTAAATCTGTGATTTCTAGAGCTGCTGGCGACAAGAGGAAGCCAGTATTCTTATAGTCAAGCTTTGGGCAGGTGCATGGTATCCATGTCTAAATTAGCTAAGGGCGATTTTGAGTCACTGTGGAGGAGATTCGGAGGTAGTGTGTCATTGTTGTGCCTTGATGAGGTTGTCGGTTAATATGGATCTACAGGTCCCAATGCCTAGACTGATGGTAATGTGACCATCACCAACAAAGCCCAGACCTTCAACCCTGGTCAGAGGAAAATCCTCCAAATCACCATCATCAACAACAATGACCTATGGCAGCACACTAAAGGTGATGGAGATGACTGAGGATGTAGGCTTTCTCTTGTGTTCCAGCTATGCCATATTTGGTAGGACCTTTTGTTACAAGTTCCTGCAGCATATCAAGATGCATCTTTTACTCTTGGATATTTCTCCTATCAAATTATCTATAGTTAGAGCTTCCGTGTTGGTTATATCATACTAGGATTTGGAATGGAAGGGCTGATATTGTAACGTTTCTGGACACAGTCAAGATCAGAGCCAGCAGGGCAGGTTCTCTGCCTCTGTATGGATGGATACCCACCAGAAGGTCCTCTCGGGTATGAGAACACAATGTTAACATGCTGAAGCTGAACATAGGCTCTTTGGCAGTGAAGTGCATGGGGTGGGGGTGCAGAGTCCAGTGTTGCATCTTCCTCCTGGTATACAACAAGTGAGCTGTCTGGTACACCTACACCAACCACGTCAGTCAGACGGGAAAACAGGTCCTGGCCCAGTTTGCAAAGAACTACTCACACTTCTGCCTTAATCACCAGATTTATAAGTGGAGGCTTCAATATATAGTGAAAAGGGTTGACAGTTACTTGTGTAGACATTCTAAGCATTGATGACCCACAAAGGCCCTTGTCACGTGAAATAATTTGCCTCCTTGGTTCACACTCAATTGGTCCAGTTCAACAGTTGGAGGCCAGACCTGAAAGTACACGTCCCAGAAGAGTTACGCTGAATACAAAGCATGGTGAAGCTATATATGTGTCCCCTTTCTGTCATACTTACCATGCTAATATTACAGGTTAGAAGACAGAAGATAAGGAACATTCTGGTTCCTCCTCTCTAGAAGGCACAAAGTCTGGCTTCAGATTCTACTGAACTTTCTATAGATTCTCCCATTCACCTTCACCAGAGGGAGAATCTTCTTCAGGCTGTCCTAACAAAACCATGATCGTAATTAACAAGGTATGTACCTTTGGTAATGCTTTTTCTGGTAGAGACTCTATCTAACTGCAGATTCCTCACCTTTTGAATATTTCCCAGGCATCAGACTATATCAGGGAAAATTGAGCAAAACTGATGCACGTCGGTAAGTGGTGATGTGCGGCTCCATATGAATGACGTTCTGGAAATTATGTGCAAGGCCTATATGGGTCCCACCCTCGCACGCTGACATCAGTTGCTTTCAAAGCTGCCCGCGCCGCCAGACACAGAGCTCCAAAAGTAAATTGGCTTTGACAAGTATGCAGGTTCCTAAACTGGAGATTTTACTAATGGGTAGAGACCAATTCACAGAACTGGTAGTATAGGAGGGTCCGTGAGGAATCTGTAGTTAAACAGAGTCTTTACCGGAAAGAGTTACTGAAGATAAGGAACTTGTTCTTTTGATGTTATGATGTATCTATTTACAGAGCACAACAAATCACACCCAGAGGTGTATATTGGGGTTAGGCCTGATCGAGTAACGCATCCAATTATCAAAATAACTAAGTTTTCAGTAGTCTCCTAAATTGGGTGAAATCCACGAAGCTACAAAGATCATCAGGATGTTGATTCTAAGGTCTCAGGGCAGTATAAGAGAAAGCTCTGCCTCCATACCTTGAGGCACCAATTCAAGGGATACCTAGAACAACCTTATCACAAGACCGGAGTGTGCATACAGAACGGTAGTAGCATAGTTTGTCCTTGCAGAGATCTTCCTAGTGAAGCTTTGTGGACGATACAGCATGTATTCAAACAGATGCACTTTCTGATCGGTAGCGAGAGGAGGGACCTGAAAATAGGGGCCAAAGGAGAGCCTGCAGGGAGGTTGCAGACCAGTGGGGCAGCAGAATGTTGTATGACTTGAAGTTTTGTTAAAAGGTTGTCATTTGCTGCCATAAGCAAAGTTTTGCTGCAAACCAGGCGACCCATGGTCAGTGCCTGGACCAGTGTTTTCCTAGCCGGAGCCAGGGAAAGACTTTCCTTTAGGATAAGCATAATCACAAAACAAGTCCCACTCGTTGCGGCTACAAGGTTTTTCATTGACAGTTCCAGGTCAATTATTACTCCTAAATTTTTGCTGAATGACTGGGGGATGGGGCGGTACTTAATTCCGCAAATCACCAGTCCAAAGACCATAAATGTTGCGCCCTTCCACACAGCAAGACGTACATTTTTTAATCCAAGCAGCAATATCCATCATACACTTTGGGAAGAGAAGCTTAATGTTCTCAATACAATGTCCTGTTTCATAGACATGATCAGCTCCATATCATTAGCATACAATATTATTTCAAAACCATACTTTTGAACAATCTGCCTCAAGAGGGCAACGTAGATGTTAAACAATGTTGGGCTCAATGATGACCCCTGGGGCACACCGTTGGTGAGCGGTACCTGCCAAGATTTGACACAGACATGTAAACACAGAATCCTTACCTTTTGAATAGATACCAGAGCAGTACCTAATAGGAGGTGGGTTTGTGAATTGGCTGAAACCAATAAATCCTGTAGGACTGAGCGTGCAAAACGCCCCTACCAGTGAACCTGGATGTCCAGACATTAGTTATTTGTGACCCTATGGTGTGACACCCATGTAGTTGCCTCGCAGATGTCCAGGATAGCAGCTTTGTCCCTGGTGCAATATGCTTACACATCTTCTGCAGGCTGCTTTTTGGTAAGTGCATAGCAGATCTCGTTGCAGGGCTCGATATAGCAGGAGATAGTCTGTTACTGCAAGGCCTTACCATTTTTCCCTCCAGGGAACCCCACTAAGAGTTTATCATCCACCTGGTTTTCTCTAGTCTGATTGATGTCAAAGCTCAGCACTCTTTTGGGATTCAAGCGAGCAAGTCTGTTCCTCTTTAGAGGGATGAGGCAAAGCATATAAAGAAACAGGGTGATGGTCTGACTGATGTGATTTAGTGTCACAACTTTTGGCAAGAAGGATTCTCGTGTCTGCAGAACTAGTTTGTCTGGGAAAAAGGCAGGTTAACACAGAGAGCTTGAACCTCACTTACCCGGAGTGCCAAAGTGATGGAGATGAAGAACACTGTCTTAAGGGTGAGGAGTCACATGTAATAGCTGTGAAGCGGCTCACAGGGAGAATACGCGTAGACCAGGTTAAGGTCCTGCTGAGAAATGGCAAAAGGAGGAGGAAACAAGTGATGGAATATGTTGTGGTGATGATAAATGGAATGTTTGGTGCCTGTGAGGTGAAGGGTCACAGTTTGAGTATGGGCTAAGAAGCAGACAGGCTGCTCCGGGTGGGGCTCCTCTACATATACTTACCAATTTATTTATTATTTATTTATTTATTTATTTATTTACAGATTTGTAAAGCGCATGGCTGCCCGTGAGCGTCCCAGCGCTAGTGATAGATCAGAAGAGGTTGAGAGGGAAATTGGATTTAGGGAAACAATCAAGTCTTAAGTGCCTTACGAAAAGCAAGAAGGTTGGGCTGGACTCGGATGTCTGGGGGGAGTGCATTCCACAGTTTGGAAGCATTGTACGAGAACAGTCGGCCTCCAGAGCGGGCTTTCCTAGCTCTGGGCACTGTTGCCAAGTTTGAAAGTGAGGAACGAAGGGTTCTAATGGTTTTGTGGGGGGCAATAAGGTCCTTTAGGATGGGTGGGGCCTTTCTGTGCAGAATTTTATGGGTGGTACAAAGGGCTTTAAAATTCACCCTTTCTTGGATAGGCAGCCAATGCAGTGATTTGAGGGCTGGTTTGGCCGAGCAACGGCTGTGTGTCCCTGTGAGAAGGCGGGCGGCGGTGTTTTGCACAGTCTGGAGTTTTGCCAGCACCTTGTTAGGGGCCCCTAGACACAGGGCGTTACCATAGTCCAATCGGGACATCACAAGGCCCTGAATCAATAATTTTGGGGATTTTGCAGGGAGCAGGGGGAGGATTTTTCTAGAGGTCCGTAAAAGACCATAGCAAGTTCGGTCCGTCTTCCTCGCTTGGGTGGAAAAGTTAAGACCCTCGTCCAGCCAAATCCCTAAGCTCTTGATTTCATGCTTAGGGATAGGGGGTGTGCCCATACAGGGAGGCCACAGGGACTCTGGGCGAAAGTGTGACTGGTTGCCCAGGACCATGATCTCAGTCTTTTCGCTATTGAGCCTAAGGTGTGACCTATCCATCCATTTTGTTATGTCACTAAGACAAGTGTAGAGGTCAGTGGGAGAATGGTCATGCTGATTAAGGGATACCACCAGC
This sequence comes from Lissotriton vulgaris, assembly GCF_964263255.1. Classification (NCBI taxonomy): domain Eukaryota; kingdom Metazoa; phylum Chordata; class Amphibia; order Caudata; family Salamandridae; genus Lissotriton; species Lissotriton vulgaris. The sequence continues at coordinate 722,753,332 of NC_141689.1, read as the reverse complement.
TGGTTGTCGTCCGCATAGGTTAAAAGCTTAATCCCAAATGGGGCGACGATCTTCTCGAGAGGGGACATATACACATTAAAAAGGGTCGGACTCAGGGATGAGCCCTGAGGGACCCCGCAGTGTATAGGTGTTGACTTGGAGGTGAAATTACCATCCGTAACCTGAAAGGAACGGTCCCTCAAAAAGGATTCCAGCCAGGATAGGGCAGGCCCTAAGATGTTCAACTCCTTGAGCCTGTGGACCAGTGTGGAATGGTTGACGGTGTCGAAGGCCGCACTGAGGTCCAGGAGGATCACTGCCACTGATCCTCCTGAGTCGATAATCGTTCTTGCCTCTTCGATCACCGCCAACATCGCAGTCTCCATACTCTGGCCTGGTCTAAAGTCAGTCTGTGAGGGTTTAAGAAGGCCATTGGCTTCCAGGTAATCGGAAAGTTGACGATTTACATATTTTTCTGCGATCTTACTGATGCCTGGTAGGAGGGAGATCGGTCGAAAATTGCTTAGGTCTAGGGGATCAAGGTGTGGTTTTTTGATCAGTGCCTTAATAGTTGCCTTTTTCCAGCTAGGTGGAACAATACCATGGGAAAGCGAGATGTTAATTAGATTCACCATGAGAGGCAAGATGGTTGGGGCGACTGATTTTAAGATGTTAAAGGGTGCGGGGTCCAATGGGGATCCACTTTTTATTGATTGTTAAAATTGGGGATAGTGTCTCTACTGTTGTAGGGAGGAACAGATTCAGCTGGGGCTCCAGAGTTTGGGGTGCAGATCTAGGTACGTAATGAGGGGGTGAATTGTCCGGTGATTGTAAGGGAAGGGAGGTAAGAATTTTTTTAACCTTAGAATCGAAAAACTCGGCTAATTCATTGCACCGGCTGACCGAAGCTTCCACAGGGGAGGGACGATCGGGGATTTTTAGGAGTTGTTTTGCAATTTGGAAGGTCTCCCTAGAAGAATTGGCAGATAGTCTAATTTTTTCTTCGAATTAATTGGACTGTGCCACTTTGAGGGCTTTTTTGTATTTAAGGATCATGAGTTTATATTCTAGCTTTTTGGTGGGATAAAAATTTTTCCTACATTCTCTTTGTTTTTTTGCAGAGCTTTTTTACGAGGCACACTTCCTCGGTGAACCAGGGCGAGGTGGTTTGCAGGTGGATAATTTCGGGAGAGTTTTATCCAATGTCTCTCCAATCCATTTAGAGAACTCTGCGTCGGCTAAAGCAGGATCCGGGACTAATGATGGAGGAGAAAGCTCCAAGTTATACTTACATTTCTCTGGGTCTAATTTAGCCCAGGAGCGTGTAGGTTTACTGGATGGTGGTCTGGGGCGGGCAAGGATGGAAAGTCGCCAGTTCAGCATTATTAGGAAGTTATCAGACCATGGTATCGGGGTAGGACCTAGGATTGTAAGGTCAGTGATGTTGGAAAAGATAGGGTCCAAAACCTACAACTATGACTAAATAAACCTATTTAAAATACATCTCGGTTACTGGACTTCATCAGTACAGTGTTATATGCATTAGGACCCCGGTGGTTCTGAGGTGGACTCTAGACAGTCTGCGTAATATGCTGGGAGGCGTCAGGGTGTGGTGCTGTGAAAAGTATGATGTCATTTGCAGTGTGTGATTGTATACTGTGGAATAAAGTGTTTAACTGCAGTTTGAGGGGCATGGTGACGTCCCTGCGCCTTCTCAGAAGTGTGAGACTGGCGGGAATCCAACTTGGATTTGTGTTTTTTTTCTTCAACTTACCCAAAGACTTGGTGTGCGATGATGACTGACCTCAGGGATCAACTCCTGCAACTTCTGGACCGAGAACAGGACCAGGCCAGACCCTTAGACTTGGACCGGTCTAGTCACAAAATCGTCCTGTGCTTAGCAACAGAGCTTGGCTGTGTGGTCTTGTAAGGGTTTATGGACATGCAGTCACTGCAGGCCTTAGAGTCGTGGCACAGCCCTAGGCACCACATGCAAACCGGATATCTGTCAGAGACATTTGTTTGCAACAGTCCCTGCAGAGTTTAAATGCTCTTGTCTTGAGAGGTGATGTTTGCCATGCACACTGAAAAAGAGAATCCGCTCCTGGAGCATGAAAAGAAAGGAACTGATGTCAGACTGCAAGAGTGCCGCCTATATAGCCCCCCCAAGTCACTTCTTGAGCTGAACGGCGTCCGTGCCTAGCTACACTGCACCAACTACCGGTGCAGAGACATACGGCTCAAAAGTTTCCATATCCAGTCTGACACTTGGGGAAAATTCAAAAGGTGAGGAATCTGTGGTTGGGAGGCTCTATCAGAAATTACTCTGCCTCATGAATGGAGAATTAACAGGCACCAGTGGGCATACCTACGACACTTCAAGAGTCTACCTCAATTATCTGAAGGTTTTGGGGCTTGAGTGCTAAGAAAAGCCTAGAGCTCTGCTGGGCATTTTTGGTCTGGAGCAAGTTTCAGATCTGATAGTGCCAAGCAATGTAAGGACAATGGTGGGATCCAAAAAATCAGCGATTTCTGAGAGTCACAATGTGGTGGAACGAACTCTTGTGTGGATGCTCCCTGATCTGATGCCTGCTCAGGGGCAAGTTGGGACACACACACACACACCCCAGACCACAAGTGAGATGAGAATACAGTTCCATGTAAGCTGCACGTAAAGCGCATCATATAAATCAGCTAGTGAATGTTTTAAGAGGTGGGTTGACTATGGTATTATGCTTAATCTCTGTAAGAAGGTCTTAGATGTGAGAATTAGATATTTTAGGCACGGAATTTAGCATTTTAATTTACCAATTTAAAAATGTTTACATTTTCCTATCTATTGACTGCCTCCAAGTCTTGGCAGGGCATAGCGGCTCCTGCTGAATGTGTCCCAGAATCAAAAGTTGACATGATTAGCTTCCTCTCAAACCATAGGTCTATTCCTCAATAGTTTAATGTTAACTAACCACTCAGATCTTGAGGTGTGCTAGCAAACGGCCAGGTATGAGTTTCTTTCCTCAAGTAGTCTTTGTATGCCTGGAAAAACAGATTGCACCACAAAACTCACCTTTTGCATGAGTTAGCACAGTTAGCATCCCCAGAGCTGCTGCCGAGCGGCCAGACCATGGCTGTGGTGCAGTGATGAGGGAACTGATCCCTCGGTTCGCCTGAGGATGTGTTACAGCACCCAGGTGTGGAAGAAGATGCCGGAGGGCTTGCCCGCAGTGGGCCGGCGACGTGCTGCCGGGACCGCATACATGAAGGATATAAGCTGTTTAGGCCCAAGGCAAAGACGCGAGTCCTGGAAGCAATTCAGAGGTCTCGCACCATACTGTAAGGCAAGATAGACACAGTGGCGAATGAGGTGGGACTACTACATGCAAACTTCCAAAATGTGTCAGAAAGAGTGATGGTTACAGAGCAAATGATTGGCGGCCTGGGCCAGGATGTTGTCAACCTCATGGAACACGTTGCAAAACTGACAACCACAGCAAAGATGCTGGAAGATAGGGTTCAGGATGCTGAAGGCTAGTCCCATCATCACAAATTGCGTCTGGTGGGGTTCCGGGAGCAGGCAGAGGGGAGCTCAGCAGAATTCATCCTAAATGACTGGATCCCTAATCTCAAGACGGAGGACCTGTCCCACATGTACACAGTTGAGTGAGCACACAGAGCACTGGTGATGCACCCTTAGCCGGGGGGCACTCTGAGAGCCCTTATGGCATGAATCTTTAACTACCGTGACAAGGATTGCATCCTTTAGGTGGCCCAAGAACGCTGAAATACGAAAGCCACAATGCTTCTATTTTCCCAAATTATACCAGAAAGTACATTCCTAGAGGAAGCCGTTTGTAGAAGTCAAGCAGAAACTTGCTGCTGTTCCCCACGCGGCTCCGGGTGGTCGCACAGGGTAAAAGCAATTCATTTGATTGACCCAAGGATGTTTGGGCCTAGTTTTAACAATGGGAAAAAGCACCGCTTGGAGAACGAATCTCTTTAAGGACTGGTTGGGGTTGGCACGAAGAGCCACAAAATGGAGCATTCTCAAGAATAGTTGACAGCAAGAGGTGATATGGAATCTCGAACTGAAGTGAAGGAGGAAGGCCCGCTTGCAGATGTGCAGATATACTATGCCAGCTTGATCTGTATTCAAAGCAGTGGGGAGGAGGGTCCAGTCCTGACTATCAGAGACTGCTGAATCCCAGTCTGGTTGACTCTTGGTGCGGCCACCTGGCCATGGTCCTGGTGTGTAAGTACATTTAAGAGATGAGGGAAGCACAGGACAGAGACGCTGCATGAGACTCAGGAACATTCTGTTATGAGGTGTTCAATCTGGACGATCACTTCTGTGTGCCTTTGACAAGTGCTGCTGCTGCATATTAGCTCCTACGCGGAAATAACTTAGGGCACTGTTAGGGCAGCCGGAGTGAGGCGTGGTGTGGGACTCTGCCCTGACAGGGTAGGGGAAAACACCAGCATCACCCGCTCCTGCATATCAGTGGGAATAACTTACTTTACTGTGCAAGGGTTGGAGACTGGTTCTAGACAGTGTGCCAACCAGTTGGATTACACTTAGGTGGAGGTAGGTGGTTTCTGTGCTCGTTTGGCACAGGATGGTGGGCGTTCATGACTAGTTAATTTACTGTGGTCTTAAGATCGTCCGGAGTGTGAAGGGGAGGGGTTTCATTGTTTTTTCTGTTACGGTACATGCCATGCTATGGAATATTCGAGTTAAGCACACATGGATGTGGAGCGGAAGAAGGGAGATGCTCGACTTATGGAGAAGTACGAGGTAGAGAGGCAAAAGGTGATGGGGTACTAACCGCTTGTATAATACTGAATTTTAAGCTTATCACATAGAATTTCAGAGGCCTGGGTAGCTACATGAAAAGATACAGGGTGCGTTCCTATTTAAGACATTGGAGTGAGTATCGCATGCTTACAGGAAACACACCTCCCAGACAGTGAGGCGGATAAACTAAAGAAAAGATGGAGGGGGCAACTGATGACGTCCACCTTCTCTTTCTATGCTCGCAGGGTGGAGATCTGGGTGGCACCCAGCGTCTACTTCTGCTTGATCTATATGGAGGCGGATATACAGGTCAGTATGTCTTGGAGCAGGGAGTGCTGGATGGGGTGGACATCACCATTCTGAACCTCTATGCCACCAACGTAGATGATAGGGATTTTTTTTCCCAAAAATGCAGTCACTGGTGAAGGATAATATGGTTGAGCGGCTACTATGGATAGGGGACTTTAACTGTGTCCTGGATGAAAACATGGACAGATGACCCCCCCATAGACTCAACTAAGCCTGGAATGGTAGATGTGCTGAGTGAAATCATGCATAATCCGGGATGTAAGAACGTGTGGCAAGAACAATAACCAGTAGGGAGGGGCTATTCTTGTTAATCGGCCGCCCATGGTACCTAATGCCGACTGGATCGAGCTCTGGGTACAGCAAACGTAAGGGCAGATGTTAAGTCGGCTATACATCTGTGTAGGTTTTTATCCATTCACTCCCCTCTATTGCTGGAGTGGAGTGGTGCAAGAGTTCAGGATGGACTGAGATATTGGCGAATGCTGACAGACTCCCTATTGCATGCACCGTTTAGGCAAATGTTAGGCAAAAAGATCTCAGAATACTTGGAGGGTAACTGTGGCTCAACATACAGGAAGGGTACTAAATGGGAAGTCCTGAATGCAGTTATTCGCAGGTAATGTTTTGTGAAGTGTGTGGTCTGCACCAGCAATTACAGAGTGAGCTTGCAAAGGCCCAAAGAGTGGTCACTGTAGAACTGGATTAGAGAGGTCGGTTGTTGCTATTAAGAGGCGCTTGGGAGACACGTGGAACAGACTGGACAAGTTCAAGCGTTGGGAATATAGACAACAGTTGCATCAGAAGGGGGACAAACCAAGTAGGTTGTTGGCCTGGTGGCTTAAGCGGGAGACTAACAGAAATCTTTAATGGGACTTCGTCATCGAGATAGGACCATGGCCACCTCCCAACGACTCATTAATGACACTTTAGGGGATCACCTATGGGACTCTTTTAGAGGAAGGGAGGCGGCTGTGAGAAAATGCCATCTTTCTTGCATTGGTATGCCCCCACTTTTTGCTGAACTGCTGATGTGCTTTGACTGAGTGTGCCCTGGGCTCCTGCCAACCAGGTGCCCAGTGCCTGTGTTCCGTCCCTAAAACCGTGTTGAAACCAAAACCCAATTGGCATCTCTGGGCACCTGTCAGTCCCTAGTAAATGGTACCCTAGGTACCCAGGGCATGGTGACCAGAGAAGACCCCTAATGGCTGCAGCACTTATTGTGCCACCCTTGGGGGCCCTGCACACCGACACTCACACACACACACTGCATTTGCAGGCTGAGTGTCTAAATGCAGAACTAAACAGAGAGTCAACATGGTACACATCCCTGTGTGCCATGCCCACAAAACCCACTGCCCTGGCATACCGTAGTCACCCCTCTAGCTGGGTGCCCTATGCCAGCGGTGTGGGCACAGGGCCATAAGCCCTGTGCCCCTACAGTACCCAGGGCCATTCCTGGGCACTCTAAGTGCAGTGATGCCATTAAGAGTATATGGTACTGGTGGGTCGTCATTACGAACTCCACAGCATCATAATGGCTACACTGAAGAATGACAAGTTTGGTATCAAACTTCTCAGCACATTAAACCCGCGCTGATGACAGTGTGGGATTTAATGTAAAATGCACCAGAGGGCATCTTAGAAATGCCCACTGAAAACCTAACCTACAATCCACATCTGGATTGAGAGACTGCCTAAGCTGCCACACAGAAGACATGTCGCTGGACCCCTGGGTGGAGAGCCCCCCGCTCTCCTGGGCCTGCCCCAATGCACATCCTGGGTGAGGTGCTAGGTCTCCCCCCTCAGGATGGGCAGGGGGACGCTTCAAAGGCCTGCAGCCCTCGACAGCTTCTCCAGGCCACTTGCTGTACTCAGCAACTGGCCCCCGCCAGTTCTGACACCCACTCTGGCGGGAAGACTGGTGGGAAACCCTATGTCAGGAAGGGGGGTGTGCCAGCCTGTGCCAACCCCACCCCTCAGGTGGGAGAGGCGAGGTGAAGCACAACCCCGGGCTCCCGTCATCTTGCAGATGGGGAGCCCTGCCCAATCACAGCTAGGCTCCTGCCCCCCTCCCACAGGGGAGGAGCAGGCTAGGGGGTGTACCCACCCCATGACAGGAACCTATAGGTCCCTGCCCTTGCCATACCTGTAATGCCCCTAAATTCAGTATTTAGGGGCACCTTGAACCTTCCTTCCTCAGATCCGATAAAAAAACCAGAAAGGAGATCAAGAAGAAGAAGGCCAGTCGTGCAGCTGCTAACAACAGGACGACACCCACTGACTTGGCCCCAGCCCTAACGGCCTGTCGACCCTGGAACCTGCCTCTGCAAAATCCCCACGACTCCTGCGGACAGCAACCTTGGAAACCCGGAGGACCAGCCTGCCTTGACCCCCTCAAAGATAGAGACTCCCCTGAGAAGAGGCTCTGCTCCAACAACCATACCCCTGGTGGCAGCCAGGAGCCGCAAATCCAGCCCACTCTGCATCGGCCGAGCCCGGCCCGTGCACAAGTGATCCAAGACCACGAGGACGTCCCCCCGGCGACTGGGACCCGAAGTCCAGTGCCCAAAGACCCTCCTCGACTACCCAGACGACACCTGCAGCCTCAGAACCAGGGACCCCCCCAACCACGACCAGCCAAGGGTAAGATTTCCCGACACCCAAAGACACCCCTGCACCCAGCGCCCCACGGCCCCTTGTGCCCTACTTTGGGGTACTCACCTCTTCTCCCCTTTCTTTTTTGTACCCACTGTTGCTGCTGCATTGTATTGTATTGCAGTGTTTTTGTATTCATTTTTCTTATCCTATTTGCGCTCTGTGCCCGTCCCATTTGTTTCGATGCTCTTCCCCCGCCGTTACACCCTCGTCCCCACCGCTGCGTCCTGCCCCCTGACCCGATTGGCCCCCGCTCCCCACTCCCAGCTGCTCCTCCCTCCCTCGACCCCTACATAATGCAGGCCGCTGCGCAAGTGGGCAAGTCGCTCCCCCACCGCGTTAGCACGACCTGCTGGTGCGGTGTCCCTGTGCCTCGCTGCTACCGCAGGTTCGATCCCTGGTGATCCAGTGTTCGTAAGCTTGGCCTCCTTATTTTCTTTTTTTGTACCCAATGTTGCTGCTGCATTGCATTGTATTGCCGTGTTTTTGTATTAATTTTTCTTATCCTTTTTGCGCTCTGTGCCTGTCCCACTGTTGTTTCAGCGCTCTTCCCCTGCCGTTGCACTCTCGTTCCCTGCCGCTGCGTCCCCGCCCCCTGACCCGATTGGCCCCCGCTCCCCCCTCCCAGCTGCTTCTCCCTCCATCGACCCCTGCATAATGCAGACCGCTGCACGCTAAGGGAGCGACCCTTGACCCTGGTTTCAGGCCAGGTCGCTCCCCCACCGCGTTAGCACGACCTGTTGGTGCTGTATCGTATCTCTGTACCTCGCTGCTACCGCCGGTTCGATCCCTGGTGGTCCAATGTTCGCAGGCTTTGCCTCCTTACTTTCTTTTTTGTACCCACTGTTGCTGCTGCATTGTATTGTATTGCCGTGTTTTTGTATTCATTTTTCTTATCCTTTTTGCGCTCTGTGCCCGTCCCACTGTTGTTTCGGTGCTCTTCCCCCGCCGTTGCACCCTCGTTCCCCGCCGCTGCGTCCCCTGCGGCCCCGCCCCCTGACCAGATTGGCCCCTGCTCCCCCCTCCCAGCTGCTCCTCCCTCTCTCGACCCCTACATAATGCAGGCCGATGCGCGTCCGCGCCGAAGGCCGCCTAAGGCAAGCCTGTCTGCGCCCGTCCGCGCCCAGTGCCGGAACCCCGCCGCTACCAATCCTCCCGGCTGAAGTACGACCCGCCGCCCTCAACGCACTTAACACTGGACGACAGCCCGCCTGTTACCGAGCCACCCCGATGCACACCCTTCACCTGTCAAACCTGCAAATTCACCTGCCTCCAAACCTGCAGACCACCCACCGGACCCAACATCAACGACAACCACCTCAAAGGCATCCTCCTCAACACACGCTCTGTCCACAAGCACACCGCCGAACTCTGGGACCTCCTCGACACAACAGCACCAGACATCGCCTTCCTCACGGAAACCTGGATGAACGCTTCCTCGGCCCCGACATTGCCATCCCGGACGGCTACAAGATCACCCGGAAGGACCGCATCAACCCAACGGGAGGAGAAATCGCCATCATCTACAGGAACACCATCAACATCATGACCAACGCCGAAGACACACTCCCCACCGCCGAACACCTACACTTCGAGATTCACACCGACCCCAAAACCACCCTCAGAGGAACGCTCATCTACAGGTCCCCGGGCCCGCGCACACAATTCAGAGAAACCATTGCTGACTTCATCAGCCCGCACGCCCTAGCCTCACCCGAATACATCCTCCTAGGAGACTTTAACTTCCACCTGGAGAAAAACAACGACAACAACACCACCGCCACCCTGCTTGACAACCGTGCCAACCTCAGACTCAAACAACTGGTGAACACCCCCACCCACCTTGATGGACATGCGCTTGACCCCATCTTCTCCGCCAGCAACCACGTCTCCTTCAGCCACTCCACCGAACCACACTGGACCGACCACAGATGCATCCACTTCACCTTCAAAAAGATCACATCCCACCACCGCACGCAACAAATTCCCCGAAGATGCTGGAGCAAAATCACCACAGACCAACTCCTCTCATCGCTCAGCCAGAACCCGCCATCCGACACCGCTGACACCAACGACGCAGCCCACAACCTCGCACAATGGATCACCAACTGCAGCGACGACCTCGCTCCACTGAAGAACCACCCAGGCAAGACCGGCAAGAGGAAAATCCCATGGTTCACAGATGCCCTCAAAGACTCAAAGAAATCATGCGGAACACTCGAAAAAACCTGGCGCCATGAACGAACTACAGAAAACATGACAGCCCTCAAGAACGCCACCAGCTGCTCCGAACCACCAAAAGGACATCATTCAAAGAGTGACTAGACAACAACTCCCACAATAGCAAGGAACTCTTCAACATCGTCAAAGAGCTCTCCAACCACAGCGCCAGCAACAACGACATCACACCGTCACAAGAACTTTGCAACTCCCTCGCCACGTTCTTCCACCGAAAAATCAGATATACACGACAGCTTCGGATCCCAGACTCCGCCTCCAGTCACAGAACCAGAGACCCTCATCACCACCCTCCGCGCCTGGACCCCCATCAACACTGAAGACACCACTAACATCATGAACTCCATCCACTCCGGCTCCCCCTCTGACCCATGCCCCCATCATATCTTCAACAAAGCCGACACAATCATCGCACCCCACCTCCGGAACGTCATTAACATCTCCTTCGCGTCAGCCACCTTCCCTGAGAACTGGAAGCACGCAGAATCAACGCCCTTACAAAAAAAAACACAGCGGACCCCAAAGACCTCAAGAACATCCGCCCTATCTCTCTTCTCCCCTTCCCGGCTAAAGTCATCGAGAAGACCGACAATAAACAGCTAACCGCTTTCCTCGAGGCTAACAATACACTCGACCCTTCCCAGTCCGGTTTTCCGGCAAACCACAGCACCGAGACTGCCCTCATCACAGCCACTGATGACATCAGGACCCAAACAGCCGACCTCATCCTCCTAGACCTCTCGGCAGCCTTTGATACCGTATGCCATCGCACCCTAACAACCCTCCTCTTCAACACTGGGATCCAAGGAAAAGCCCTGGACTGGATCACCTCATTCCTCTCCGACAGAACCCAGAGAGTCCGCCTCCCTCCCTTCCGTTCAGCAGCCACCGAAATAATCTGCGGAGTACCACAAGACTCCTCGCTCAGCCCAACACTCTTCAATATCTACATGAGCCCCTCGCCACCATCGCACGCAAACACAACATCAACATCATCTCCTACGCCAACGACACCCAGCTGATACTCTCCCTCACCAAGGACCCAGCCACCGCCAAAACCAACCTCCAGGAAGGAATTAAAGACATCGCAGAATGGATGAAGCTCAGTCGCCTAAAGCTGAACTCAGACAAGACGGAGGTCCTCATCCTCGGACAATCCCCACCTGCCTGGGACGACTCCTGGTGGCCCACGGCGCTGGGCACCGCACCGACACCCACGGACCACACACGCAACCTGGGATTCATCCTGGACTCCTCCCTCACGATGACCAAACAAGTCCACGCCGTCTCATCCTCCTGCTTCAACACCCTGTGCATGCTCCGGAAAATCTTCAAGTGGATCCCATCGAAACCAGAAAGACCGTCACCCAGGCCCTCGTCACCAGCCGACAGGACTACGGAAACGCCTTATACGCAGGAACCACAGCCAAACTTCAGAAACGACTACAACGCATACAGAACGCCTCCGCACGATCATCCTTGACATCCCTCGCCACAGCCACATATCCGCCCACCTGAGAAGCCTGCACTGGCTCTCCGTCAACAAGAGAATCACGTTCAGGCTCCTCACCCACGCACACAAAGCGTTCCACGACATGGGCCCGAATACCTCAACAACCGCCTCTCATTCTACACTCCCACCCGCCAACTCCGCTCCGCCAACCTCGCCCTCGCCACCGTCCCACGGATCCGCAGAACCACCACCGGAGAAAGATCATTCTCCTACCAGGCATCCAAAACGTGGAACTCCCTCCCCGCACACCTACGAATGACCCGGGACCATCTCACCTTCAGGAAACACCTCAAAACCTGGCTTTTCAAACAGTAGCAGCACTCCCCCCCCCTCCCTTCAGCACCTTGAGACCCTCACGGGTGAGTAGCGCGCTCTATAAATGTTTTGATTGATTTATTGATTCTCCAAGAACCCAACTTACCTCTCGAAGTGGTGGTCGCATCTCCGTCCCCGAGCCTGCAGCCTTTGTTCACTTTGTAACTCTCCCATTTGATAACATTGAGCGCCCAACGGATCACACCCTGTACCCAGCCGTCCGAGTTCCGCTGGAAGTGCAACTATTACCCTACTCTACTTCCCCACTTGCCCTGAGTAAGTGACCAGGAGCTCAGCTCCCACAGCCGTGTGGCCTGCCTGATTGCAGCCACCAATCAAAGGTCCCCTACCCTCCACTGGATTGCATTGGGCCTGCTCTCTCTGCACCCGGCTGTCCCTGTGCCGCTGAGGGTGTACCAACTGTAGCTTTCCGACCCTGGAAGACCCCTGAGTCTATGCCCAGAACCTTAACCTCACCAGTCGAGTACTCCCCTGAAAGCCGATAACTCCCTTTCCTTCCATAGGCTAACATTGACTGGTTTTCACTGAAATTTCCTTCTAAGTGTCGATTTTTGCAACTTTAAAATATTCCTCTAAAATCAGCCGAATAACGTTTTTTTCCAAAATACTCACCTGGGATCAGGAGAGAAACCAGTGCTGTACTTTCTAGTTCAGTGCTGAACTGCAAAAGTAATTTTAACTGTACTTACCAGTTACCTGCATTTTCTTCCATAGGAAACCATTGACTGTTTTTCTCTTAAATTTCTTCCGTCTATTTTTGCAAATTACAAATATTCCTTAAAAATCGTACCAACTGCTGAAACGTAAATACTTACCTCTCTTAGGTAGAGGTCCCAGTGCTGGATCTAGGAGTCCAGTACTGGATTACAAAAGTAACGAGAACCTACTTTACCTGTGACTTGAATTTCCTTCCATAGGATAACATTGCTAGTTTTTCTCTGAAAAGTTTCTGTCAACTTTGAAAATACATTTATAACCTTTAAAAAGTACAACTGTAACCAAAACGCTTTTACTTAACTGTTTACAGCTTAGGTTCCAGGACTAAATCCAGGATCCAGTCCTGTGGTTAGCAAAGTAATCCTAAAAGTAATCTATTGCATTTTTATAAAAAAAAACATTGAGCTCAATGTTAAGTTGTGTTTAGAATTATGTTGCCTAAAGCAACCCCAGTAACTATTGTACCTACTAAGTCTATTGCATGTCTGCAAAGTAATTACCCAAAGTCACTCATTATGAAAGTCACTCATTATGAAAAGTATATTTTGATATCTGTTGGTTAAGTAAGGTCATATCTGACTTTAAACTCTGTTATACCTCTACCTTACTTTGGTCCGGTGTATATATAGAGCCACTTTCTTACAGCGGCTGACGCTGCTTTGGTGCCCAGGTATCTGGGAAGTGTGGACCTGCCTATGTTGCTGGCCATGTTATGAGACGAACTGGAGGTGGACATCTCCCTAGAAGAGATCAGGAAAGCGATGGGTAAGATGAATAGAGGGAAGTCACCGGGGGTGATGGCTTCCCGGTGGGGTTCTACCAAGCTTACACCGTGCAGGTGGCTGGGCCGTTGCTTGAGGTATTTATGAGACGCAGGACAGTGGAATGCTGCCCCGCCACCATTAGGGAGGGAGTGGTATGAATGGTCACAGAACATGGGGAAGATGTGACAAGCCCGTCCTCCTACAGGCCTCTCACCAAGTTCAACATATACACAAAAATACTGTGTAAGGTCCTAGAAGAAAGGGTGACTGCTGTAGTAGGGATGCTGGTGCATTAAGACCAGTGTGTCTTTATGCTGGGGCGAAGCACAGCTCTTTACCTGCAAAGACTTGCACATGTAATACACTCCATACAAGGGAGTGAAAAGGATTTGGCGCTGGTTTCAGTAGACATCTCTAAAGCGTTTGATACTGTGGAGTGACAACATTTACTGTTTGTGCTCCGTAAGATGGGGCTTGGTCCCCTTGTCTGTAAATGGGTAAGGATCCTATGAATGGTGCCCTGCGCTAAGGTGCAAAGTGGGGGGATGGTGTTTGATGAATGGTGGGTGTGGAGAGGCACGCAGCAAGGCAGTCCACTCTCACCACTCCTCTTCATCCTGGCGATGGAGCCACTGGTGGCAAAGCTTAAGGATGACATGGGAGACTCTGGCATCATAATAAGGGACATCACACATCTGGTATTCCTATACTCAAGTGATTTTTTGTTCTACTTGCAGCGCCCTGCTGTCCTCCTCACATAGCTTCCGACACAAAGGTAGGTATGTGGGAAAAAGATGTGTCTGCACATAAATAGGTAAAAGTAGTTACAGCTGGGGCTGAGATAGGTGAACACTTCCTTCCGGTATCTTGGTATCATGTGGGGCACTCAATGGATGTGGAGCTATGCTTCTAGAAAACCCTTTTCATCAAGGTTTCAGTGAAATGATGCACCAAATTTGCAATGCATTTATTTGATTAAAGTTTCCTTGGTGGGGGAACCCTTTGATTTGTTGGAGGAACCTTCACCCACCAACCTAATTGGTGGCACGCTTCATCATTGGGTTACCACCCGGAAGGCTGAATGCCTCCCAGGTGTGCTTTGACGCCGGATTACAGCAGAGCTTTTTTTTCTCTTTTTTTGTGCAGGGTGGATTTTGTGACAGTGAAAGGTTAAAACTACCTACAGGATACCTGGTCCTTTCATATATGGTTCCCGTGGTAGGATTACAGAATTACAATGTTTGATGGACGTGAATGAGCACTATTTGTGATGTGGTCTATATGTTTCAGCCACAAGTATCAACTAAAATGACTTTTTTCAGGACCCGTGCTCAGAGTAAACCCATAGCTCACGTAGAACTATGCGCACACGCTAAGGTGTACATAAGGATGTTACTTACGGTTATTTACAGTCAAAGTTTCTGTGCCTGTGAAGATAAAGGTAAAGGAGACACAGCATAATTAAAAAACACAACAGTACGTCCATTGTGGTGTGGACCTTACATTCATGCATGAACAATTTAATGGTGCAAAATTGCTAAATCTTCTGTACGTGGAATGTGCGGTATTTCAGACATGCACTACTCACTGATCACAAAGATATTCGCTAACTGTACAAACGTGCAGCAACTATTTGTCATCGCAAGTACTGCACTGTCAAAATTGTGAGCATAATGTAAATCAAGGCAGAAGCCGAAGTGTCGCTGGATAAAGTCTAGTTTTAAGGTTATAATATGCGCTTTATTAAAAAATGATAAAGTTATCAGAATAACAAAATTCTTCGCAACTACATTTATCATGAGAATTTTTTTTATGACATAGATCTCGTGGGAGGCGGCACCTATTGTCACACTCTATATGTGGCAGAGTAAATCAGTGTCTACCTGAGCGTGTCGAGAGCTGTCACTCTTACTGAGTCATGGCTGGCCCCCTGTACCAGAACCTTTTAGTTCCTCACTCGGGATCCTGATGAGGCAGAGTGTTTGGTAAGGGACGTCTTAAGGAGTGAATCCGTTTACAGGCTCCATCAGCGCCTTAACCGCATGCGCGCTAGCGGAATTCCGCTCCTGCGCTGAGATTTTTAAAAACGCATGTTACGTGACGAGCTGGGCTCGTCATCAGCGTGCGAGGAGGCTACGCCATGACGAGCCCAGCTCGTCATCAGCGTGGAAGGGGTTAATAATCACAAAAGAGAATGGACACTTGTATCTACAATAACCAATGGTTATTTCTTAACAACCCTCATAGACGCTGTGATTTTGTTGTTGCGGTGTATCTTTTATCCGCCCCTTCTCGAGCGTCATGGCACAGTCATCGGGTTGTCAAGTAACGTGCTATATGCCAGCCTCACCCGAGGCAACCTCTGGTAAGTGTAGAAGTGTCCAGAGAAAGTTAGGACTAGTCCAGAGGGATTGATGTGCAGTGCCAATAAGTGGGTATAAAAACAGTGTTGCACCAGAAACCAAATTTTATTATAAGAAGATGCACACTGTGATTAAAACACGGGAAAATCGTGGTATATTCGGTAATCGAGTTACAGGATTACCATATAACTATCGTAGGTCAACATGTTTCAGCTCTTTAGGGCCCGCAAGGGTCTGTAGAGCTTTCGTCAGGACACAAAAACACAAAAACTTGATACTCATACAATTAGTGTAGTTTTCAATGGGGAGTATGAAATTCTCATACTGAGATTCCTGTATATTGGAAACAAAATACGATTAACATTTGATAAATGTCACATCAATTAACAGCATATAGCATATACAGAGAGTGTCTCTGTGGTTAGATCCAAAAATAAATGAATAAGTTATCATTTATTTGTATCTATTTATTGTGCACCACACTATGGGCACTGAAACGAAATGTGAGCTTAGAAAGGGATGAAGAGAACAAAAAGAGAACAAAAGGATGGCTGGTTAAACTGGTAGTGAGAGTGAGCCTGAACACCTAGCGGTTGTTCATAATTCAAGGTAAGTGCAGTGGTTTTCCGGTAATTGTAGGAATAACAGGAAAAGGTGAAGTGTTCTGCAATCTATGGGTGTTTAGTTGGTTACCGCGGATTAGCAAGTCTGCGACGATGCAGTCGCTTGTATTGCGAGTAAAGGTCAAAAGACTCTAGGACAAGTCTGCTCGTATCAATTGGGGCACATTTGTATAATAAAGTGTCAGCAGCGCAGTCTGTTATAGGCACATTGGCGTACGAACGACTTATAAAGACTCTAGGACAAGTCTGCTAGTATCAATTGGGGCACATTTGTACAATAGAGTATCAGCAGCGCAGTCTGTTACAGGTACATTGGCGTGCGCACAAGTTTTAATCCGTGGTCCTTTCAAGTCTACGCGTCTATGTAGAGGTACATTGGCGTGCGCACAAGTTTTAATCCGTGGTCCTTTCAAGTCTACGCGTCTATGTAGAGTTACACTGGGTTACTAGAACCACGTAGGGGCCATGCCTGTTGTTATTAAGGGGAAGAGTTTAGTTGACTACGATAGCGGCATGGTGCGTATATTTAGCAGAAGCATTTAGTCTTAACAAATTACGGCATAAGGAAATTTACAGCGATAGTCACAATACCTTAATTGCCGGTTAATCTCTCCATCAGTCGGACAAGAGAGTCGCATTACACGTGGCGTTTGCTAAAATAAACACATAAAACCGCGTGGTTGGTGAAGTTTGCAAATGCTACTTACCAGTATGCATCTGTTCTTGGCATGTAGGGCTGCTGACATTCATATCTGTGCATAGATCGCCGCCTAGTGTTGGGTCCGGATGATTGCACATTGTTGTCCTGGAAGAGTCTTCGAAGTATCACGAGATAGGTGGCTCCTCCCCTGGACTATAGTGCTCATGGGCATCGACTCCATCCCCAGATTGTTTTTAGCCATTGTGGCCAAGATGGAGTGAAACTCAGTGAATGATGACCATGCTATGAGTATATATGTGGATACTGCAGCTGCTACAGGCGCCGGGGAGGAGGGCGGGCGATATGAATGTCAGCAGCCCTACATGCCAAGAACAGATGCATACTGGTAAGTAGCATTTGCAGTTCGAGGCATGTGGGCTGCTGAATTCATATCTGTGCATAGAATACATAGCAGTCCCTCCATTAGCTGCGGCCGCCCGTGCCAGCTGCAGCAGTTTGGAAAAGTGTCTTGAGAACAGCCTGCCCTACAGCTGCCTGCTGTTTGGAGTGCACGTCTACACAGTAATGCTTAGTAAATGTGTGTACGGTAGACCATGTGGCTGCTCTACATATGTCCTCTAAGGGAATGTTTCCAAGGAAAGCCATAGAGGCCCCCAACTTTCTGGTGGAGTGGGCTCTTGGTGGAACGGTAAGAGTGCGTTTAGCCTTTGCATAGCAGATTAGAATACATTTCACGATCCACCTAGCAATACCAGCCTTGGAAATAGGGTTACCTTTGTGATGTGGCGCAAAGGCGACAAAAAGCTGCTTAGTCTTTCTAAAATCCTTGGTCCTATCAATGTAATACATTAGGGCCCGTTTAACGTCAAGGGTGTGGAGCATCCGCTCCGCCAGTGACTCAGGATTTTGAAAGAACACCGGCAACTCAATGGTTTGGTTGATGTGGAACTGAGACACAACCTTGGGTAGAAATTTAGGGTTAGTGCGGAGCACTACCCTGTTTGAATGAACTTGGGAGAAAGGCTCTTGGATTGTGAGGGCTTGCAGTTCACTAACCCTCTGTAGCGATGTAATTGCTACAAGGAAAGCCACTTTCCATGTCAAGAACTGAATCTCGCAGGAATGAAGTGGCTCAAAGGGAGGACCCATCAGTCTTGTAAGAACCACATTGAGATTCCATTCAGGAGCTGGTGGAGTCCGTGGCGGAATGACTCTTTTGAGGCCTTCCAGAAATGCTTTGATAGCAGGCACCTTGAAAAGTGAAAGGTGCTGTCTATTTTGGAGGTATGCGGCCATCGCAGACAGGTGAATGCGAATGGAAGTATAGGCCAGATTACACTTGTATAGATGGAACAGGTAACAGATGATGTTCTGAATAGAAGCATCCAGCGGATCAATGTTGTGGTTTGCACAATAGATGACAAACCGCTTCCATTTCGCCGCATAGCAGGCTCTAGTAGTGGGCTTCCTAGCCTCCCGAATGATGTCCATGCAATTGGGAGGAAGGTTGAGGTAGCCAAACTCTAGGACTTCAGGAGCCAGATCGCCAGGTTGAGCTGTTGCGGATCTGGGTTCTGAATGTCGCCATGGCTCTGCGTTAGAAGGCTGGGTGTGAGATGTAGCCTTTGATGCGGTACCACGGACAGTTCCAGAAACGTGGTGTACCATGGTTGGCGAGCCCAAGTTGGAGCAACTAGGATGAGAGTCATCGAGTGCTGCCTCAGTTTGCGTGCCACCAGCGGAATCAGAGGTGCTGGGGGAAAAGCGTACGCAAATTTGCCTGACCAGTTCATCCATATCGCATTGCCCTGCGACTGTGGGTGTGGGAACCTGGCGGCGAAGCTTTGGCATTTTGCGCTCTCCCTTGTGGCGAACAGGTCTATCTCCGGATGACCCCACCTTTGGAAGTATGGTTGGAGTACAGATGGATGTATCTCCCACTCGTGCATTTGGTGGCTGTGCCTGCTGAGCAGGTCCGCCATCTGATTGTCCTTGCCTGGGAGATGCTCTGCCATGAGGAAAATGTTCCTCTGAATGGCCCACTTCCACATGCTCTGAGCCAGATGAGACAGCTGCGGAGAGTGTGTGCCTCCCTGCTTCTGAATGTAGTACATGGCCGTCATGTTGTCCGTCCGGATCAACACGACCTTGTTGCACAGATGTACTTTGAATGCCTTTAAGGCCATGAAGATCGCCATCAGTTCCAGAACATTGATGTGCATCTTCTTCCCTTGCTGTTGCGTCCATAGTCCCTGCACCGTGTATTGGAGTACATGCGCTCCCCATCCCTGGAGAGAAGTGTCCGTAGTCAGGATAATCTGTGGAACAGGCTCTTGAAACGGTCGGCCCTTGCAAAGGTTTCGTGGATTCCACCAATGCAGAGAGTTGTATGCCCGACCGCTCACCAACACTAGGTCTTTCAACTGGTTGTGAGCCTGCGTCCACTGACGTGCTAAGCACTCCTGAAGCGGACGCATATGTAGTCTCGCGTGCGGAACAAAGGAGATGAAGGAGGCCATCATGCCTATCAACTGCATGAACACTCTTGCTGGAAGCGAGTGTTGAGGTCTGAATTTTTGGATCAGCGATTGAATGCTGTTGATCCTCACTGAATTCGGCTGTGCTGTAGCCGCCAGAGTGTTTATGGTCGCACCCAGATACTGCCGTATGTGAGCGGGCTGGAGATGGGACTTTGGGTAATTCAGTGAGAACCCCAGATCGTGCAGAAGGTGAATGGTTTGGGACACGTGGTCGGCACACTGCTGGGCCGACTTCGCTTGAATAAGCCAGTCGTCCAGATAGGGGTAGACGTGAATGTTTTGACGTCTGAGATGCGCCGCCACCGTTGCTAGGCACTTTGTGAAAACCCTGGGTGCCGTGGTGACCCCAAAAGGCAAAACCTTGAACTGGTAGTGTTGGTTTTGTATGGTGAACCGGAGGTATTTTCGGTGTGAAGGATGTAGTGGAATGTGGAAGTACGCATCCTTCAGATCCAGAGTTGCCAGGTAGTCCCCCTGTTGAGGCAGTGGAAGAACCTGCTGCAGCGTGAGCATGTGGAAATGCTCCGAGAGGATGTAAAGATTGAGTGGCCTGAGGTCTAGAATGGGCCTGAGGGATCCGTCCTTCTTTGGAATCAGAAAGTACAGGGAGTAAACTCCCGCACCTCTTTCCTGCAAGGGCACGAGCTCTATTGCCCCTTTTTGCAGCATGACGTTGACTTCTTGCTGCAATAACTGCAAGTGCTCGCCGGACATAGGACGGTTTTTTGGGGGTATGTTGGGTGGAGTGGATGTGAGCTCCAGACAATAACCGTATTGGATAAGTGTTCTGACCCACCTGTCCATGGTGATGGACTTCCACACGGACAGGAACTGCTGGAGTCTCCCCCCGACCGGTGTTGCGTGGTCGGGGGGCAGTGACAAGGCATCACTGTTTGTTGGCGGTGGAGGACCTGGAGCTGTTGTTCCCACGTCCTCTGCCTTTGACGTTGTTGCCACGGTATCCACCCCGACCTTTGTTGGTATAAGAAGTTTGGGTGTTGCTTTTGTAGAATTGCGTTGACTGTGAAAGTTGACCCCTTGAGGTGCCTCTAGTATTGGAGCGACGAAAGGACCCACCCCGAAACTGCTGGGATTGCAAGGCACCCATAGACTTCGCAGTGTCGGTGTCCTTTTTCATCTTCTCGAGGGTGGTATCAACCTCGGGGCCAAACAGGTGGTCTGGGTTGACCGTCTGGTTCAAGATGGTAGTTTGAATGTCCGGCTTGAACCCAGATATCCTTAGCCATGCATGTCTACGAAGCAGAACGCTAGTGTTAATTGCTCGCGAGGCGGTGTCAGCCACGTCCAGAGCGCACTTAATGGAAGCATTGGTGATAAGCTTCCCCTCCTGTATCAACATCTCTGCCGCTTCTTTATATTGATCGGGTAAGTGCTGTAAAAGGGTCTCTAGAGTATCACAGTGTGCCCTGTCATAACGCGCTAGTAGCGCCTGTGTGTTGGATATGCGCCATATGTTGGCTGCCTGCGCCGCCACCCTCTTCCCAGAAGCCTCAAAGACTTTTGATTCCTTGTTTGGGGGAGGAGCATCACCCGTAGTCTGTGAGTTGGCTCGCTTGCGTGCATTGGAGACAACCAGGGAATCCAGAGGCAACTGTCCTTTGATATAAGTAGGATCGGTGGGCGCTGCCTTGTACTTCTTGTCGATTCGTGGGTTGAGGACTCTTGCCCGGGTGGGCTCTTTGAACACCTCAGCCGCATGTTTCAACACCCCTTTCAGCATCGGCAGAGTTTTTATAGTTTTTTCAGAGACCGAAAAGGTGTCAAAGAGGAAGTCGACGTCCACTGGGTCAGCATGGAGATCGACGTCATGATTGGCTGCCGCCCTCTCAATGAGCGCATTGAAAGCCGCAGAGTCCTCTGTTGGGGAAGTTTTGGCTGAGAAAAGCTGAGGCTCCTGCCCTGAATGCGGGTCCCCAGGATCGCCACCTGTAGACCATGGTTCAGTCACATCCTCTGGGTCTGAGTAGACGGGGTAGCTATACTCATCCTCGTCGTTGCCGTCACCTTCCTCGACATGGGAATGAGTGGGTGAAAGTTCTTGAGCCTGTGGTGATACAGGCTCAATAAGGGCAGAGGCACTAGCAGAGTCCATCTTTCTCTTGAGTGGAATCTTGTAAGGCTCTAATTGTGGTTCAGGGGTGATCTTTCTCTTGAGGAGAGAGAGCCTGCCCGTGTTGGCGTCGATGAAAACTTCTTGACGTTCTTCTTCTGTCAGTTGTCGTGGCCGTGGGCCAGGGACCACCAACGATGGCTTCGGCGTCGAAGACACCTTCACGGGTACTCCGGCCCCTGATTTTGCTGCGAAAGCCTTCGGCGCCGTCTTTGGTGGCAAGGTGAAAAGAATCGGCGTCGGCGCCTTCGCCGGTTTCTCTAGAGGCTTGGGCGGCACAGGGTCCTTTGGCTCGACTGCTGCGGCCCCCTCCCTAATACGTTGAAGGGACTCCGTAACCTTCTTAGTGAACGAGGCGGAGGGACGCGCCGGCTCGAGAGAGTCTTTTGCAGCTGGTTTCGGGGTGGCGACCGACGATGCGCTCTTTGGAGTCGACGCCGTTGCCCCCTTGGCCTTGTCGAGTGGAAGCGAGGCAGTGAGGGACTTGGGGTCGTCCTGCCGCTTCTTCGGGTCGAGAGTGGACTTCTTATGGTCGTCGACCTGCTTCTTGGGATCGAGTCGGACCTTATTTGCGTCGACCGTCTTCGGCGCAGATGCAGCTGCGCCGGTCCCTTTAACCTTCGGCTTCGATACAGTAGCCTTTGGGTCGGCCATTTTGGCGTGGCTCTTGAGCTCGACGGCCATTTTAGATTTCTTTGGCGCCGAGGCCTCCGAAGTGTTCGACCCGACCAGCGGGATCCGCGCTTTCGGTTTCGATACGTCTGGCGTCGAGACCGTTGGTTTCACTTCTTGTTTTGGCTGCACCGGGAGTGGCGCCGTATCAATGTCCGTGGCCGGGCCGGAAGGCGGAGCCGTGGGACGGGAATCAAGGTCTTGGGTAAGGCCCGAAGGCGATCCCTCGACCTGGGCCTCATAATGGCTAATGGCCCCGGAGTCAGTCTGAGGAAGCTCCTCGTCCGAGCTATCCTCTACGGTGGCAAGGGCCCCGTCGTCGTCCCCTACCTCCTCAACGACTGCACCGAAATCCTCGTCCTCCGCGTCGTAGTCTTCCCCGACCTCCGACGCTGGGTTAGATTCCGTGATCTCCTGGATAGCGTCGTCCTCGACATCCTCAGCGTCGAAGATGTCCGTAGGAGGTGGTGCAGATCGCTGGGCCTCCAGGCGCGCAGCTCGGCGGAGCTTGAGTGTCTTTTTGGACCGTAACTTGGAACAGGCCATACACTTGGCCTCGTCGTGGTCCGGCGACAAGCACTTGTTGCACACCGGGTGTACATCGATATGCGGATACTTCGAGGCACACACCGGGCACCGTTTAAATGGACTTCGTTCCATGATGGAAGAGGTTGGAGCGTCGAGTAGGCCCGTCCGCGCCGAAAGCACGCGGAAGGGCAATGTCGGTTCGGAGCCGAGGAAATTACGAACCCGAACGAGAGACAATACCGACGCAAGTCCTAAAGACCTTTTGGTCTTAAACAAAGTAAGTTAACAACTATCGATTCCGACAGAGGGAACCGAACACATCCGAACCCAATGGCGGAAAAAAACAATCTGGGGATGGAGTCGATGCCCATGCGCACTGCAGTCCAGGGGAGGAGCCACCTATCTCGTGATACTTCGAAGACTCTTCCAGGACAACAATGTGCAATCATCCGGACCCAACACTAGGCGGCGATCTATGCACAGATATGTATTCAGCAGCCCACATGCCTCGAACATGATTAAAGAAACCTTCGCCGCTTGAATAAATGGAAGGAACGCGAGGGACGCCATTCTTACCCTCGTGTTACCGAACAGTTGCTGCTAGTGCTGACTCTGCCCCTGGGAAGGAGGAGGTTCCTTCCTCTTCCACTTTTAATATCGTGAACAGCGACAAAGGGTTCGCGTTCTCACCCAGTGTCGTTCCCAGGAGGGAAGTTTTAAAGGGGAAGTGAGATGCTCGTTGGTGTCAGTAATGGCCATTCATTAATATTGTAAGAGGGGACATTCTTTAAACGTGTAGGATAAATCACCACATCAGACATGTTGAAGATGTCAGTATTTTCCAGGACAGATTAAACTGTCGGCATGGCAAAATGACTCAGTGTACTGTTGATGTGTCCCGCCAATATAAGACTCAGTAGGCTAGGACAAGAAGGTAAAACATTATAGCTCAGTACGTATGATAATTTGTGGGATGAGTTGTCATTTTGAAGATGCTTATCACTATATAATGTGTGAGATAGTGTCAGTAAAAATGATGCCATGGAATGTTATCGTTCATCCCTGATATGTGGGTTTTGAGTCGATTTCGAAGAGGATCTGTTCTGCATTATTGTTCTTCTCGTGGAGCATCTCTTAAATTGTCCATCTTAGGTCATCACAGGAGTGGCCAGCTTCAATAAAATGTGTGCAAAGTTTGGTTGTATTTTTCTTCAGTCTTACATTGCTCCTGTGTTCTCCTATACGTATTTTGCTCTTCGGCAGGTCATGCCTACGTATTTTTGTTTGCAAGGACATGTTATGAGGTACACCACGTGGGTGGAATTGCAGTTCGTGTGCTGCCTCTGTGTCCAGACCAAGTCTTCCGTAAGTTGAAGAGTCTTTGTTGTGTTAGTAAATTTGCAGACTCCACAGGTGCAACAGGGGAAGTGACCAGTTACTGGGGCCATATTGATGTTTCTTAAAGTGCTTATAACGGGTCTTTTCTTTGGACGAGTATGCACTAGCACATCTTTTAGGTTCTTGGTCCTCCTGTTCGCAAATCTTGGCTTGGGCCAATCATATGTCCCTGAGGTGATTATTTGCCAGTTTTTCCTCACTAATTTCTGTACTTGATAAGTAGCAGGGCAAAACGTAGTGACACATGTGACCAGATCTTTTATCGGTTCCTTTTGATGACTCTGTAGTAAACACTCCCTCGGCTGGTTCTTAGCTCTTCTTTTGCACTTGGAGATTGTCTGAGGAGTATAGTTCCTTGCTTGTAGTCTTTTACTCAAGATTGTGGCTTGTTGTCTATAGTCACTTTCCTTGCTACAATTGCGTTTGTGTCGGAGGAACTGGCTGTAAGGAAGATTGTCTGAGTGGATGGGGGTGAAAACTCGAGTATGATAAGAGACTGCTCTTAGCTGTCGGCTTGGTATATGTCTTGGTCTCTAATTTCCCATTTTCAGAAAAAATAGTCAGATCCAAAAAGTCAATTCTCTCCTTATTGGCAGTGAAAGTGAACTTGAGCCACCGGTCTCTTCCATTAAGCACACAAACACAATTGTAGCAAGGAAAGTGACTATAGACAACAAGCCACAATCTTGAGTAAAAGACTACAAGCAAGGAACTATACTCCTCAGACAATCTCCAAGTGCAAAAGAAGAGCTAAGAACAAGCCGAGGGAGTGTTTACTACAGAGTCATCAAAAGGAACCGATAAAAGATCTGGTCACATGTGTCACTACGTTTTGCCCTGCTACTTATCAAGTACAGAAATTAGTGAGGAAAAACTGGCAAATAATCACCTCAGGGACATACGATTGGCCCAAGCCCAGATTTGCAAACAGGAGGACTAAGAACCTAAAAGATGTGCTAGTGCATACTCGTCCAAAGAAAAGACCCGTAATAAGCACCTTAAGAAACATCAATATGGCCCCAGTAACTGGTCACTTCCCCTGTGGCACCTGTGGAGTCTGCAAATTTACTAACACAACAAAGACTCTTCAACTTACGGAAGACTTGGTCTGGACACAGAGGCAGCACACGAACTGCAATTCCACCCACGTGGTGTACCTCATAACATGTCCTTGCAAACAAAAATACGTAGGCATGACCTGCCGTAAGATCAAAATACGTATAGGAGAACACAGG
Organism: Lissotriton vulgaris; assembly: GCF_964263255.1. Classification (NCBI taxonomy): domain Eukaryota; kingdom Metazoa; phylum Chordata; class Amphibia; order Caudata; family Salamandridae; genus Lissotriton; species Lissotriton vulgaris. The sequence goes on along the minus strand of NC_141689.1, from coordinate 722,727,878 downwards.
AGCAATGTAAGACTGAAGAAAAATACAACCAAACTTTGAACACATTTTATTGAGGCTGGCCACTCCTGTGATGACCTAAGATGGACAATTTTAGAGATGCTCCACGAGAAGAACAACAATGCAGAACAGATCCTCTTCGAAAAGGAGCAAAGATGGGTAAACCGACTCAAAACCCACATATCAGGGATGAACGATAACATTCCATGGCATCATTTTTACTGACACTATCTCACACATTATATAGTGATAAGCATCTTCAAAATGACAACTCATCCCACAAATTATCATACGTACTGAGTTATAATGTTTTACCTTCTTGTCCTAGCCTACTGAGTCTTATATTGGCGGGACACATCAACAGTACACTGAGTCATTTTGCCATGCCAACAGTTTAATCTGTCCTGGAAAATACGGACATCTTCAACATGTCTGATGTGGTGATTTATCCTACACGTTTAAAGAATGTCCCCTCTTACAATATTAATGAATGGCCATTACTGACACCAACGAGCATCTCACTTCCCCTTTAAAACTTCCCTCCTGGGAACGACACTGGGTGAGAACGTGAACCCTTTGTCGCTGTTCACGATATTAAAAGTGGAAGAGGAAGGAACCTCCTCCTTCCCAGGGGCAGAGTCAGCACTAGCAGCAACTGTTCGGTAACACGAGGGTAAGAATGGCGTCCCTCGCGTTCCTTCCATTTATTCAAGCGGCGAAGGTTTCTTTAATCATAACTTCACCAACCACGCGGTTTTATGTGTTTATTTTAGCAAACGCCACGTGTAATGCAACTCTCTTGTCCGACTGATGGAGAGAGATTAACCGGCAATTAAGGTATTGTGACTATCGCTGTAAATTTCCTTATGCCGTAATTTGTTAAGACTAAATGCTTCTGCTAAATATACGCACCATGCCGCTATCGTAGTCAACTAAACTCTTCCCCTTAATAACAACAGGCATGGCCCCTACGTGGTTCTAGTAACCCAGTGTAACTCTACATAGACGCGTAGACTTGAAAGAACCACGGATTAAAAGTCGTGCGCACGCCAATGTACCTGTAACAGACTGCGCTGCTGATACTCTATTGTACAAATGTGCCCCAATTGATACTAGCAGACTTGTCCTAGAGTCTTTATAAGCCGTTCGTACGCCAATGTGCCTATAACAGACTGCACTGCTGACACTTTATTATACAAATGTGCCCCAATTGATACGAGCAGACTTGTCCTAGAGTCTTTTGACCTTTACTCGCAATACAAGCGACTGCATCCTCGCGGACTTGCTAATCCGCTGTAACCAACTAAACACCCATAGATTGCAGAACACTTCACCTTATCCTGTTATTCCTACAATTATCGGATAACCACTGCACTTACCTTGAATTATGAACAACCGCTAGGTGTTCAGGCTCACTCTCACTACCAGTTTAACCAGCCATCCTTTTGTTCTCTTCATCCCTTTCTAAGCTCACATTTCGTTTCAGTGCCCATAGTGTGGTGCACAATAAATAGATACAAATAAATGATAACTTATTCATTTATTTTTGGATCTAACCACAGAGACACTCTGTGTATATGCTATATGCTGTTAATTGATGTGACATTTATCAAATGTTAATCGTATTTTGTTTCCAATATACAGGAATCTCAGTATGAGAATTTCATACTCCCCATTGAAAACTACACTAATTGTGTGAGTATCAAGTTTTTGTGTTTTGTGTCCTGACGAAAGCTCTACAGACCCTTACGGGCCCTAAAGAGCTGAAACATGTTGACCTACGATAGAGTTATATGGTAATCCTGTAACTCGATTACCGAATATACCACTATTTTCCCGTGTTTTAATCACAGTGTGCATCTTCTTATAATAAAATTTGGTTTCTGGTGCAACACTGTTTTTATACCCACTTATTGGCACTGCACATCAATCCCTCTGGACTAGTCCTAACTTTCTCTGGACACTTCTACACTTACCAGAGGTTGCCTCGGGTGAGGCTGGCATATAGCACGTTACTTGACAACCCGATGACTATGCCATGACGCTCGAGAAGGGGTGGATAAAAGATACACCGCAACAACAAAATCACAGCGTCTATGAGGGTTGTTAAGAAATAACCATTGGTTATTGTAGATACAAGTGTCCATTCTCTTTTGTGATTATCAAGGTACCTATTCAGGGGAACTGAATGGACATTAATTCCTCTTCCCTCCTATGATAAGAGTCCATCAGCTTGCCTGCACGTTGGGACGGTAGAACGGAGTATCTGATTGAGTATCAGCAGGCGAGCCCTGTACCTAGGTTAACTCTTTACTGGCCGTTACTTGTACTTGAGGTCGTACAGGTACGGATGCATATTTTGTTAAAAAGAGCAGCATTTGTTGACAGAGGAGGTCTTTTACGTAAAGGTTTTTTGTACATGTATTTGGTAACACTATTGAAGAAAATTGCAATGCAATGCAATGTATCTGTGCGTCGAGACGTAGAAAAGAGCTTATGACTGGTTATTAGCGGGCAAACCCCTGGACTTGGATTAACCATTGCCTGACCATTACTCTTATTAGAAATTAGGCTAGCAACGATGCATAATTCTTGAGACATGTTTATTTGACCAGTGAGGTCTTGTGAGATGGTCAAGGATTTTTTTAAGCAATATGTGTGTTTAGGTGCATTAAACCTGTTCATTAATTTAGTATGATTATGGGGAATGAGGAGTCTTTTTTAATATATACGCCCAAATGTGGCAAGTACATGGCTGGCTGGTGCCAGAGATTCGTATTTCTCAGTTGGACGAAGGCAGGTATTTGCAACAAGTATTGGTATCTCACTAGATAAGCATCAGTTGTTGGGCCATCAAGATATAGTTAATACCTTCTGGGTAATTAAGTATTTCACATAATATCATCGTTCAGACCTTTGCGATGTGTGGAAAGTCGATAAATCTACCTCTGTTCTTTTTCTAGAAGAGCTCTTTGGAGATCCTCATGAGGTGAGTCTAGTTGTTCTATGATCACCCACTTCAGATTGTCGATAGTGTGACTGCCTCTGATAAAGTGATCTGTCATATTTGTTGTATTTCTTTTACATCGAATGTTGCTTCGATGTTCACTGATTCTTGTTTTTATTTTTCTGCTCGTCATTTTGATGTAATGGACTCCACAGCGGCATGTTATCATGTTGGTGGAATTACAGTTAGTGTGCTTTTTAGGATCCACATTGTATTAGGTTTTAGGTCTAGTGTTTTTGTCCAGTATGTGGATTTGCAAGCAATGCAATTACCACAAGGGTAATGGTCTGTAACATCTGGTATACCCTACGCATTGCAAATTGTATTCTCTCATGATTTTCTCGGCCGTGTTGAGACCCGCCGGTCTATTGGGCTTCTCCCTCTTTTGAAAGAGCAGAGTGTTTTTTCCCACATCAGGTTTCTCATTTGGAGGATCGCCAATGCTATTGACAACCAAAGGGTTCACCTACCAAGGAGACTTTAACCTGCTGGGTGTTTTCCCCCCCTGTGCGGGGGGAGGGGGAGGCCGCGCGCGGCGCCGCTGTGCTGTTGACGAGCTCGGCTCGTCATGAAGCACAGCGGAGCTGCCCTCGTGACGAGTTGAGCTCGTCACACCACATCCGTTTTTAGAATGTTCAGCACAGCGGGGAAATTATCCCCGCGTGCAAACGTTCCAACGGCTGTGACGAGCTCAGCTCGTCATGAGGGCAGCTCAACCGTCCCTCATGATGAGCTGAGCTCGTCAACAGCACACAAGGGGTTAATCAAATAAATGCACTGCAAATTTTGATAGTGCATCATTTCACTGAAACCTTGATAAAAAAAGGTTTTCTAGAAGCATAACTCTGTGCTCTTCTCTTTGTTTATTTATGTATATTTCCAGGGGAGACGAACAGGCCTTCTAGTTTCCTCTTCTTTCACCTCATTTGTTTTTGAGCACTCAATAAATGACCAGCAACAGCACTGCATTCAGCCGCTGGTGAGCGAACTGATGAAGTCTGTTCGCCTTTGGAGCACACTGCCGTTTTCTAAACTAGGAAGTGTTGAGATGGCAAAAGGAAAATGCTGCTTACCATTATGCATCTGTTCTTGGCATGTAGAACTGCAGAGTCGTACACTATGCATTAGATCGCCACCTGGTGTTGGGCTCGGATGATTGCAGGTTGTTGTCTTCTTGGAGAAGTCTTTGGAGTCACGATATAGGTGACTCTTCCCTTGGACAATACTGCGCATGGGCATCGGCTCCATCCTTAGATCGTTTTTCGCCATGATGGGAAATGATGGAGTTATATAAGTGAAGAGAAAAAAAGGGATGTCCAAGCGTGTGCATCTAAGTAAGATGAGAACTGGAATGGATACAAGTCCGGGGAGGCGGGAGGGCGTGTACGACTCTGCAGCTCTACATGCTAAGAACAGATGCATACTGGTAAGTAGAATTTTCGTTCGAGGCATATGAGCTGCAGATCGTACACTATGCATCGATTGTGCAGCAGTGTCTCCCCTAACAGTGGTCGCTTGTATCCATTGCAGTAGTCTGAAATAGTGTTCTAAGGACAGCCTGGCCTACTGCAGCTTGCTGCTTGGCTTGCACATCAACACAATAGTGTTTAGTGAAGGTGTGTGGTGTAGACCATGTTGCTGCCTTGCATATGTCCTCTAATGGTATATTTCCTAAGAAAGCCATAGAGGCTCCTAGTTTGCGAGTGGAGTGTGCTCTTGGAGGAACTGTTAGTGTACGTTTAGCTTTTTGATAGCATATTTGTATACACTTTACAATCCACCTGGCAATCCACCTTTAGAGATAGGGTTGCCTTTGTGTGGAGGAGAGAAAGATACAAACAATTGTTTTGTCTTTCTAAAGGATTTAGTTCTATCTATGAAGTATAGCAGAGCTCTTTTAACATCTAATGTGTGCAAGGCCCTTTCTGCTACAGAGTCTGGGTTTTGGAAAAACACAGGTAACTCTACAGATTGGTTTAGGTGAAAAGGTGTTAAAAACTTTGGAAGAAATTTTGGATTAGACCTAAGAACCACTTTATTAGGATGTATTTGAAAAAAATGGTTCTTGTATAGTGAACGCTTGTATTTCACTTACTCTTCTGAGAGAGGTGATGGCAACAAGAAAAGCAGTTTTCCATGTTATAAATTGCAGTTCACATTTATGTAGAGGCTCAAAAGGGGGTCCCATGAGTCTCGTAAGGGAAAGAGTTAGGTTCCATACTGGAGAAGGTGGCAACCTGGGAGGGATTATTATTTTTAATCCTTCCATAAATGCTTTGATTGCAGGTACCCTAAAAAGAGACAGGTGTTGCCTGTTTTGTAAATAGGCTGCAATTGCTGCAAGATATAGGCATATGGAAGAGTATGCCAAATTAGACCTTTGTAGATGTAAAAGGTAACAAATGATATTTTGGATGGAAGCATCCAGTGGATCAATATGATTATTTTTGCAATATATTGCAAATCTTTTTCATTTGGCGGCATAACACGCTCCAGTAGTGGGTTTCCTAGCCTCGTTAATGATATTCATACAGTCTGGTGGTAGGTTAAGATAACCAAACTCTAAGACTTCAGGAGCCAGATCGCTAAATTCAGTTGGTTTGGATCTGGGTGTCTGATTTCTCCATGGTTCTGTGTTAACAGCGAGGGTGTGCGCTGTAACTTTTGATGTGGAACCAGAGAGAGATCTAGTAGTGTGGTGAACCACGGTTGGCGTGCCCATGTGGGAGCTACTGGTATGAGCTTGAGACACTGTTGTTTGAGCTTGCGCACTACTAGTGGAATGAGGGGGAGAGGCGGAAAAGCGTACGCAAATCTGCCTGGCCAGTTCATCCATATTGCAGTGCCCTCGGACCGTGGGTGTGGGTGTGTGAACCTGGCGGCGAAGGTTGAGCATTTTGCATTTTCGTGGGTGGCAAACAGGTCTATGTGTCGATACCCCTATCGTTGGAAGAATGGCTGAAGAACTTGTGGATGAAGTTCCCATTCGTGAATCTGTTGTGACTGCCGACTTAACAGATCCGCTATCTGATTGTGAACTCCTGGAAGGTGTTCCACTAACAGATATATGCTTTGAGGAATGGCCCATCTCCAAATGTTCTGTGCGAGCTGGGACAGTTGCAGAGAGTGCCCCTCCCCCCCCCTGTTTTTGTATATAGTACATTGCTGTCATACTGTCCATCCGGATTAAGACAGCTTTGTTCTGTACGTGAAGTTGAAAAGTTTTGAGTGCTAAGAATATCGCTAGCAGCTCTAGATGGTTGATATGGAACAGTTTTTGTTGGTTGTTCCATTGACCTTGAGTAGTATGGTGTAAGAGATGGGCTCCCCATCCTGTGAGAGATGCGTCTGTTGTGAGCACTATTTGTGGAACAGGCTCGAGGAACGGCCGTCCTCTTGTCAAGTTTTTGGTGTTCCACCATTGCAGAGAGCGATGTGTACGGCTGTCTACCAACACCAGGTCTGTGAGCTGATCTTGAGCCGTTTTTCCACTGTTGTGCCAGACATTCTTGTAATGGACGCCTTTGCAGTCTTGCATGTGATACTATGAAGATGCAAGATGCCATCATGCCTATTAATCTCATGAACACTCTTGCTTGGAGAGACTGTGGGTGTTGAAAAGTGGAGACTAAGGCTTGGATGCTCTGTATTCTGGCTGGACTGGGATACGCTGGAGCTGTAGATGTGTTTATGGTAGCTCCTAGATACTGATGCACGTGGGAAGGCTCTAGGTGTGACTTTGTGTAGTTGATCATGAACCCTAAGTTGTGTAACAGTTGAATTGTCTGCTGTGTGTGTTGTACACATTGGTGGAATGATTTGGCTTTTATGAGCCAATCGTCCAGATAATGGAAGACCTGTATCTGTTGTCTTCTGAGATGTGCTGCTACTACTGCTAAGCACTTTGTGAACACCCGCGGTGCTGTTGTGACACCAAACTGAAGGACTTTGAACTGATAGTATTTTCCTTGTATTACAAACCTTAGGTACTTCCTGTGAGCAGGATGTATTGGAAAGTGAAAATAGGCATCCTTCAGGTCTAGCGTTGAAAGGAAATCGCCTTGTTGCAGTAGTGGGAGCACTTGTTGCAGAGTAATCATATGAAAATGATCTGATTGTATGTAATGGTTGAGGGGCCTGAGGTCGAGAATTGCTCTTAGTTTCCAGTCCTTTTTGGGAATTAGAAAATACAGCGAGTAAACCCCTGTTCCTTGTTCCTCTAATGGGACTAGTTGAATAGCATCTTTTTGTAGAAGTGCTAGAACCTCTTGTTGAAGCAGAGTCAGGTGATCTGTAGACATAGAACGCTGCCTGGGTGGTATGTTTGGGGGGGTTGCTGTAAGTTCTAGGCAGTAGCCATGTTGGATAATCTCTCTCACCCACCTGTCTGTTGTGATGGAGTTCCAGACAGGCAGGAACTGTGTTAATCTGCCCTCCAAAGGAGTGGAATGCTATTGGGGGAGCAGAGGGAAGTCACTGTTTAGTTGTGGAAGAGGAGCGATTGTTGTTGTTACCGCGACCTCTTGCCTTGTTATTATTGCCTCTGTATCCTCCTCTAAAATACCCTTTGTTAGAGGATGTTTGTGTTTGCGTCTTGAAAGATTTTGTTATATCTGCTTCAGTTTGTTTGGAGCCTCCCCTATAAAAGGAGTGACAAAAAGAACCTCTAGTCTGTGTGGACTGTAGAGCTCCCATAGACTTTGCAGAGTCTGTGTCTTTTTTCATTTTCTCCAGTGTAGTGTCTACTTCTGGGCCAAATAATTGGTTTTGATTAAAAGGCTGGTTTAAAATTGTGGTTTGCACCTCTTGTTTGAACCCTGAAATGCGCAACCACGCATGTGTTCTGAGTATGACACTAGTATTTACGGCTCTAGCTGCTGTGTCTGCAACATATAGTGCACATTTTATTGAGGCATTTGAAATTAATTTGCCTTCTTGTATGAGCTCTATTTCCTGATCTTAATATTGATCTGGGAGGTGTTGTAGTAGTGTCTCTAATTGGTTGTAATGAGCTCTGTCATAACGTGAGAGAAGGGCTTGTGTATTTGCTATGCGCCATATATTTGTAGCTTGTGCAGCTATTCTTTTACCTGACGCATCAATAACTTTGGATTCTTTGTCAGGTGGGGGCGTTTCACCAGAAGTCTGTGAATTCGCCCTTTTTCTTGCATTGGACACTACTAAAGAGTCTAGTGGAGGATGTCCTTTATTATAGGTTGGATCAGAGGGTGCAGGCCTATATTTCTTTTCTATTCTTGGATTTAATACCCTAGTGCGTACAGGATCTTTGAATATCTCTGGAGCATGCTTAATGACTCATTTGATCATGGGAATAATTTGAGTAGATCTGTGTGATGGCTCAAATGTATCTAACAGAAAATCTTCCTCAATGTCATCAGAATGCATTGTGACATTGTGGTAGAGAGCAGCTCGGTTTAACACCTTGGCTGCTAGGTGTTTTCCCCCCCTGTGCTGGCACTCATATATTCCCATTGTTCATGACGAGCTCAGCTCGTCATCAGCACAGCTCAACCGTGCATCATGACGAGCTGAGCTCGTCATCAGCATCGAAAGGGTTAAGAGGTGATTAAAACCAATGCGGTCTTCTGGAGGAGAAGGTTTTGACAGGTATGACTGTGGATCAGGGACATCAGGCACAATATGTGGTGGAAAAATATAGATATCCTCATCTATAGGATATGTATTTGGGTCTGCATGTGGATCGTCTTCACCACCTAAGTCATACTCCTCATCAGTTTGTGGTGAATGTGATGATGCAGGAGAGGGGACAGGAGAGATTTGAGGTGATATGTATGGAGGGACAGGAGAGGAAGAAGATACAGGAGTTGGAGGGTGCATGGGAGAAGTTGCACAGTCCTTTTTGGCAGGAACCACAGGTGGAGGTGGTGTTTCTGCCGGTCTCTTTTTATGAGGTATAATTATGAGGTATAGCACCTACATGTCCAGTCTTTGGGTTTATGTAGATCTTCTTTTGTTTAGGATCTGGTTTAAACAATTCTTCTTCCTCTACAACCTTCTTCGGCGTCGATTTTTTCAGTTCCGACAGAGGTTGTTTTCGGTGTTTTGCCTTGGGAGGTATTACAGCGTCCTGTGGCAAAGTTCTCGTGCCGAAGGTGTTGTTTTCGGCATGGTAGGCGTGTCCGAGGACTTGGGACCCTCGGAATCAGGCTTTGTGGGTTTTGGCACTGAAGCGGGAGTCTTCGGAGTGGAAGCTGGCCTCGTCGGCTTTGTGGCGTCGGACGCTGGCTTTCCCTCTCTAGTTTTGGAAGTCGACGGCTTTGGAGCTGGAGCCGGAGCTTCTTTCGGTGCCTGTACCTCTTTAGGCTTCGGTGTAGAAGGATCTTTCGCTTTCGGTGCCGAAGGGTCTTTTGGCCTCGGTGTTAAAGGATCTTTGGTCTTCGGTGCGGATGGAGGTGGTGGAATCGGCACGTGTGTTTTGCTCGGTGCCGAAGCACCTGAAGGTGTAGTTGTTTTCCTCTGAGCCAAGCTCGAAGGCTGGGCTTTAGGAGGAAGTACTTGGTCTCGACTTGGCCCCTTGGGCGGAGTGCTGACCTTTGCCTTGGCTTGGGCAGTGTATGTGGTGCAGGGGCAGGAGTACTCACGGGTTGACGTGATGGAATCGAGTCATCTGAGTCTTCTGTCTCTGATATGATCTGGTGATCAGGCAAATCCTCTTATGGAACGAGCGGAACCTCGTCATCGAAGATATTCTCCGGTGCTGGGGCTGATCTCCTCATCTCGTGTCGACGGGCCCTCCGATCCCGGATGGTCTTTTTCGATTGGAAGGATGCACAAGCTGTGCAGGTCGACACTTCGTGATCTGGCGATAGACAGAGGTTGCAGACCTCGTGATGATCGCTATGTGGAAATTTTGCTCAACGTACCGGGCATTTTTTGAACTAAGTTACAATATACTAAACTGGTGAGCACGGCACAGGAAATCTGGACAGAATTCCCCAACATGCCCCAATTGACGGAAACCCGGCAACTAATCAGAACGGCGGGGTTGATGAGACACATGGTGACACATCGATAAGACACTCAAGGCGGATAGGGTTTGGACTGAGTTTGCGGCATAGGGAGTAGGAACTAGTGGCACCACTCATCGATCTGGAATGGAGCGCAACCTGCGAACTGGTAAAGAAGGTCTCGCGCAATGGCAGATTTAAATTGCCTCATTTAAATTATGTGCATTGCACATACTTAGCACAGATCAAGATTAGCATGATGTACCCACGCAGACTGTCCCAGATGTAGGGGAGAAGGGGCTTCTTTCTTGCATATGGCATGAGAGTGTCCTACGGTGCATAATTATTGGCTACAGGTGGTAGCGAAGATGAGGCAGGTGACTGCATTGACAATAGAGGAATCATCTCAGGTGCATATCCTTTTTATTATTAAACAACCAAGAGGAGGCAAAATGAGTTAGAGGTTCCTAAAGCTAGCTTTAGTTCTGGCTAAAAGGCGGGAGGCCATAGAGTGGCTGGGTACAAGGGTCCCCTCAATTACTCTGTGGTGCAGGGAGGTACATATGGAGCTCAATAGTAGGGACAAGTTGCAGGTATACCTATAAATTTGCCCCACACTACTGGAAAGCATGCACACGGGTCGGGATGGGACTGATGAACAGGGTACACAATCCTAGGCTACAGAGTCCCACAAGGGCAAGTCTTGGGGAATACAGGGACGGCAGAAGTGCTGGGGTATCAGTGAGCAATGGGATGTAGTATAGGGGGAGCTATAGAGTACCTCAGAAACCGAGAGTTGCAAGGGCATGAATGGCTACAAGTTGAGTGACAAGATACAACTGAACTGCAGGGGAGTAGACTAAATGGAGGGAGAAGTAAGAACGATTTCCTTGTAATGTATCATTGTAGATGCTGAAATTGCACAGTGACTGTACCATTGTCTGTTATTGTTAACGTTGTAGTGTGCATTGGCAGAAGAAGTTACTTACCAAAGGTAAGGATGTATCTGTGAGAGACCTATCTAGTTATAGATTCCTTACCTTAGAATTACCCTAGGCGTCAGACTGGATCCGGAGACATTTTTCCGTAGCAGTAACCCTGCACGTCGGTAGGTGGCATCGGTCGACTCCGCGTTCGTTGTCAGCGTCGTGGTCGCCAGGATGACGTTGCGATTTCTACTTAGATGCCGCCCCTGCGCACTGACGTCCGTTCTGACAAAACTTTCCACGCCAGAAGCTCAGAGCCATGCAAGACACTGACCACTGGAGCACATAACTAGGGTCCTGTAAGGGAGTCCCTATCCCTAGAAGTCAGTTTGTAGAACGGGGAGGATGGGTGGGGTGGTAAGGAATCTATCACTACATATATCTCTTACAGATCGTTACCGAAGGTAAGTAACTCGTTCATCTGAAAGAGACCGTAGTTATAGATTCCTTACCTTACAATAGATACCCCAGCAATACCAGCCCCGGTGGTGAGCCAGCGAACTAAGCTCACACCAGGAAGTCCTGGAGAACGGAACAGACGAAAAAGCTGTCTCCCTGGACTTGAGTGTCCAGGTGGTAATGTTTTGTAAACGTGTGGGGGGATGCCACGTGGCTGCCTCGCAGATGTGAACCAAGAGAACTCCACGTCACAAAGCAGTAGTGGCTGCCGTCGCCCTGGTAGACTGGGTGCGCATTCCTACTGGAGGTTCCTTTTTTGCCAAAGGATAGCAGATATTGATGCATAAGACAACCCATCGAGAGATGGTAAGTTTGTGCAATGCCTTCCTTTGGCAAATTACCTTTCTTGATGCCCACATTACCAACGAAGAGTTGATCGTCCACTCGGAAGTCATTAGTGGGGTCAGTGTAGAAGGACAATGCACGTTTTGGGTCCAGACGGTGGAGTCCCTCCTCCTCTGTGGAAGGGTGCAGGAAGAAGGTAGGCAATGTGATGGTCTGACCTATCTGGAAAGAGGTAACCACTTCGGGTAGGAAAAAGGTCCTAGCACGAAGGACCACTTTATCTGGATGGACAGCAAGAAAGGGAGGCTTTGAAGACAGAGCCTGAAGCTCACTCACCCTGCCAGCAGAGGAGATGGCAAGCAGGAAAGCAGTCTTTACAGTAAGAAGACTTCGAGGACAATTTTGTAGTGGCTCAAAGGGAGCACACATAAGATAAGTGAGGACAAGATTCAAGTCCCACTGGAGCATTACGAAGGGAGGAGGAGGAAAGAGGTGAGTAGATGGGTAATGCCCTTAATAAATATGTTGACATTAGGGGACTAGAAAAGAGAAGGCTGATCGGGAAGTCGAAGAAAGGTCAAAATGGCCGATAAAATGGCCTTTAAGGGTGCCAAGAGCAGCGCCCTGCTGAGTCAAAGCTAGAATTAAGAGAAAGAGGGGCAGAAAGGGGACCCGCCCCATGCCACAAATGTGTTCCTTCTACAAGGATATACCATTTTAGTGGAGGGACGCCTGGCTGCCAAGATGACTTACAGCCTTCGGGAGGAAGGTCGAAAGCTGTCGACTGTCACCGCTCAATCTCTACGCAAGGAGGTGGAGGCTGGACAGCTTCGGGTGGAGGACTGTCCCATGCTGCTCCGACAGAAGATCCTCCAGAAGAGGTAGTGTGATTGGAGAGTCAATGGCCATGCTCAAGAGCTCGTGTTAACAGACTCTTCGTGCCCAGTCCAAACTACAAGAATGACTTGGGCCCAGTCGCGCTTGATCTTCTTCAGGACTCTGGGTCAAAGTGGTACAGGGGGACGCAATTCCACTTGCGATGAAAGGCATCGCAGAGAAAGTGCCGCCTTGGAAACTCCAACGCGCAGAACTGCTGACATCCTGCATTCTCTTCGGTGGCTAATAGATCCAATCAAGGCTCTCCCAACTGCTGACAGAGACCTTGCGCCACCTCCGAGTGAAGATGCCATTCGTGATCCATCATGCACCGGGGGCCGAGTCGTCCGCCTTGGCGCTCAGGGAACCCGCCAGGTGTTGAACTACCACTGATATGCCCTGATGTTCCAGCCATGTCCAAAGGCGAAGAGCCTCTTGACATAGGGTACACAATTCTACCCCGCCCTGTTTGTTGCAGTACTACATGGCAGTGGTGTTGTCCATGAACACCTGCACTTCTCTTACTTTGACAGAAGGATAGGATAGGATAGGATGTACATTTGTATAGCGCGAATTGCTGCCCGGAGGCGTCCAAGCGCTAGGAGAACCAAATACCTACAGCAGGCTTAGAAGGAGAATTAGGGATGAGATTAGCTAGACTGAGTGAAATAAATGGGTCTTTAGTTGTCTGCGGAAGGTTGAGAGGTTAGAATTAGCTCTAAGGTGCAGTGGGAGGGCGTTCCAGGCTCTAGCACCGTTGAAGGAGAAGGTCCTGCCTCCGGATCTGGATCTTTTTATTTTGGGGGTTTTTGCAAGAAATGTTTGACTGGAGCGGAGGCTTCTGTTGGGCACATAATGGGTAATTAAGTCTTGGGTAATTTTAGGGCCAGTGTTCCAGAAGGCCTGGTGCGCAGTGCACATGGCTTTAAACAGGACCCTCTGTCGCACCGGTAGCCAGTGGAGGGTAATCAGGCCTGCTCTCACTGACTGTCTGCGGGGAAGGTCTAATAGAATGCGTGCTGCGCAGTTTTGAACTATCTGGAGCCTTCTGAGGGTGGATTCGGGGGCACCAAGATAAAGTATGTTATTAAAGTCGAGTCGCGATTGAATTAAGCCTTGTATGGCAGTTTGTTTGGCGTCCCAGGGAAGGAGGGGGAGGATTCTTTTCAGCATTTTCATAATGCCAAAGCAGGTGGGCGAAAGTTTTGCGGACTGCGTATTAAAGGACAGGGATCTGTCCAGCCACACTCCAAGGCTTTTAATGCTGTTTTTGGGAGTAGGTGGGGGGCCCAGGCTGGGTGGCCATAAAGAGGGGGGAATGCTGGGGTCTGGGGAGCCCAGGAGCATCAGCTCCGTTTTGTCCCCATTCAGTTTTAACGAAGAAAGGGACATCCAGGTCTTCACTTCCTCAAGGCACTCTCTAAGCCCGCCTGGAGCCGATGGAGTGGCTTCCTGAGTCATAGAGACCACCAGCTGCATATCGTCCGCGTAGGAAATGATCTTAATCCCATACGGACGGACGACGTCAGCCAGTGGCCTCATGTACAGGTTAAAAAGTGCAGGGCTTAGAGATGATCCCTGAGGGACTCCACATTTCAAAGGTCTGCTGGCAGAGACAGTGTCGTCTTCAAACACACAGAAGGATCTGTCTTGGAGGAAAGATTTGAACCAGGACAAGGCTTTGTCTTCAATCCCAACCTGGGACATGCGGTATAGCAGAGTGTTATGGCTAACCGTGTCAAAGGCCGCGCTGAGATCAAGGAAGGAATACCTTCAGTGCAAGACGGATTGCCCGGAGCTCCAAAAAGTTGATGTTGAGCCCGGACTCCGTCGGACACCAGAGGCCTCTGATCTTCATCTCTCCCATGTGGCTGCCCCATCCCAGAAGTGACGCATCTGTCACCCCACTGGAACTTGAGGTCCCACTGCAGAGCCCGCATATGCCATCTGGCATGATGTACCAGCAGGATGCCATGAGGCCCAGCTGCCGCAGAGTCTATCTCACCGAAATCTGGGATAGAGGCTAAAACATCAGTATCATAGCCAGAATATCCCGGACGTGCTGCTCGGGAGGTTAAGCCCGAAACTGTGCTGTATCTAGAACTGCTCTGATGAAAAGGACCTTCTGAGAGGGAATCAGGAGCGACTCTGGCACCTTGATAGCGAACCCCAGCGAATGCAGGAGGTCCGCCATAGCTTGGAGGTGGGATACAACAGCCTGAGGCAAGCCCGCCTTCAACAGCCAGTCGTCGAGATAAGGGAAGACTGAAACCCCTGATGTGTGCAGATGAGCAACTACCACTTTCGTGAACACCCGATGGGTGCTGGTTAGGCCAAAGGGGAGCACAGTAAATTGAAAATGCTTGTGGCCGACCGTGAACCGTAGGTAATGCCGGTGGGCCGGCAAGACGGTGATGTGAAAATAAGCGCCCTGCAAGTCCAATGCTACCATCCAGTCTCCAGGGTCGAGAGCAGACAGGACCTGAGCCATGGTTAACATTTTGTACTTCTCCTTCTGGAGGAAGCGGATGACGCCCTTCAGGTCTAAGATAGGACGCAGGCCTTTGTCCTTCTTGGGTACCAGGAAGTAGTGGAGGTAGCAACCACGGCTACTTTTGGCACAAGGACTCATTCGATAGCTCCCTTGGCTAAGAGAGCAGTAACTTCCTGGCGGAGAAGAGCCAAGTGATCCTCTAACATGCGATGGAGTGTTGGTGGCATGAAGGGAGGGGCAGTCTAAAAGGGGAGGGAGTAGCCTCTTCGGACTATCTGCAAAACCCACCTCTCTGATGTGATTTTGTGCCAGTGGAGGAGGTGATGGCTGATCCTTCCTCCCACTGGTTACTGGTGGCCCTGAAAAGTCGGACTAGGAAAGTTTGGAGGCTGCTGAGGGGGGTGGGGCATATGTTGACTGGCCCTCCCGTTGGCCCCCAGACCCGCAACACTGGGTCCCACGTCCCTGGCCATGCATAGGCTGGGTAGCTTGCGTGGCCCTGTGGCTCTGGGTGGAACAGGGTGGGGCACCCCTTCCATAGCCACGAAGGGGGCAAAAGGGAGACTGCATAGGGCGAGAAGTTGCTGCGAGGCCCAAGGATCTGGCCGTGGCCCTAGAGTCCTTAAAGCGCTTGAGTGCGTTGTACGCCTTGTAACCCAACAGGCGACGGCCATCAAAGGGCATGTCCAAAAGTGTGGATTGGGCATCCCCAGAAAAGACAGATTTTAACCAGCCAGGCGTGGCGCCTCATGGCTACCGACGTGGAAGGAATATGGTACTTACCAGTATGCATCTGTTCTTGGCATGTAGGGCTGCTGACATTCATATCTGTGCATAGATCGCCGCCTAGTGTTGGGTCCGGATGATTGCACATTGTTGTCCTGGAAGAGTCTTCGAAGTATCACGAGATGGGTGGCTCCTCCCCTGGACTACAGTGCACATGGGCATTCTCTCCACCTTCAGATTGTTTTTCGCCATTGTGGCAGAGATGGAGTATGATACAGTAAGTGATGTCTATGCTAACAAAGTAATATTGAATGCTACAGCTGCTACAGGCACCGAGGAGGAGGGTGGGCGATATGAATGTCAGCAGCCCTACATGCCAAGAACAGGTGCATACTGGTAAGTAGCATATTCCGTTCGAGGCATGTGTGCTGCTGAATTCATATCTGTGCATAGAATGTATAGCAGTCTCTCCCCTAGCGGTGGTTGCCTGTGCCAGCTGCAGCAGTCTGAAAAAGAGTTTTGAGAACAGCCTGTCCTACAGCTGCTTGGAGTGTACATCTACGCAGTAGTGTTTGGTAAATGTATGTATGGTAGTCCATGTGGCTGCTCTACATATTTCCTCTAGAGGAATGTTTCCTAGGAAAGCCATGGATGCTCCCATTTTGAGTGTGGAATGCGCTCTTGGGGGAACTGTTGAAGTGCGTTTAGCTTTAATGTAACATATTTGGATGCACTTAACTATCCATCTGGCTAAACCATTTTTTGAAATAGGGTTACCTTTGTGCTGTGGTGAAAAGGCAACAAACAACAGTTTCATCTTCCTGAAATATTTTGTCCTGTCTATGTAATATAGGAGAGCTCTCTTAACATCCAGTGTGTGCAGGGCTCTTTCAGGTACTGACTGTGGATTTGGGAAGAACACTGGCAGTTCTATTGTCTGATTGACGTGGAAGTGTGATACCACTTTGGGCATGTATTTAGGGTTTGTCCGAAGCACGACCCTATTTGCGTGAATTTGAATGAATGGCTCTTGAATAGTTAGGGCTTGCAGCTCGCTAACTCTTCTAAGCGAAGTAATGGCTACGAGAAAAGCCACCTTCTATGTTAAAAATTGTATTTCACAGGAGTGTAAAGGCTCCAAAGGTGGTCCCATTAGTCTGGTTAAAACAACGTTTAGGTTCCAGAGAGGTGAAGGTGGGTGTCTTTGGGGGATCACTCGATTGAGGCCCTCCATGAATGCCTTAATTGCAGGCACTCTGAACAGTGAAACTGCCTGTTTTGAAGGTAAGCAGCTATGGCTGCTAAGTGTATCCGTATGGACGTATAGGCTAGATTGCAGCGGTGTAAGTGCAAAAGATAGCATATGATATTTTGAACGGACGCGTCTAGTGGGTTTATGTCGTTGTTGTTACAATAAATGACAAAACGTTTCCACTTTGACGCATAGCAAGCTCTTGTTATAGGCTTTCTTGCCTCCCTGATAATGTTCATGCAGTCAGGTAAGTTGAGGTAGCCGAACTCTAGGACCTCAGGAGCCAGATTGCAAGGTTCAGCTGCTGCGGATCTGGGTGCTGAATGGCTCCAAGGCTCTGCGTTAAGAGACTGGGTGTTAGTCGTAGTCTTTGATGAGGCACCACGGAAAGTTCTAGGAACGTGGTGTACCACGGTTGCCTCGCCCATGTTGAGCAACTAGGATTAGCGTTATGGAGTGCTGCCGCAATTTGCGTGCCACCAGCGGTATCAACGGTGCTGGTGGAAAAGCGTAGGCAAATTTGCCTGACCAGTTCATCCATATCGCATTGCTCTGAGACTGCGGGTGTGGGAACTTTGCGGCGAAGGACCGGCATTTTGCGTTTTCTTTTGTGGCAAACAGATCTATTTCTGGTTGTCCCCACTGTTGGAAGTACGGTTAAAGCACTGAGGGGTGAATTTCCCACTCTAGCACTTGCTGGCTGTGTCTGCTGAGCAGATCCACTATCTGATTGTCCTTGCCTGGGAGGTGTTCCGCCATGAGAAAAATGTTCCTCTGGATGGCCCACTTCCACACTATTTGAGCCAGATGCTACAGCTGTGGAGAGTGTGTTCCTCCATGTTTCTGTAGGTAGTACATTGCAGTCATGTTGTCCGTCCGGATCAACACGGTTTTGTTGCACAGATGTACTTTGAAAGCTTTGATTGCCATAAAAATTGCCATCAGCTCTAGCAGATTGATGTGCAGTTTTTCTTCTGCTGCGTGGTCCATAGGCCCTGTACTGTGTGGTGGAGGACATGGGCTCCCCACCCTATCAGGGATGCGTCCGTTGTTAGCACAATTTGTGGTACAGGCTCCTGGAACAGTTGTCCCTTGCAAAGGTTTTGTGGTTTCCACCAATGCAGAGAGTTGTATGCACGACTGGTGACCAACACTAGGTCGTTTAATTGTCCCTGAGCCTGGTTCCACTGCCGTGCGCTAGGCACTCCTGCAGCGGACACATGTGAAGTCTTGCGTGAGGGACTATGAAGATGCACGAGGCCATCATGCCTATCAGTTGCATAAACACTCGGGCTGGGAGTGAGTGCTGTGGCCTGAACTTCTGGATGAGCGTTTGAATGCTGTTTATTCTGGCAGAATTTGGTTGTGCTTTTGCTGCCAGTGTGTCTATTGTTGCTCCCAGATACTGCTGCACATGGGCAGGCTGAAGATGGGATTTGTTGTAGTTCAGCGAGAAACCTAGACTGTGCAGGAGGTAAATAGTGCACGACATGTGGCTGGCACATTGCTGGGCTGACTGCGCTTGTATGAGCCAGTCGTCTAGATATGGATAGACATGTATATGCTGTCTTCTGAGGTGTGCAGCTACTGTCGCTAGGCACTTGGTGAACACCCTTGGGGCTGTTACCCCAAAAGGGAGGACCTTGAATTGGTAGTGCTGAGTTAGAATTGTAAACCTGAGGTATTTCCTGTGTGCCGGGTGTATAGGTATATGGAAATATGTGGCTTTGAGGTCCAGTGTTGCGAGGAAGTCTCCTTGGCGCAAAAGTGGCAACACTTGCTGCAGAGTGATCATGTGGAAATGCACTAATAAGATGTATTGGTTTAGGGGCCTGAGGTCCAAAATTGGTCTGAGAGACACGTCCTTTTTGGGGATTAGAAAGTACAGAGAGTACACCCCTGTACCCTGGTGTTCTAAGGGTACTAGTTCTATGGCCCCCTTTTGTAGCATGCTGATGACTTCTTGCTGCAATAAGTGTAGGTGTTCTGCGGACATAGGACGTTGTTTTGGGGGTATGTTGGGCGGTGTGGAGATTAACTCTAGGCAATAGCCATGCTGTATAATTTGCCTCACCCACCTGTCTGTAGTTATGTTTTCCCAGACTGGCAGGAACTGCTGTAATCTTCCCCCGACCGGTGTTACATACTCTGGGGGCAGTGACAAGAAGTTACTGTTTGGTGTTGGTGGAGGATCTGGTGCTGTTATTCCCTCGTCCTCTACCCTTGGTGTTATTGCCACGGTATCCACCTCTACTGTTTTTGTTGTAGGTGTTTTGCGTGTTGCCTTTATTGTAAGAGGTTTGCTGTGTTGAGGCTCCTCTAGCAGCTCCTCTGTTGCCGGAGCGACGAAAGGAACCGCCTCTATATTGCTGTGACTGCAAGGCACCCATAGACTTGGCTGTCTCGGTGTCCTTCTTCATCTTGTCTAATATTGTGTCCACATCAGGACCAAATACATAGTCTGGGTTTACAGGTTGATTAAGTAAAGTGGTTTGAACTTCATTTTTAAACCTAGAGATGCATAGCCACGCATGTCTTCTGAGCATGACAGTGGTGTGGATAGCCCTGGCTGCTGTGTCTGCTGCAACTAAGGCACATTTGATGGAGGCGTTAGATATGAGCTTTCCCTCTTGTATTAGAAATTCTGCCTGTTCCTTATAAAGGTCTGGTAGATGTTGGAAGATTTGCTCCAGTGTGTCATAGTGCGCCTTGTCATACCTGGCTAACAGGGCTTGCGTGTTTGCAATTCTCCATATGTTAGCTGCTTGAGCAGCCACCCTTTTGCCTGAAGCCTCCAGAATTTTGGACTCTTTGTCTGGAGGTGGAACTTCGCCAGAGGTTTGAGAATTAGCACGTTTACGTGCATTGGAGACGACTAAAGAGTACAAAGGCAGTTGTCCCTTAATGTATGTAGGGTCAACCGGTGCTGGCCTGTATTTTCTTTCTATCCTAGGGTAAATGACCCGTGCCCTGGTTGTGTCTTTAAATATGTCCCCTGCATGTTTAAGCACCCCTTTTAGCATTGGCAATGTTTTGACGTTTTTTTCAGAGATGCTGAAAGTGTCAAAGAGGAAGTCTTCATCAATGGGATCTGCATGCATCTCCACATAGTGATTATATGCTGCCCTTTCTATTAGTGCGTTGAAGGCAGCTGTGTCCTCTGTAGGCAATGTTTTAACAGGGTATGCAGTATTGTCTGGAATTGTCTGAGAGTCTCCAGGATCTACAGGGTCAGACCATGGCTGAGCTTGTATGTCCTGGTCATTATCCGTTGGATAATTGTACTGGTCATTGTCCTCATACTCCCCATAGTCATCTGTGCGTGTGAGCGAGTACGTATAGGTTTCTTGCACATATGGAGTGATAGTCTCAAAGAGAAATGGAGATGTTGAAGTGTCTCTTTTTCTTTTTAGAGGTATTTTGTAGGACTCAACGTTAGTGTCCGGTCTGACTTTTCTTTTTAATAGGGTAACCTTCCCAGTATCGGGGTCAACATACAGTTTGGACTGTTCTTCAGCTGATGTGTCCTGTTCCTCAGGTACTTTAGCTCTTTTCCCCAATTTTGGCTTTTTTGGCAGGGTCGGTTCGAATCAGCTATCTTGTTCGACCGTCCTCGGCTTGACGTACGGAGGAAGTCCGAATTTTATCGGTCCGAGAGACTTTGGTTGTTGGACCGTTTTAGTAGACTGTATGATCTTTTTCGGCGCCGTGGTTATCGATCCGACTGTTTTTGGTTGTTTGATAACCATCCTTATTTATTTATTTATTTAAGCCATTTCTAAAGCGCGCTGCAACCCTACGGGCATTCTGGCGCTATAAAAGTGTAACTAAGAATTGAGCATCATGGGGCAGGAAAGGGGAAGTGAGCAATTTACTCTTGGGCAGTTAGACTTTGGGGAAGAGCCATGTCTTTACCTTTTTTCGGAAAGGCATCAGTTCACTTATTTTCCTGATTGCAATAGGGAGGCTATTCCAGAGATGGGCTGCCGCTATGCTTAAGGCTCTGCCACCGTGAGTAGCTTTCCTGATCCTAGGTATGCTAATGAGATTAGTGGATGAGGAGCGGCCCGGTGTCGACTTCGGAGCTTGCTGCTTCGGAGCGATGTTTTGTTGCCTTGGTTCGACGGAGCCCCGGCACGATTCTTGATTTTGGCTTGAGTGTCTTTGTGTGCACTTGCCTCGGTTGTTCGACCCGTATTTTGGGATCGACAACCGTTGTCCGTTTGAGTCCTTTATTTGTGTTGCTTGGCGTCAATGTCGTCGGCTCGACGGCCTTCAGCTTAATTGCGGACATGGGTGTAGTGGCTCCGGCCTCGACAACCCTTGCATGCGACTTCGGCGGGTCGACAACCTGTTTTTGTTTGGTCGGCTTCGACGGATCTGCCATTTTCGGTCCGAAGAATGGGATGTCGATTAGTTTCGGTTTCTGTTTAGGTTCTATCACTTTCGGTTTCGATTTTGCCAAAGTTTGGTAATGTCGCACCAATGGCTCTTGTATTATATTCTTAGCCGGGCTTAACCGCGGGGCTATAGAATCGACGTTCTGATCTTGGCTAAGGTCTTCCGGCGATGCCTCGAACCGAGCCTCTGGATTTGAACCTGCGAATATATGGGGCTCCGTACTCCCGGTTGGCCCTGCGTCCTCGCCGGAGTCGTCCTCGACGGCTCCGATGCCTGGATCGTCGTCCCCTACCTCGACAATTTCTTCTTCGTCATTGACGTAGTAGTTGGAGTCATGTTCAGACCCCTGCTCAGAGTGCTGACCCGAGTCTTCAGGCTCGACGACCTCTTCGTCGTCTTCAAAGATGTTCTCTGGCTCAGGCGCGGACTTCTGCATCGTCTGCCTCGCTGCTCGTCGAACCCGAAGTGTCTTTTTTGACCGAAATTGAGCACAAGCTGAGCAGTCGGCCTCGTTGTGTTCTGGAGATAAACACTTGTTACAGACTGGGTGTTTATCAATGTGTGGGTATTTAGAGTTACAGTTGGGGCATCGCTTGAAGGGACTTCGTTCCACCGACGATTGGCCCTGTTGTCGAGAAGGCCACGCGGCCCGATTCGACGTCCTGAGTAGAAAGAACAGGAATAAGTTGTTGGCACCGATCGGAGAACAATACTGACGCCCCGAAGGCCTTTTGGCCTTTAGAAAGTTTTTAATCTATTCCCGAATTCCGAGTAACGAAAGTACATCCGAACCCAATGGCGGAAAAAAACAATCTGATGATGGAGAGGATGCCCATGCGCACTGTAGTACAGGGGAGTAGCCACCTATCTCGTGATACTTCGAAGGCTCTTCCAGGACAACAATGTGCAATCATCCGGACCCAACAGTAGGTGGCGATCTATGCACAGATATGAATTCAGCAGCCCACATGCCTCGAACACTGTCCTAAGCAGCGAGTCAGCAGTAACTAGACCACACAGGATGGTGAACTTAGCTGGGTCTCGACCCTCAGCAACAGCACGGGTGAGTATGGGCCGGGCCTCCTGCTGGCACTGTGGCAGCACTTGAGAGAATGTAAACCACACCGTGTGTGTATAACGGCCCAAAAGACATGCAATGTTCACCGACCGCAGTCCTAAGCAGGCAGGAGAAAACATCTTCTTCCCAAGATGGCCCAGCTTCTGGATTCCCTATCAAGAGGAGCAGTAGGGCCTTTAGAGGATGAGGCTTGAACCACCAAGCTCTCAGGGGAAGGCTTTTGGGAGAGGAAAAGTGGGTCACCCTGGGCTGGGCAGTGGCTTCGGGCAATCATCCGGTCCACGGGAGCATCTGTATTGGGCTTGGACCAAGTGCCTAGAAGGATGTCAGAGAGAGCTTCATTAAAAGGCAGCAGGGGCTCCAAAGAGGCTGCTGCTAGCTGAATCACCTCAGTCAGGAGGTTAGTCCTGGCAGCCACCGTAGGAAACTAGAGGCCCAAGACCTCAGCTGCCCTAGGCAACACCACAGCGTAGGAAGCTACGGAGGAGGGAGAAAGCATACCAAGGTCTGGGAAGGTATCCAGATCACTGACAACACCAAACTCCTCTTTCCAGTCCGGATCCTCAAGTTGGTCTGCTAAAAGGTAAACAGACCCCCAGTATCTGACTGCCACTCAGGGCGGTCGGGAACGCAAGGGATGAACAGCAGTACATAAGTACCCTCCAGCACCGATAACGGTCAAAGTCAGTCAGGCGCCGTGTCCAAATTGGGGGTCAGGCCGGGGTCAACACTGGCTGTGGGCGCAACAGACGTTGGGGTCGTCGTCACTGGAATCGGTGCAGTGGAAAGTACAGTGAGGTCGAGCGGCACCGATCCGGATCCAGGCCTGGATCCTTGGGGACCCTGAGGCGCTGAGACCAGAGCCGCCGGCATCAAAGGCACAGGGCCCTCAGCCGAGACTGTGGGGCCCGAAGGCGTGCCTGCGGAGTCCGGCTACCCAAAGATGCTGTGCAGCGCTTCGTAAAATGCACGAAGCTGGGCAGGGGACGCACCGGCTCTGGGAAAAAGGGAAGCGCGGAGCAGTCCCAGCAGGCTCACAGGAAGGAGCCGGAGGGCAATGTCGCTCCGTATCCCACGTTGCGTCAGCTAACGGATGGGGAGGAGGCGAAGAGCGATGATGCTTCTTCACCTTCTTTTTGTGCTTCAACTTACCCGAGGAGTGTAAAGACTTAGAGGACGAATGGTGGTGGCTCCGCGACCAGTTCCGTGACCTAGAACGGCGCGGAGCAGACTGCCAAGCCTCCAAAAGCTTTTGGGACTGCTCCCGCAAAGACTTCGGATTCAGGGCTCGGCTGTCGGAGCACGACTTTGGGTTGTGGTCGCGCTACAGGCACCAGAGATACACGAGGTGCGGATATGTGACCAACATAGTCTCGTAACAGGTGTCACAGGGCTTGAAACCGGGCCAACAGCTGGACATCCCTCGTGGACCAGGAGTAGAAGACTCAAAAAGATGTAGACAAAAGTTGAAAAAGAGTGAGTCAAAAAGTGACTCGGGGGGACGCTCTCTCCGGATCAGCGCTGGCTGGTACGGAAAAAGAAAGAACTGAAGTTAGCGGGCAGGGGCAGCATCTAAGTGGCCACCGTGACGTCATCCTGGCAACCACGTTGCCGACGACCGACGCAGAGTCGACCAACGCCAGCTACAGAACCGCAGGGGTACAGCTACGAAAAAATTTCTCCAGATCCATTCCGATGCTTGGGGTAATTCTAAGGTAAGGAATCTATAACTCGTGCTGGTACAGTCATCAGAAAGCTAGGCTAAACAGAACCAATACATAAACTGGGCATGCATATTGTGTGCAAATATTAAAAGAGCTGACATAAACAGAGCCCTGGTTTATTTAGCAGCACAGTGGCACAATCCGCGTCTTGCAAGAATCCAAACTATCCCATAATATGAGTGGGTCTTATCAAAGCTCTTATATAATCACAACGCTACCATCATTAGTCACCTCACTGCGCTTAACCAAATAAGACAAGTGGATTTAAAAAAAAAAAAAAAGAATTAGGAGTCTTGTCCCTTGGTTGAGTAGATATTTTATAAACATCTGTGCCCTTTTTAGAATAGATTTTAAGTTTACCTTGGACTGCTGATATCACGAGGATTATGAAGCCATTCTTGTAACTTAGTATCGGATGTAACACCAACTTTTACCAAGTAAGAAGATGAATCAACATGGAATGCCCAGAAATTTCTTCCTTTTGTAATTCCAGTGTCTCCAATGAGGTAGTCAAGACACATATAACATCCAACTTGGATTCTTTCAGCCCCAAGTAAAAGCGGAAATCCAGCCACGCTCTCCACAGTGTCTCGCCGTTTATTCAGCATAAGGCGTTCTTTGTTGTACCCACATTTGTCATCAAAGAGGAAGCTAAATACTAAACCAGAGAAATAAAACATTACCGCTTGAATAAAACTCTCAATACACATATGCATCAAGTAATTGGTTTGTGGAATGCTAGTACACAGTTACACTTGAATATAAATAATTTTCCCAAAGTACCTTAAAGCTAAACCTCAGTAGTGCAGCGCTCACCTTCTGTTGTGTGCTCTTGAAATCTTTTGTTGGATCAAGATCATGTTCTCTAGTTTTAAACACACAAGCTAAGCATCTATGTTACATAGTCAACAACAGTAAATCTATAGTTATGCTTAAATTAATTGGCCTACTAATTAGTTGGCCGACGGGGAAAAACGTTTTTTGATGGCTGATTTCTAATAACTATGAACCAGTATTAACAACTCTACATGAAACTTACAATGACGTATGCAAGTTTTATAGAGAATTTCGAAGCGATTGACACATTATTAGCAGTACATAGCTATGGCAAAGTTAGTTTGTGTCCCAAACAGGTGCAGGTGTTTTTATATAGTTGACTTTTTTTTCAGGCCGCATGACAAGTAATCAAAATGAATTCCCTGTAATCATGCTAATGCATGGACTTGCATTATACGTAACAATGAGGATTGATATAGGCTATATACACGTAACTTAATGACATGTATCACATATTAAAGAGAACTGCTTCGGATTCATACAAATTTACATCAAGATAAACAATGTTTTAAAACACAAGATTTTATTTTGAATTAGTTGGGGGTGGGGTCAATTCTGGAAGAAACCACATTTGTTACAAATTTTGTTGAAGCTAAGAGATCTATGTTAAATTACATGCGTTGGCACTTGCTGAAGATTGAGGATTGAGGATTTTTTGAATATGTAATTGAATGTCCTTTCTGTAGTCACGCGTGTGATGGTAAGTAAATTGAAACATCATCCACCTGCACGGGCCTCCACTATGTAGCCTGCATGCATGATTTTGAAATGGGATCAAGAATCCTGCTGCACTAAGGGAAATGAAACATAGTCTACCTGCACAGGCCTCCACTGTGAAGCATGAGTTTTAAAATGGAAGAAAGAATTAGGAATTCAATGGAACATCATGATAGTATTTGGTTTAATAAATTTGTAAGGGGTATGGTTTTGAGAAGCTGAAGGGCAAATGTGAGTAGCCAGGTAGATTTTTCTTCTCCCAATCATTGTACCACGTATATTATAAATGCTGTATTTAGGGGCATGCCTGCCCTGGAGTGAATAAGAATAATTTTTTTAACTTATTTTAAAACTTGTACTGCTCTGTGGTCCTTGCTGGTTCTTCTTTTCTACTGGCTTCTGGGTTTATGGAGTTTGTTCTTATGGGCTCTTTTCTGATTGACTGGTAATTCCTGGGCTGTCCTTTTTTTAAATGTTTGTGATCTGATTTACTTGGGGACCTAAATGGGTGGCTACTTCTTTCACTCCCGACTCTGACCATTGAAACACAAACTCCAAAGCAGTAACAGGTTAACATCAACCCAAAATATTGAATTTTTAGATTTTAACTGGTGTCGGCTTATGTTTTTGGGAAAAATGTTTTTCTGAATTTAATGTCTATTGAGGTTTTTTTTAATCATTCGGGGACTGTATTACAATAAGGGTACACCTTTAACTAGTTGCATCAGGAACAAACAGGGATAGGATATACCCTCTTACTTATAATGCGCTCTCCACAGGGCAGCTCTGAACTCACGCTGTTCTTGAACCAGTGCATTAGTGAAAGACGGGCCTGCTGACTCAAGCAATAGGTCTGCCTTTCACAATGAAAAACGCAACTTGCTGTACTTTCATGTGAGAGAGCAAAGCCCTGCAGATGCGAGCACTAAGTGAGTGCAGCTGAATGCAGAAGGATGGGTCATGAGAGGGAATGGGTCCTTGGTGAACGCACAGACTTACGCACCTCTGTGTAGAGCACAGCCAGTGCACCACCTAACACCCCTTTTGCCTTGCACACGCCCAGAATACAGTGAGGGCACAGAGGGAAACGGTTTTCCTCATTTGCATAGGGCCATGCACATGAGGGAACATCCCGTTAAGCTAGTGCCAGCGCTTTAACACAGGGGTCTGTTCAAGTGTCTGCAACTCCTTCTTTAATACTAAAGTAACCCAGTGCCTAGGGGTACAGGCACAGCTGCACCCCCAGGGTACACTACATATTAATGAGCCTGGTGGTTATTTTGTCAAATTTGTACTGTTTTAAGTAAGAAATATGTGACTGTCCCAATTTCTAAACATAAAAACACAATGATATACAAAAATACATTCCTGAGTGGGTTAAACTCTAAACAATTCACTGCCATATTCATGAGTCCTTACCACATTATTCTTTCTTTAAAATAAACAATACATTCTCGGCACACAAACCTTCAACAGTCATTAAATGGCACATACATTATCATTTTGTTCAGACGAATAAGTTACTTACCTTTGATAACTCTCTTTCTGGTGGATAATCGATCTAACTACAGATTCCTCACTTTAGAATACTCCCCAGGTACCAGACTAGATTCAGAAATCTTTTTCAAGCAGTATTCCTGCATGCAGCATTGCTCTGCATTAGCTCCATACCTCCCCAGGAATGATCAAGTGCCAGCTCAGCATGCTGACAGGAGTTTCTTGTTTTTCCCTTCCTGCACCCTCAGAGGTAGAGCATGAACAGTTACTGGTACCAGTGTGCTGAATATTAACTTGAGACCTTTTTAGTTTTTAATAGAGGCCACTCGACTGAACGGGGAGGTGGGAAGGCAGTGAGGAACCCGTGATTAGGTAAGAGTATCTACCATAAAGAGCATTACCAAAGGTAAGTAGCTTGTTCTTCAGATGGATACTTTGAACCGCAGATTTCTCACTTTAGAACAGATACCAAAGCAGTAACTCATCAGGTCCCCAAGTCCTTCAAAAAAGTGTGTAAAATCCTTCTCCCGCTGGACTTAACTATCAAGGCAGGAGTTCTTCTTGAACATGTGCACAGACGCACAAGTTACTTACTTGTGTAACAATATATCTGTAAGAGACATTAGTTAGTGATTGATTCCTTACCTTAGACTATCCCCAGGCGTCAGGCTGGATCCTGATAGTTTTTCTGCTTAGCAGTACCTCTGCGCACCTGTAGTTGGCGTCCTGCGGCTCCGCGTCCGACACTGGTGTCGTGGGCGCTGAGATGACGTCATGGAGAGTACGTAGGCGCCACCCATGCGCGCTGCCGTCAGTTCTGTACACAACTATTCCGCGCTGAAACGCAGAGCCATGCCAGAGACCGACAATTGGTGCATAAAACTGGGGCCCTAAAAGGGGATAACAACCCCAGTAATCAGTTCGCAGAACTAGTAGGATGGGCGGGGCGGTAAGGAATCTATCACTAACTAATGTCTCTTACAGATATATCGTTACACAAGTAAGTAACTTGTGCATCTGACACGTCAGAGATAGATTCCTTACCTTAGAATAGATACCCCAGCAATACCAAACCTGGTGGAGGGTCTGCGAACAGGATTACACCTAAAAGTCACGGAGCACAGAATGGCCAAAGAAGCCATCTCTCCGGACCTGACTGTCAAGGCAGTAGTGCTTGGTAAACGTGTGCAGCCAGGCCCACGTATCTGCCTGACAAATATCCTGTAAGGGGACACCGCGTCCCAAGGCAGAAGTGGCTGCATTTGCCCTGGTCAAATGGGCACGCAGCCTCACAGGAGGCTCCTTCCTCGCCAAGGAGTAACACACTTTGATGCACAAAACGACCCACTGGGAGATGGTCCGTTTGTGCACAGCCCAACCTTTTTTATCGCCCACGTAGTCAACAAAGAGCTGATCATCCACCCGGAACTGCTGTGTATGCTGCAGATCGAATGCAAGCACACGTTTTGGGTCCAGACGGTGGAGCCTCTCTTCCTCCCTTGAAGTATGCGGAGGCGGAAAGAAGGTGGGCACAGTGATGGTCTGCCCGATGTGAAAGGGTGTAACAACCTTTGGGAAGAAAGAAGGACGGGTCCTCAGAACCAACTTGTTCGGATGAACAGAAAGGAAAGAAGGCTTGAAAGAAAGAGCCTGGAGCTCACTCACTCTCTTGACAGAGGTGATAGCCACCAGGAAAGCAGTCTTGAGAGCAAGAAGACGTAAGGGACATTTATGAAGGGCCTCAAAGGGAGCACATATCAGAAAAGTCAAGACAAGATTCAAGTCCCACTGAGGCATTATGTAGGGCACCGGTGGAAACGTATGAGTAATGCCTTTAACGGAACGGTTAACAACCAGGAACTTAAAAAGAGAAGGCTGATCTGGAAGACATAGAAAGGTAGAGATGGCCGAAAGATAACCTATAATAGTGCTCAGAGTAGAGCCCTGCTGGGCCAAAGAGAAGGAACAGAAGAACCTCAGAAAGAGGGGCAGAAAGGGGATCCACAGCTTTCGCTGTGCACCATGCCACAAATCTGTTCCACCTACAGGCGTATACCGTCTTGGTGGAGGGACGTCTAGCTGCCAGAATGACATCACAGACTTCGGGAAGAAGATTGAAAGGTGTCAACTGTCGCCGCTCAATCTCCACGCATGGAGGTGGAGGCTTGACAGGTTCGGGTACAGTCCCCTGCTGCTGTGACAAAAGATCCTCCAGAAGAGGCAGACTGATCGGGGGATCGCTGCTCATACTGAGTAGCTCGGGATACCAAACTCTTCGAGCCCAGTTCGGGGCCACAAGGATGCGCCTGATCTTCTTCATCACTCTGGGCAGAAGTGGTATAGGCGGAAAGGCGTACAATAGACCGCAGCTCCACGCGACGAAAAGCGTCTCAGAGTGAGTGCAGCCTTGGAAATTTCAACACGCAGAAATGATGACATTGCACGTTCTCTTCGGTGGCGAATAGATCTAACCAAGGCTCTCCCTACTGCTGAAAGAGACCTTGAGCCACATCGGAGTTTAGACGCCATTCGTGATCCATCAAGCACCGGCAGCTGAGTTTGTCCGCTCTGGTGTTCAGAGAACCTGCCAGGCTCTTCGAGCAGTAGTAGCATTCCCCACCCCAGCTCCTTGAGACCCTCACGGGTGAGTAGTGAGCTTTACAAATGATATGATTGATTGATTACAAATGATATGATTGATTGAACCACCAAGGTAATGCCTTGATGTTCCATCCATGTCCAGAGGCGCAGAGCCTCCAGACAAAGGGTTCAGGACCCAATCCCACCCTGTTTGTTGCAATGCAAAGGGTTGCTGTTCAGACGTCAAAATCAGTATCTCTATCAATATCCCAGGTCTTCGGTATACGCCAAATCCCTGTGTAGCCGAGTATGCTAACATCGGTGTTAGTGTACTCTGCTACAAAGGGATTAGGTGGCGACCTATTTTTGAGAAGGAACCTGAACTCAGAGGTTTGAAGGCTGGGTATACTGAAGACCTGGGATATTGATAGAGATACTGATTTTGACGTTGCCTCGACAGGAACCCTTTGTGGGTTGGAAGTATCACCACAAATCGAAAGACTTTACATAGGAGACATAGGCTTGAGAAAGTCGCGGGATAACCTCCCCGTTTGCGACGGGCCTAAGGAGGGTAGGGGTGTGGTGTGTGTGAGGGGTGTGTGTGTGTGTTTATTTTTGCCAGGGCAAAAAGAAAAGGCAGAACAGCCATCTTGAACATATTGTAACACCCATCGGCCCAAAGTGATTGTTTGCCACCCTGGGAGGAAATTATGAATCCTGCCCCCCTACTGAATGGGTTTGCACCACTAAGGGCAACATAAAAAGGGCTGGTGGTTGCTGCACAAGTAGAAGAGGAATGGAGAGAATGATGATCTGGTTGGCCTGTGCGCAAACTTCCAGACCCATGTCAAAAAGCTTGAAACTTCTATGGTGACTGCTGTACTACCTGGCGAGGCTGCCTTTGCCTATATGTAAGACCTCAGGAATAGCCTAGGATTTTTTCTTTTTTTTTTGTAAATCTTTTTTTACTATTATGAAACATATCGACATTACAGTTCACTTTTCAGCATGAGCAGGAGACCATATACCTTCCAATGTTTCAAACCTGGAGTAGTAGTTTCATTGGTTCAATAGATTAGCACGAGCCTTCTCGTACTAATCCACTTAAGTTCTTTATTGGAACAACAACGAACAAAAGGTGGATTTGCTTTGTTTGATCAGCACATCTACAAAAAGATATTTCCCTTGTTAAGAGTTCAAATATTATACATTAGACACACTCTGTGGGAGTGCTGCTCTGGTATCGTGCTTATCCACCTGAAAGCAACAATCCACGATATCCTACTCGCTCAAGGTGGGACGGAATGTCGTACACAAATTATAACAAAAGTACCAGCGCACATCCCTTCTAGTTGCTATTATCCAAATGGCATTCAGCCACGGCAATCCAAAAAACAAGTTTTTTCTTACTCTCCTTTTAGTCCTCAAAGACATGTACAATGTTCGTTATGATTCAAAGGACATTTATTAATAATTTCTTTCTTTTGCCACACCGTCACAGCCGACGCGCGTTTCGCCCTCCGCGGGCTTTTTCAAGGCAAAGAAGTTGTATGGTGAGCAAAATAGATTGGCAGTGGTCAGAGTATCATATGGCCTGTTGGGCACTGATCCTTTGAATCTTTTATCTTATGCACCATAAGTTGAGCGTGTCGAGTATAGGGTTGAATACTCCGTTCTTTAATTAGTGCAACGGTTAATGCACACTACATGGAGCCATGATACGTTCCATCGCCGTGGCGTGTTATCCAGCGTTCGTGTGTAGTCCTTTCTGCAGCGTTGACTTTGGTTCCCTTTTCAGCATGAGCAGGAGACCATATACCTTCCAATGTTTCAAACCTGGAGTAGTAGTTTCATTGGTTCAATAGATTAGCACGAGCCTTCTCGTGCTAATCCACTTAAGTTCTTTATTGGAATGTTGTTAGTGATTTGTATATCCAACAGTCAGTTATGTCCTTATGTTCTGCCCTGCTGGTCGCTGCGCAGCATTTGTCCCGAATAAAGTAATGACTTTAAACACTATATTCTGTGATGTACCTAATTACTACAGAATAGTGTGGCAACGATCGGTTTGAGAAGAGACAAGTGCCAGATTAACCAACGGAAAGAGGAAATACTAAACGCTTACCTTCTGGAGCAAGACGGAACCTGACGAGGCTACTTCTGTTAACTTCACGGCATACCGAAAGGTACTTTATTCTATAACATTTAAAGGATTTTCCTTTAGAGGCACAGGCAGGCAGTGGGAGGTGTTATTAAGATTGAGACGCAGTTTTGGTCTCCGTTTCGTCACTGGAACGCAGCTGAACCGCAGTGTGACGTTCTACGTGCTTCGTACAGGAGCCATTTTTTTTTTTTAATAAAAAAAAACAACTATCTTCATTTTCAAAATCTTATACAGGGTGCGCCATCTGCAGTCCCAGGGCCGGCAGCTGGTACTAAGCAGTCACATCATTAAATTCCGACACAGCCTGTAGGCCGACATCCCAGAGGCTCGGCGGCGTTCAACAACTATCCAAGGCACTATGGTTCCAGGTATGTTCAAAGTGGAATTGCTGTAAAATCCTCACATTACATGTGCCATCATTATGTGTGTTGCTCACAATTCTTTAACCCGCTAGTCCCAGAAAACCGCAGGCTATGCACACCCTTAGTTTGAAACAGTTCCCCTAAATTCTACCCCAACTACCCCTCCCACCCGCAAACCGCCAGCAGTTCTCCTGCCCAAGTTGCCTCTCAGAGTAATAGTATCTGACCACCCTCCTTCAAGGAAGGGGGGGGGGGGGGGGGGGGGGGAGAGTGAATCGCTCAACCTCCTATTCTCCACCCCTGACCTGCAGATTCCCCCGGATTGGCTCCCAGGCAGCGCACCCCGCTCACCCCCAGTGTGGACCCTGCACCCCGGCTCCCCTCCTCCCGCAGAAACCTCTTTTCTCTGCCCTAGTTCTCTCTACTATGTGCCATCCCCAGCCCCAGTGCAGTCCCCCCATCATGTTCCTCAAGTGTATTCAGCTCGTCGGTGTCCCCATCCTGCTCGGTCTCTTCCTCCACCTCGCCAGCACTAATATATGTTTGATACAGTGTCCAGAAGTTCTTGGGCCGACTCTTGGGGGGGGGAGCAGTTCACTATATGCAGTACAGCATATCCCTAGCCCATCTCTTCTTAGTGGGTAGTGGGCCCCTCATCCAACAGGCGGCTATTACTCGCCTGGCGATCAACAAGGCCCTGTCAGTCAATCGCCTCAGTGCTACTGGTAAGGTTTTCGAGTATCCCAGCAGAGCTAGTGCCGGGTCGGCTGCAATCTCTACACCTAGTATCAGACCAAGTTCCGAGAACACTTCCCCCCAGAATTTGCTGACACCGAGACAGCTCCAGGCCATATGGAGAAAGTCAGCCGTTGGCGTGTGGCAGCGTTCGCACTCCGGGGATCGCCGCAACCCTTACCTGTGTAATCTCTCCGGGGTATAGTAGACACGGTGTAAATATTTAAAATGCACTAATCTGTGCCTCCCGTTCAAAGACAACCTTTTGGTGCTGAGGCAACAATACCTCCACATCTCGTCCTCTATTTGTATTTTTAGGTTGTGCTGCCATTCCGTCCTAGCTTTGGAAAACTGGGGCTTCTTGTGACGGGCTCCCAGCTTGTTTAAGTTAGTCACTAGCTTACGTGAGGACACTGTTTTAATCACATAGGTGAGTTCCGGTTCCATCAGGCCCGGGCCCAAAAGGTCCCGCAGTGCGCCCCGGACTCTATGATACTGGAAGCGTGTTAAGAGTGAGTTGTCCGTCTGCGGGAGGGATAACTGCTCCCATGTCCTCACCACCCCGCCCTCGAACATGTCCTCTAGTTTTGAGATTCCCAACTTGTGTAATGTTCTTATGACTCCCCTCTCTGTCAGCAGGGGGAGCCATACCGCCCATTCAACTCGCATTTGCGGGGAATACAGCAGGTCACAGTCCTGCGCTCGCGCTAGTTCATGCCAAGCGTGGTTCGTTGTCTTTATGGAGTCCAGTATGCCTACACCACGATCCACTGGGAGGCAGACCGTTGCTGGCAACGGTAAAGGTTCCGCGAAGAGACGCTCGAGTATGACGTGTGGGATCTGCGGGTTTCCATGTATCCATGTATGCAGATGCGCTGCCTGTGCTATCCTATAATATCTTTCCATGTCTGGAGCCCCTAGCCCCCCCATCTCGTATGGCAATGTCAGGATCTTTCACTGTATCCTAGGGTGTTTGCCCCCCCACGCAAGTCAAATAAGTGCCTGTGTCAGTGGTTTGAAAAACACCTTCGAGAGGACCACCGGTATGTTCATAAACAGGAACAGAAATCTCGGTAAAACCACTATTTTCATGATGGCGATCCTGCCCAACAGTGACAGGGGGAGTTTGCACCATTTGTCAATGTCATCTACCAGCCTGGAAAAGGCGGTGCCGTAATTCCCCCGAATCAGTATTTCAGGATCCGTGTGGAGCTGTATCCCCAAGTATCGAACCGGGTCCGTGGACCACTGCAGGGGATATTCCATCTCAAATGGTCTGGTGACTGGGGTTAACGGGAACGCCACTGATTTGGCCCAATTGACCTTCAGCCCCGATAGTGCCCCAAACCTCACTACCTCTCTGAGCACTGACTTAAGATTCGTCTCCGGGTCGCGAATGTACAGCAGGGTGTCATCAGCGTACGTGGAAATGCCTATCTTGTACGTTGGAAAAATTGATGCCCTCGGTAGCATGATATTCCCTAATCGCACAGGCCAGGGGTTCAGCTACCAGTGTGTACAATAAGGGGGAAAGAGGGCACCCCTGCCTTGTCCCTCTGCTGATTTCAAAAGGGTCAGTGACAGTGTTTCCCATCCGCAACCTGGCCGTGGGTCTATAATACAGCGCCCCCAGCATTTGCAGGAAGGGTTCGCCCAGTCCCAGCTTCCGCAATACTCTCAGCATGAAGGGCCACTCCACGGAATCGAAGGCTTTCTCTATGTCGAGGAATATAGCCAACGCCTTGTTTTCCTGCCGTACATGCTGCATTGTTCCCAACACGATTCTGATATTGTACGTTAGATTCCGTTCCGGAACGAAGCCGGCCTGCTCCGGCGTCACAAGGTCAGGGACGAGCAGCGCCAGCCGCGTGGCTATCACTTTGGCATACAGCTTGGCGTCCACGTTAATCAGGGAAAGCGGTCGGTAGGAGCCGCAGGCGTCTGGGGGTTTCCCGGGCTTCAAGATCGTGATCAGCAGAGCCTCGCTCATGGTGGGAGACATGGTACCGTCCGCGCAAATATCATCAAAGAGGGTAATCAGGCGTGGCATTAGTTTGTCTATAAAGGTCTTGTTGAAGCCTACAGTGAGGCCGTCTGCCCCCGGGGCGCTACTCGCACGCATCCCTCCCAGTGCCTCCCGTATCTCATCCTCCTGTACCGGCGTCGCCAGAAATTCCCTCATCGCGTCCGTCAAGAAAGGCATCCTGATGTAGCTGAGGTAGTCATCAATCTCCTCTTCCATATGGGAGGATTTTGACTTAAAGAGATTGGCATAATAACTTTTTAACTCAGCAATAATCTCTGTCTCGTCCGTAAGAACTTCCCCAGTAACTGATGTCAATTCGTCTATCACCAGGGGCTTCCTTTCCTGTCGCATTATTCTGGCTAGTAATGACCTAGGCCTGTCTCCCTCCCCGTAGACCCTTGCCGTAGCATACTTGCCCATATGTTGCACCTTCCTATCAGCTTCCTCATGGTAGTCAGCTATTAGTGTTTTGAGCTGATCGGCGGACTCCGCATCCGGGCTGTTTCGCCGCTTCGCTTCAAGGTCCTTTAGTTGGGCTTCGAGGTTTTTCAACCGTTGTCTAATGGCTTTGAGAACACTGGAGTGTTTGGCCATGGCCATCCCTCTAATGTAAGCTTTGAACGTGTCCCATACGGTCTGGAAACTATCAACAGTGCCCAGATTGGTATCAAAGAAAGTGTCGTCAATGTCTTCCGCTAGTTCCCCTCTGAACACTTCATCTAATAGAGAGTAAGGCGGGAACCTCCAGGTAAATGGGGGTATTCTTTTCGTCGGGTCACCAGGGTCAAAAGCAGGGGGGAATGGTCCGAGAGTGTACGAGGCAACACCACACAACCCCTGATACCGGGAAGCACCGACTGTGAGGCCGGGAAATAATCGATGCATGTGTGTATGTTGTGAAAGGCCGAGTAGTGCGTAAACCCTCCCTGAGTGGGGTGTCTGGTGCGCCAATCATCAGCAAGGTCTAGTCTCACCATTTCAGCCTGCATGAGGAGGGCCGCAGCCGCTGGCCTGCGAGTCGGCCCCCTAGATCTGTCCACATCTGGGTCGAATACAAAATTGAAGTCGCCTCCCCATAGCATTTTAGATGTCTCATAAGAACGGCAGCGCGCGGACAAGCCCGCGTAGAACTCAGGGTGGTCGTAATTGGGCCCATATACATTAACAACTACAAGGTTGTGCCTTTTACCCACACATCTTGCAATCAGATAGCACCCCTCTGAATCTGCTTCAATCAATGTCAGCTTTAATTGGTATCGTGGGTTGACCCATGTAATCACCCCTCTAGAGTGTGTGGTGAATACCGCTGCTAGGCTGGTATCCCTTATGCCCTTAGTATTGAGCATCTTGCTCTGAGAAGGGAGGTGTGTCTCCTGTATGAGTGCGAGATCAA
Organism: Lissotriton vulgaris; assembly: GCF_964263255.1. NCBI lineage: Eukaryota > Metazoa > Chordata > Amphibia > Caudata > Salamandridae > Lissotriton > Lissotriton vulgaris. Next base: position 722,691,293 of record NC_141689.1, on the reverse strand, counting down.
TAAGATGTCTATGCAGATAGTTCAATACCTTCCGTAGTTTGCGATGATCATTTAGCCCTCTCACATTCCAGGTTAAGGCCTGCAGTGTGTCCGGACCGCTGTCAACAGCCGCCCGCCTATGTCAGCCATCCCATTGGTGCAATCAGAGTGGCAGCGAATAGCATTACCTCCCAATCTTCAAACAGTCTCTGCAGGTCTACATCAATATCAACGTTACTTCTACAATTAAACTCGGGCGATACTCTGCATGGCGTAACTTTCAGTTCCCCCTGAGTACAACAACAACATCCCTCAACTTGCACTACCCCCCACCCACTGCAGACCACCCCCAAACTGGCCTGACAGGACCCAATCCCACCCTCCAACTTCCTACATGCTAAGATGTCCTGAGTTTCCCCATGTGAAGCCCACCTAGGGGCGGTAGGAGCTATAAGCGCTAGGGCAGAGTTCGCCACAAGAATCACACAATAGTTCCACATCTGTGTCCCGTGCGACTTTGGCCCCAAACGCCATCACCCCAGTCAATATTATTCAACGGGCGGGCAAACCAGAGCACGGCGTGTGACCACTCAGGGTGACATCCATACAGTTCCCTCCACCTTCCCACCATATATCTCTGGATTCAATGTTCTATGGCGGTGAGGGAGGGGCACATAAGGATAATTGGTACATATCAAAATGAAGTGATCTCACCCAGCCGTCAATCGTCAGGAGATCGCAGGATGCTTCCGTCTCTTCGCTCCTGCATGTCAGCTCACCAAAGAGTCTCGTTAATGCAGCAGATCAGCAGCATGGCACTCTTCAGTGTCTGGTGCTCCGAAGTCTAGCCACGCTGCAGGCCCCTTGGGTATTATTCCTGTTCATCCAGAGTGCTGCTTTCTGCTTGGTCTCCGGTCGATCTGTGTGGACTGTTCCTCTGTTCCTTGGTCCATTCCTTTCGCGATTTCTGAAGTTCCTTCGGATCAGTAAAGAAGTGCGAGTGCCCCCGTCTATTGATCCGCAGTTTCGCCGGGTACAGCATTGCGTAGTCGAGGCCCAACTCCCGTAATTGTTTCTTGTATGGAGCAAAGTGTCGCCGTTCCTCCTGAACCTTTGCCGTGAAGTCGGGGTACAGGGAGATCTCCATACCTTCAAACTGCAGCTTCCCCTTGACTCTGGCCACCCGCAACGCCGTGTCACGATCTCTATAATTCAGCAATTTCGCTATTATCGGCCTTGGCGGCGCTCCAGGGCGTGGTCGCGGGCCCAGCGTGCGATGCGCTCTCTCAACGATAAACATCGGGGAAAAGACATTGTCTTCCAGCAGTGTGACCAGTAGCTTCTCTACAAACAGTTCCATCCTCCCTGTTTGTGTTGTTTCTAAAATCCCCGTAATGCATATATTCGAGCGCCTCGAGCAGGCTTCCAAGTCTTCGGACTTATCCTGAATGACCTCTAGGAGCCTGGAGAACTGTTTGCAGTCCTTATCCCACTCCGTCTGCGCCTCCTCCACCTCAGTGAAACGTCTCTCAGACATGTCGAGTCTCTCTGCATGTTTGTCGACCCTCTCTGACATGCGGTCCATGCGGTAGGTGAGCGCGTCAATCTTCGTGCCGATGGATGCCATGCTATCTTGTAGTCCCTTCTCCATAGACACAAGTATGTCCTTGATGTCGGCGTACAGCGTGTTTTCCGGGCCCGTGATCCTTGTAGGTGGGTCAGGCACCGGCTCTTTAGAGACCTTGGTCCTGCGCTGTTCGAACGCTAGTTTCGTCTGAGTCCTGTCGTTTTTGCCCATAGCTCGTTGTTGGGAGCGGCCTGAGCCTTGCCTCTCAGGTAGTGAATCCGCGTTTGCAATGACCAAGGGCAATGGGATCACAGTGGTGTTCTCACCTCACCTTTCAGGTTCTACGTCGCCACCTACTCAACACTGCTCCAGGATCCACTGACAATGCTAAACCGCTCCGTCGCAGTCAGCTCCTCCACTCCGCTGTTGGGCGGGCTGTGCCTGCAGGACTCTATTAGTGCGGCTGAGGCCCGACCACCCCTCCCAGAGAGCACATGTTTCCCGTTGTGCTGGTATGCAGGTACCCCCAGGACTGCTGGTCGCACCCACCACAGGTGTGTTTCTACCGGGGCCCAAGGGCGGGGTGTCTGTCGCGCGTCCTCCTGTAGTGCGTTCGGGCCTTTCCCACGAGGCCTTACAACTGTTAGAGCACCCCCCTAAGTACGCTCAGCAGGGCGACACCTCCCCGAGCGCCACAGCACCGCAATCCCAATGGGGGGGGAGGCCAGGCCGCAAAAGCAATAGGAAACGTTTTGTTCCTGCTAGATATTGTTAGTTTAATATTCTGTAACTATTGTTTGTTTCAATTGTGTTTTTCTTTGTTTTTATTAATTTTTGTTTTTTCTATTGCTTGTTTTGAAAAGGAGGAGGATAATGTAGTAGATTCATTGGTTCAATAGATTAGCACGAGCCTTCTCGTGCTAATCCACTTAAGTTCTTTATTGGAATGTTATTAGTGACTTGTATATCCAACAGTCAGTTATGTCCTGATGTTCTGCCCTGCTGGTCGCTGCACAGCATTTGTCCCGAATAAAGTAATAACTTTAAACACTATATTCTGTGGTGTATCTAATTACTACACCTGGGTTACAGAGTTTGAAATCACTATAAACAAGATGTGTCCATTAGGGGTTTACAAGAGTCTTGCATCAGTCATGGGTATTGGCGGGGTACAGATATTTCCTATAAAGGAGTTCCAGGGCCACATATACCGATTTTTCCCGGAACATGTACCAGTCCAAATCTTCCTTCCATTTCCCTAGCGCTGGCGGTTGTTGAGCCCCCCAATTTTGTGCTATGTTTCTTTTAGCCACAATTACCACCATAGTTGCCCAGTGCTTTGTATAAAAGGTCAGGTCTGTTGGCTCCCAAACATTTAGGAGGAACCTGTACGCCTCAGGCTGCAAATCGACTGCAAGCATCTCTCGGATAGTGCGGTGTATAGCACACCAGTATGTTTGTATGTGTTCGCATTCTCATATAATGAGGATAAATATGCCCACCTCCCCACACCTACGCCTGCACTCTCCGCTTTCTATTCTGCCCATACGAACCAAGCCTGGCCCAGTGATGTAAATTCTATGCAGAATTTTTAACTGCACTAAACGTAGCCTTGCAGGGATCGCTACTTCTCTAGGGGAGAAGACTGCTTCTCGCCAGTCTTCTTTGTCCAATTCTATGCGGCCGTTAACCCATTTTTCTTTAAGGGACAGGAGCGGGTCTTCCATATTGTTTGATTTACAAAAATTATTAGAGAGATGGATTTCTCGGGAAGATGGCCATTAAGTATTCTATCCTCAAGGGGGGATGCGTCGGGAAGGGAGCACTTACTAGTTAGGTGGGTGTGGAGAGCATGTCGGACCTGAAGATACCTATAGTGCTCAGTGTCTGCCAAGCAATATTGTTGTTGAAGAGAGGCAAAGGGGAGGATTTCATCCTTGACCCAAAGGTCCTTGATCTGGGAAATACCGATTAGGTCCCATTTGTCAAACCCTTTAGTGTGCCATAGCCTCCTTAGCTTTTCGGAGTCGCCAGTATGAGCCTACAGTCCCATCCCAGGTACTTATTAACCTCGTGCCACACGTGGACTGAGTGTGCTGTCGGACCAGTGAGGGAGTATTTACGGGGCTCTGATATGATCCCCACCTGGAAGGAGCCATCTGTCCATGGCGTACCCTGGATCATCTGGACGACCATATATCCCTTGGTTTACTGCAGTCAGATGGGCTGCCCAATAATATTTCCTCAGGTCAGGGAAGTTCATGCCACCGTCGTACCAGTTGAGGGTAAGTTTAGCTAGGGCAATCCGAGGTATGCCGTCCCATAAGAGAGTTCTTTGTAGTGTTTCAATCTCTTTGAAGTATGATTTAGGAACTGGATCCATTGAGTTCTGCAGGGCATAGAGGAAACTGAGCAGAGCCACAATTTTAAAAAGAACAACCTTGCCCAACAAAGAAAGAGGCAATGACCTCTGGTGGTTGATATCACTTTTCAACCGCTGAATTGGCGGTAGGAGGTTGTGAGTGAAACGCTCTTATTGCCTGAGCCACCTCATCTTTCGAGTATTCGGACTCAAGGTATTCACGATTCTCATCAGCCAGGGTGGGGAGCACGATATCCTGAAGCAGGGCAATATTGTCTCCCTTGAATACTGCCCCTCCGTAGTGTAAACCTTTTTATTGTGGTCCGCAAACTGGTCAGCTATGTGTTGTGGATCTGTGATAAGTTCGGATTCCTCCCCGGTCAGCTCAGGAAATGGTCGAGCTGCCCATTCCTTTCTATCCAGCGTTGCTATCAACTTCCCTGCCTTGTCCCAGTGCAAATAGTCTACTTTGTGTTTCCCTCCCCTGTGCCTTAGCTCTATCCGTTGCTATTCCTTTAAATTTGTTGTGCTTTAAGTTTAGCAGGTGTACCCTCTCAGGGGTCACCGTATGTTCCAATTCCTCCTCCAATTGAAGCACTTCGTCCTCCGCCCTTACCAAATATTTTTGCATGTCCTTTTTCTTACCCGTTATAAGGGATATGGCTTCCCCACGGATGACCGATTTATAGGCTTCCCATGATGTTTGGGCTGATGGCACAGTTCCCTCATTCTCTAGGAAATAATGATCAGTGGTTTGAGCGATTTTCATTTGAATGTCAGGGTCACGCAAGTACCACAGATTAATGGGAGCAATTCTTCCTACATACATTTGGCCCAGGACCATATGCATCGAAACCGGGGAGTGATCCGAAATGCCCCTACCCAGATGGCGAAAATCTCGAAGATCACCTGCCTGCGTTGCCGGGACAAGGACATAGTCGATACTGGACAAACTATGATGAACACCGGACCGGAAGGTATATTGGGCCCTATCTGGGTTATGCACCCTCCATCCATCTATCAGCACCACGGCCTCAAGGAAGTTAGATAGCCACCTCTGTGCAGGTCTAATGTCCCGAGGGGGGTGACTATTCAGTGCCCCAGAAACCACTGCGTTAAAATCTCCCCCCACAATGAGGAGTCCCCGTGGGAATGAAAGCAGCACCGCACCGATGTCCTTATATGTCTCACTCTGGCCGGGGGGACCATATACTGAGACAAATGTAATAGTCGGGCCTTCCCAGAATCCCGAAATTCCTACATATCTACCCCGATTGTTGGACCATGTGGACAGCGCCGTGAAGGGAAACTATTTCTTGGCTAGTATTCCATCCCCTCTGGAAGCTGATGTAAAACCTGCGTGTGAGACTAATTTGTACCCCCCCCCCCCCCTGTTTATTGCCCGTGTTCCCAATCAGATGAGTTTCTTGCAACAGAACATCATCTAGGGCCTGTGTTTTGATATAATGATGTACCATACAACACTTAATCTTGTCGCCAAGTCCATTGACACTCCAGGTTGCGTTCGGCCCCCGGGGACTCTATCGGCTCTCTCAATAACGAACAATTTTCCCAGCCCCTTAGGTTGTAGGTGTTTAAGGATGAGGTCTTCCACGAAAAGATCTGTGCCCTGCCCTTCTGATTTGTAAATAGCTTGATCCAGCAGGCGCCGCGAACGTCACCGCACTCTGAGTAATTCTTCCCAGTGTAAGTCTCTTCGCCTGTCCCAGGATGCTGTATCACGCACAGATTAGAGTGATACCTATAATTTGCACGTTCCGGTCACTTGCAAATCACGGGCCAAATGGGAGGCTCTCATTCCATTACCACGGCATCGCTCTGGATTTCATGTCGCAGTCATCCTCTTGATCGCCCTCATCAACATGCCATTCCCCGGTTCCTGGGACTCACCTCTGCAGTTTACTTTAAAATGCAGGCGGGGGGAGAGAGATTTAGCCCCAGGCGGCCCGGGTTGGTCAGTCGCTGCTTTAGGCGGGGTTCAGCAGTCTGTCCACTGGAGTGCACAGGCCCGTTTACCATCCGATTTCACACTTGAGGCCCCCGCGCCCACCCCTGGTCTAGGCCCCTAGCAGTCTGAGGTCCATCCTGGACCGCCCGCAGATGTCCCATGTCAATCTCAGCAGGGACACACGTCGGGTGCCCCCGGCACTGGATTTCCCACAGCGGGCTCAATTCGATGATCTTCACTCTCAGCCACGGCCGTCACGCGAGGTCACGGTCTCCTCGTCTCGTTTAGGCCTCACTACGATCACAACCAGATCTCGGATGTTTATTATTTCTCTGGGTCCACAGTCTTGAAATCATGCGCCGGACACCTTCCCCTTCACGGACTGTAGGACTGAGGTGCGGATAATTGTGACGGATACTCAGGGAATTGGCAGAGTTCCGCTAAGCTGCGGCCATCCGCCTCGTGGCTTAACTACGCCCCTCCCTACTCATAGCCTATGAATTTTAGGAATAGGTGTAGAAACTGCATGGCAGAGTGAAAAGACCCTAAGAGTGCTCCATGGCTCTACTTTCTTTAAGGCTCATCAGCGCGGAGTCTGCCTTCCTGCTGAAAAGGCCATCAAAATTGATATCCCTGATGGAGGGCTACTAGTTACAGGAAAATTGTGTCAAGTGCATGCACCCATGTCAACGACGAACACAGGACCAATTGTCCTCTCCAAGCACTCAGTAGAATAGCTCTTATAACATATTTGCCAGTGTCTTGAACGTCATGAATCGTTTGTTCTAAGAGGCCCCAAGATCTTCTGGGACTGCTATAAAACGTTTGCTGGCCATGTCTTGCAGGGTATGTGTTTAACGACCCAGTAAGCATACAGCATTAACCAACAATAATGCCAGATTGTTGGAGGAAAACATACGCTTGACAGACACTGGAGAAGTTGTGGGGAATGAAGTGTTACTCATTTACTGGGTGAGGCTTTTAAAGCTGTTTACAGGAGGAGGATTTGTAAAACAAAAAAACCCGAACTGCCAGAATCCCACCTGTGGAGACTGCCCACCTGACTATTTACAGGTAGGCAAGGAGAGCGCTTTTACCAAGTGGTGATCAAGGTCTGGTGGAGGCCTTAATAAAAGGCAGCAAAGGTTCAGAAGCAGATGGCTCAGAATACAAAATTGATGTCAGGCCATTTATTTTGGTCTCGACTGAGGGCAGCTGCAAATCCAGATCCTCAGCTGCCCTGTGGACCCCCACTGCAAATAAAGGGCTTTCTTCCATTGGTAGTTCAAATGTTGAGGCCAGTCCTGCTTCAGAAGAGGTGTTAGGCCCAATGGCCTCTTGCAAAGCCGTGTCAAAGGCATCATCTATGTAGTAAAGGGGGAGAAACCCATCACCATCATCCTGGGTTGACCTTTCATCTGAATCGGAGCCAAAAAAGAAAACTGAGCATCTGCTGGTGTGTCCACCCTGGTAGAGGCAAGTTGTTGGAGTCTGGGTCTATTAAAACTGGTTGCACTTTTGTAATTTCGTAGAGCATTGGTCGAGATCAAGCTGAAGACAGTTTGGTAACCGACCTAGGTAACCGACATGGGTACAAGTACCAAATGCTCTTTCAGTACTGGGGGAGTCTGTACCAGAATTGACGTGCCTTCGGGAAAGCCTCACTTCCAGCGTTGAGCAGGCAAGGAGCTGTCTACTTGCTACGAAGATGCATTGGGCCTCAAAGGTTTCTCAAGAGTGGGGGTCTACCACTTCGGATTGCCAACACATTCCTACCACGCTTATTTCCACCATTTTTTGGGGGGGAACATCCTGAGAATTACTCCGAAGCGCAAGGTCTATACCCCAAGACTGAAATGGTGCTTGGCAGTCCAGGACTTCTAGAATGGAAACAGGCCCCTTCAAGGATGACGCACACTGTGTCATGCAAAGGTCGGCCTGTTTCAGAGCTCCTGTCTACTTTCGCTTTCAGGTTGCAAGCAGCACATGTAGGCCAGAAGTGGCCTCTTTAGTGCCAGTCTTGGGGTCCTCTCTTGTCAGTGCAGATAACCCCGGTCTTTCTGCTCCTCCAACTGTTGATGACACCCATCCCATACCCCTCATCTTCTCTGTGGCCTCCCTACACTCTGTTTAGAGAAGGTACCTCCAGAAATATGTGCTTTTGAGGCACTTTGGGAGTCCACTCCTTACAGGGTTTTTTTTCTCGCTGGTGGCAGTACACTGCCAAGTGTGCAGGCCATGTTCATTTGATGACAGTTACCCTTCTTTGGGCAAGTACCCCCCCCCCCCATTCTAAAGAGACAATGGCTTCATGGCAGTCAGAATCTACCATGGACATTTTCCACCTAATAGACTTCTACCTGCAGATAATGTTCTGGAGAGATGTAGGAAAGTAGCCCTTTTTGACATGGTCACCCCCACGTTTCGCCTGGTAACTGATGTGACTTCGAATGGAAGTGCATTGGGTTCCTGCTAACCAGGTCCCCAGTTCCAGAGCTATTTCCCAAATCTGTACAATTGTTTCCTCAATTGGTAAAACCTTTATCACCTCTATAAGTCCCTAGCAAATGATACCCCGGTACCTAGGGTTAAGAAGTACTACAAAAGGCCCCGTAAGGGGAGCAGCACGAATTGTGCAACCATAAGGGACCCCTCACCAAGCACACTGCGATTGCAGGCTGCGTATTTTGGTGCAGATTAAAGTGAAAACACGGCATGTCACACATCTTTGTATGCCATGTCCCCTAACACTGCATGTGATATTCAGGAGTCACCCCTACAACACGCCTGACAGCCCTAAGGCAGGGTGCTGAATATTACATGTGAAGGCATACCTGCATGAGCACATATGCCCCTGTGCTGGTCAGTCATAATACTGCCAGTGGAAGAGGAGAGGGAAATCATTTTAAAACCTGTGCTGGATACTTGTGAAAAAAGTCCCCCAGCTACAGGAGGGCTTCACTGAAAATAGGGGGGTTTGGTATCAAACATCTTCCATTGACAAACCCACACTGATTTCTGTGATGGATTTACCAATACAGGCACCCAGAGGGCATGTTAGAAGTGCCCTCTGAAAACCTACCATTCTCTGGTGTGCTCCCTGACTGATTTCTGCCAGCCTGCCACCCGAAACACTGTTCTGACCTCCTAGGGAGAGAGCCTCTGCTCTTAGGAGGCCCCGAACAAAAGTCTGTACCGGATGAGGGTATAACCCCCTGTCCCACAGGATGGGCTGCTAACTAGCCTTCTACACCGGCAAGTTTCAAAGAGCAGCTGCCTTTAGAAAGCGAATCTGGCTCACCTCACAGGAGAGAAAGCCCCCCCCCCCCTTGTCCATGACCCCCTAGGCACCTGGACAGACAGGGAAATTAGTTAGTCAGGTAGGCATGCCATCTCTAGGCTAGTACCACCCTTGGGGTGGGCTACACTGAGGTGAGTATCGTTTTTTAGAAATAGCCATCTTTGTGATGGCATACAAAGGAATTCTGGGACAGAAGTTTGCCCACATCCCACTGGAAGTTGTCATATAGGGGGCGTAGTGACCCCAAGCGTCAGTGCCCATTGACTGCTACCCTACAATCCCCTAATGCCTCTAAATTCAGTATTTATGGGAGCAGAGAAGCACATCCTTGTGACTGAAGAGCCACAAAAGCAAAGAGGAGAGAAGAACCAGCGGACCTGGTATCAACCCTTCCACCCGGTCTGCCTCCCTTGTCGAAAATTAAGCCATAGTCGATTTGTCCTGTAGCTGTTGGGAGGAATGCCTGCCTTCGATAATGACCCAATACCTCCTGTGAACAGAGAATCTGTTCCCCCAGCATTCTGCTTAAACTCCGCAGCAAAGACTCTGAGGCATCCGGAACCATTCAAACACAACACCTGAAGCCACCACTGCACCCATTGTTCCTGGTCCTCGATAAAGTGGGCAAATGGTGTCAACAAGGTCCCCCAGCCCTCCAGAGTTAGAGTACATCGTGGTTTTGTCCCTCATGGACCCTTCGACGACACTGGCAGCCTCTGCACACAGGCCTCCTCTACTGCAATTGCTCCTGGTAAGAAAACCAGACGCTAATCCCACCTCTGCATCCGTCATCCCTGGGTTGTGGAGAAGAGGACCAAAGGTGTCTCTACGTCCCGAAGCATCGCAAGGCAGGAGCTCCTCTGATGGTTAAGCCTGATTGGCCTTCCCTCAGAGCCTGCAGTCTCTTTACGCAGAGACCGATTTCTATAGAATAACACTGGGCTTGCTACACTGATTGGCTAGAGCAAGCCCATTTCCACTTCCAAGTAAACCTCTGAACTCTTTACATGGTGTATCAGATTGATTTATGACATAAAGAACCAGCTTCCTACAGGAGACCAGCCTTTACACCACCAGGGTCTTCCTGGCACAGGTATCCCTCAGAGTAGTGACTGGACCCCGCTTACTGAGGCTCTTTGGAATTTATTCTTAAAACTCTACAGGATCACCAGCCTACATTTTGAGTCCACTTCCCAACCAAGGGACTCTAGGGCATGCTGTACGCACTTCCCTTGTAATAACCTTGCCATGGTGCTATAGTTGCCACTCATGTTAAGTACCCACTAGTGAGTGCCTTCCTGGGGCATGAGACATCTCCCTTCCTTTGCCCTGTCTGTAGACAATCATAACACAGAGCCCTCATCTAATGATATGGCGCCATGGGCTTCTTCCCATCAAAACCACTCTTCCTATGCTTTTGGGGAAAAGGGTAAGGCAATGGCTCATTCCCCCAGGTCAGACATTTGGGGCACGATGGCGTTCTCACTTTTAATTTTCTGCTTTCGGTAAATCCCTAGAACCTTCTTGGAGACACACTGGTGCTAAGCCAGAATTCTACTTCCTTCCCACGCTCTCTAGGAACAGTGAGTTTGATGTCTATCCAGTGGTGGTGTACAAACAACAGGATGGGGAGGTAGAGCAAACTAGAGAAGGATTCTTGCTCCACAGACTACTTTATTAAACAAAGAGAATCCAACTCAGAGGGAGGGAGAAGTGTTCAACAAGTGGTGTTGGAGCACTTAGTGTTTTGTGAAATACCCCTCACACACCAAAAGGCCCCTTGGTGTCATGCTTCATCATCGGGGTCTTTGCACCCCTCTAACGGGATGCGGCGTGCTGCGACCTACGGCTACGTGGGAGCACTTATAGTTAATTACTATATGTGGTGCATGTGTATTGGGTGTATTTACAAAGTGAGTGGTGGGACGTGGTGAAGGTTTAAAAAGTACCTGGCACGTGAGTTTACTCGAAAAAAATGTATTCTTAACTCCGGCTGGTACTATTAAAAAAAAAAGGTGCAGTGTGAGGTAAAAACCTGTCGTGTTATTGGACAGAACCTCTGGTGTGCGTCATTTTTTATATATATATATCAGATTGTAATAAAAATGATAATTATCAAAAGTGAAAATACTGAGAGGCTATAATGTGCCTACAGCGGTATGCTACAAGTACAATGACCTGTAAAAAAAAGAAGAAAAGAGATGGTCACCCATGTACCGGGTAGTTCAGGCAGGTGCAGTCACCTGGAACCGTACCATGCGCTTAAATAAGCTCTGTAAAAGAAAATACTGACAAAACATACAACAAAGATACACAAATTACTAGAAAAAAACGGAAGTCTGGGTCATACTTATGAAGCTTGCTTGCTTGCTGCATGAGCGAATAGGAACGTCTGGGGTGTTGCTTTTTGTGCAATCTGAAGTGAGAGATAGTGTAGGAATTAAAGTACAATCTCACTTACTTAGTTGGTTTGTGAAAACGGGAGTGGTCTGTTTCATACTCACAGGTCCGGGACATACTATTCACCGTCCTACCCCATACGCTGCTCCGCTGGTGTGAGGGGAGCTAGCGGCAATTACCTTTTATACCCGGCTCCTGATTGCTGGTCTGGGCGGCCGGATATGCATACATGACCAAGTATGGGTTTTCCGATGTTGACAGGTTAATTACATGCCCAAATTGACCAAATAAGGGTGTTCCGTTGTGGTCAGGTTAATTGTATGCCCTTGTATGGCATATCCGTGTGTAGATGAACAACTGGTACTCAAATGTCTAGTTATGCGCATGAGCAAAGATCCTTCGCGCATGCGTGTTTTGGCGTTGGTTTATCATTTTGTGCAGTTTGTTCGACCGTTTTTTTTTACAAAGATTGGTATGGATACCGGAGTGTGTTTTTTTTTAGGACATCATTAGATATTGATTATGGGGATTATTGCCGGTCCCAAAACAATAAATCAGTAGTCTACTGGGTGAGTTGTCCCCATGGTACATCATCATTCAGGCCTGTTATGTGGGTGCCAAGACGGAACACCCATCGTTGTTCCTTTTGAAAGAGTCCTGCCTCTGAAGGTAACTGTTCGATGACTGTCCACTTCAGGTCATTCACACAATTATGTGCGGTGAGGTAATGCGTGGCCATTTTTGTTGTACTTTTTTTGCAACGCACATTGCTTTTGTGCTCGTTCATTCGTATTTTTACAGCCCTGGTGGTCATGCCCACATACTCCAGGCCACAGGGGCAAGTGATGAGGTATATCACATTTTTGGAGTTACAATTAGTCATCCTCCTTTGTTCCCAGGTTGTTCCGTTACGGAAATTAAGTCTGGTGCTTTTTTGTGTGAGGTGACAGCTGCTACAGTTCACGCAGGGAAAATGTCCTTGCACTCCTATGGATGGTTGTGTTACCAAGGGTGGTTTGGGTCTAGTATGTACTAACATATCCCTGAGGTTCCGTCCTCTTCGGTGAGCGAACATGGGTTTTTCAAAATCAAGTTTGCCGCAGGTCAGTATGCTCCAGTGTTTGTTGACTATCTTAGTGACTTCATTTGACATGGTGTTGAAAGTCGTCACGCAGATAGGTCTTTTGACTTCAGTGGATTCTTTTTGTCGGTCTTCCAAAAGAGCCTCTCTATTATTGTTCTTTGCTCTTTTCAATGCTTTGTCAATGATTTTGATTGGGTATTCTCGTAGTTTCAATTTCTCTTTTAGATCTCCGGCTTATGTTCTGAAATCTGATACATCAGTACAGTTGCGCCTGAGGCGCAAAAATTGGCCGCAAGGTAAATTTTCTCTGAGGTGACGGGGGTGAAAACTGTCAAACCGTAACAAGCAGTTCCTAGATGTCGGTTTGAAATGGGTGGCTTCCTCCTTCTGCGTGTATGTTTAAATCCAAAAAGACCAATGTATGGTTAGATACTGAGCTTGTGAACTTTAAAAAGGCATTCTGATTGTTGAGCCAGATCAGAAAGTCATTCACAGATTGCTGGTCACCTTCCCATATAACCAGAATGTCATCTATGTATCTTTTCCATGACTTGATGTTATCTCAGTAAGGGTTCTGGGTGTGGAGTATCTTATTGCTCTCTAGGTGGTGTACATAAAGTCCGGCCAGACTTAGAGCAAATGTACTACCCATGCTGGTACCATGCTTTGTTGATAGATGGTGGTTTTATATTGGAAAAAGTTTCTTTGCAGTGCCAGAGATATGCATTCCAAAACCAGGCCTCTCGGTGTTTGGTATTTCCACGGTGTGCTAAAGAGGACCTCTTCGATGATGAGGAGCGTTTCATCGTGAGGCAAGCTCGTATAGAGACTTTCCACGTCCAGACTGACCAGTAATTGCATTTGAGGATCAAAAGCAATGTCCTGTAGAAGTTGAAGAACCGACTTGGTATCTTTCAAGTAGGTATTGGTTGACTGTACCAGGGGGTGTAGGAAGGCGTCTGCACATTTTGACAGACATTCTAATATGGATCCGATGCCTGAAACTATCGGCCTCCCTGGTGGGTTTGTGACATTCTTATGAATTTTAAGGATGCAGTAAAAGTAGGGAATGCGGGGTGATGGTTATGCAAGAAATTCACCTTCCTTTTTACTGAGCCAATCATGTGCCAATCCCTCCTCAATCATGCCACCAATTTTTATTCGTAGGCTCTCTGTTGGATCTTGCTGCAGGATCGTGTAGTTGCGTCTGTCTGCAAGCAATCTCATACACTCAGTGTCGTATGACTCTGCAGTCTGTAGAACAATGGCACCACCCTTATCAGCTGGTTTGATTATGATGTCCTTGTCATCAGCTAGTTCCTTGATGGCTTGTTGTTCCTCTTTACTTGTATTGTGGAACGTCTTGATAGTTGATGAATTTACCTTGTTGACGTCTGTCATGATCGCTTTTTCAAAACGTCAGTAGCTCAATTGGGAGAATAGAGTCCTCGGGGTGGGAGGGGGCGGGGGGGGGGGGGGGGGGGGGGGCGGGAAGTGGACTTGAGTCGTAGGCCAGTATCAGTTGCTGTGGCAGTTGATGGTTTCTCGAGGAAAAAGGTCTGTAATTTCAGTTTCCTGATAAAGTCCTGCATTTCCATATTTAATTTGAAAATGTCTGGTTTGTGTGTTGGCACAAAACCGAGGCCTTTGTTCAGTACTGTTGTCTGTATCTCGGTTAGATGTTTTGGAGTTAAATTCACTACTAAGTCCCTCTCTTGCCGCTGGTTGACGGTTGGTTGGGGAGGGAGCCTGTCATGCCCCTGGTCATTCGCGGGTTGCCTGGATCCTGGTCTTCCCAGGAGACACTCTTGCCTTTCCTGTTCCTCCCGCGGGGTCCTGGGCGGGTGCCTAAAAAAAGGCTGTGGACCGTAGAATCCGCCATCGAATTCAGGATTCCATTGTGGATAGCCATGGCCTGTGTTAGGGGCGCCAAACTGGAATGGAGTGAACGGAGCTGGCCCCATGTATTGGGGGAACTGAGGAGGGTATCCTCGCCACCCTCTCTGTCTTGGAAATTGTTGTCTTTTCTGTCTCCATCCGCCTCTGTTGGGTCTATACCTTTGGTTGCCACTTGAGTTGGAGCCTGTTGAACCATTGTCGGGACCATCACTGTCTACGTCACTGTTCTGGTTTTTAGACACGTAGTCGAGCTTGGTGTAGGGGTATGCCCCCTCCGGTGTGAATTTATCTTTGTCCTTTTTTAGTTTGTTGAACTTGCTTTGTTTTAACGTATATTCGAACTCTGTCATTTGTTGGTTCAGTTCGTCTAACCTGGCTTTCAGATCAGCTGGAGATATATAGGTGCTTAATTGTACCTCGATCTTCTGGATCTCAATTTTTAGTTCATGTGTGATCCTGGCTGCTGTCTTCACTATAAGGACAAGCCAGTCCCTGGTACAGTGCCAGGAGATGAGCGGCCACTCCTTTTTGAACTGCATATCAGACTGAAAAATAAATGGTTCGTTTTTGACGATCAGGCCTGGTGGTCCGATTTTGTTCCTGAGGTACTCGGTCATGAGTAGACCATGTAATGCTGCTTTTATTTGATTTCGTCTCAGATTGACTATCTCGTTCCAATCGTTGATATTGGGTCCAGTCTCTGGATTACTGAGGTCTTCAAAGGGATTGATGGCCGTTAGAATTTTGTTTCGAGGAAGTGTTCCTCTTGGTCACGAGCGTGAGTGAGAGTAACTTAGTGCTTTAAATACAGTCACATGACATAAGTGCAAGGGTAAACAGACTCGTGGGAACAGCGAGCTGCAATGCATATTCAAATGACAGTACAACAAATGAAATTGTAAAAATGAACATCGGCATGCACATTTCACACCCACATTGTTATTTATTTTTTCACCATTTCCCCGCGACAATGTGGGTGTGAAATGTGCATGCCGATGTTCATTTTTACAATTTCATTTGTTGCACTGTCATTTGAATATGCATTGCAGCTCGCTGTTCCCACGAGTCTGTTTACCCTTGCACTTATGTCATGTGACCGTATTTAAAGCACTAAGTTACTCTCACTCACGCTCGTGACCAAGAGAAACACTTCCTCGAAACGCGTCGAGTGGAGCTAATCATTAAAGCTCGTTAAACTGAAGAAGCTGGCCCGGACATTCCTTCTTTATCGTGTTGGGAAACATTTCTGTGTAAATATATACACATGTATACTTTAACAAAGAAGCATATAGTTTGAAACAAAAAATACCTTATTGAAATAAACGTCGAAGAACTGCTTGTCCCACTGCTGTGTGCTCCTTCCACGCATTATCTAAACAATATTGTCTAGTAAAAGTGTGCACGCTCTTCCAAGTCGCTGCTCTACAGATGTCTGAAAGTGACACTCCTGCAAACAAGGTCGTTGAGGTCGCCATCTTCCTGGTGGAATGGGCTTGCACCATGGAACCCAGGGGTTTCCCAGCCTTCTTGTGACACTTGAGAATGGCTGATGCAATCTATCTCAAGATACTTGATCTGGATAAAGCTAGACCTTTCCTCGGTCCAGAAAAGGCTAAAAACAACTGCTTTGTTTTTCTAAACAGTTTTTTCTGCCGATGTAGAACTTTAAACATTGTTTAATGCCTAGAGAGTGTAGGGCTCTCTCCGCTTCTGTCGAAGGAATTCCGAAAAATGTAACACTACAGGTTAATTTCAATGAAAGATTGTAGGAACCTTAGGAATTAATTTTGGGTTTGTCCTCAGTATTACTTTGTCTTGTCGAAACTAAAGGAATAGTTCTGCAATTGAGAAAGCTTGAATCTCGCTAACCCTCCTTGCAGATGTGAGGACCAACAGCAAAGCTGTCTTCCACGAAAGGAACTAAAAATCTGCCTTGAGCACCGGTTCGAATGGAGGCTTCATGAGTTGTGATAGAACCGTATTAGGTGCCAAGGGACCAGAGGGCGATGAATCAGAGGAAACACTTTTAAAAAGTCCTTTGAGTAATTAACTACTCTTAGTGTCCAGAGCGATGGTTGATTCGGAACTCTTCTATATCTTGAAATTACTGCCAAGTGTACTTTAAGGATGCATGAGAAAGACCTGCTTTAGATAAATGGACAAGATATCGCAGAATGTGTTCTGGAGAGGCCGTGAAGGGGTGTAAAGCCTGAGATGCACACCACTGGCAAAATCTCTTCCATTTTGCTGCATATGTTCTGCTTATTGAAATTGCCTGAGATCGAGAAAGTATGTCCTGGCATTCCTGAGAGATGTTTAGAGATTGGAATTCATGTTCGTGAGGTTCCATGCTGATAAATTCAGCGATGTCAAATTTGGGTGGAGAATTTGTCTGTTCATAGAAATCAGATCCTGTGATATCGGAAACTGAATCCTGGGAGCTATTGAAAGATGGAGAAGCTCCAAGAACCAAGCTTGCCTTGACCAAGCTGGGGCTATCAGGATTAAGTGGCATGGCTCTGATCTCATTTTCCGAAGTACTCTCGATATCAGAGGGAATGGAGGAAATGCATCAGCGAACATTTCTTTCCAACGTAGGTGCAGCGCATTGCCCCATGATCCCGCCTGCGGGACCCGCTTGCGATATGTTTGCATTTTGAATTGTTCTGGTCTACGAATAAATCTAACGTTGGAGTGCCCCACTGACGAAACGAGTTGATTTTGAGCTAGCTCCCACTCGTGAGACACACTGTCTGATTCGGCCTTGAATTTCGAGGTCCTGGAGATGTGCCCCCCAACCTTGAAGCGAAGCATCTGACATCATTACGTAACTGGGACGTTGGGGCTTGAATAGTAGAACTTGTATTAAATGTTTTCTGATCTTCCACCATGACAGAGCTTGTCGGATGAGAGGAGATATGGAGATTCGATCTTCGAAGGACCCCTGGATTGAATCCACTGCTTGTCGAGGAGTTCCTGCCAAGGTCTCATATGCAGACGGCAATTTGGTATCAATGGGATACAGGAAGACGTCATCCCCAACAAGGACTTGTATATTCTCACAGTAGTGTACTTTTTTGATTGTAGGGTTGATGCCAGGTTTATAAATTTTTGAATCCGCTCCTCTGACGGATAGGCTTTCGCTTCCCTTGTGTGAAGCACGGCTCCTAGACATTGAAGGGATTGCGAAGGCACTAGGGACGACTTTTCCAGATTGACTTGTAGGCCCAGGCAGCAAAATAGATCCATGCAGCATTTTAGAGAGATCTGGACTTCGTTGTAAGATGATCCTTTTATAAGCCGATCGTCCAGATATGGGAAGATTTGGTGCCCTTGTAGTCTCAGGTGAGCTGCCACTGGTGCCATGCACTTAGTAAAGACCCTTTGAGACGATTTTAGTCCAAAAGGCAGCACTTTGAATTGGTAGTTGCGCCCTTCCACTACAAAACACAGATACTTTCTGTGCTTTACATGAATCGGAATGTGGAAATAAGCATCTTAGAGATCCAGGGATGCCATGAAATCGTGTTTGCGTAGAAGTAGGAGAATCTCCAGCAGTGAGAGCATGCGGAACGGAATTTTCTAGATGAATTGGTTCAGATCCCTCAGGTCCATTACCTGCCTCCATGTTGATGTTTGTTTTTTCTTTATCAGAAAGAAATCGGAGTAAAATCCATTCCCTTGCTGAGGAAATGGAACTTCCTCTATAGCCCCTTTTTCAATCCGAGATAATGCTTCTGCTTTGAAAGCTGATAGATGTTGCTGCTGTCTGAAGACAAGAAGTTGATTTGGGGGCCTCTGTACAAATTCCAGGGTATGGCCTTGGTGAATTATATCCAGTACCCATCTGTCTGTTGTTATCGACAGCTATTGTTTCGAAAAAAGAGAGAGATAATGGTCGATGTCGGTGTCTGACCAAGTGGAGGGCACCTTGGAGGCGCTAGGTGGCGCCAAACCAAGATGGCCACACTGGAGTGAGGCTCCCGCCAGACCGGGCACTCTTTTCTATCCTGTAATATCCTGATCGGTGATATCGGTCCAAAACCCACACCACTGGCTACATTGCGGTGAACTGCACGCAACGGTGTAAATTTTGTCAAGTTTGCCCCTCCGGCTGCCTTGTAGATTGTCGGCGCTTCTGGGGCGGGCAGAAGGGACGGAGCGAGGACTGCTGAGAGCCGGGCTCGCCCACCAGGAAAGACCGGAGACCTGTGGCCTGAGCGATGCTGCCGACAGACATCGACCCGAAGAACGAACTGCCCCCGTGCCCAGCCCGGGAAGACACTGCCGCGAGACCCCCAGCACAACACAGAAACGGTGAGCGCCGCCTGAATCCTGCGACTTTCTCCACCGGGGGTGCGCTGGGCATCGCGCGCACTCCGGGGGGCACTGACAGCCTGGCTGCTCACACGGAGGGCGAGACACTAAGCACAGCCGCGCTTCGCGCTGCACCACCTCCCTCGGTCTGGCCCTTAGCGGAGGTATTCGGCGACGCCCCCTGCCCGCCTGGCATTCCTCGCTCGTCGGAGCGGCGCATTACACGACCACGGGGCTGTGCGGCCTGCACAAGCCTGGTCGGACACACCAGCTGGAGCCTGCACGGAGACTCAACAGCCGCCCTGCCCACTGAGCGCTGCTGCGCTGGGGAGACACGAACCGCCCCTGTGACTGCTTGATCTCACCACTCAGCGTCTGGGGGCCACTCTCCGCTTTCGCACTGACCTGCTTCTGCCGCGGACCTCACCATACGCAGACTCCTGCAAGGGCGCGGCCCCCCTGACCCAGTGGCCACGCGCGAACCTGAAGCTGTGGCCTGTGTGATTCGGGCCTGGTGCTGAGCCGCTGGGGCGCTTGACTCTCTGGCCTGGTGGGCGCTGATGCGCAGCAGTGGAGGGACACCTCATCGGGAGACGCAGTAGAGGCCACACAGGAGAACTGCTTTGAAGGTGCCTGCCAGCTGCCACGATCTCTGCCGCCTAATTTTCACGTCTTGGTGGCGGCGACCTCTTTGCCTTGAAAGAACCTGCGGACCTCGCTCATACCGACTGGACTGTGGCCCTGGCTGTCCCTCCCCTCGCCTGGTGGCGGCCCCCACTGGGCCAACTGCCCCTGACTTTTGCTCCTGCCTCCGAGGGCCTGAACTAACTGAGGACGCATCCCCACAACTCGGCCAGCACCTCGAAATCCTTCCCGGCGGATGCTGTAAACCAGAAGACAACACCTGACACTTGAAGCTCCTAACCAGTGTATCTACTCACGTTCATTACTGCCGGGTCACCGGTGGTAGACGTTCTGGCGTCCTCTTCACTTGCGACGGCTCGGACTCCTCGGCGCGACATGGGGCGCAGTGATGCTAGACAGTCCAAAATACCATTTGAGTCCAAAAAACCTTCCAAGGCGACACCGGAGACAGAGGGGTCCCCCACCGCCTCAACCCCTCAAGAGGAGGATTGGAAAGCCCTCCTGCTTGGCATGAGGCAAAGCCTATTAACAATTGATTCCAAAATCGACACCATTAACACACGCATGGATAGTGTCGTGGCAAAACTGGAAAGTCATGACACTCGCATCAAAGAGACCGAGGATAGGATCTCTGTACTGGAAGACGGGGCCTCCTCGACCACCAAGCAAGTCACACACATGGACAAACTGCTCAAAATAATTGCAGATAAAAACGAGGATTTGGAAGCGAGGTCCCGTCGCAACAACATCCGCGTCCTGGGCCTTGCGGAGTCCACCAACACAGGGAAAATGGAGGTTTTCATGGAAAAACTTGTGGTGGAATTGTTTGGGATAGAGTCCTTCTCCTCCCACCTTATTGTGGAGAGGGCCCATAGATCTCTGGCTGCACAACCTTCTCCTGGGGCCCCCCCGCGTCCCATCATCGCCCGCTTCCTAAACTACAGGGACAGGGATGCGGTGTTGCGTCGTGCAAGAGAACTCGGAACTGTAGCATATGGCAACGCAACGCTATCCTTCTTTCCTGATTTTACCCCCTCAGTTCAAGATGCCAGGCGCAAATTTGCAGGTGTGAAAAAGAAACTCCAAGCCCAAGAAATCCCCTATGCCATGCTCTATCCTGCGAAGTTAAAAATCACTCACCGTGGCACACAACACTTTTTCCATAACCCGCAGCAGGTGGAGGACTTTCTTAAGCAGCACAGGAAGGAGCGACTCCGAGATGAAAGGGAGGGACGTCGGTCCAGATCACACTCTCCGTTATCCCAGCAAGACTAACTACTGGAGCTGTATTCCCCGTCGCAAAGGTACTGGACACGGCCCCCACCTGGGCTGGACGCAGCACATCTCGGTGTGGTACCACTCCTGATTTACTTTCTCACCGATCTAAGACATAAACGAGTGCCGGATCACCCACCTCCGTCCCACATACGCAGACTGGGCCCTGTCCCGGTTGCCTGTGGGTGCAAGTAAGGAGGTGGAAGGCAGGTCTGGCGCCCCCTGGGTTCCGTCACCAATGGGCGATCCCCACAACACCTCTTCCCCTTCAGGGGCAAGAGCGAATGTAGTGACTATCTTGTTTTTGATTCTATTTGGGTTTAGGGAGGGTGGGTGGGTGCTGATTACCCGGCAAGTTGGGGTTGCCGGTGTGGGTGGGTGGATTCTAAGCTTTGACTCTGCGATCCTTAATATGCCTGATATAATGGGAATGTCTGGGCGCTTCTGGGTTGCGGGACAAGCGATGCTCCGGCCAGTTGGGGATGCCGGAATGGGGGGTGTTTAGCCTGGTTTTACTCTGTTGACTGCACTGTTGCGGCACTTCCTGGGGCGGGAGGGAACTATGGAACGGGGCTGGGAAATGTCCAACTTAGTAAATTCACCGATGCCTGTCTGATGATACATGCTACATATGCATGCCACACTTATTTTCCACTGTGGGGATGGGTGACGTAACAGATACGCTGCCAGCACTCCAGGTGATGTCATGGAATGTGCGAGGACTAAATAACCCTAGAAAAAAGCGACAAATACTGGGGTACCTGGACCGACATGGAGTGTCTATAGCTCTGCTACAGGAGACTCACTTGGTGCCGACTGGGTCCCCTCTGTTCGCATCTAGATGGGCTTCGTGCAGGGTCTTTTCATCCTACTCAAACTACGCTAGAGGCGTCACAATCCTGATACGGAGGGGGGTGGGATTCACCCCAGCAGGCACGGACGCTGACTCTGGGGGGAGATACTGCATGGTCTGGGGGAAGCTACACTCTCATACAGTACTCTTTGCATGCTACTACGGCCCCAACACAGATGATCCGTCTACACTTCTTACCATGTGGGGCAAAATTCAGACGTTGGGCATAGCTCATGTAATACTTGGGGGAGACTTCAATACTGCTGTAAAGCCTGTTCTTGACAGGTCACACCCACAATCGATACATTACACACACTCCCAACGCTCCTTATTAGGCATCATGGAGGAACACCATTTGACAGATGCCTGGAGGCATTCGCACCCCTCCTTGCGTCAAGGCACTCACTACTCGGCAGTCCACTCCACCTGGGCTCGCATTGATTACATATTCCTGACCGCAGGCCTCACACCCTGGGCGGTTAAAACTCTACACCTAGCTCGTACATTTTCAGATCACTCACCAGTCCTCCTCTCCCTGCGCGTCCCCCACGATGTCTCCCCGTATTTGAACTGGCGCCTCAACCCTGCGCACCTCACAGACTCTGCCTTTCAGACGGAGCTAGAGCAGGACATACAAGAATTCTTTGACCGTAACATTAACTCAGTCGATAGCCTTACTACCGTATGGGAGGCCTTCAAGGTCACTGTGAGAGGATGGTGTATCTCCAAAGGAGGGGGAGTCCTCAAATCCCTGCGTGGAGAGCTACGTAGGTTAGAATCTGAAATTCACACGCTTGAGAGAGATATTTCTCGCGGGACAAAGGGACATGATGTGCGAGCTCAGCTCAGAGACAAAATTAATGAATATACCGAAGCTGCGGATATGGAGGGTAAATTCCTGGGGAAACCCTACATGGCACGCGTATATGGTGAGGGAGACAGGCCGGGCAGGGCACTGGCCTCGGCTGTTAGGCCCCCTAGGCACCGCAATTATGTCACCTCTCTGCTCGATGACCAGCAGGTGCCACAGAGAGATCTCCCTGGACAGCTTCGCGTACTCACTGACCATTACAAGACAATGTACACCTCCCAGAGGCAGATGCCACTGGACCTGTGTGCATACCTTGACGACACTGCGATTGCATGGTTGGGCCCGACACAACAGAAGTTCTTACACCTCGAGCTCGAACTGGATGAAATAAAAGACGCCATTATGTCCATGAAATCTGGCAAGTCTCCTGGGTCAGACGGTCTGCCGATAGATTTCTATAAAACCTACATTCATCTGCTTGCCCCCATACTGAAACAGGTGTACTACTCAGCTCTTGAGGAAGGCATTTTGCCAACTAGTATGCGGGAGGCATTGATAGCATCACTGCTTAAGCCAGGTAAGCCGTCTGAGCTTTGTGACTCCTACCGACCCCTGTCATTATTAAACACTGACGTTAAAATACTGGCGAAAGTACTGGCGACACGCCTGAATCTTCTGATGGAAAGGCTGGTCCTCCCGGACCAGGCAGGCTTTGTCCCAAATCGTGCGACTTCACACAACCTCCGCACCCTACAGGCTGTAATGCAGGATATTGACCCCAAGTGTGAGGCAGCTGCAGTTTTCCTCGATGCCACCAAGGCGTTCGACTCCCTGGAATGGGACTACCTACTGTCGTTGCTGGAACGGATGGGAACTCCATTTAGCTTTCTAGATTGGATCAAGCTATTGTACACTAAACCACACGCTTCGGTTCTACTGAACGGGTCCCGTTCGGCCCCCTTTGAGATATATAGAGGAACCCGGCAGGGATGCCCGCTATCCCCAGTATTATTTGCCATAGCTATTGAACCCCTCGCAGCCAAGCTTCGCCAACATCATAATCACAGGTCACTGATCTAACCGGGGCGACAGTTGCTCATTTCATTATATGCCGACGACATGACTTTATATGTCCATAAACCGCAAGATAATCTGAACCCCCTACTGCGCGAAATTACCAAATTTGGAGCCATCGCTGGGGTGCAGATCAACTGGTCTAAATCAGCCCTGTTCCCCCTAACAGACAACACTCCCCAGTTTCCTCTCGACTACCCACTGTTATGGGAAAATGACGAGATAAAGTACTTAGGAATCAACGTGACCAGGAACCGTGATGCCCTAATCAGGGCAAACTACGGTACTGTCCTTGACAAGTTGACGGACAGCGTTACTAGGTGGATTCACCTTCCACTGTCCATGGCTGGACGCATATCCATGATCAAGATGGTTATCCTTCCTAAGATGCTGTACCTCTTCACTAACATTCCCTATAGCCCAGGTTCGCACTTCTTCCGCGCCCTGGATTCCCAGTTGTCAAGACTTGTGTGGGGGGGGAAACAAGCTAGGCTAAAACTTGGGACGCTCATGTTGCCCTACCACCAGGGCGGATTTGATGTACCAAACTTTCGGCTGTATTACGACTGTGCACAAGGCCACTTTGCTGCCTACTGGCTTCATCCACCACCCTTTATGGCACACTTGGCCGTGGAAGATGGGTACATGAGACCTGAAAAACCGTCGGGCTATCTTTACACGGAAGCCAGTATGACTGACCGAGACCCCTCCACGGTGGATTGCACAGTACGTGCCTGGCGTAGGATTGCGGAGCGTATGGGTGTGGCCCTTTTGTATTCCCCATTCATGACCCTAGCGTATGACCCTAGATTAAGTATCACACGCGAAGAAATAGGACGCAAACTGCTCTCCAAACTAGCCCTTCATACATGGGGAGATTTGTACGTACAGGGACAGTTTCGTACAGCGGACCAATTTTTTGGGGAGCACGCACCCTCTGTTATGGACACGTTTCTTTACACGCGATTACGACAGAATATCAAAACTGTTACACCCGGATTTCCGGACGAGCCGGAAGTCTTAGCGCCCTTGCATGCACTGCTTCAAAATGACACCCCGAAACACGTAGTCTCCTTGCTCTACAAGCACGCGTATGCGACCTCCACACCCCCAGATCTACGAGCGAGACGTGATTGGGATGCAGACCTAGATTCCCCTCTCTCAGACGAACAATGGGAAGACAGCTGCTCACACACGACTTCAGTGACAGGAAATGCCCGCCTCCGACTGGTCCACTATAAGTTTTTGCACCGCCTCTATTACACCCCCGCCAAGCTGTGCCGTTTCGGACTGAGTGACAATGATCGATGCCTCAGATGCAATCGGACAGGGGCAGACTTTATTCACTTGGCATGGACGTGCCCAGCTGTTGCCCTATACTGGGCGCGGGTGTTCGAGGCCATGCCTGCAATGATAGGGATGGAGGTCGAAATGTGTCCCAAAATTGCCCTACTAGGCCACTCCATCCCGGCGAATAAACACCACCGGAAATTCTTCGCACTGGGTTTCCTGCTTGCGAAACGCCATGTGGCATGTAGATGGGGCCGTGGTCGCGCCCCCAAATTCAAATTGTGGCTGACTACTATGTCAACTTGGCAGGATCAACTCCATAATTACGCCGACTTACTGCCCCATAAATTGCGCCCCAAAGACCTATGGGGCCCACTCTCCGCCTATCTGCTTCGGGCCCAAACTAATGCTGAAGCTGGACTTGATGATCAGGAAGATGCAGGACAAGCTGTGCAACCCTCCGAACTTCTAAGTGCGTCCTCTACACTGCCGACTGATGCTGCTGTACCTCCCCCCCCACCCTCTAGGTGCACTACGGAGTAGGAGATATTGATATCAATACAACTCCACCTGCGGTCCCAGGCGCCTTCATGCAAATTTATAATAGCGCACTCCACCTTCTCCCTGACTGACCGTAAGACGGGCATCTGACCCTCTCTGCATCAGCGCTCTATGGCCCTCTCTCCTTCCCCCCCCCACCCCCCCCCCCCCACCTCGGAGCTTAGGCGCACAACATGGCATTTCACAATGGACTGTCTCACAAGTACACAGAAACGGGCACAGGTTACACACACACACACCCCCCTCCCACCTTCCCCCCCCCCCACGGGACATTCACGTCGGTCCCTTAAGACACAGAGTACGCACACCTCTAGCACACCTAGACCCGTGCTGGAGGAAGCATCGCACCTTACTCTGCGCTAAGAGATCCTATTCACCACATCCCTCGACTGGAGATCATACAGGGAAAGGGGACTGACAGCCTTGGTTCTCGTAGTTCGTTATAGTAAAGTTTGGAGTTCAACAAAAAAGAGAAAATGAGACCTCAAGTGTTTAAGAATTGACATTACCTGGTTAGTTGCCTGTGGAATTACACCTCCTTTTACAGCTTTATACGCTTTATATCGCGGCCGGCCCAGATGGGTTGTAGGCAGCATGCTGTGTTAACTTATTACTTCTATCATATGGTTATGAGGTATGATGAAACTACATACTACAGCTGCCGGCCTGCTTCCTCAGGTTGTAGGCGTCGAAGCTGTGTACTGATTACGTGACTTCAATAAAGGTCTTAAAAAAAAAAAAAAAAAAAAAAAAAAAGTGGAGGGCACCTTGAAGTCACTGCCGTCTATTAGTTTGCTGTGCTTTTCCCCTCACGGCATTCTTTCCTTTGGATTGCTGATGGTAAGAGGGATTTGAGGAACAATATTGCTGGTTACTGGAATATTGACGATAACCTTGCTGACTGTATGGCTGGTTCCTGTTGGACTGGTATGAAGATCTTTGACTGAATTGGCCGCTAGATCCTCTCTTCCGAAAGAACTGGAATCTGCCCTGCTGAAGAGACCCCAGCCCCCGGGCTGTGTCCGTATCCGCCTTGATTCCTTTAAGAGCATCATCGATGTGTTTACCGAAGAGATTCTCTCCGTCGAAAGGCATGTCAACGATTTTTGCCTGTACCTCCGGTCTAAAAGAAGTGGCCTTCAGCCAACCTGGTATTCTGAGAGCCACTGCTCCGGCCATTTGACGAAACGCTACTGAAGAGATGTCCATAGCAATATCAATGGATTCAGAGGCCGCACTAGCCCCATCCTATAAAATAGCGGCAGCTTCCTCTTTTTTATCCTCCGGAAGGTGAGCACACAATGGTGCTAAATCGGACCACATCTGTCTGTTACAACGACTGATGAGAGGCATAGCATTTGCCGCATTGATGGAAGACGCTGCCATTATCGCAAAACGCTTACCTGCTCCATCCATTTGTCTTCCTTCCTTGTCAGGGGGAGCTACAGATGTCGAATCAGGTTTTTTAGATTGTCTCTGTGCTGCCTGGATTACCACCGATTCTGGACGTGGATGCCCATTCAAACACACAGGCGAAGATTCTGGTGCTCGTTATTTCTTCTCTATCCTAGGCACCGAAGCCAACACAGATGCTGGTGTTTTCAAGATTTTCAAACTTTCATCCCAGATATGTTGGATGATTGGGATTGATTTTTACTGACTTCCTCGAATCCTCCTCGAAATCATATAGGAAACATTCTGTTTCCTGTACTGGCAGCTGGAGCTCAAACCTTTTAGCTGCTTTCTCCATAATATCATGGAATCCTCCAATGTCCTGTGGAGGAGAGTTCGCTGGTGAAGGTGATGGCAAGTTGTGGGCAAAATTTATTCATATCATTCAACACCCACTGGAATATCAGGAAGAAATTCTCCTTCTTCTGGCTGGTCTTCTCCATCACTCCCCGTAAAGTCATCCCGTATTGTGACAACTGGAGGAGATCGCAATTTTTGCACCGTAAGCGTAGGCTGAACTACTGGCACCTGGCGAGTGTAACTGGAGCATTAGCTTCGGGAAAACGACGATAGTAGTCGTTAATCATGCGACGTTAATCAGTCACCAGAGAGACCGGCATTGAGATGGATTTTTCCCTCTCTTCAGTAGTGGTTCTTCTTCCTCTTCACAGTCATATGATTCTTGAAATGACTCATATCTCTTAGATTTCGCATCAGGGTGATCCTTAAAAGAATAAACGTCTTGAACCTCCTGGCATTCCTCCTCATCAGGCTCCTGACTTTTAATCTGCAGTGGAGAGGGACTGTAAGCCACTCCGGAAGATTCCTCGTCATCCGACTCCTGCAGTTCCAGTAAATTTGACGAGGAAAGAGGAGAAATTTTTGTCCACGCCGTATACTCAGAGGATTTCTTAACCGTTGACGAGTCTGTTGACGATTGGAAAGATCTGCTAGAGATCATAGTCTCCGACTTCGGTGATTTAAAAGTCGTCGTCAACGGAGCCCCGAAGCTCCCTTCGTCGAGAATTGAATGGCCGTCGACAAAGTCATCAACAGAACTGCCGTCGACGGAGAAGTCGTCGTCTAGGTCGTCGTTGCTGGGATCGTCAATGAGGATGCTGCTCTTCCCGTCGACGGAGTCGTCATCGTCGACGGTGTAGTCTTGGTCACTGCCGTCGACGCCGAAGTCGTCGTCGAGATCGTCGACGATGTTGTCGCCGACGGTGTCTACGACATCTTCACAGATACTAGCCATGGAGACACCACAGTCTTCGTCGACGGAACAGCAGACGCCTCCCCTTGAAACTGAGGATTTCTTCAGAGGAGTCCGGGTGAGAGAAGATAAAGATGTCGCTTTTCCCTTAGATTTTTGTTTTTTAGGATCCACTAATTCTTCTGAAGTGGAAGACTTCCTCTTTTTAGAACACTGGCTTGTGGATTCTTCCTCTGAATCTGAGGTGGCCTTCTTCTTCTAAAGCCACAACAGAAGACGTGCCTCTTGATCCCTAAAAGTTTTAGCTGAAAAGGTTCTGCAGTGTTTGCAGCCCTTAGCCACATGCTTGGGATGATGACAATATAAGCAGTCTTTATGTGGATCTTCAGAATAAAGTCTAGCTTTTCCACAAGATCTGCAGGGCCTGAAAAGCCTCTTTCTAGAGTTTTCAGCCACATGAAGATACTAGATGAAGCACAGTAATTTAAATCCAGAAGGAAACTGGTCAGTTGAAAATGTCAGGGAGACTCCTCACACGTAGGCGGTTGGAAATCTGAGGTAGGAGAGCTCTGCTGGGGAGAGTGATGTCAAGGCTTTCTGCTGATTGGCTGAGTTTTGGACCAAACAATAAGGAGGTCTGGTTACCAAATTATGTAATTCCCTATGAGAGTTTCTTTGCAGTTTTTCTCTATGGTACTGCTATGGTCATTCTGTTACTGTGAGACTACCACCATGACGACAGGGAAGATACAAGCATGTGAATCTATGAAAGATTCAATACTGGAGAATCTGCTGCTAGAAGTCTCTAACAGATAGGACAATATTAAGGTTACAGACAGGGTTTACTGGTACCCTGGGTGGGATAATCCGTTTGAGTCCTTTCATGACATTTTTGATTTCTTGAATAAAGAAGAGTGTTCACTGTTCTGCATGTAGGCTGCAATAGCAGCAATGTGATGAATAGAAGTGTAAGCAAGGCCCAATTTTTTCTAGTGGGGAAGGTAATAGATAATCTTTTGGACTATAATTTTAGAAGGCTAAGTAACGAATTATGAGGAATATGGACAACCACATCCACTTGGATGCATAACTGGCTAGCATAATGGGCTTGTGTGTTTTTTTTAGGGTGTCTATCCATTCTTGAGGAAGATTGAGATAACCACACTCTAGATCTCAGAAACCAAATTGTTAAATTGAGCTGCATGGGGTTAGGATGCCTGGTTCTGATAGGTGTATATGATGGTGGAGTGTCGATGCCAAATACTCTGTGCTATTGTTACCAACTACAGTGAGTGTGTCCCGCCCAGCTTTCAAAGCTAATGCATGATGTCATGTAGTCTGTCTATCTGAGAACTACTTTGTGTTGAATCTGTTGAAAGAAGGCCTTGAGAGCTAACTGTATGGTCATTAGTTCGAGATAGTTGATGGGGATAGACAACTTTGTGAAGGAGAGCATATGCCCAGAACAGGTAGATCTCGAAGATGAGCTTCCCAACCTGAGAGTGAGGCATCCGTGATGATGGTCACCTGTGGAACAGGGTCCATGAAGGACAGGCCCTGCAACAGATTGTTGCTGTTCCACCACTTTAGAAAGCGATAGTACTGGCCCGTATCAACACTAGATCTTCCTGGTGACACTCTGTGTGTGACCACTGTGCTGAAGGGGGCTCATGTGCAAAATGACATGGGGGACTGTGTGACCCGATGATCTAGCTGAGAAAGTGGCAGTAACAGCTGCAATGCCTACACCTTGGCTTGGCTAGGGTATGCATTGCTGGTGACCGTATTTTGAATGGTCCCTAAGAAGGACTAGATTTTATGGGGTTGGAGGTGGGACTTGGACATTGTGATCCTCGAACAACGGAGGAGGGATATAGTGGAGTGGTTGTAAGCAAGGCACTATCTCTTTTTGCACTCTTGATGACCCAATTGTTGAGGTAGGGAAACACGCAAGTGCACTCCTTCTGAGATGGGTGGGTATTACAGATAGGTATTTGGTGAACATCCTGG
The DNA here is from genome assembly GCF_964263255.1 of Lissotriton vulgaris. Taxonomy (NCBI): domain Eukaryota; kingdom Metazoa; phylum Chordata; class Amphibia; order Caudata; family Salamandridae; genus Lissotriton; species Lissotriton vulgaris. The sequence continues at coordinate 722,661,231 of NC_141689.1, read as the reverse complement.
GGGCTGTGATGACACCGATTGGCAATACCCTGAACTGATAATGTTGACCATTAGCCACTAACATGAAGCTTAGGTAATGTGATAAGCGGGAAGGGTGGATTGTGGAAATAGGCGTCCTTAAGCATGCATGCATGTATGTAGTTACCTTGCTGCAGCTACAGGGTGACATCCTGCAGTGTAACCATATTGAAATGTTTTGAGAGGATGAAATTATTGCGGGACTGAGGTCTATAATAGGCATAAGGGATCGATTATTTTGGGGGATAGAAAGTACAGCAAAGTCAGCCGCTCTAAAAGGCTGTGAAAGGAGCAGCATGGTAGAAAGGAACGGAAGGGCATTGCCCCATTAGATAATTTGGAGGACCCACTAGTCTGTCGTCATGGCCTGCCACCCTTTGAGGAAATGCACAAGTAACTACTTGTGTAACGCTATATCTGCAAGAGACATTAGTTAGTGATAGTTCCTTACCCTAGAATTACCCGAGGCGTCAGACTGGATCCGCAAATTTTTTGCGTAGAAGTACCCATGCGCGTCGGTAGGCGTCGTCCACGGCTCCGCATCCGTCGTCGCTGTAATGGGCGCCATGATGGCGTCATCGGAGTACTTAGACGCCGCCTCCGCGCGCTGACGTCAGTTCTTATACACAGCTTTTCCGCGCCAGAAACGCAGAGCCATGATAAAAACCAACACTGGTGCCATGAAACTAGGGCCCTGAAAGGGGATGACCTTAACCCTAGATATCGGTTCGCTGAACGGGGAGGATGGGTGGGTCGGTAAGGAATCTATCACTAACTAATGTCTCTTACAGATATATCGTTACAAAAGTAGTAACTTGTGCATCTGAAAGAGACACGTTAGTGATAGATTCCTTACCTTAGAATAGATACCCCAGCAATACCAACTCCGGTGGTGGGTCTGCGAACCAATAATCACACCAGAAAGGCCTGGAGGACGGAACGGCCAAAGAAGCCATCCCTCCGGACTTGGCTGTCCAGGCAGTAGTGTCTTGCGAACGCGTGCAGCGAGGCCCACGTAGCTGCCCGACAAATGTAGTAAGAGAGCACACGTTTTGGGTCCAGACGGTGGAGCCTCTCTTCATCTTTCGAGGGACGCGGAGGCGGAAAGAAGGTGGGCAAGGTGATGGACTGCCCGATGTGGAAGGCTGTGACTACCTTGGGCAGGAAAGAGGGTTTTGTATGCAACACAACCTTGTCCGGATGGACAGAAAGGCAAGGAGGTTTAGAGGAAAGAGCCTGGAGCTCACTCACTCTCCTGGCAGAGGTGATGGCAACCAGGAAAGCAGTGTTAAGCGTAAGAAGACGTAGAGGGCAGTTATGAAGCGGCTCAAAGGGAGCACACATCAAGTAAGTTAGAACCAGGTTCAAGTCCCACTGGGGCATCACGAAAGGAACAGGAGGGAACATATGAGTGATGCCCTTTAAGAATCTGTTTACAATGGGGGACTTGAACAAAGAAGGCTGGTCAGGTAGCCTAAAGAAGGCGGAAAGGGCAGAAAGGTAGCCCTTGATAGTGCCCAGAGCAGAGCCCTGCTGGGCAAGAGAAAGAAGGAAGAGGAGGACCTCAGAAAGAGGGGCATTGAGAGGATCCACAGCCTTTGCTGTGCACCATGCCACAAATCTATTCCACCTGCAGGCGTATACCGACTTTGTGGAGGGACGCCTGGCTGTAAGTCCGCAAATGGTTAAATTAATTTGCATTGAGTGAATCCAGGTAGTTCCTGGATAACTAGAATGGCAGAAAAAGACACACTGTCATTTAGTGAGGATGCATATTCAGAAACTCCTCTCAGACTCATCACTCTTTTCAACGGTCACATTGAGCGGCACAGCTAAGCAGCAAAACGTTGCAGATAAACTACTAAGATTGCAAAAGAAGCACATCAGGACGGAATTACATGGTCAATTCCTACTTGCAAATTTAAGGGCCGGGACAATACCGTGGGGCCTTCAGATAAAAAACGTTCCAGTGATCTTTACCGACGATCCGATCTATAAGAAAGGGTTCAGTTGCATCAGCACCAAGTGCAGCAGAGATCTTATGGTGCATACAGTGGAAACAGCCCATAGAATTTGTCAGAAAGAAATTGAAGAAATTGAGGAACAATTACAAAGCATAAAAGACAATCACACTGAAACGGAGGCGAAACTCCTCCTTGAAAAGATCGAGAAGGAAATAACAACATTCAAGGACAACACTATAAATTTCAAAACATCAAAATTTGAAAAAGATAAAAAAAACCTTCAACTTGGAGACAGTATATCCCTATCTCAAAGAAGACTTCTATACTCGGTCTGAATCCACCAGACATCTCAATACATATCAAGGCAGATCCAAAAAGAGATTAATCACATTTTCAGAAACTTCCTCTTCAGAATCATCAGCAGAGTCAGACCCAGGAGAAGGATCGTCCAATAGGAACCAACAGAAGAGGCCTTTTTTAGGACAAGGCCAAGAACAACCACGGAGCAAATTCAAACCCCAACAATGGGAAATGACCACACGCAAGCAGCATTACAAGTCATAGACAATTCCTTGATCATTAACATCTCTAGTAGGATCCTTACAAAAGCTGAAGAGGAATTACTGCAGTTGGGTCTCATTTGTACCAGGCACGCATATAGACTTCACCAAAGTCAAGCTGGAGGTGATTGAATTCTTTAGGAAAATCAGACTCAGATGGTTCTTTAAGGATGCAGTGAACCAGCCACAAGTTGAGGTCTCTGGTCTCAGAAACAAATCTTCATTCTGTCCTCCGAATAACAACATGGCGAAGAATATCATCACTTTCGAGCACAAGGTTCTATCCTCATTAAATGTATTGGAGAAGAAGAGACCGTTCATACCGACTAATCTCTCAAAGAGTCAAAGGCAAGCCATAAGCACACTCAAAAACCAGCAGGAGGCGGTTATTCGACCAGCAGACAAGGGTGGGGCGGTGGTCCTGTGGTCTAACGAATTATACAAAGCTGAAGGTAGGAGCCATGTTTACAATCAAAATTGGTATCGCCGCATAACACAGGATCCTTCGGCAGAGATCACTCATGAAATATCGCGAATGGTGAAAGAGGCAAGGGAGATTGGAATACTCGGTCCGAAGGAAGCCGAATTTTTGGTCAAACGATTCCCCCGGGTGCCCCATCTATACTTTCTCCTAAAGGTACATAAAGATCCCAACACACCGCCAGGCCGACCTATCGTGTCGGGATGTGACTCAGTGCTGGAGCCAATTTCCAAGTTTGTCGATGTGTTTCTGAAGGAATTTGTTGTCCAAGTGCCTTCATATCTCAGAGATACGATGGAATTCATAAAAAAGGTGGAAGGCCTGGAGTTTGACCCTACCTCACAACTTTTGGTCACAATGGACGTTACGTCCTTATATACTCAAATTCCACAGCAAGATGGAGTGGATGTTATCGAAATGTATTTGGACACCAGACCACGTCCGCATAGAATACCCACCAAGTTGATTGTGAAATTTGCATCACTGGCCTTAAAAAAAGAACTTTTTCGTGTTCGAGGAAGAAATGTTTGTGCAAATTAAGGGCTCAGCGATGGGCTGTCCCTTCGCACCGGAGATGGCAATATTATACATGGCCCAGTACGAAGAAAAATTTGTGTACAACAACAACCCGTACAGAGCCCACATCGGGCAATGGCTCAGGTATATAGATGACGTGTGGTGTATCTGGAATGGTACACCACAGTCTCTAGAGGAATTCCACGACTGGTTGAACAACAGAAGTCCGGACATTAAATTCAGCATGGCATATGATTGCAAAACTATGCCGTTTTTGGACGTCGAGATTAAATCTACACCTGAAGGCCTTATGTCATCACTGTTTCAGAAGAAAACTGACAAGAACAACTCTTTACATTACAAAAGTTATCACCCGAAGAGCCTCAAGAATAACCTCCCCTTACGGACAATTCCTCAGGGTGAGGAGGAATTGCTCTAGGACAGAAGACTTTGTTACCCATGGTGAAGCACTTGTCAAAAAGTTGAAAGAGAGAGGATACCCTGGCAAGCTCCTGAAACATTCTAAGAAGAGGGCAAGATGGACACCCAGAGAGCATCTTCTGCAGAAGAGAGAGAAAACACCCACAGACCGGATGGTGTGTGTATCCACTTTCGGACCCCACACAAACCCGGTTCGGAAAATCATCAGGAACAACTGGCATCTGGTGGAGGAAGTCATTCCTGAGATTGGCAAACCACTGTTCGCGCTAAAAAAGAACCGCAGCCTGGGCCAGCAGATCTCTTCCACACGTCCTACCACGAAGAGAGAAACACAAAGCACTCTGTTTAATATGAGCCCAGGGAAGGGACATCACAAATGTGGCACCTGTTCGGTGTGCAGCCTAACGATGGAAGGAACACATTTCACAGACGGCAAAAAACATTGGCGGCATGAGGACTTTACGAACTGTAAAACGAGATATGCAGTCTACGCCATAATATGCCCCTGCAGGAAAGTGTACATTGGCAAAACTACACAAGAAGTGCGCCAACGCATAATCCAACACAGATCTCGGATTAACATTAAAGTGCTCACAGCGCCACTAGTGTCTAACTTTTTGACAAATGAACACTTGGTCAGTGACCTGAAATGCACAATCTTGGCAAGCATCAAAAACATTGCGGGTGCCGGGGGCGACCCGGATGCACGACTGGCACAGAAAGAGGCCTACCTTATTTTGAAATTCGACACTGCAATGTCGGGATTGAATGACCTAACTGAATTCAGCAATCTATAATAATTTTGTATTAATCTGTATTTTGCAACGTGTACCTGCCGTGGCTTGCTGCTGCCCGTGTGACCGTGTCTTACGAACTGTAATACAACCTCTTCCCCCCTGGAAAAAGATATTGTAAAAAAAAAAACCCTTGCAACTACGTCTCCCAACAGACACCGGGACGCTAGTTTTTTCAAATACGAGTCTTAGGAACTGTAACATAACTTTTCCCCCCAGAACAAAGACTTGTCTTAAAAAAACCCTTGCAACTACGTCTCCCAACAGACACCGGGACGCTAGTTTCTTCAAATACGAGCGGACATGCCCCTTCGGGTACCACATGTCTTACTCACGGAGGTAGATGGGTGCCGGACCGAAGCGTTTGCAATCTCGCCCACAAGTAAGTGTTATTATGCCATGCTCAATTTGCTTACTCAGACGATCGAACGCCATTAGATCCCTAATCGCACGTTCCTTGTGTTAACAGCTGACATGTATGAGTCTGGTAGAGGAGGTCCCTTGAGGCAGTTTCCTTACTGATACCTACTTTTTAATTGTTATTTCACAGTGACAGCGACCCCCCAGTCCGTGTCCTGAGGAGAACCCGCAGAATCATATTGGGTTCGAAACGCGTTGACCCTCCCTCCAAGATACAAAATAGATGGGGCTTGATAGGAATTAATCAACACACTTGCAATCATCCAGCGGTTTATGTGTCATTCCTAGTCATAGCACTCTATTATGAACTTTACTATGTATCTTGTGTCGGTGTTGACAAGTAGGCTAATTTAACAATCTGCTAGTCCACTTGTTCATTATTATTCAGGACTGGTGCCTCAACATTTTATCTATTTGAGGCATAGTACAGTTGTCTATGTGACTATTTATGTGACAATTCTTTTGTAAAATTACTTTGTTTCACATGTTTATTTCAGTGTATTGAATGTATTTATGTATTTGTGTAAATATTGTGTTGTGTTTTGATGTCAAAAAAACTCTTTCAAAAAAATCTTATAAAGTAAGAATTAACTAAACACAAACTGTTGTCCTACCTAGTAACTGATTTCACTAGGGGGTGTATTGTTGCGATAATTCAATCTGCCCGGCCATTTGTTTTTGCTTACTTGGCTGCCAGAATGACATTACAGACTTCAGGAGACAAGTCAAATGGCCTCAACTGTCGCAGCTCAATCTCCAAGCATGGAGGTGGAGACTGGACATGTTCGGGTGGAAGACCGTCCCCTGCTGCTGCGATAGAAGGTCCTCCTGAAGAGGCAGACGAATCGGGGGATCGACTGACATACTGAGTAGCTCGGGATACCAGTACCTACGCGCCCTGTCTGGAGCCACCAGGATGACTTGGGCCCGGTTGCACTTGATTTTCTTCAGCACTCTGGGCAGAAGTGGTATAGGCGGAAAGGCGTACAACAGACTGCAACTCCGCTCGCGACGAAAAGCGTCCCCGAGCGAGTGCCGCCTTGGAAATTCCAACGTGCAGAACTGATGACATTGCGCGTTCTCTTCAGTGGCGAATAGATCTAACCAAGGCTCTCCCCACTGCAGAAAGAGGCCTTGCGCCACGTCTGAGTTCAGACGCCATTCGTGATCCATCATGCACCTTCGGCTGAGCTCGTCTGCCCTGGCGTTCAGAGAACCTGCCAGGTGTTGAACCACCAGGGCACGCCCTGATGTGCCAGCCACTGCCAGAGGCGCAGAGCCTCCGGGCAAAGGGTCCAGGACCCCATCCCGCCCTGTATGTTGCAGTACCACATGGCGGTGGTGTTGTACGTGAACACCTGCACTACACTCCCCCGGACAGAGGGGAGGAATGCCTTCAGTGCTAGACGAATCACCCGCAGCTCAAGAGGGTTGATATGGAGCTGGGACTCCGCCGGAGACCAGAGGTCTCTGATCTCCGCCTCTCCCATGTGGCCTCCCCAGCCCTGGAGGGACGCGTCCGTCCCAACTACGTGCTCCGGCTGGGGAAGGGAGAGGGACCTGCCTCTGACCCAATCGCGGTCCCTGAGCCACCACTGCAGTTGTTTCGCAGTGTCCTCCGAGATCATGACATAGTCGGACAGGTTGCCCTGATGCTGGGCCCACTGAAACTTCAGGTCCCACTGCAGAGCCCGCATCCGCCACCTGGCGTGATGCACCAGAAGGATGCAGGAGGCCATCAGCCCCAGAAGCCGCAGCGTCAACCTGACCGAGACCCGGGATAAAGGCTGAAAGAGTGGAATCAGAACCTGAATATCCCAGACCCGCTGTTCGGGAGGATAAACCCGAAACTGCGCCGAGTCGAGGACCGCTCCGACGAAGAGGAGCTTCTGAGAGGGGCACAGGTGTGACTTCGGCACGTTGATGGAAAACCCCAGCTGGTGCAGGAGGTCCGCTGTTGTCTGACTACTGTTAAGAGCGAGCCCGCCTTCAACAACCAGTCGCCGAGGTAGGGGAAGACTGTAACCCCTAACATGCGCAGATGAGCTGCGACACCGCCATCACTTTCGTGAACACCCGTGGGGCACTGGTAAGGCCGAAGGGGAGCACAGTAAACTGAAAGTGCTTGTGGCCTACCGTGAACCGCAGGTAATGCCGGTGGGCTGGCAGGACAGGGATGTGAAAATAAGCGTCCTGCAAGTCCAACGCTACCATCCAGTCTGCAGGGTCTAGGGCAGCTGAGACATGAGCCAATGTCAGCATCTTGAACTTCTCCTTCCGGAGGAAGCCGTTGACGTTCCGTGGGTCCAAGATAGGGCGTAGGCCCCCTTTGCCCTTCTTGGGTACTAGAAAGTAGTGGCAGTAACAACCACACCCTACTTCTGGCCCATGGGCCTGAAAGCTCGGACTAAGAGGGTTTTGAGGCGGATGCTGCAGGGGGAAGAATGGACTTGCCTCGCCGTTGTCCCCGACCGCCGCCACGGCGGTTTCCACGTCCGCCACCGTGCTGGACGGTAGTCTGCGGCCCGTGGCTGGCTAGATGTTTGGGGGCGCCCCTTCCTTGGCGACGAAAGGAGCGAAAGGCAGCCGTTTGCTGGGTCTGGGCCGAGAGGCCCAAGGACTTGGCCGTAGCCCTGGAGTCCTTAAAGCGCTCAAGCGCATGGTCTGCCTTGTCGCCAAAGAGGCGACTGCCATCGAACGGCATGTCCATAAGTGTGTTCTGGACATCAGCCGAGAAGTTGGCGGACCTCAATCAGGCGTGGCGACGAATCGCCACCGTTGTTGCCATCGCTCTGCCCAGGGAGTCAGTAGTGTCCAGCCCACACCAGATGGAATAACGCGCCGCATCTCGACCCTCCACAAGGGCTTGGCCGGGTTTAGCCCGGACCTCTACCGGGCATTCTGGCAGCACGTCTGTGACCGTATCCCACAGAGAGTGGGTGTAGCGGCCCAAGAGGCACGCGGTGTTGACTGACCGCAAACCTAAACTCAGGGAGGTTAGAATACCTCCTTCCCGTATTGTTCGTACCTCTTGGATTCCCGATCGGGGGGACCCTCCGGGAATGAGGTCTGGGAATTAGAGGCCTGGGTAACCAGGCTCTCGGGGGTGGGGTGGGTAGACAGAAAGCAAGGGTCGCCCGGAGCCAGGCGTTGGCACCTGGCCACGTTCCTATCCACAGGCTGACCTGTAGCGGGCTTGGACCAAGTGCCCAGAAGAACGTCAGATAAGGCCTCATTAAAGGGCAGCAGAGGCTCGGCCGAGCTTGACTGCGGTTTAAGGACCTCAGTGTGGAGGTTAGTCCTCACGGCCCCGACGGGGAGCTCAAGGCCCAAGGCCATGGCCGCCCTCGTCAGCACCACACTATAAACTGCCCCTTCCTCCGTAGCCACGCTAGGAGGGGAGACAAAACCAGTGTCGGGCGAAGTGTCCAGACCACTGGCCTCCCCAAGCTCTCCTGTCCAGTCCTCAGAAGACTGACACTCACGTGCCAGAGGGTCCTCAGACCCCTCCCAATCCCCCTCGTCACCCATCGCCTGGTACTGAGGCTCAAAGGATGGGGCCAGGTCATAGAAGTAGAAATCTCCAAGCGGCATCGAGAGCGGCGCCGGACCCGAATCGAGGGTAGGACCAGGGACGGCATCGTCCTGGGACGGCGCCGGGGGCGACACCCTTGGGGCCAGGGCCGGCGAGGTAGTTAGGTCGACCGCCAGCGACCCAGATCCGGATCCAGTGGGGCCCTGCGGCAGCGGGACCGGAGTCACCGACGGTGCCGGGGCCGAAGCAACCGGCCCGCGTGGGGACCCAGTCGGGCCGCTTGGCCCGAAGGCGCCACAGAACCCGACGGAGTGAGCGACCTCATAGCCGAGAGGAAGGCCTTGATCTCCTCCGGCGTCTCGTGCTGCCCAGGGACCGGCGGGTATGGAGCAGGTCGCGACGCCCGCAGCTCCAGCGGAGCCGCGTGGGCGGTGTCGCCCGAACCCCCGGCCACGTAGTGCGAGCGTCGGGGGGAGTCAGAAGAGCGATGGTGCCTCTTCGACTTCTTGTGCCTTGTACCTGAGGACTTCGAGCGCGAAGACCGATGACGACTCCCGGAACTGTGGTGACTCCGGCCCCGCGACTGGTCCCTCGGCCTCCTTTCGGACCGGGACCTCGAGCGGCGTGGGGCGGACGGCCGAAGCTCGAGTCGCTTACAGGACCGCTCCAGTCTAGCTTTAGACGTCAGGGCCCGGCAGTCAGAGCAGGACTTGTCGTAGTGGTCCGGGCCGAGACAGTGCAGGCACCGGCGATGGGGGTCGGTAACCGAAATCAGTCGGTTGCAGACGGCACAGGGCTTGAACCCGGGCATCCCTACCTGCACCGTCGGAGTCGAGAGACTTTGAAAAGAGATCAAAAAGGATCGTAAAAAGTTTGTCAAAAATTGACTAGGGTACAACTTTTTCCGGATCTGCGCTTGCTGGTGCGGAAAAAAGAAGAACTGACGTCAGCGTGCGGAGGCGGCGTATAAGTACTCTGACGACGTCATCACAGCGACCACGATGGACGCGGAGCCGCGGACGACGCCTACCGACGCGCATGGGTACTGCTACGCAAAAAAATTCCGGACCCAGTCTGACGCCTGGGGATATTCTAAGGTAAGGAATCTATCACTAACGTGTCTCTTTCAGATATTGTATTCAGCCTCCATCAGGGTATCTGTGTGCCCCCAAGGACACACTAAAGCGGTTTTAGGATTGAGCCCGCTGGAGAGAAGGGGGGCTGTGCCATATGATGTCTCTGCCATCCTCGTTGTCTTTGAGAGCCACCCCCTAAGCCATGGAAGGGCTGAAAATGTTGTTGGGATGGAGGAGGAGTCTGGTGCTGACAGATGGAAAAACCCCTACTGTACTCATAGAGGGAGTGAAATTATGCGTGGGATTGCCTTGGTGCAGTATTAATGCCTGAGTAACATGCTGTGACTTTGCTTGCCTTGAAATGCTCCAAAATAGAGTCCGCTTTGTAACCAAAAAGGCAAAATCCATCAAAAGGCATGTCCACTAATGAAGCTTGGACGACGCCGGGGTGGCCATGGACCACATCCAGCCATGGAGCTGGAGCACCACACTGGTAGTCACAGCATTTTGCAGACAATAAGTCATGTCCAATCCTGAGTGTATCACAAATTTTGCCACGTTGTAGTCGTCCTGGATATCCTTAAAAGATCCTTAAAGGTCATCAGGAACAGCGACTAGAGCTTGAGCCACAATATCTCAAATGGCATGGGAGTAACAGCCGAGGAGATGGCTGGCATAAACGGATCTCATAACAAGACTTGAGGAGAAATTTCTCTTGCTAAAAGTCTTTACTCTTTTGAACTCACAAATGGGAACAATGGTAGGAAAGGCACTGGAATTAACCCTGCTAGGCTGGGCTTTTCTGAGCTGGATGCTGTGTGAGGAAAGCGGGATCCCCAGGTGCAGGACAATGGCAAGAGGTAACCTATCTTAATAGGAGGCCCTGAAAAAAGCTTCACCCAGGGTTCCAAAATCGTTTCAGTAAGTGCCTTGGTAAATAGAAACAGTGTCTCAGTAGCAGCCCGGCAAGGCTGTTATACATCAGTCAGTACACTAGTTTCCACTTCTATGACTGGCAATTGTAGGTTTAACACTTCAGCTGTCCTTCGCATCACAGCAGCTAAAGAGGTGCTTTGATCTGTAAAAGGACCCGGGGAGACAAGGCCAGAATCAAGCGAAGAGACAAGCCCGCTGGAATCCTGAAGCTCCTAATACCAGTTGCACACATAATATTTAGAAACACACTCGTCCGTGTCATCACAGCTGTTTTGTGAGTCTGTGCCAAATAAATCATGTACAGTCTAGGCCTTAACATGTGGTAATGGCATGGTATCAGAATAAGATAGGTTGTCAAGAAGTAGCGCAATAGCGCAACTTCAGACAAAGTTGTGGCATGTTATTGAGTCAGATAGCACAATAGTTTATATAACTGGAGCCAATGACATTGATGCAAGCAGGGCTGGTGTAGGGGATGAATCTGGGGCAAAAGCAGGCACCAGACCCAGTGCTGAACCCGAAACAGTTCCAAGGGGACAGACCGTGCTGGGGGCAGATCTGCTAGCACCAGAGAAAGTCCAATTGGAGGTCCCCGAGGATGCTTGAGGCCCAACAGCAGGGCAGTAAAGTGCATTGCTATTCTACAGGCTTCTACTTGCTGCAAAGTAACTAATAGACCTGGGAATTCAGGGTGTGCTAAGACCAAACTCAGAATCAGCTCTGATGGAGATTGTGAACGAGACCAGGGGACATGTAGACTGCCCTCGCACCCACTCTGGAGGAATGAGTGAGCATATACTGCTGATGGTCCTGGGCATCAGATGTAGGTTCCAGGGAGCCACACAGCTTTTTATAAGTGGACATAATGACAGTCATACAGACGCACACATAAATACAAAGATGCATGCACATGAGGCTCAGAATATTCTCAGCCCAGAATCCAGACCCTGTTCTCTTCAGCTCCTGAGCTGATCATGTACGGAAATCACACATTTTTACTCCAGCTCTGGCAGCCCCACACTTCAGTGCGCCAATACAGGCTTCTGATCTGTTTACCACTGGCACTCTCTGTTCCTGGCAAATTGTTCACACACACTGTGGGACCCACAAAGCAAGGCCTAAATGATGACATGTCTCCTTGTGACTTTGCTATATTGAAAGTGGAGACAGATGGTTGTGTTGTAGACCCTACTGATAAACACAGCATGTGGTTGAGTGTTATGAGGCCCTCGTATTGGTTTTGCTGGCTGCTACTCTGAAGAGTCTAAAGGTAAGAACTGCTGAGTCTTCGATAAGTACAGACTCTGAATTAGGTTACGGAATTGGATTCAATGTAAGAACTATGACTCAGGTGCTGATGAGCTGCCAGTAACTCCTGAGCTACTATTTGGAGACCCCTGGTTCAGCATCTAAAGAATGCACACCACAAAATCACAACTAGAGCGCATTACACCTTGGCAGTCCCTTGCCTTTATGTAGCTCTGCAGACTTCATCCTCGTGTGGATCCATGACATGGGCTAGAATGTGCATATTATGATGCCATTTTAATTTGAAATGCTTGAGACACCATATTTTGAAGGGGAATGTTTTAATCTGTTGGCAGCCAAAATTACAGTAAGGATTGTGTTACTTACCCTGTAGACATCTGTTCGTGGTATGTGTGACTGTAGATTCACATGCTTAGCATATTTCCACCATCTAGTGTTGGGTCCGGATGTGTGCAAGTTGTTTTTCTTCTAAGAAGTGTTCCGAGTGAAACGGTAAAGTGACTCCTCCTCTCTGTGATAATGCACATGGGCATCAGCTTCATGGTTAGATTGTTTTCCTGCAGGCAGGCGAGAATGGAGAAAAAGTAAGTGTTAAGAGATATTCATGCCACTAAGATGATATAAATGAACTGCAACGGCCACAGGTGTCCAGGGAGGAGGGTGGGTTGCATGTGCATCTACAGCCCTACATGCCACAAATGGATGTCAACAGGTTAAGTAACAACCCGTTCAAGGCATGTATGGATATAGATATACATGTTTAGCTAGGCTGTAAAGCAGTCTCTCCTAACTAGTGGTGGCTGACATGTGGGTGCTGCAGATGCTTGAAAGACAGTACCTAGCACTGCCTGACCTACATTGGCTTGCTGGTGTGCTAAAACATCCACACAATATTTTTTTGTGAAAGAGTGTGATGTAGACCATGTAGCTGCTTTGCAAATATCAGCTATTGGAATATTGTTCAAAAAAGACATGGGTGCTCCTATCTTACAGAGTGTGCCCTAGGTGGGGTGGACAAAGGTATTTTAGCTGATGCCTATTTTGCAAGTAGGCAGCAATTGCAGCTAATGTAATAAGCAAGGTCAGAGGTCTGTAAATGAAGAATGTTTTGGGGAACAGTTGTGTCAAGTGGATTAATGCTTTATTTATGACAGCAGAAAACACACTGTTTCCATTTTGCTGCACAACACGCTCTAGTTGTGGGTCTAGGAGCTCCCTTAAGAATGCTCATACATTCTGATGGGATATTTAAATAACCAAATTCTATGACTTCAGGCACCAAACCAAAGGTTTGAGTGCCTTTGGGTTCCGTATTTTCCTATGGTTCTCAGTGAGAAGATCTGGGTGGAGAGGAAGTTTCTTGTGGGGAACTGCTGATAGTTCCTATAGCGTGGTGAACCATGGCTGGCTTAAGTGGGTTCTACTAGGGCGAGGAGAACAGACATTTGCTTGAGCATCCACACCACAAATGGAATAAGATAGAGAGGGGGGAAGCGTAGGCAAATATCCCTGGCCAGTTCATCCTTAGACCATTGCCCTTGGTCTGTGGGAGTGGTAACCTGGAGAAGTCTGGGCATTATTTCGTTTTCTGCGGTTGCGAAGAGTTCTGTGTGTGGAAGCCCCCACCTGTAAAAGTATGGGAGAAGGACTTGAGGGTGGAGTTTCCATTTGTGGATTTGTTGTCATATCCTGCTGAGGAGGTCAGCAATCTGGTTGTCCTTTCCAGGAAGGTGTTCTGATATTAGGTGAATGTTGTGACTTATTGCCAAACACAAATCATCTGAGATAGGCGTGATAACTGTAGAGACTGTCGCCCCCACTGTTTTTGTAAACAGAACATTGTTGTCATGTTGCCTGTGCAGATCAAGAGAAGCTTGAATTGTGAGGTGATCTAGAAATGCTTTCAATTCCAAGTGTACAGAGTGTAGCTAAATGATAACGAGACCCTGGTGTTTGGGTTCTCAAAGACCCTGGACTGTTAGATGATGTAGGTGATCACCCCATCCCTAAGGGATGCATCCGCTGTGTAAATGATCTGGAAAACAGGGACGAGAAAAGGTCAACCCTTTGCCAAATTTTGTGTGTTCCAACACTGAAGAGAGCAATGAGTGCAGCTGTCTACCAACACTAGATCCTGTAAGTGACACTGTAATTGAGACTACTGGCGTGCTAGACATTCTTGCAGCGGACGCATGCGACACTATTGTAATGCATGATGCCATCATGCCCAGGAGTTGCATAACTGTTTTGGCTGTTATGCTTTGATTGTGTCGGAATTTGTGCAACACTGTTTGAGTATTTTACATTCAGGTAAGATTTGGGTAGGCTAATCCCAACTGTGTGTGGAGTATGGCCCCTAAGTACGGATGAACTTGCAATGGTTGAAGATGTGATTTTTGTATGTTTATTGTGGATCCCAGTTGATGCAGAAGAGTGGTTCGAGTGTCTTCTTGACACAACAGAAGTGTACTACTGGCTTTTATGAGACAGTCGTCGAGATGTGGAAAGAAATTAATGTTCTGTCTGCGTAGATGTGCTGCTACCACTGCTAAGAATTTGGGTAAGCACACCAGGAGCAGTATTTGCCTCCGAAGAGGAGGACTTTGAATTGGTAATGTTTTACTGCTACAACACATATTTGAGGTATTTGTGATGTGGTGGGTGAATGGAAATATGGAAGTAAGCATCCTTTAAGTCTAGTGCTGACAAAGTTGCATTGTTAAAGCAATGGAATCACATCCTGAAGAATCACCATATGGAAGTGTTCTAATGGTATGGAATGACTTAAGGGCCTGATGTCTAATACGGGCCTTAATGATCCGTCCGTTTTTGGAAGGGGGAAGTTTAGGAAGTATACTCTGGTGCATTGATACTCAAGAGGGACTGGTTCCATGGCTCCTTTTAGCAAGAGAGCTTCTACTTCCTGTTTTAGGAGATGTTGATGCTCTACATAAAGATTGTGTCTACGAGGTGAAATGTTTCGAGGTGTGGTGATGAGCTCCAGACAATAATCATATTGGATAATGTCAAACACCCACTGATCTGATGTTCTGGTTTTCCAAGTATTGAAAATGTGTTGTAGTCTGCCTCCGACAGGTGTTAAATGGTCGGAGGGGAATGAGAAGGAAGTCATTGCTTTGAGATGGAGGGTACAGTGCATGTGGAGGCACCACTACCCCATTCTTTAGAATTGTTCCCACTGTATACACCCTTACAGTATCTTCTAGAGGGGGAAACCTGATGTTGTTGTCTGTAGGAGGACATAGAGGCATCAGAGGATGTAGTTTTGGAACCTAGCTTATATGTGGCTGAGAAAGCAAATGACACGCAAATGATGGACAGAATGCAGATCTATTGTTCTTTTGATCACCATGCCACCCCAGTTTAGACCCAGCCATTTACACTACAATTCAGTCTTGACCCTGCGCCTTATGGAACAGTCCAGCCTGAACTGCCAAGCCAGGTCCTCCCTGAACCAGAAACAAGCATCATGTGATCCGGTTTTGGGGTATCACCTCACATCAGCCAGTATACCTTGAATCCAGTGGCACAGTGAGCCCGGGACTCAAGCCTGGACATAACTTGTTCACTTAGTGCGAGAAAGCAGAAGACACACAAATGATGGACGAAATGCTGAACAAATCAAATTCACCCCAGACAAGAGGAGATCTTGGTTAAATCCATTGTTCTTTTGCTCACCACGTCACCCCAGTTTAGACCCAGCCATATGCAAATTAGTCTTGACCCTGCTCCTCATGGCAACAGTCTAGCTGGAACTGCCAAGCCAGGTCCTCCCTGGACCATAAATGAGCATCCTAGGACCGGTTTCGGGGTTTCAGGTCAAGACTGATTTGTATACGACTTGGTCTAAACTGGTTTGGAATGATGAGCAAAAGAATGATGGATTTAACTCAGATCTCTTAACTGAGGTGAATGTTTGATTTGTTCCTCATTACTTCCATCATTTGTATGTCTTTTGCTTGCTCACCCTAAATGCGCTGGGTATGCCCAGTCGTGGGCCCCAGGCTCACTGTGCCACTAGATTCAAGCTAGCCTGGCTGATGAGGAATGATACCCCAAAACCGGTCCCAAGATGCTTGTTTTTGGTCCTGGGAGGAGCTGGCTTGGCAGTTCTGGCTGGACTGTTCACATTAGGAGAAGGGTCAAGACTGATCTGCATATGGCTAGGTCCAAACTGGGGTGGAATGGTGAACAAAAGAACAATGTATTTAACCCAGATCTCTTGACTGGTGGTCAATGTTTGGTTTGTTCGGCATTCCATCCATCATTTGCGTGACATCTGCTTTTATGTGAGGCCCCAAAAGGAGTCACGAGTAGTGGAGATTTGGCTACTTATCTTTTTTTATAATGCTTGGTCCACCTGGGGATCAAACAGATGTTCCTTGTCAAATGGCACATTTAGTAAAGTCTGTTGTCCCTCTGGTTTAAATCCAGACACATGCAGCCATGTATGCCTATGCAGTAATATGCTTGTATTTATGCCTCTAGCATCTGTCTGTTGAATCTAGGGAAAATCTGATGTAATTTTTAGAAATGAGTACCCCTCAGTAACAATTTCTTGTCCCCTCTTTCTATATTGTTCAGGGAGATGTTGGAGGAGACTCTCCATCTAATCCCAATGTGCTCTATCGTACCTCGCCAATACAGTCTGGCTGTTAGCGATGCACCAATGATTGGAAGCTTGCGCAGCCACCCTTATGCCTGAAGTGTCAAGAAGCTTTGACTCTTTGTACGGCAAAGTGGCACCAGCGGAGGTCTGTAAATTAGCTCTTTTGCATGTACTGGACTGAAGACTCTGGAGGGAGTGGCCCTTTAATATATATAGGATCAGATGGTGCTGGTTTATATTTTTTATCTACCCTAGGTGTAATTATGAGTGCTCTAACAGGGTCTTTAAAAATATCCTCAACATGCCGGAGCATGCTCTTGAGCATGGGGACGTATTGAGGTCCTGGTAAGAAGAAGAGTCATCAGGAAGTGAAGGTCTGGCTGGATAAGGTCAGGGTCAGTATCCCCTGGAGGATCAACATCATAATTGTTCCAGGAGGTTGAGGATGTGAATAATCTACTCCATCATCAACTCCAAAAGGAGATTATGGAGACCCTTGTGGGGTAAAGTCTCCTGTACCAGTGTATTACTAAGGTGGTGGTGGAGGAGATAGAGGTGGAGGTTGTAGTGGTGAAGAAGCGGGTAAAGGAGGAGGCATAGGACTGGTCGCTATGTCCTTTTTCTTCTTTTTAGGAGTTTGAGGATGAGGCTGTACAGCTTTTGCTATTATTCAACCAGTTTGAAACTGGATATCTTTTGTCTTTTGCCTCGGATCGAGCCGCTCCTGCATAACCTGGAGGATTGGTCCTGTAGGCAATTCTGTTGTGGAGATTACAGGTTGCGGAACCGAACTAAGTTTTCCCTTCAGTGCGGAAGTAGAGCTTTCTTTCAGTGCCAAAGTGTATTTTTCTTTCAGTGCTAAATGAGTCTTGTTTTTGGTGCCGAAGAGCCCTTGGCTTTGTACTCGAAACAGGGTTGTCAGGCCATGAGGTGTTGAGAGCAGAGAAATTAGTTGAATGGCTCGAAATCAAAGCTGGACGGACCGAAGCAGAGTGTGGTAATTTGGGCTTAATTTTCAGAGTCTAGCACAAGAGTAGGCATCCATATCAGATGTTGGGTGTCTTCCATGGCCTTGAAGAATAGAAGCTGTAAATTCACTCAATCCTGAGTATCTCTTAGTGAATTTTACAGGGCATGAATACTCATGGCACATTGACCCGGAGGAAGGTCTTCAATTTAGAGATGCACTAGACGGTCCCTCAATGTCTATTTCAATAGGAAAGATCAACAAGCTTCAAAGTCGTCTTCTCTGTGATCTGAGGACAGGCATAAGTTGCAAACCTGATTGAGGTGGCTCCTCCAATATTTTATGTGGCAGGAGGGACAAAAACAAGAGGGAGTCTGTTCCATTAGCAACACATTGTGGATGGAAGCCGATGGCAGAAAGAATAGATATGAATGGGCAAGGCCGAAAGCCGCAAGTCAAGAGCGCCGAACCAACGACGAGAATTTCAGTATTTATTTTGATACGCTAGAATGGAAACTCGATCGCAAACAATACAGACAAATGGAAAAAGGTGTAACAACTCGGACGGAGTCCGAAGCAGTCTCGAATTGGAGTGCCACCAAACACGGCCGAACCTCACGGCGGAAAGAAAACAATCTAACAACGAAGCCAATGACCATGAGCTTTATAAACGAGAGAAGTCACTTTACTTCATGACTGGGAACACCTTTTTAAAGATAAACAACTTGCACACATCCGGACCCAACACTAGATGGCAGAAGTATGCCAAGCATGTGTATCTACAGTCACACATGCCTCGAACAAGTGAATCTCTCCTGTAATTTCTATTAATAACTATCTCTAAAATGTAACAGTATAGCTCTTAGCACACATATGAAAATGATTTGCTGTACGTACTACATGATTACTGCATCATAGAAACTTTAAACATTTTTACCAGGTGTTCATGTACTGCCAATAGACTTCCGCTATATCACATTCCTCAAACATCAGGCCCACCTGCAGAAGAGGGGCAATACAACAAATAATAACTTAATGTACCTGGAGCTGGAGGAGTGTGGTAGATAACTTCGCCGCTATACAGACTACTTATGAAATCCTTAAAGCCTCGAACTCTAAAGGAGTATGTACTGTTGATTTCGAGGTCAGAAACAACTTTGCTGGTTCCAAAGACTTGAATCTCTTCCCAGGACACATCTTCATCTTTGTCATGCCTTCTATATTCAAGGACATAACTGTCTGCTGAAGCCTGGTCAGGTTGCTGCCAACAAATGAGTGCTTCATTGTAGATATTACTTAGTTCCTCGTTAATCCGGGGTGTATTCATACCTGCAATGTCAATAAAGGAGAGGTAAATGCTGAAAAATAAGTATTCCAATTGGATTACATAATACATTTTCATATTGTGCATTACATGTCTATTGCAATAACCGTATTGAAATTTGATTCCACATCTGCATATGTGAAATACTATAAAATTCAACAAATATTTTCTATTTTATTGGGATTTCAATTGAATCAAGTCTAGTAAACACTCTGCTTTGCAAAATTAATTGCATTATTTTGTAAGTGAAATGCTTAGACCAGATTATCAAAATATTTTTCATAAAGAATTTGAAGCACATTTAAATTCTGATCCAACAAGTAAGTGGTAAAAACCACACTGCCTAATTTTAAAGTTATTCATTTTGTTTGTGTTGGCATTTGTGGATATTTGCAAACAGACTATTTCTATTGTAGTACATTAAAAAATGTTGAGGCTGTTACACATCTGTATGAATGATGGTGCAATGACAAATGTACTGTGCATCGAGGCAAATCACAGGAAACAACATTTGGAACAAAGGCTGTATGAGGTGTGTGCATGAGGAGATATTTCAAGAAAGTGATGAAATTAATTATCTAGGGTTGATGTCATTTAGGAGTAATGCAGCAACGAGGAAGCAAAATAAACAACTACCATACAAAAAAGAACTGTCTCATCTAACTGGAATGTTAGATACCTAAACTTCCAGTTAAAAAACAGTTTAACTATAGTGTGAGTTCTATGATCTGGCGACTGAAAAGTTGTTCTAAAATTGTTTATTTAATGTCTTGCACATAATCAAGGGGCAGAAACTAGCAGTAGTAATAACAATCAACTTGGTATTTCTCTCGATTTCACATAGAGGAATGATACAATTATCTTTTGAGGAACAATACAAAAGTAAATCAATACTTAGAAACATCGAAAAATATTTTAATCAAGAAGAGAGAAGAGTTCTGCTCTGAGATAGTGGGTATCTTACCCTTGGTGAATGAAATAGTGCTAAGAATGTCTTTTTCTGGAGAAACATCAAGTTTAAACTCATCAAAAGAAGAATGTACCGCAGGCCGGAAGGATTTCAGTGACTCTGTAGCTTTCTGAATTCTGTGAAAAAAGAATGCAAATGATTTGTACCAAGCCATGCAATGCAAATATAAGGCCAGATTATTAATCAATTAAAGTGTAGTCAACATGATAAAACAACTATTATAAAAAGAGAGCATGATCTGGACTTGCCACATGGGCCACCAATAAAATAAAGTGCCTCATTTGTAGTAGTGTGGGAATGGCAGCTTAAATGTTACATTTACAGCTAGCCTACTGTTGAAACTAAGGCAAATTAATTAGGCGAGATCCTTCAACCAGGTCCCATCCCTTCTGAGCTTCTAGATCCATGTAACCAGGTCCTCGGGGACACTCTCATGGCCACCTAGTCTAATCAGTACTCGGACCCTTTGGCTTGTTGACATAAACCAGCCCTCAGTGATGCCGATTTTCGGACAAGACATCCCATTCCTGAAAGTCTGGAGGTACAGGCATTGAACAAGTGAAATCACTCCTAATCCCTCTCCAAGTAATCCTCCGGTTAGAGAGTAGAACAAAAATGCTACTTACCAGTATGCATCTGTTCTTGGCATGTAGGGCTGCTGAGATTCATATCTTAGCATAGATCGCTGCCTAGTGTTGGGTCCGGATGTTTGCACTTTGTTGTCCTGGAAGAGTCTTCGAAATATCACGAGATAGGTGACTCCTCCCTTGGACTACGGTGCGCCAGGGCATCTTATCCATCTTCAGATTGTTTTTCGCCATTGTGGCAAAGATGGAGTGTAGAAAAGTAAGAGATGACCATGTAAATGTATGTAGAAAGAATTACTGCAGCTGTGACAGGCACCGGGGAGGAGGGTGGGCGATATGAATGTCAGCAGCCCTACATGCCAAGAACAGATGCATACTGGTAAGTAGCATTTTCCGTTCGAGGCATGTGGGCTGCTGAATTCATATCCTAGCATAGACTGTATAGCAGTATCTCCTCTAGCGGAGGTCACCTGTACCAGCTTGAAAGAATTTTTAGGAAAGCCTGGCCTACAGCAGCTTGCTGCTTTGCTTGCACGTCTACACAGTAGTGTTTAGTGAAAGTGTGTATGGTAGACCATGTAGCTGCTCTAAATATGTCTTCTAGTGGAATATTTCCTAGGAAAGC
Organism: Lissotriton vulgaris; assembly: GCF_964263255.1. Lineage (NCBI taxonomy): Eukaryota > Metazoa > Chordata > Amphibia > Caudata > Salamandridae > Lissotriton > Lissotriton vulgaris. Next base: position 722,640,118 of record NC_141689.1, on the reverse strand, counting down.
CATAGATGCCCCCATTTTGCGCATTGAGTGGGCTTTTGGGGGATCTGTTCGAGTGAGCTTGGCCGTTTGATAGCATATTTGAATGCACTTAACTATCCATCTGGCTATTCCTGATTTTGAAATAGGATTACCCTTATGCTGTGGACCAAAAGCAACAAATAGTTGTTTTGTCTTTCTGAAAGCTTTAGTTCTGTCAACGCAATATAATAGAGCTCTTTTTACATCTAGTGTGTGTAGAGCCCTTCCAGCCACTGATTGCGGGTTTTGGAAGAAAACTGGAAAATCTATTGACTGATTGAGATGAAATGTTGATATAACTTTTGGCATGAACTTAGGGTTAGTACGGAGCACTACCTTATCATGATGTATTTGCATGAAAGTTTCTTGAATTGCTAGTGCCTGTAGCTCGCTCACCCGCCTGAGGGAGGTAATGGCCACTAAAATATGCCACTTTCCATGTTAGGAATTGTAATTCGCACGAATGGAGTGTTTCGAAAGGTGGCCCCATAAGTCTGCTAAGTACTATGTTTAAGTTCCAGACTGGCGCAGGTGGATGTCTTGGAGGGAAAATTCTTTTAAGTCCTTCCATAACAGCTTTGATAGGTGGTATTCTGAACAGGGACAGGTGTTGTCTGTTCTCGAGATATGCTGCTATAGCAGCAAGGTGTAGCCTTATGGAAGAGTATGCTAAATTGCATGTTTGAAGATGTAACAAGTAACATACTATGTTTTGGATGGAGGCATCTAATGGATTGATTTGGTTAATATTACAGTAATTTACAAATCTCCTCCATTTAGCTGCGCAGCGTGCTCTAGTAGTTGGGCGTCTTGCTTCCTTGATAATGTTCATACAGTCTGGGGGCAAGTTAAGATATCCAAACTCTAATACTTCAGGAGCCAGATAGCTAGGTTCATCTGATTGGGATCTGGGTGCCTGATTTCTCCACAGTTCTGCGTTAACAGCTGTGGCGATAGGCGCAGCCTTTGGTGTGGGACTACTGAGAGTTCTAGGAGTGTCGTGTACCATGGCTGTCTTGCCCATGTGGGAGCAACTAGGAACATTGTGAGGGACTGTTGCTTTAGTTTGCGTGCCACTAATGGAATCAGTGGGGTTGGTGGAAAAGCGTACGCAAATCTGCGTGACCAGTTCATCCATATCGCATTGCCCTGTGACAACGGGTGTGGGGACCTGGCGGCAAAGGACTGGCATTTTGAGTTTTCTTTTGTGGCAAACCGATCTATCTCTGGATGCCCCCACCTTTTGAAGAATGGTTGGAGGACTTGAGGGTGAATCTCCCATTCGTGTATCTGTTGGCTGTGTCTGCTTAGTAGATCTGCAATCTGATTGTCTATTCCTTGGAGGTGTTCTGCCAGGAGAAAGATGTTTTTTGGAATTGCCCACCTCCATATGCTCTGTGCTAGGTGAGACAGCTGCGGAGAGTGTGTCCCTCCCTGTTTCTGTATGTAGTACATGGCTGTCATGTTGTCCGTCCGGATCAATACAGCCTTGTTGTACAAGTATTTCTGGAAGGCTTTCATTGCTAGCAATACTGATAGCAACTCTATGTGGTTTATATACAGTGTCTTCTGCTTGACTGTCCAGAGCCCTTGGACTGTGTATTGAAGTAGGTGGGCTCCCCAACCTGTCAGTGATGCGCCCGCTGTTAGCACTACCTGTGGAACTGGCTCTTGGAACAGTCGAACTTGGAAAGGTTTTGTGGGTTCCACCAATGCAGAGAGTTGTAAGTGCGACTGTCTACCAACACTAGGTCTTTTAGTTGTCCTTGAGCTTGGGTCCACTGCCGTGCTAGGCATTCCTGCAATGGGCGCATTTGAAGTCGGGCATGACATGAGGGACCATGAATATGCAGGAAGCCATCATGCCTATGAGCTGCATGAACACTCAAGCTGGGAAGGAGTGCTGTGGGTGAAATCTTTGAATTAGAGACTGCATGTTGGCTATCCTGGCTGGATTTGGATATGCTTTTGCCACCGAGGTGTTTATTGTTGCTCCCAGATATTGTTGTATGTGGGAGGGCTGCAGATGTGATTTTGTGTAGTTTATGGAAAAACCCAGACTGTGCAGCAGCTGAATTGTCTGGGATTTGTGGCTTGCACACTGTGCGTATGAGTTGGCTTTTATGAGCCAATCGTCCAGGTAGGGGAACACATGGATGTGTTGCCTTCTTAGGTGTGCTGCTACTACTGCTAGGCATTTTGTGAAAACCCTTGGTGCTGTAGTTACCCCGAAGGGGAGAACTTTGAATTGATAGTGTTGACCTTCTATCGTGAACCTGAGGTATTTTCTGTGAACTGGATGTATAGGAATGTGAAAGTATGCATCCTTGAGGTCTAATGTAGCAAGGAAGTCGCCTTGTTCGATTAACGGGAGTACTTGTTGAAGAGTGATCATACGGAAATACTCTGAGAGTATGTATTGGTTCAGAGGTCTGAGGTCTAATATTGGTCTGAGGGACCCGTCCTTTTTGGGAATTAGGAAGAATAGGGAATATACTCCTGTCCCTTGGTGTTGAAAAGGGACTGGCTCTATGGCTCCCTTTTCTAGCATGGATGTTACCTCTTGTTGTAACAGCGTGACGTGTTCCTTGGACATAGGACAGTGTTTGGGTGGTATGTTGGGTGGAGTAGAAGTGAGTTCCAGGCAATAACCATACTGGATAATTTGTCTCACCCACCTGTCTGTGGTAATTGCTTTCCAGACTGGTAGAAATTGTGTTAGTCTGCCTCCGACCGGTGTTGAGTGGTCTGGAGGGAGTGTGAACAAGTCACTGTTTGGTGGCGGTGGAGGCTCTGGTGTTGTTGCCACCACGTCCTCTGCCCTTGTTATTAATGCCTCTATAACCTCCTCTGTTGGAGCCTTTATTAAAGGTGCTCTGGGTATTACTCTTGAAAGTGGAGGAAGTTTGTGATGTGTTGCCTCTACCTGAGCCTCGAAAGGAGGAGCGACGAAAGGAACTTCTGGATTGTTGGAACTGAAGTGCGCCCATTGACTTAGCAGTATCAGTATCCTTTTTCATCTTTTCCAAGATGGTATCTACTGCAGGGTCAAACAGAAAGTCTTGGTTAAATGGTTGGTTGAGGATGGTTGACTGCACTTCATTTTTAAATCCGGAAATGCGTAGCCACGCATGCCGGCGTAGTAATACACTAGTGTGTCAGCAGCGTCAAGTGCACATTTAATGGAAGCATTTGTTATAAATTTGCCTTCCAGTATTAGGTCGTAAGCTTTAGATTTTAATGGTTCTGGGAGGTGTTGTAGTAAACCTTCCAGCTGGTCATAATGTGCTCTATCGTATTGTGCAAATAGAGCCTGTGTGTTTACAATTCTCCAAGTGTTTGCTACTTGGGATGCCACTCTTTTGTCTGAGGATTCTAGTATCTTTGACTCTTTGTCAGGAGGGGGAGCATCTCTTGTTGTCTGTGAATTAGCTCGCTTTCGAGCGTTTGCTACCACTAATGAGTCTAAAGGCAACTGTGATTTAATATAAGAAGGGTCTGTAGGGGCTGCCTTATACTTTTTTTCAATTCTGGGATTGAGGACACGCGCTCTGGCTGGATTTTTAAATATGTCTGGTGCATGTTTTAGTACCCCTTTTAACATAGGAAGTGTACGTACGCTCTTTTCTGAAGTAGGAAAGGTGTCGAATAGGAAATCCTCTTCTATTGGGTCAGTGTGCATGTCTACATTGTGATATTTAGCTTCCCTATCCACTAGTTGGTTAAAGACAATGGTGTCGTCAGTAGGCAACAGGTTTGTGGGATATGTAGAGGTGTCAGGGATGGGTTTTGGGTCGTATGTATCATAGGGATCCTTTTGGCCATCCCATGTGTTATCCTGCACATCCTGATAGTCAGGGTCTCCACAGTTATTTTGAGGATCGTCCCCTATGTTTTCTGCCTCATCATAATGTGAAGGAGAGTAAGGTACATAAGACATGTCAGGAAAGAAAGGAGGAGTGAAAGGTCTTGAGGGAGATGTTGCAAAGTCTTTCTTCTTTGGAGGAACAGGGGAAGAAGTGTCAGTGTCCAAAGGTCTCTTCTTCCTATGGCAAACTGTTACCCGTGCTTTTTTAGGGTCTATATACAGTTTAGGTTGTTCTTTTTCCACTGGATCAGGGTGGAAAAGTTCTTCCTCAACTGTCCGTGGTTTTTGAGCCGATGATTTTGGCTTAGTCACTTGTTTTTGAGTCTTTGGCTCGAGGGCCTTAGGCTGTGTAGCTTCTTTCGGCTCGACTGTAGTTTTCGGGTCGGTGACATTTTCGGCTCGGCGACTCCCTTTTGTTCGACGTGTTTTGTCTTTACCGTCTTTTTTGGTTCGACGACCTTTTTCGGATCGACCGTGTTTTTTGGTTCGATAGCCTTTTTCGGATCAACCAGCGTTTTCGGGTCAAGCCCTCTCTCCGGGTCGACTGGTGTTTTCGGTTCGATAACCTTTTTCGGATCTACCGTTTTTTTCGTCGACTCGGCTGCCTTCTTCGGGTCACCAGGAATTTTAGTGTGACCTGTTTTTGGGAGGTCGACACTTTTTCGGCTCGATGGCCTTTTTTGGGTCGACTATTCTTTTGGGATCGATGACCTTTTTTGTTTCGATGGTTTTCTTCGGCTCAACAACCTTTTTCGGTTCGGCTGCCTTTTTGGGAATAGTGTAGCTAGTTCCCGGGGTCTCAGAAGGCTTGTGTTTGGTCTTCGGAGCCGAGCCAGAAGGTGGGGTCTCTAAAGGGGTTTGTCGATCTCGGCTAAGGCCTTTAGGCGATGCTTCGACTGGAGCCTTGTCTTGAGATGGAAGCGGGGTAAGGGGCGTGGTACTCACGGATTGCCCTGTTGTGATCCTGTCATCGGAGTCAGACTGGTCTTCTATGGTGACAATTTCGAGGTCGAAGACCGCCGCTTCTGGGAGGTCGTGTTCGTCATCAAAAATGTTCTCCGGTTCCGGTGCCTACCGCTGCATCTCTTGTCTAGCGGCCCGTCGGTTCGGGATAGTTTTCTTCGACCGGAACGGAGCACAACCTGGACAATCTTCCTCGTTGTGCTCGGGAGAGAGGCACTTGTTGCATACTGTTTGTTTATCAGTATGTGGGAACTTGGAGTGACATTCTGGGCACCTTTTGAATGGGGTCCTTTCCATCAGCAGCAGGCCCACGTGGCGTCGAAAAGGCCCAACAGCCCGCGTCGACGACCGGATCGAGATGGAAAGTATTATAGAGTAAAGGTTTACCGAACAAGAACAATACAGTCGAGGTAGAAGGCCTTTTGGCCTTAGAAAGTTGAAAAGTTTCGGTTCCAAAGTTGGAGATGAGGATAGCATCCGAACCCAATGGCGGAAAAAAACTATCTGAAGATGGAGAAGATGCCCATGCGCACTGTAGTCCAGGGGAGGAGTCACCTATCTTGTGATACTTCGAAGACACCTCCAGGACAACAAAGTGAAAACATCTGGACCCAACACTACGCGTTGATCTATGCTAATATATGAATTCAGCAGCCCACATGCCTCGAACATGTGTTGATGCCTATGGTAAGAGAAGGTACGGCTAACTTAGCCTTAGAAATCTTTGAACATAGTGTAACTTCTGGGCAGGTACACCCATGATTTGTGGCACTTGGCCACCAAATATTGCAGGTGGTCTGGAAAATCTCAGAGCCTCGCTGGCTCAAACAATACTTGATGGCCATGATGCGCCAAAGTATGATGCATGATGGTTTGGGTAGCACAGTGTATGCTGTAAGGACTACTGGCATAAGCGTTGTGCTTAAAAGGCATGCCTGGATGAGATCATCTGGGTTTTCAGGAGCTGTCCAAGTGACTTTGATGGAAATGTCCTTAGATGGTTTCAATGTTTGAAGAGGTTGATCCAATTCTTAAATGGTTTAAGGACAGTCTAACCCCAACACAATCCTTGGTACACTCATTTCTCGCTAACCAGTTCGACCAACAGTACAGAAAATGTAGGAGTTATTCCAAGACAAAGTCAGCCCTCTCAAACAGAGCAGCAACACCAGAATCAGACCTTTTGGGTCAGTGGTTCTGGTGGCTGAAGAAGTCTTCATCAGCAGGAACAGCTCTCCTCTCCTCTGCTGCAGAGCCTGCCAAGGTGAATTAACTTGATCTTGCAGACCCAAACTCAGCCAGTAGGAGGGATGATACGACATTTCCTCCGCACCTGTAAAACAGTCACATTGGACTGATGAGTCTTGCTAGCTATTCAAAGGGTTTGTGCTTTTCTGTCATATTGTAGTAGTTGTATTAAGGGCAGCATAAGCGCTAGATTTACTGCCTACTGTTAACAAGCATTGGCATAGCCAATAGTTCTCGCTTTTGGGACCTTCTAAGTATTTATTTATGCAGCATAATATCCTTTGTGCAACCACATCAACTGTTGCATGGCTAAACACTTATAAGGTATCAAAGGCGAAACCTATTGGCTATGCCAATGCTTGGTGTGGTTGTGTGTGTGGTTGTGTAGGTGGTTTTGTGGGTAGTTGTGTGGGTGTAGGTGTGTATGTGGGTGTGTGTGGTTGGGTGTGTGTGGGTGGGTGTGTGTGGCTGGGTGTGTGTGGGTGTGTGTGGGTGTGGGTGGGTGTGTGTGTGTGTGTGGGTGGGTGGGTGGGTATGTGTGTGGGTGGGTGTGGGTGCGGTTATGGGTGCGGGTGGGTGTCTGGATGTGTGTTTGGGTGTGGTTGTGTGTGTGCTTGGGTGTGGTTGTGTGTGTGCTTGGGTGTGTGTTGTTGTGTGTTGTGTGTGGATAAAATGTATACATTTTCTTGTCTAATAAATAACTTGTTTCGAAATACCGCTTCAGAATGCATTTGTGTTGTTTGTACATGCTATAGAAATCCAGTATTACTATTAAATAATGTCATAGTATTCAGTTTATCCACCTTTAAAGTCTGAAAGGCTGTCAGCACAGCAGAAATTCAAACCCTTGATCTGCACATCACAGCACATTACATCACTAGTCCATTTCACTGATGCACACATAGTACGAAAGTGCTGCTGTAACAATAAGGGAGAAAGGAGTATCTAATCATTTTCCATCCTTCAGCACTTGTGCTGACCTCCAAGTTAGCGTCTTATAGATGGTTGTGAATCGGCATCATTAGTTTTCCTCATGCCACCAAATGGCCAACTCTCATTTAAACTGAAGCATAGCGAATCCCAATGCTTAATGTGCCTATATTGTGTGTAAGGGAGATTAGAGAAAAGACTATTTTGTGGCACAAACAAAAATCACCCACTGGTATAGAAAAAAGATATACAAAGGAAGTAGAGGTAAGGACATATAATGACATAGTCGGTGCTCATCGTTTTTGCGACCTTATGTACAACTGCTGCAGTAGCCACGTATGACAGGACTCTTTAAGACTTTAATATGAGGCACCTTGCGGTTTTACACTGAGATGAAATTATTGCCAGATTCAGAATTTTCGAGGGCAAAATGAGAGATATTTAGCAGAATCAGAGTTACCACACTCTGATTTCAGAAATTGTCTCACTTTCCAATCTCTGTTCCCCATGCAACTTTGACCAGGTATCACTGTCTCCTGGTAAATTGTGCACAGGGAAAAATTGTGGGGATGAGATTATTACAAAACTCTGAATACTACGAATGCCTAGTATCTCCAGCCCACTCAGAATGAGAGTATCCCCCAACTGTTAGTGCCCATTGTGAGCATCAGGATTATGATCTTCTTTTCCTGCTTCCCATCCTTTTCGTACTGGTTCTTTTTAGAGGGTGACTGGATTATTAGACAGATAATTGTCCTAGGCCAGAGTCTCAAATATATTGTTCAGTAGAAAATTACATTTACAACCGCAAAAAGTTGGATTAATGTTTGTAATCCCCAAATCTAAATGGCAAAAATCAGGATTTAAATACATTGACCTTTCGTAAACTCATGGAAAGTCGCCGGTATAGCAGCCTTTCAGCAGCCTTGAAGACAGGCTTACAGGAACGAGCCTTGGTGTTCGCATGGGAGGGGTAGGGAGTGGCCATAAAGAATTCAAGGAAAGCTTACTTAACCATAACTTTGTGGATATTCACAAACATTTCCAATTTCTCTTAATGTCCAGTTGTGTAAGACGCTTAAAGAAATGTTCAAATTAGGCGTGAAGTGGATCAAACATTCACATACTTACAGGGAGTCAAGTGAAATAGATTTCTGTGTGGTAATAATTTCACGTGAAGACCAAAAAAACAAGGGTGATTTCTGCGTTAATCCTAACCCACAGGTGGAAATTTGCTGCTTTAAGGAAAGGCATGTTCATGGAAATAGGCGATTTTTATAGTTTTTTGCTCCGAAGGAGATTTCTGTGAGTATAACAGAGAAACCTTACAAACACCCGAGCCAGAAGCCAACAATCTGTAAAGTTACAAATTCTTTTATAGATCAGACCCCTTATCTCATGGCTCTCGAGTGAACTCCTGCATCAGCAGAAAGTTCATTTTACATGTGTTCAGAGCAAAGTTCTTTCTGAGATCTTGATCCCGATGTGATGTTTCGCTTACACTGCACGCACTGCTCTGAGTTTGGCAAGTACTGGAGTTGAACCTTTACTCCCAGCCCTCACGCCCCTCGTCCGGAACAATGTGATAGACTTTTGCTTTTTGTCCCCATCTGGGCTGTGATCCGGGAAAAAACAACAGCCCCGGCTGCCAGGATCCTGTCACTTGTCTTTTTGTTATTTCAAGAGCGCTGTGTGCTCTGCACCTCAGACCCAGAAATACGGGGACTGCAGCATTGCCAGATCAGAGCCAGAGGACCAGTGTTCTGACCGCATCTCTGGGTAGACTAAGGCACACTGGCAGGCTTCTAGGAGCTACTTGAACACTGTGAGGAGCATGGACCACATCGGCAGAGTGTGGCTAGTTAGGAGAAAACCGTGGGAGTGTGGAGAGCTTGAGGCTGGAGCAAATGGGCAGAGTGTGAGGAGCTTGGAGCATATTGGGGAAGTGTAAAGAATTTTGGCACATCGGCAGAATGTGAGGAGCTTTGAGAACACAAGCATTGGCGGCCGCAAAATTAAATAAAAAAAAACGCGAGGGGTGACGCGCTTGGTGGGCACGCGCGTCCCTGCAAGTGCTGCCTTGCTGGCGATCAGCATGCTATATTGCGCATGTGCGCGCATGCTCTTGTGCGCATTCTAGCAAGTTGATCGCCAGCAAAGTAGCATTTTTCAGAGCCCCAAAATATCTCGGCCGAGTGCAGCGCATGCGCTGGATCAGGCTGAGACCTAAAAACGAACTCCTGTCATGTTCTCGCTGCTGCGTTTTACCCTGTACATCAGAGCCATGCTAGGAATTCATAAACACACGGAATATAGAGAAGAAAAAGCAGTAAAAATATAAAACACACTGAAGGACTGATGCGTTACGCCATTGTATAAAACGCAACGAGTTTATTTTCAACATTTTTTCACTCAAAGACTAAGGCAGAGCCCTGCATTCTGGGTTTCTACTCACAGAAGCCTATATAAACAAGCATTTGCAATGCAATAGGTCTCGCATTAGGAAAGTTTGAGCTGTTGGTATTGTAAATTACACATTTTTTATTTATGTGTTGGTTTTGAAAATAGCAAAATTAATAGCTTTGTCATTTACAATGCCAATAGTTATAACTTTCGCAAATGTGACACCTATAGCATTTGTAATGCAATATGTGTTGTATTTACGTGACTTAGATATATTGATATTACAAATAACAATGACGTTTATATTTTTTAATAATTAATACTTAAATAAAAGTTATTGTAATTTATAATGGCAATAGTTTCAACTTTTGTAAATAACTTTTGTGAAGATTATATTCAGTGTATTTTATTGAGACGAAAATCCAATAACAGAAGTGAAATATTAACATCTTTTTCTGACATTTGTAATAAAGCTTTAAACATTGAGAGAACATATTTGAACCAGTTGTTGTTGAATGATTGCACACATTGATGCTGTGGTGGCGACGAGTGATGCTGTGGTGATGCGATAGATAGAGAGAGGGCGATAGATAGAGAGAGGGCGATAGATAGATGGAGGGCGATAGCTCGATAGAGGGAGGGTGATAGATAGATAGAGGGCGATAGAGTGAGGAAGAGAGAGAGAGAGAGAGAGAGAGAGAAAGATAGGGTGAGGGCGATAGAGTGAGGGCAATAGATAGATAGATTGATATAGTGAGGGGCGATAGATAGAGTGAGGGTGATAGATAGAGGGAGGGTGATAGATAGAGGGAGGGTGATAGATAGAGGGAGGGTGATAGATAGATAGATAGATAGATAGATAGATAGATAGATAGAGTGAGGGCAATAGATAGAGGGCGATAGAGTGAGGGAGATAGACAGATAGATAGATGGAGACATAGAGTGAGGGCGATAGAGTGAGGGTGATAGATAGAGTGAGGGTGATAGATAAATTGATAGAGTGAGGGCGATAGATAGAGTGAGGGTGATAGAGTGAGGGCGATAGATAAATTGATAGAGTGAGGGCGATAGAGTGAGGGCGATAGAGGGAGGGTGATAGAACGATAGATAGATAAAGTGAGGGCGATAGATAGAGTGAGGGAGATAGATAGATAGATAGAGTAATTATGTGGCATGTAATTATGTGGCACGGAGGGGTATTGTGTGGAGTGTGTGTTGCATTCAGTAGAGTGTAATTATGTGGCGTGTAATTATGTGGCACTGAGTGGTATTTGGAGTGTATTGTGCATTGAGTGCAGTGTAATTATGTGGCGTGTAATTCTGTGGGATTGAGTGGCATTTGGAGTGGTGGTGGTGGTTGTGGACATGGTGGTGGAGGTGGTGGTGGATGTGTTGGACATGGTGGTGGTGATGGATGTGGTGGACGCGGTGGTGGTGGATGTGGTGGACGCGGTGGGGGTGGACGCGGTGGTGGTGGACGTGGTGTTGGACGTGGTGTTGGACGTGGTGTTGGACGTAGTGTTGGACGTGGTGTTGGACGTGGTGTTGGTGAACGTGGTGGTGGATGTGGTGGTGGATGTGGTGGTGCTGCTGGACGTGGTGGTAGTGGACGTAGTGGTGATGGACATGGTGGTGGTGGACATGGTGGTGGTGGACATGGTGGTGGTGGACATGGTGGTGGTGGACATGGTGGTGGTGGACATGGTGGTGGTGGACATGGTGGTGGTGGATGTAGTGGTGGTGTATGTGGTGGTGGATGTAGTGGTGGTGTATGTGGTGGTGGACGTAGTGGTGGTGTATGTGGTGGTGGACGTAGTGGTGGTGTATGTGGTGTTGGTGGTGGATGTGGTGTTGGTGGATGTAGTGGTGGGTGGTGGACGAGGTGGTGGGTGGTGGACGTGGTAGTGGGTGGTGGACGTGGTAGTGGGTGGTGGACGTGGTGGTGGGTGGTGGACGTGGTGGTGGGTGGTGGATGGTGGTGGGGGACGTGGTGGTGGGGGACGTGGTGGTGGGGGACGTGGTGGTGGTGGACGTGGTGGTGGTGGACGTGGTGGTGGTGGACGTGGTGGTGGTGGACGTGGTGGTGGTGGACGTGGTGGTGGTGGGTGTGGTGGTGGGTGTGGTGGTGGGTGTGGTGGTGGGTGTGGTGGTGGGTGTGGTGGTGGGTGTGGTGGTGGTGGATGTGGTGGCGGAAGTGGTGGATGTGGTGGTGGTGGGTGTGGTGGATGTAGTGGTGGTAGGTGTAGTGGTGGTGGATGTGGTGGAGGTGGTGATTGTGGACATGATTGTGGACGTGGTGGTGGGGGATGTGGTGGTGGATGTCGTGGTGGTGGGTGTGGTGGTGGACTTAGTGGTGGTGGACTTAGTGGTGGTGGACTTAGTGGTGGTGGACTTAGTGGTGGTGGTGTTGGATGTGGTGGTGGATCAATCAATCAATCAGTGACACTTATATAGCGCGCTACATACCCGTAGGGTCTCAAGGCGCTGGGGGGAGGGGGTGGGGGGGGGGGGGTGCCGCTACTGCTCGAACAGCCAGGTCTTCAGCTTCTTCCTGAAGGAGAGGTGGTCTTGGGTCAGGCGCAGGTCGGTCGGGAGGGAGTTCCAGGTCTTGGTGGCCAGGTAGGAGAAGGACCTTCCTCCTGTAGTCGCTCTTCGGATGCGGGGGACGGCGGCGAGGGCGTGGTTGGCTGATCGGAGGTGGCGTTTGGGAGCGTAGAAGTTGATCCGGCTGTTGAGGTAGCTCGGGCCTTGGTCGTGTAGGGCTTTGTGTGCGTGGGTGAGGAGGCGGAAGGTGATTCTTTTGTTGACGGGGAGCCAGTGAAGGTCTCTCAGATGTCCGGTGATGTGGCTGGTTCGTGGGATGTCGAGGATGAGTCTGGCTGAGGCGTTCTGGATCCGCTGGAGTCTCTTCTGGAGCTTGGCGGTGGTACCGGCGTAGAGGGCGTTGCCGTAGTCCAGTCGGCTGGTGACGAGGGCCTGGGTGACGGTCTTCCTGGTCTCGGTGGGGATCCACCAGAAGATCTTCCGTAGCATGCGTAGGATGTTGAAGCACGCCGAGGAGACGTTGTTGACTTGCCTGGTCATGGAGAGGGAGGAGTCCAGGATGAAGCCCAGGTTGCGTGCATGGTCTGTCGGTTTGGGTGCGGTGCCCAGGGCGGGAGGCCACCAGGAGTTGTCCCAGGCGGAGGGTGAAGAGCCCAGGATGAGGACCTCCGTCTTGTCAGAGTTCAGTTTCAGGCGGCTGGTCGTCATCCACTCGGCTACCTCTTTCATCCCTTCGTGCAGGTTGGCTCTGGCGGAGGCGGGGTCGTTGGTCAGGGAGAGGATCAGCTGGGTGTCGTCGGCGTAGGAGATTATGCTGAGGTTGTGTTTGCGTACGATGGCCGCGAGGGGGCTCATGTAGACGTTGAAGAGGGTGGGGCTCAGAGATGAACCTTGAGGGACGCCGCAGATGACTTCGGAGGCCTCTGACTTGTACGGTGGTAGGCGGACTCTCTGTGTTCTTCCGTCGAGGAAGGAGGTGATCCATTCCAGCGCCTTGTCCTGGATTCCGATGTTGCTGAGGCGCTGTACTAGGGTGCGGTGGCAGACCGTGTCGAATGCCGCGGAGAGGTCTAGGAGGATGAGGGCCGCTGTTTCTCCATTGTCCATCAGGGCTCGGATGTCATCGGTGGCGGCGATGAGGGCGGTCTCGGTGCTGTGATTGGCTCGGAAGCCGGACTGTGAGGGGTCGAGGGATCCGTTCGTCTCGAGGAAGGCGGCCATCTGCTTGTTGACGGTCTTCTCGATGACTTTGGCTGGAAACGGGAGGAGCGAGATGGGGCGGTAGTTCTTGAGTTCGGTGGGGTCCGCTGTTGGTTTCTTGAGTAGAGCGCTGAGTTCGGCGTGTTTCCAGCTCTCAGGGAAGGTGGCGGTGTCGAAGGATGTGTTGATGATGTCTCGCAGGTGGGGTGCGATGACAGCGTCGGCCTTGTTGAAGACGTGGTGAGGGCAGGGGTCGGTCGGTGATCCGGAGTGGATGGAGTTCATCGTGCGGATGGTGTCTTCGGTGCTGATCGGGGTCCAGGCGTGGAGGGTGGTGGTGGGGGGTGGTTGTTCAGTCATGGTGTGCGTTGGTTGGTTGTTGAAGCTGTTGTGTATGTCCGCGATCTTGTTGTGGAAGTATGAAGCGAGGGAGTTGCAGAGGTCTTGCGATGGGGTGATGTCGTTGTTTCCTGCGCTGGGGTTGGAAAGCTCTTTCACGATGTTGAAGAGTTCCTTGCAGTTGTGTGCGTTGTTGTCCAACCGGTCCTTGAATGCTGTTTTCTTGGCGGCGCGGATCAGCTGGTGGTGCTTCCGGGTGGCAAGCTTGAAGGAGGTCCTGTTGTCCGGTGTGGGTTCCCTTCTCCAGACTTTCTCGAGGGCTCGGCAGTTCTTCTTGGAGCTCTTGAGTTCGTCGGTGAACCACGGGGCTTTCTTGCTGCCGGGTCTGCTGGGCGGGGTCCTTAGCGGGGCGAGCTCGTCCGTGCAGATGCTGATCCACTTCGTGAGGTTGTCGGCGGCCTGGCTGGGGTTCGCTGAGCTGGCAGGAGGGTGCTGGCTCAGGGAGGTGGCGAGCTGGTCTGCTGTGATCTTGTTCCAGCTTCTGCGGGCGGCCTGTTGCTGGTGGTGGTGGGTCGTCGTTCTCTTGAAGGTGAAGTAGACGCAGCTGTGGTCCGTCCATTGAAGCTCTGTGGCGTGGCTGAAGTCGATGTCTGTGCTGGAAGAGAAGACTGCGTCGAGTGTGTGTCCGGCGAGGTGGGTGGGGGTGGACACCAGTTGCTTGAGTCCAAGATTGGCGAGGTTGTCGAGCAGGGTGCTGGTGTTGCGGTCGTTGTTGTTCTCCAGATGGAAGTTGAGGTCCCCCAGGAGGATGTAGTCAGCGGAGGGGAGGGCATGCGGGCTGACGAAGTCGGCGATGTCCTCGCTGAATTGTGTGCGTGGTCCAGGTGGTCGGTAGATCAGGGTGCCTCTGAGGGTGGTGTTCGGGTTGGTGTGGATCTGGAAATGCAGGTGTTCGGCGGTGGTCAGGGTGTTGTCGGTGCTGGTCGTGAGGCGGATGGTGTTCCTGTGGATGATGGCGATGCCTCCTCCCATCTGGTTGGCGTTGCGGTCCCTCCGGACGATCTTGTAGCCCTCTGGGATAGCGATGGCGATGTCGGGAGCTGAAGAGGCGTTCATCCAGGTCTCCGTGAGGAAGGCAACGTCAGGGGCTGTGGCGTCTAGAAGGTTCCAGAGTTCGATGGCGTGTCTGTGGACGGAGCGGGTGATGAGCAGGATGCACTTGGGGTGGGTGCTGCTGGTGTTCGACTTGGCGGGTGCTGGTGTGAGGCAGGTCCGGATGCAGGTGAATTTCCAGGCGTGGCAGCTGAAAGGTCCGTGGGTACGTCGTGGAGTGGCTTGATGGCAATCTGGGAGTCGGCCGGAGTGGAGTGCGATGAGGGTGGCGGCGGAGTACGTCAGGCGGGTCGGTCGGGTCTTCGGGGGCCAGGGGTCCTGGCGCTGGTCGCGATCCGGTCGCGGACGGGCGCAGACGGGCTTACCTTTGGCGCGCCTTCGGCGCACAATCGGCGCGCCCGCTGCGCGTGACCGCTGCGCGTTCGCACGGTCGCCATTTAAGGCGAAGTGCGCGGGTGGGCGGATCAGCTGGGAGGCGGGAGCGGGGAGGGAACAGAAGAGAAAAGGGGCGGGGCAAATGGCGGTGGCGGGAAGCGGGGAGGGAGAGCGGAGGGCGGCGAGTTAGGCGGGCAAACAGGAAGGAAACTGAAACACGTCACAGAGGTTGCATGAAATAAAACAGGCACAAATGGAGGGCACAAATAAAAGGCAAAACAGGAAGGAAAACGAAAACGATGTCACGGCACAAAAATACAGGCACAAATGGCGGGCAAAACAATGGAAAAACAGCTAAAGAAACGATCACACGGCACAAGAGAAACAAGCACAAATTTGGGGCAAAACAACTGGCGAAAACCAAAGGGGAGCGACCAAGGCGGCAACGAGGCCGGCGGCGAGGCAGAAGGCAGGCAATGGGGCACACGCAGCAGCTGGTGGCCGTGCGGCGCGGGGGTGTCCCACAAGTTGTATGTGGGACACCCCGCGCCGGGTGGATGTGGGTGTGGTGGATGTGGTGGGGGTGGACGTGGTGGTAGTGGTGGGTGTGGTGGTGGTGGAGGAGGTGGGTGTGGTGGTGGACATGGTGGTGGTGGACGTAGTGGTGGTGGATGTAGTGTTGGTGGAGGTGGTGATTGTGGACATGGTGGTGGTGAATGTGGTGGTGTTGGTAGTGGACATGGTGGATGTGGTGGTGGTGGTCGAGGTGGGTGTGCTGGAGGTGGATATGGTGGTGGTGGATGTAGTGGTGGTGGACGTAGTGGTGGTGGACGTAGTGGTGGTGGATGTGATGGTGGACGTGGTGGTGGTGGGTATGGTGGTGGTGGTGGGTGTGGTGGTGGTGGAAGTGGTGGTGATGGACATTGTTGGTGGTGGACATGGTGGTGGTGGACATGGTGGTGGTGGACCGAATATGCTACTTACCAGTATGCATCTGTTCTTGGCATGTAGGGCTGCTGACATTCATATCTTGTACATAGATCGCCGCCTAGTGTTGGGTCGGGATGATTGCACATTGTTGTCCTGGAAGAGTCTTCGAAGTATCACGAGATAGGTGGCTCCTCCCCTGGACTAAAGTGCGCATGGGCATCGACTCCATCCTCAGATTGTTTTTAGCCATTGTGGCCAAGATGGAGTGAAACTCAGTGAATGATGACCATGCTAGAAATATATGTGAATTCTGCAGCTGCTACAGGCGCCGGGGAGGAGGGCGGGCGATATGAATGTCAGCAGCCCTACATGCCAAGAACAGATGCATACTGGTAAGTAGCATCTTCGGTTCGAGGCATGTGGGCTGCTGAATTCATATCTGTGCATAGAATACATAGCAGTCCCTCCATTAGCGGCGGCCGCCCGTGCCAGCTGCAGCAGTTTGGAAAAGTGTTTTGAGAACAGCCTGCCCTACAGCTGCCTGCTGTTTGGAGTGCACATCAACACAATAATGCTTTGTAAATGTGTGTGTGGTAGACCATGTGGCTGCTCTACATATGTCTTCCAAAGGAATGTTTCCAAGGAATGCCATAGAGGCCCACAACTTTCTGGTGGAGTGGGCCCTTGGTGGAATGGTGAGAGTACGTTTTGCTTTCAGATAGCAGATCTGGATACATTTAACGATCCACCTAGCAATACCAGCCTTGGAAATAGGGTTACCTTTGTGGTGCGGTGCAAATGCGACATAGAGTTGCTTAGTCTTCCTAAAATCCTTGGTCCTATCGATGTAATACATCAGGGCCCTTTTGACGTCAAGGGTGTGGAGCATTCTCTTCGCCAATGACTCAGGATTTTGGAAGAAAACTGGTAATTCAATAGTTTGGTTGATATGGAATTGAGGAAGCTTAGGACTCAGCTACACAACTGAGGACTATGATGAAATTTTGGCAAGACCACCTCTACTCATAGAAGGTGACCTCAACCAGACTCTGTCTTCAACGGCAGAATGGGACGAGTTAAGCGAAATAAAGAAAGAGCAAGTACGAACAGCAGTACATGGCATAATAATGACTGAATATCTCCGAGTCAATGCTGCACCGAGAGGCCTATGGGTGTCGAATGCACCACGAATTTTCTTAAAAGACCTAACATTTCGGAAAGATTGGTCCTTCATATCCTGGAAATGCACCAGAGACTACCTGGTGCTGATAATAAAAACGGCAACCAGACTTACAGATGAACTCGCGATCAAGATCGAGATTTTAGAAACAAAACTAAACAACACAGTCAACATAACCATCTACAAAACTCGTCTTGACGAAATTAACAAAGAAATGAAAGAAAGCCAAGAGTACTTAACACAGACAAAATTGCAAAAGTTGGCAAAAGAATTGAAAAGATTCTCTTTGGAACGTATTCACCCTTACAGTAGCAAAGACTACAAACCCAACGATAATTCAGATACGAATAGCATGTCTTCAGACAATAGCTCAGACCAGAGCGGAGACGAAACAACAACTCGGGCCGTGGAAACTTTAGGAATAAAAGAGGACAACGAAGAGGCCGAAGCAATTACTGGCGCCCCCCTTTTTTTCAAGATAATACACAGGGAATACCATTCCACCCATTTAACCCCCAGTTCCAAGGTTGGCCAAACCCGTATTTCCAGGTACCCATGAACCATCAAATGCCACCACAAGGGGCCCAAAACTACCAACAAAGCCGTCCTTTTTTAGGGAATGGCCAGAACAACCGAAGGTCCAGGCAAAAAGGAGTAACCTGGTCCGACCAAGCACGACAGGTCCAAACCAGGAGCGTCACCAAAGCCAACACAGGACAAGGTCCGACAATCTAATAGTCAACTTAACAGGACTAGAACTAACAGAGAACCAAACGAGTGTCCTGAACAAAGGATTAGGATATGTGCCAACCCCAAAAACAGACGTCTTCAAAACTAAATGCGAACTTGCCAACTTTTGTCGCACGCTAAAACTGAAAGCGTTTTTCAAAGGAGAACAACAACCTCAAGAAGGAGATACGACTCTAAGGAATAAATCCACCTTTTGCCCGCTTAACTCACAAATACCCATTGAGATCAGTACATTTGAACAGGCCATCATGAAGGAAGTTGAAGAACTGAATCATCATCCTCCAAGACCTTTCCAGAACCTATTAAAAGCAGAAAAACTCGCTCTGACAGAACTAAAAGACAATCATGATATTGTCATAAAGCCTGCGGACAAAGGCGGAGGTATTGTCTTACTATCAACAGAAGGATATGACAAACAATGCATGGACCTACTAGCAGACACCAAATTCTATCAAGTGATCACAACCGACCCAACAGCGCGCCTACAAAGAACAATAGCGCTGATGATTGAAGAAGCAGAATGTAACAACTGGATATCTAAAAAAGAGGCGGACTATCTAGTAACAACAGCACCAGTCACGCCATACTTTTATTCTCTGCCCAAGACGCATAAAGACAAGATGCCACCACCAGGAAGACCAATTGTCTCGGGGATCAATTCTATTCTAGAGCCGCTATCACAATTTGCAGACCAGTACTTGAGACCACTGGTCCAAACTACGCCTACCTACCTAAAAGACACACGAGACTTGATCAATATGCTACAAAATTTCGAGTACTCGGAGAGTAGTATGCTCCTAGTAGGATTAGACGTCGAAAGCCTCTACACAAGCCTTCCACAACAGAAAACTTTAGAGACTCTTGAAACCATATTGTTCAATACAGACTGGCCCCATCGGACCCCAAGACATTTTGTACTAGAATGTTGCAGACTGGCCCTTATGGAAAAAAATTTCCAATACAAAAACACTCTCTACCTCCAGCAACATGCTACATCTATGGGCAGCACTTTTGCGCCAAGCGTAGCCGGTCTGTATGTGAGCATCTTTGAACAGACCTACGTACATAACGCAAACAACCCCTTTTTTCGTCATATACTCTTCTGGAAGAGATATATCGACGACATTTTCTTAATCTGGAGAGGGAACAATGCATCACTAACAGATTTCCATAGGTGGCTGAATAATCAAGATGAATGCCTGAATGTTACATTCACATCCAATGCACAGAGTCTTGACTTCTTAGACATCACCATCTTCGCTAAGGAGAACACCTTACAAACAAGAACATTTTTCAAGCCTACTGCAAAAAACAGTCTGCTGTCCTTCAACAGTTTTCACCCCCGCCCCTTAAGAGAAAACCTTCCGTACAGCCAGTTTTTACGACTAAGGAGAAATTGTAGCTCCATAAAAGACTACAAAGTCCAAGCAACAGACCTCTGTGAAAAACTAGCAGCCAGAGATTACCCAAAGAGGATAATCAACTCCTGTGCAAAACGAGCCAGAAATCAACCTAGAGAATCCCTCCTTGAAAGTCGCCCAAAACAGACTGAAGACAGGACTACGTGTGTAACAACCTATAGCCCGATAACAAATCAGGTGAAGAAAATAATCAACCGCAACTGGAAGATTATAACATCCAACACCCTGACTTGGCCAAAACCAAGATTTGCGAATAAACGGAGTAGTAACATAAAAGACCTACTGGTCCATACCAGACCTCCACCGAGAAAAAAGAAACAACAACCGGGCTTATGGAATAACCCTCCAATCACTGGCCACTACCCTTGTGGTTCCTGCATAGTCTGTGCTACCACGAAACCAACAAAAGAATTGCAGTTACTTCCAAACTTTTTATGGAAATTGAAAAAACACACCAACTGCAATACCAGTCACGTGGTATATATGATTACATGCCCTTGCAATATGAGATATATTGGGATGACATGCCGTAAGGCAAAACAAAGACTCTGTGAACACAGGAGTAACGTTAACTGTCAGAAAAACACAACAAAGATGTCATCACATTATAAAGAGAAACAACACACTGCCAATGACCTCCACTGGGTAATCCTGGAGAGTCTAGAGACAATCGACAGAAACGCAGAAAACATATTGTTTGAGAAAGAACAACGTTGGGTTCATAGGCTTAAAACAGATACCCTAGGCCTGAACGATTCTGTTCCCTGGCTGTCCCTCAACAAATGATCTGAAACTTTAACTCCCATTCCTAACAATCCACCACAAGTGCGGTACCCTAATGGCCCGATAACTCTGTTTATCTTTAGAAGATCGCCATAAATGCACTGTACAAGTGACCCCAAAAACCAAGCTCATTATTGCAGATTAAAATGACCCACGAGAATAAAACCACTGTGTTCTTCCTAATGCGCAATTTCCGTGCCCACTCTAGCCTACCTTATAAGAACTGACAAATTAAAATTATAATATTTTGTCATTTATTCATTTATTTAATATATTTTTTCCCAATGAATTGAATAATAACACCGATTTATACACTTCAATTTTAATTTAATAATGAGCGTAGTACCATAGAGTTTATAAAGAAACTCCTCATATAGCTTGTTTCAAATGTTGTAGTATTTCTTTTATTGCTACTGCCACAGAGTACAAATCCACCCGGAACCGCATTACGCTGTAGTTCCGGGTGATGACAGGCAGAGTCAGCACATGCTGCCAGGACCGAGTAAGAAGGCACTAAGGTAATCGGAAGACCCATGCGCGTTGAACACACAGAAAACCGTAAGTGAGAAAGCGCGCCCGATAATTCCTTCCTCTTAATATCCCCTCAGTAAGGCCTCTCTCGATCAGCCCAAATCCCCGAGGGAGCAATTTCCAGAATTAAATAAGGTATGCTCTTTCAATAAAAGCGAGCACAGCGTATTCAGTACGAACGCAGTTACGCACGACTCGTGGAAAACCTTTTTGTCACTATAAGCATGCTCATATTCCTAAAAACACCACACGCTCGGAATATTTGACAAATTGGAATGCCTGCAGCGTATTTAGACGCAACCACAAAACGGCCTCACTGTATAGCATATACCACTATAAGATCACGCACAGTGATATTGTCAGAACTATGGGCACCTCACTACAGTATTATTGTCAGAACTATGGGCACCTCAGTATAAGTCGATCCGCTCCTGCCTACCGAAGCATGATAATGGAAGAGTTGACGCCTGAAATGAGTATGACGGAAAGTATTGCCATTTTCTAGTTCCTTACAAAGATAAAGGTACTATTGTACATAATTATGTGTTTTTCCATACCCCATCTCTCTGTTTGTTGCTGTTTGTGTGTATGTTTTCTATTTTTGCAGGTACAATGAAACCTTAAGTCACGAAGATTCAGGTCAATAACCCTTTATTCTTCTCACAGTTTTTTCACCATTCACTAACCCCTATTGGTCCTGACGAAAGCCTATAGATCCGCTGACTACCAAAGGCTGAAACATGTTGACCTCTTTTTAAAAAATCTTACACAGTGCACTCGAATCCCTTATCAATTCGCAAAGTGCACCAGAAATTTTAATTGTAGTCCGAATCCAGACTTATTAAATTGGTTCTGTCTGGCTGTCCGGATTTTTAATAACAACACCACCACTAGACTCCCCACTTTCCACGATCACTACTGCCTTAAACCTAAGGCAAACCTCCTGGTGGAGGGTGCACAAGACAAAAAATGACTCAATGATTACGCACGCACGTGTAGAAAAGCGGGGACACAGTATATACCGCTGAAGAGAGATTACCAATATACACGTGTATGAGGGTCATATATGTTTGGGAAATACCAGTTCCTCGACTTGTGAACCCAAGGTTTAAGCAGGACAAGTGATCCTTTCCCCCTTCTGATTATGAATGATATGGAATTGAGACACAACTTTGGGTAGAAATTTAGGGTTAGTGCGAAGCACCACCCTGTTAGAATGAATTTGAATAAATGGCTCTTGGAAAGTTAGGGCTTGTAATTCACTAACTCTGCGTAGCGATGTAATTGCTATGAGGAAAGCCACTTTCCACGTCAAGAACTGAATCTCACAGGAATGCAGTGGCTCAAAGGGAGGACCCATCAGCCGGGTGAGGACCACATTGAGGTTCCACTCCGGAGCTGGTGGAGTCCGCGGAGGAATGACTCGCTTGAGACCTTCCAGAAAACCCTTAATGGCAGGCACCCTGAAAAGGGAGAGGTGCTGCCTATTCTTGAGATAAGCGGCCATTGCAGATAGATGTATGCGAATGGAAGCATAGGCCAAATTACATTTGTACAGATGGAAAAGGTAACAGATGATATTCTGAATAGAAGCATCTAGCGGGTTAATGTTGTGGTCTGCACAATAAATGACAAACCGCTTCCATTTTGCCGCATAGCATGCTTTGGTGGTGGGCTTCCTCGCCTCCCGAATGATGTCCATACAGTCGGAAGGCAAGTGCAGATAGCCAAACTCTAGGACTTCAGGAGCCAGATTGCCAGGTTGAGCTGTTGCGGATCTGGATGCTGAATGTCGCCATGGCTCTGCGTCAGAAGGCTGGGTGTGAGACGTAGCCTCTGATGCGGTACCACGGATAGTTCCAGAAACGTGGTGTACCATGGTTGGCGAGCCCACATAGGAGCAACCAGGATGAGAGTCATCGAGTGCTGCCTGAGCTTGCCTGCCACCAGCGGTATCAGTGGTGCTGGGGGAAAAGCGTACGCAAATTTGCCTGACCAGTTCATCCATATCGCATTGCCCTGCGATTGTGGGTGTGGGAACCTGGCGGCGAAGCTTTGGCATTTTGCGTTCTCCCTTGTGGCGAACAGGTCTATCTCTGGATGACCCCACCTTTGGAAGTACGGTTGGAGTACTGATGGATGTATCTCCCACTAGTGCATCTGGTGGCTGTGCCTGCTGAGCAGGTCAGCCATCTGATTGTCCTTGCCCGGGAGGTGTTCTGCCATGAGGAAGATGTTCCTCTGAATGGCCCACTTCCACATGCTCTGAGCCAGATGAGACTGCTGCGGAGAGTGTGTTCCTCCCTGCTTCTGAATATAGTACTTGGCTGTCATGTTGTCTGTCCGGATCAACACGACCTTGTTGCACAGATGTACTTTGAAGCCTTTGAGTGCCATGAAGATTGCCATCAGTTCGAGAACATTAATGTGCATCTTCCGTTGCTGTTGCGTCCATAGACCCTGCACTGTGTAATGGAGTACATGAGCTCCCCATCCCTGGAGAGAGGCGTCCGTCGTCAGGATAATCTGTGGCACAGGCTCTTGGAACGGTCGGCCCTTGCAAAGGTTTCGTGGATTCCACCAATGCAGAGAGTT
Source organism: Lissotriton vulgaris (assembly GCF_964263255.1). NCBI lineage: Eukaryota > Metazoa > Chordata > Amphibia > Caudata > Salamandridae > Lissotriton > Lissotriton vulgaris. Next base: position 722,616,927 of record NC_141689.1, on the reverse strand, counting down.
GTATGCCCGACCGCTCACCAACACTAGGTCTTTCAACTGCCCGTGAGCCTGAGTCCACTGACGTGCTAAGCACTCCTGAAGCGGGCGCATATGTAGCCTCGCGTGCGGGACTATGGAAATGCAGGAGGCCATCATGCCTATCAACTGCATAAACACTCTTGCTGGAAGCGAGTGTTGAGGCCTGAATTTTTGTATCAGCGATTGAATGCTGCTGACTCTCACTGAATTCAGCTGTGCTGTGGCCGCCAGAGTGTTTATGGTTGCGCCCAGGTACTGCCGTACGTGGGCGGGCTGAAGGTGGGATTTTGGGTAGTTCAGTGAGAATCCCAGATCGTGCAGGAGGTGAATGGTGTGGGACATGTGGGCGGCGCACTGCTGGGCTGACTTCGCTTGGATGAGCCAGTCGTCCAGATAGGGGTAGACGTGGATGTTCCGTCTCCTGAGATGCGCCGCAACTGTCGCCAGGCACTTTGTGAACACCCTGGGTGCCATGGTGACACCGAAAGGCAAAACCTTGAACTGGTAGTGTTGGTTTTGGATGGTGAATCTGAGGTATTTCCTGTGTGAAGGGTGCAGAGGAATGTGAAAGTATGCATCCTTTAGGTCTAAAGTTGCGAGAAAATCCCCCTGCCTGAGCAACGGGAGCACTTGCTGCAGGGTCAGCATGTGGAAGTGCTCCGATAGGATGTAGTGGTTGAGGGGCCTGAGGTCCAGGATGGGCCTGAGGGACCCGTCCTTCTTTGTAATCAAGAAGTACAGGGAGTATACCCCTGTGCCTCTTTCTGGCATAGGCACGAGTTCTATTTCCCCTTTTTGCAGCATGACAGTGACCTCCTGCTGCAATAAGTGCAAGTGCTCGTCCGACATAGGACGGTGCCTTGGGGGCCTGTTGGGTGGAGTGGATGTTAACTCCAGACAATAACCGTGTTGGATAAGTTTTCTGACCCACCTGTCCGTGGTGATGGACTTCCAGACGGGCAGGAACTGCTGGAGTCTCCCCCGACCGGTGTTGTGTGGACGGGGGGCAGTGACAAGGCGTCACTGTTTGCTGGTGGCAGAGGACCTGGAGTTGTTGTTGCCACGTCCTCTACCCTTGGCGCTGTTGCCACGATATCCACCTCAACTCTTGTTGGTGTAAGTAGTCTGGGTGTTGCCTTTGTAGTATTGCGTGGACTGTAAAAGCTGACCCCTGGAGGCGCCTCTAGCGCTGGAGCGACGAAAGGACCCACCCCGAAACTGCTGGGACTGTAAGGCATCCATGGATTTAGCAGTGTCAGTGTCTTTTTTCATTTTCTCCAGGGTGGTGTCAACCTCCGGGGCAAACAGGTGATCTGGGTTAACCGTTTGGTTCAGGATGGTGGTTTGGATGTCTGGCTTAAATCCAGAGATTCTCAGCCAGGCATGTCTCCGAAGCATAACGCTGGTGTTTATAGCTCTGGCCGCGGGATCAGCTGCGTCCAGAGCGCACTTAATGGAAGCGTTAGAGATTAGCTTCCCTTCCTGAATCAGCATCTCAGCCCCTTCCTTATATTGATCAGGCAGGTGTTGCAACAGGGTCTCTAGTGTATCGTAGTGCGCCCTGTCATAGCGCGCCAAGAGCGCCTGTGTGTTAGAGATGCGCCATATGTTGGCTGCCTGTGCTGCTACCCTCTTCCCCGAAGCCTCAAAGACCTTGGATTCTTTGTCTGGGGGAGGAGCATCACCCATAGTCTGAGAATTGGCCCTCTTCCGGGCATTCGAGACGACAAGGGAGTCCAGAGGCAACTGGCCTTTAATGTAGGTTGGATCAGTAGGTGCCGACCTGTATTTTTTGTCAATTCTAGGGTTTATCACCCTTGCTCTGGTTGGTTCTTTAAAGATCTCAGCCGCATGCTTTAAAACACCATTCAGCATAGGCAAAGTTTTTACAGTTTTTTCCGACACTGAAAAAGTGTCAAAGAGGAAATCCACATCCACAGGGTCAGCATGCAGCTGGACATTGTGATTGGCAGCGGCCCGTTCAATGAGGGCATTGAAAGCAGCAGAGTCTTCTGTAGGTGAAGTCTTTGCAGAAAAGAGTTGAGGGTCTTGTCCTGAATGAGGATCCCCAGGGTCACCACCAGCTGCCCAGGGCTCATTGGTATCCTCAGGGTCTGTATAGGCTGGATAACTGTATTCATCCTCTTCATCTCCCTCTCCAGCGTCCACATCGGAGTAAGTGGGCGACACATCATGAGTCTGTGGTGAAAGGGGTTCCGCCAAGACAGGAGAGCAAGCAGAGTCCTTCTTCTTCTTGAGAGGGATCTTGTAAGACTCCAGCTGGGGTTCTGGGGTGATTTTCCGCTTCAGGAGGGAAAGCCTGCCCGTTTCGGCGTCGATGAAGTGTTCCTGACGCTCATCCCCCGAAGGTTGTCGAGGTCGCGGGCCGAGGACCACTGACGACGCCTTCGGCGCCGAGGAGACCTTTTCGGGCACTCCGGCCACTGCCTTAGGAGCGAAAGCCTTCGGCGCCGTCTTAGGTGGCAACGTAAAGAGGATCGGCGTAGACGCCTTAACTGGTTTCTCCACAGGCTTCGCAGGCGGAGGGTCCTTCGGTTCGACCGCCGCGGTGCCGTCTTTGATGCGCTGCAGGGAGTCCATCACATTTTTGGTGAACGCGGCGGATGGACACGCTGGTTCAGCGGAGTCTTTCGAGGCCGCTTTCGGAGTAAGGTCCTTCAAGGCCACTTTCGCAGTCGGCTCACGAGACGCAGCGCCCTTGGCCTTGTCGTGCGGACGCGGGGCAGAGAGGACCTTCGGGTCATCGAGCCGCTTCTTCGGGTCACCGAGAGTTTTCTTCGGTTCGGCGACAGTTTTCTTCGGGTCGACAAGGCCCTTGCCGGCGTCGACCATCTTCGGCGCCGACATCGACCACCTTCACCTTAGTCTTTGGCGCGGTAGACTTCGTCTCGACGCCCTTGACGTGGCCTTTCGGCTCGACAGCCATCTTCGGCTTCTTTGGCGCCGAAGCCTACGAAGTCATTGAGCCGACCAAAGGGGTGCGCACTTTCGGTTTCGATGTCTGCACCTGCGCAGTAGCTGGCGTCGAGACCGTAGGTTTCACTTTCGGTTTCGTTTTACCAGGGAGTGGCTCGGCAACAATGTCCGTGGCCGGGCCCGAAGGCGGGGCCGTGGAACCTATATCGAGGTCTTGGGAAAGGCCCGAAGGCGATCCCTCGACCTGGGCCTTATGAAAAGGCACGGCCCCAGAGTCAGTTTGAGGAAGCTCCTCGTCCGAGCTATCCTTCATGGCACCGAGGGCCCCGTCGTCGTCTCCTACCTCCTCGACGACTTCTTCGCTTTCGAACACCTCAGCATCATCGTCGTAGTCTTCTTCGACGTCCGACGCGGGGTTTGATTCCGAGACGTCCTGGATATAGTCTTCTTCGACATCCCCAGCATCGAAAATGTCCGCAGGCGCCGAAGCAGATTGCTGGGCCTCCAGGCGCGCAGCACGTCGAAGCTGGAGTGTCTTCTTGGACCTGAAGCGTGAACGGGCCATACACTTGGCCTCATCGTGGTCCGGCGACAGACACTTGTTGCACACCGGGTGGACGTCGATGTGGGGGTACTTCGAGTTACAGACCGGACATCTTTTGAATGGACTTCGGTCCATGATGGATGGTCGATAGTCAGGAGCGTCGACTAGGCCTTTCGCGCCGAGAGCACGCGGAAGTACAGAAAACCGGCTCGGAGCCGAGCTGGAAGAAGTAAAGCCGACCGCAAGACAATACCGACGTATAGCCTAAAGACCTTTTGGTCTTAAGAAAGTTTTTCTATCGATTCCGACAAGAGGGAATTAAAGACATCCGAACCCAATGGCGGAAAAAAACAATCTGAGGATAAAGTCGATGCCCATGTGCACTGTAGTCCAGGGGAGGAGCCACCTATCTCGTGATACTTCGAAGACTCTTCCAGGACAACAATGTGCAATCATCCGGACCCAACACTAGGCGGCGATCTATGCACAGATATGAATTCAGCAGCCCACATGCCTCGAGCATGGTGGTGGTGGACGTGGTGGTGGACGTGGTGGTGGTGGTGGTGGTGGTGGTGGTGGTGGAGGTGGAGGTGGTGGTGCAAGTGGTGGTGGAGGTGGAGGTGTTGGTGGAGGTGTTGGTGGAGGTGTTGGTGGAGGTGGTGATTGTGGACATGGTGGTGGTGGCCGTGGTGGTGGATGTGGTGGTGGTAGTAGTGGACATGGTGGAGGTGGTGGATGTTGTGGTGGTGGGTATGGTGGACATGGTGTTGGTGGATGTAGTGGTGGTGGACATAGTGGTGGTGGGTGTGGTGGTGGACATGGGGGTGGTGGACGTGGTGGACGTAGTGGTGGTGGATGTGGTGGACATGGTGGTGGTGGTGGACATGGTGGTGGACGTAGTGGATGTTGTGGTGGATGTTGTGGTGGTGGTGGACGATGTGGTGGTAGACGTGGTGGTGGTGGTGGACGTAGTGGTGGTGGACGTAGTGGTGGTGGTGGACGTAGTGGTGGTGGACGTGGTGGTGGACGTGGTGGTGGTGGTGGACGTGGTGGATATAGTGGTGGTGGACGTTGTGGTGGATGTGGTGGTGGTGGAGGTGGTGGTTGTGGACATGGTGGTGGATGTGGTGGTGGATGTGGTGGTGGTGGATGTGGTGGCAATGGTGGTGGAGGTGCTGGGTGTGGTGGTGGTGGACGGGGTGGTGGAGGTGGACGGGGTGGTGGACGGGGTGGTGGAGGTGGACGTGGTGGTGGTTGTTGACGTGGTGATGCCGGATGTGGTGGTAGTAGTTGTAGACATGGTAGTGGTGGTGGGTGGTGGACGTAGTGGTGGTAGATGTGGTGGTGGAGGTGGATGTGGTTGTGATTGTGGACGTGGTGGTGGATGTGGTGGTGGTAGTGGTGGTGGAAGTGTTGGTGGAGGTGGCGATTGTGGATGTGGTGGTGGTGGTGAATGTGGTGGTGGTGAATGTGGTGGTGGTGAATGTGGTGGTGGTGAATATGGTGGTGGTGAATGTGGTGGTGGTGAATGTGGTGGTGGTGAATGTGCTTGGACTGGGTGTGGTGGTGGTAGATCTGGTGGTGGTGGACATGGTGGTGGTGGATGTAGTGGTGGTGGATGTAGTGGTGGTGGATGTGGTGGTGGATGTGGTGGATGTGATGGTGGACGTGGTGGTGGTGAACGTGGTGGTGGACATGGTAGTGGTGGACGCAGTGGTGGTGGACGCAGTAGTGGTGGACGCAGTGGTGGTGGACGCAGTAGTGGTGGACGCAGTGGTGGTGGACGCAGTGGTGGTGGACGTAGTGGTGGTGGACGTAGTGGTGGTGGACGTAGTGGTGGTGGACGTAGTGGTGGCGGATGTGGTGGTGGTGGACGTAGTGGTGGTGGATGTGGTGGTGCTGGATGTGGTGGTGGTGGATGTGGTGGTGGTGGGCGTGGTGGTGGAGGGCATGGTGGTGGAGGGCATGGTGGAGGGCATGGTGGTGGAGGTGGTGGTGGAGGTGGTGGTGGTGGTGGTGGAGAGGATGATTGTGGACTTGGTGGTGGTGGACGTGGTGGAGTTGGTGGTGGTGGTGGACGTGGTGGTGGTGGACGTGGTGGTGGTGGATGTTGTGGGGGTGGACGTGGTAGACGTAGTGGTGGTGGATGTGGTGGTTGTGGTGGATGTGGTGGTGGACGTGGTGGTGGGTGTGATGGTGGTGGGTGTGGTGGACGTGGTGGTTGTGGACATGGTGGTGATGAACGTGGTGGTGATGGACGTGATGGAAGTGGTGGTGATGGACGTGGTGGTGGTGGACGTGGTGGACATGGTGGCTGACATGGTGATGGTGGACGTGGTGATGGTGAGGGCCGTGGTGGCCGTGGTGGAGGTGGGTGTGGTGGAGGTGGGTGTGGTGGATGTGGGTGTGGTGATGGACATGGCGGGGGTTGACGTGGTGGTGGTGGACGTAGTGGTGGTGGATTGGTGGTGGATGTGGTGGTGGACGTGGTGGGGTGGATGTGGTGGTGGTGGTGTTGGACGTGATGGTGGTGGACATAGTGGTGGTGGATGTAGTGGTGGTGTATGTAGTGGTGGTGGGTGTGGTGGTGATTGTGGACGTGGTGGTGGTGGATGTGGTGGTGGTCGAGGTGGGAGTGGTGGTGGTGGATGTTGTGGTGGTGGGTATGCTGGGTATGGTGGTGGTGGACATGGTGGTGGTGGATGTAGTGGTGATGGACAGTGGTGGTGGATGTGATGGTGGATGTGGTGATGGTGGATGTGGTGGTGGGTGTGGTGGTGGACGTGGTGGTGGTGGATGTCATGGTGGACATGGTGTGGTGGGTGTGGTGGTGGACGTGGTGGTGGTGGACGTGGTGGTGGTGGATGTGGTGGTGGTGGACGTGGTCGTGGATGTGGTGGTGGTGGTGGATGTTGTGGTGGTGGTGGACATGGTGGTGGTGGACATGGTGGTGGTGGACATAGTGGTGGTGGACATAGTGGTGGTGGACGTAGACGTGGTGGGTGTGGTGGTGGTGGACGTGGTAGTATGAGGACATGGTGGTGATGGACATGGTGGTGATGGACATGGTGGTGATGGACGTGGTGGTGATGGTGGATGATGTGGTGGTGGACGTGGTGGTGGACGTGGTGGACATGGTGGTGGTGGACATAGTGGTGGTGGATGTGGTGGTGGTGGACGTGGTGGTGAGTGTGGTGGTGGACATGGTAGTGGTGGACGCAGTGGTGGTGGACGTAGTGGTGGCGGATGTGGTGGTGGCGGATGTGGTGGTGGTGGATGTGGTGGTGGTGGTGCTGGATGTGGTGGTGGAGGGCGTGGTGGTGGAGGGCGTGGTGGTGGAGGGCGTGGTGGTGGACGTAGCGGTGGTGGAGGTGGTGGTGGAGAGGATGATTGTGGACTTGGTGGTGGTGGACGTGGTGGAGTTGGTGGTGGACGTGGTGGTGGTGGATGTTGTGGGGGTGGACGTGGTGGACGTAGTGGTGGTGGATGTGGTGGTCATGGTGGATGTGGTGGTGGACGTGGTGGTGGACGTGGTGGTGGGTGTGATGGTGGTGGGTGTGGTGGACGTGGTGGTTGTGGACATGGTGGTGATGGACGTGGTGGTGATGGACGTGATGGAAGTGGTGGTGATGGACGTGGTGGTGGTGGACGTGGTGGACATGGTGGCTGACATGGTGATGGTGGACGTGGTGGTGGTGGATGTGGTGGTGGTAGCGGTGGTGGTGGTGGTGGCGGTGGACGCGGTGGAGGTGGGTGTGGTGGAGGTGGGTGTGGTGGTGGACATGGTGGGGGTTGACGTGGTGGTGGTGGACGTAGTGGTGGTAGATTGGTGGTGGATGTGGTGGTGGATGTGGTGGGGTGGATGTGGTGGTGGTGGATGTGCTGGTGGTGGTGTTGGACGTGATGGTGGTGGACATAGTGGTGGTGGATGTAGTGGTGGTGTATGTAGTGGTGGTGGGTGTGGTGGTGATTGTGGACGTGGTGGTGGTGGATGTGGTGGATTTGGTGGTGGTCGAGGTGGGAGTGGTGGTGGTGGTGGATGTTGTGGTGGTGTGTATGCTGGGTATGGTGGTGGTGGAGGATGTAGTGGTGATAGGACAGTGGTGGTGGATGTGGTGGATGTGATGGTGGATGTGGTGGTGGTGGGTGTGGTGGTGGACGTGGTGGTGGATGTCATGGTGGACATGGTGTGGTGGGTGTGGTGGTGGACGTGGTGGTGGTGGACATGGTGGTGGACATAGTGGTGGTGGATGTAGAGGTGGTGTATGTAGTGGTGGTGATTGTGGACGTGGTGGTGGTGGATGTGGTGGTGGTCGAGGTGGGAGTGGTGGTGGTGGATGTTGTGGTGGTGGGTATGCTGGGTATGGTGGTGGTGGAGGATGTAGTGGTGATGGAAAGTTGTGGTGGATGTGATGGTGGATGTGGTGGTGGTGGGTGTGGTGGTGGAAGTGGTGGTGGTGGAAGTCATGGTGGACATGGTGTGGTGGGTGTGGTGGTGGACATGGTGGTGGTGGACGTGGTGGTGGTGGACGTGGTGGTGGGGGATGTTGTGGTGGTGGTGGATGTTGTGGTGGTGGTGGATGTTGTGGTGGTGGTGGACATGGTGGTGGTGGACATAGTGGTGGTGGACGTAGACATGGTGGGTGTGGTGGTGGTGGACGTGGTGGTTGAGGACATGGTGGTGATGGACGTGGTGGTGATGGTGGATGATGTGGTGGTGGACGTGGTGGTGGTGGACATGGTGGACATGGTGGTGGTGGACGTGGTGGTGGTAGACATGGTGGTGTTAGTGATGGACGTGGTGGTGGTGGTGGACGTGGTGGTGGATGTGGTGGACATGGTGGTGGTGGTGGACGTGGTGGTGGTGGTAGTGGACATGGTGGTGGTGGCCGTGGTGTTTGTGGACATGGTGGTGGTGGAAGTAGTGGTGGTGGACGTAGTTGTGGTGGACGTAGTGGTGGGGGATGTGGTGGTGGACATTGTGGTGGTGGTCGTGGACGTGGTGGATGACATGGTGGATGTGGTGGTGGATGTGGTGGCGATGGAGGACATAGTGGTGGTGGATGTGGTGGTGGTGGACGTGGTGGTGGTCGTGGACATGGTGGTGGATGTGGTGGTGAATGTGGTGAATGTGGTGGTGAATGTGGTGGTGGTGGACGTGGTGGTGGAGGACATGGTGGTGGTGGATATAGTGGTGGTTAATGTGGTGGTGGTGGCTGTGGTGGTGATTGTGGTGGTGGACGTGGGGGTGGATGTGGCAGTGGCAGTGGTGGTTGATATGGCGGTGGTGGTGGAGGTGGTGGTCGGTGTGGTTGTGGTGGACGTGGTGGTGGTGGTGGTGGTGGATGTGGTAGAGGTGGTGATTGTGGACGTGGTGGTGGTGGTGGACGTGGTGATGGATGTGGTGGTGATGGTGGTGGGTGGTAATCATGGTGGTGGTGGGTGGTAATCCTGGTGGACGTGGTGGTGGTGGTGGATGTGGTGGAGGTGGTGATTGTGGACGTGGTGGTGGTGGTGGACGTGGTGATGGATGTGGTGGTGATGGTGGTGGTGGTGGGTGGTAATCATGGTGGTGGTGGTGGTGGGTGGTAATCCTGCAAGAGTCTGCCAGCAGGCTGGGCAAAATTCAGCAGCGCCTCTAGGCGTTTGTTGCAATGCACGGACTTCACACAGTATTTGGCATCACGGTATAGTACACAATAAAACATTTCTTAGCACGTAATTAAATAAGATGCTCAAAAGAGCTCTTTCGGCATCTCTGGCAAGTGTGAATGAACAGCACCATAAACTTTTAAGAAAGGAGACCAGAACGCGTAGGAATGCTTACAGTGTAGCTTCTGTAAGACTTTCCGAAAGTGACCCTAATCAGGACATAACTAAACCTTTGATGTCTATTTTACAACATCCAGATAGCAAAAGACTGGGATCCAATGATGAATTTACCTTTTCCCCATTTAGGAGGAAAAGATGCAAAAAGCTATTATGAGCAGCAAAGGTGCCACTTGGGGTGTGGTCACTTGGATTCAGTAATGCTTTATTTTCGCGTTCTCATGTAGGGTTTTAAAAAATATAAAAAATGTAACTGTTGCTTATGTATAGGAAGATAGTTTTGTGCTTTATTTGGAGAAATTTTCCTACATTTTAAAACATCCCGGAATACAACATCCAAGTGGGACTATTTGTTTTTTTAATGAATATTAATGTGGACTTTTTGATAAAGAATTAATTGTGCTCGACAAGATGTGTGGGGTGTGGAGCAAAAAAGGAAATACTTTGATAACACAGTTTCCTGAGGGAGTCGGAGATTCAGGCTTTCTATTCTTTAACGTTTTGTGCCATATACGATGGTCTGGATGAATATCTGCCTGTTGGTGGCTTGACAAAGGGGCCCAACGCAGCATGCAAATGCCTTTGTCACTTTCCCTCACAGTTTTACATTTCACGGCTTCACAAAGATTATGTGGTTATCAAAAAGAGGAAAACAAGATATTCCTTGTTCATCTTCCAACAACAATTCAAACAATTTTTAAACAGGCTCAAATTCAAAGAGTAAAAAAATGCTACTAATAAAAAAGCAAAACACATTTTAAGGGGGTAAAGCTCAGTCTCTCCAAAAAAACATACAAGGACTAAACGTATGAGCCAGTGGTTCTGAGATCCTCTCTGCTTGAGTGAAAAAATAACAGACCTTGCCGGCCTAGAAGATCACTGCCCAATTTCCTGCGTAGAATCTTATTAATTTTGTCTAGAAAATATTGAGCATGGGTTCCTTTGCCTATACTTTACTTTAAAAAATAGTAATGACATTTATTTTGCAATCCTACTCGACCCCTAAATGATATCCTAAATGTCATTACTAAAGACGGTACCATGGTGTTGAAATCATCATCTTTGACGATGCCAAAGCATAGCAAAGCCATTCTTAACTATATATCCTGTTGTGGGTCCCGGTCTCTAACACAATAGCCAATCACCTGGAATGCCTTGGAAGATCCATTACCCTCAACAGTGTGGGTTACACAAGGAAGGAAGCCAGTTACATTCTACTAACAATATTTCTATGATGAAATGCACACATTACTAAGATATTCTTAATCAAAAGACAATGGCAGCTCCAAGTGTGGATATTTTGTGCTATCTGGATCAAATCACAATTTAGACTGCATTTCTCCAAGGAAAGATAAACATCATTCACAGTGTATTTAGAAAAAGTTGGCTCTTGACTGTGTACCAGATTTGTCTAGAGGTTTTGGCTAGTTAATAAATCTGGTTCAAGCAGAAATAATTTATACATACCATTCTGCGAAAGAAATGCAAAATCCCATTTCATTTAATGTAACAAGCCATACCATGGCGTATGGATTCCTTGGAAGGTGAGCTGGAGTATTTATATGTTGAGCCTATGCTTGTTAGCACGGCCAAATATTTTAAGGCTTGGTGACAATATGTCATTATAATTTAATCTAAATAAAATGGTAACCCTCCATGCTTCTTATTATTACAAATACACATAATTCTTTTAACGCAAGGAATGGAACTAGCAATTTCAAGCAAGAAAGGCAAATCAATCTACTCAAAGTACTTTCCCGTCCGAAAGAAAGGCATCAATTGAGCCCCATTATGGATGGAAATACTGCAAAACAAATACACGAAGAAAACAAAGATAGAATACTTGGTATGCACCAACTATATCCAACTAAATCTGGGAAACAATGTGGGTGACCGCGCTTTCTTATTCTTCCTCTCCTTTAACCCATAGTAACAACATTTATGGCTGGGTGGCTGATACCGCAGGGTGGTTATTAGCTGTTTCCAGAGCTACTCCAGTAAGATGAGCTAGCTACAACTATTTTGGCTTTTGTATGGATAAAATGCATCTTTTAGAACAGAGCCACCATCCAGCGGAAAGCATGGTAGTGAAATTGGTTTGTGTCAAATCAGCACAGCCTGCTAACCTCAGAAGTAATTAGAATACTTTATGTAAGCATAGTAGACACTGGCCTAGACACAGAATACTATTTTTTTGCCCATGCTTAAATCAAGTTAAATTAGGATTTGGTTTAAGATTCCAACACTGCTTAAAACAGTTTTGTTTGCTAAGCTCTTGGTTTCCAGAGCTAAACAGGAGCAATTAAAATTAAGTGTATCAAATGCCAGTCATACAATGCTTTATTTTGATGGTACATTTTTATACAGTTTCCAAGCCAAAAAAAAAAAAAACTTCGTCTGAGACTACTGCTTAAAGTGACCCCACAGACCTTTACTAGCCTCTTATAAACATCTCTCACCAAAGTTTCAGGTCTACTTTGCAAGTTATTTCAGTTTGCTTCTTTGTGTTTGCTTATCAAAGAAGTTCCAATCATTATTGCCCGTTTCTTTCACGAAAGTATTTTATTATACATAAGAAAATGTTCACTTGTTACACAATGCCGTATGCGCAAAAGCACAAAATGTTATATCACACAAACATGAAGAGATACCTGTCATGGAGCTGCTTTGCTGTTTGCACGAAGCAAGACTGATCGGTTTCTTTCAGCACTTCCTGTGCGTAACCAACAAGGCCATTATTTTCTAATAGACCCTGGTACTCCTCAATTTGATGTTGCAGTTTATCCAATCTCGAGGCCTTGGAACTTTGAATTGATTTTAGAACATAAGACTTCCGATCTTCCAGGACATTAAAAAGCTTTTCAAATGTATTATTTGCATTTTCTTCGGCTTGGTCTCCGTTAGACTACAAACAATAAAAACAAGAAAGCACATTAACACTTTCAGTAGTAACATCAACTAAAAATACGAATGTTAACGTGTTTCTTTTAAACAAAAGATATTTACCTTGTACATTTGCACTCATTTTTACTTTACTAATCGCGCCACTACAAATAAAAGCTGTTGCTTTGTTTAAAAGAAGGCATGAACGTACACGTTTTTAAAAAAAGATGTACAGTTTTACATTTTAATGTTACTGCTTTTGGAATGTGAAAGAACTGTCGCTGGGCAGAGCCATGTGTTGATAAGCGACAGAGATCATTTTTTGAGACATTTCGATCTATGATAACTATTTGAAAAATGGCATGCCAAGGAAAATAGGTTATTACTGCTCTGAATACTTGAACGCCCTATCATAGGGTAACAGCATATGGCTCACACACTTTTGCCACAGATGCAGATTAGTAAGGAATATGCTAATTACCAGTATGCATCTGTTCTTGGCATGTAGGGCTGCTGACATTCATATCTGTGCATAGTTCGCCGCTTAGTGTTGGGTCTGGATGATTGCACATTGTTGTCCTGGAAGAGTCTTCGAAGTATCACGAGATAGGTGGCTCCTCCCCTGGACTACAGTGCGCATAGCGGCCAGGTGTATCCTGATGGAACTATACGCTAGATTGCATCTGTAGAGATGCAACAAATAGCATATGATGTTTTGTGTGGACGCATCCAGCGGATTAATGTCATTATTGGAACAGTAAATGACAAACCGTTTCCATTTGGCTGCATAACATGCCCTAGTTGTAGGTCGCCTTGCCTCCTTGATGATGTTCATACAGTCAGGGGGTAGGTTGAGATAACCAAACTCTATGACCTCAGGAGCCATATCGCAAGGCTCAACTGTTGTGGATCTGGGTGCTGAATGTCTCCATGGCTCGGAGTGAGGATACTGGGCGTGAGGCGCAGCCTTTCGTGGGGCACCACTGAGAGTTCTAGGAACGTGGTGTACCAGGCCTGCCATGCCCACGTTGGAGCAACCAGGATGAGCGTCATGGAGTGTTGTCTCAGCTTGCGTGCCACTAGCGGTATGAGTGGTGCTGGAGGAAAAGCGTACGCAAATCTGCCTGACCAGTTCATCCATATCGCATTGCCCTGAGACTGCGGGTGTAGGAACCTGGCGGCAAAGGTTCGGCATTTTGCGTTTTCCTGTGTAACGCATAGGTCAATCTCTGGAAGACCCCACTGCTGGAAATATGGTTGGAGCACTGAGGGGTGTATCTCCCACTCGTGCATCTGATGGCTGTGCCTGCTGAGCAGGTCCGCCATCTGGTTGTCTTTGCCTGGGAGTTGTTCCGCCATGACGAACATGTTTCTTTGAATGGCCCACTTCCACATGCTCTGGGCTAGATGAGACAATTGTGGAGTGTGTGTCCCTCCCTGCTTCTGGATGTAATACATGGCAGTCATGTTGTCTGTCCGGATCAGCACGACTGTGTTGCACAAGTGTAATTTGAAGGCTTTCATTGCCATGAAGATTGCCATCAGCTCCAGCAGGTTGATGTGCATCTTTTGCTGCTGTGTCGTCCATAGTCCCTGCACTGTATAATGGAGGACATGCGCTCCCCAGCCCTGGAGAGACGCGTCAGTCGTCAGCACTACCTGTGGTACAGGCTCTTGGAACGGTCGTCCCCTGCAAAGGTTCAATCAATCAATCAGTGACACTTGTAAAGCGCGCTACATACCCGTAGGGTCTCAAGGCGCTGGGGGGTGGGGGGGTGGGGGGGGGGGGGGGGTGCCGCTACTGCTCGAACAGCCAGGTCTTCAGCTTCTTCCTGAAGGAGAGGTGGTCTTGGGTCAGGCGCAGGTCGGTCGGGAGGGAGTTCCAGGTCTTGGCGGCCAGGTAGGAGAAGGACCTTCCTCCTGTAGTCGCTCTTCGGATGCGGGGGACGGCGGCGAGGGCGTGGTTGGCTGATCGGAGGTGGCGTTTGGGTGCGTAGAAGTTGATCCGGCTGTTGAGGTAGCTCGGGCCTTGGTCGTGTAGGGCTTTGTGTGCGTGGGTGAGGAGGCGGAAGGTGATTCTTTTGTTGACGGGGAGCCAGTGAAGGTCTCTTAGATGTCCGGTGATGTGGCTGGTTCGTGGGATGTCGAGGATGAGTCTGGCTGAGGCGTTCTGGATCCGCTGGAGTCTCTTCTGGAGCTTGGCGGTGGTACCGGCGTAGAGGGCGTTGCCGTAGTCCAGTCGGCTGGTGACGAGGGCCTGGGTGACGGTCTTCCTGGTCTCGGTGGGGATCCACCGGAAAATCTTCCGTAGCATGCGTAGGATGTTGAAGCACGCCGAGGAGACGTTGTTGACTTGTCTGGTCATGGAGAGGGAGGAGTCCAGGATGAAGCCCAGGTTGCGTGCATGGTCTGTCGGTTTGGGTGCGGTGCCCAGGGCGGGAGGCCACCAGGAGTCGTCCCAGGCGGAGGGGGAAGAGCCCAGGATGAGGACCTCCGTCTTGTCCGAGTTCAGTTTCAGGCGGCTGGTCGTCATCCACTCGGCTACCTCTCTCATCCCTTCGTGCAGGTTGGCTCTGGCGGAGGCGGGGTCGTTGGTCAGGGAGAGGATCAGCTGGGTGTCGTCGGCGTAGGAGATAATGCTGAGGTTGTGTTTGCGTACGATGGCCGCGAGGGGGCTCATGTAGACGTTGAAGAGAGTGGGGCTCAGAGATGATCCTTGAGGGACGCCGCAGATGACTTCGGAGGCCTCTGACTTGTATGGTGGTAGGCGGACTCTCTGTGTTCTTCCGTCGAGGAAGGAGATGATCCATTCCAGCGCCTTGTCCTGGATTCCGATGTTGCTGAGGCGCTGTACTAGGGTGCGGTGGCAGACCGTGTCGAAGGCCGCGGAGAGGTCTAGGAGGATGAGGGCTGCTGTTTCTCCATTGTCCATCAGGGCTCGGATGTCATCGGTGGCGGCGATGAGGGCGGTCTCGGTGCTGTGATTGGCTCGGAAGCCGGACTGTGAGGGGTCGAGGGATCCGTTCGTCTCGAGGAAGGCGGCCATCTGCTTGTTGACGGTCTTCTCGATGACTTTGGCTGGAAACGGGAGGAGCGAGATGGGGCGGTAGTTCTTGAGTTCGGTGGGGTCCGCTGTTGGTTTCTTGAGTAGAGCGCTGAGTTCGGCGTGTTTCCAGCTCTCAGGGAAGGTGGCGGTGTCGAAGGATGTGTTGATGATGTCTCGCAGGTGGGGTGCGATGACAGCGTCGGCCTTGTTGAAGACGTGGTGAGGGCAGGGGTCGGTCGGTGATCCGGAGTGGATGGAGTTCATCGTGCGGATGGTGTCTTCGGTGCTGATCGGGGTCCAGGCGTGGAGGGTGGTGGTGGGGGGTGATTGTTCGGTCATGGTGTGCGTTGGATGGTTGTTGAAGCTGTTGTGTATGTCTGCGATCTTGTTGTGGAAGTATGAAGCGAGGGAGTTGCAGAGGTCTTGCGATGGGGTGATGTCGTTGTTTCCTGAGCTGGGGTTGGAGAGCTCTTTCACGATGTTGAAGAGTTCCTTGCAGTTGTGTGCGTTGTTGTCCAGCCGTTTCTTGAATGCTGTTTTCTTGGCGGCGCGGATCAGCTGGTGGTGCTTCCGGGTGGCGAGCTTGAAGGAGGTCCTGTTGTCCGGTGTAGGTTCCCTTCTCCAGACTTTCTCGAGGGCTCGGCAGTTCTTCTTGGAGCTCTTGAGTTCGTCGGTGAACCAAGGGGCTTTCTTGCTGCCGGGTCTGCTGGGCGGGGGTTTTGTGTGTTCCACCAATGCAGAGAGTTGTAAGCACGACTGGTCACCAACACTAGGTCTTTTAGATGTCCACGAGCCTGGTTCCACTGTCGTGCTAAGCACTCCTGGAGGGGACGCATGTGCAGCCTTGCGTGTGGGACGATGAAGATGCAGGAGGCCATCATACCTATCAGTTGCATGAACACTTGCGCTGAGAGCAGGTGTTGGGGTCTGAATTCCTGGATTAGCAACTGCATGCTGTTGACTCTGGCTGAGTTTGGCTGCGCTGTCGCTGTGACAGTGTTTATCGTTGCCCCTAGGTACTGTTGTACATGTGCGGGCTGAAGGCATGATTTTGGAAAATTTAGTGAAAATCCTAGACTGTGTAGGAGGTGAATTGTGCGGGACATGTGGCTGGCACATTGCTGGGCTGACTTTGCTTGAACGAGCCAGTCGTTCAGGTAGGGATAGACATGGATGTGTTGTCTCCGAAGGTGTGCAGCCACTGTCGCCAAGCACTTTGTGAACACTCTGGGGGCTGTAGTGACCCCGAAAGGCAGGACCTTGAACTGGTAATGCTGGTTGTTGACTGTGAACCTGAGATACTTCCTGTGACCTGGGTGAATGGGAATGTGAAAATAGGCATCCTTCAGGTCTAGTGTTGCTAGGAAGTCCCCTTGCCTGAGCAATGGTAGAACTTGCTGTAAAGTGAACATATGGAAGTGTTCTGATAGTATGTACTGGTTTAGGGGTCTGAGGTCTATAATGGGCCGCAGGGAACAGTCTTTTTTTGGGATTAAGAAGTACAGTGAGTACACCCCTGTACCTTGCTGTTCTAAAGGCATGAGTTCTATAGCTCCTTTTTGCAGCATGCCGAGTACTTCTTGCTGCAATAAGTGCGTGTGCTCTGCGGACATAGGACGGTGCCTTGGGGGTATGTTGTGAGGAGTGGAGGTTAGTTCTAGACAATAGCCGTATTGGATAAGTTGTCTCACCCACCTGTCTGTGGTAATGCCTTCCCAGACTGGTAGGAAATGCTGGAGTCTTCCCCCGACCGGTGTTATATGGTCGGGGGCAGTGACAAGACGTCACTGTTTATTGGTGGCGGAGGCACTGGCATTGTTATTTCCACGTCCTCTGCCTTTGGTGCACGATATCCACCCCTGTTATTCTTGTAGGTGGTCTGCTTGCTGCCCTTGTTGTATTGGGCTTGCTGTAATGCCTGACCTCTGGAAGCTCCCAAGTTACCGGAGCGACGAAAGGAACTGCCCCTGAACTGCTGCGACTGCAGAGCCCCCATGGATTTTGCTGTCTCAGTGTCTTTCTTAATTTTCTTAAGGGTAGTGTCTACATCAGGGCCAAAGAGAAAGTCAGGGTTAACTGGCTGATTGAGCAAAGTTGTTTGGATTTCTGGTTTGAAACCAGAGATGCGGAGCCAGGCATGACGTCTTAGCATTACACTAGTGTTGATGGCTCTAGCAGCCATGTCTGCTGCATCAAGTGCACACTTGATGGATGCATTTGAAATCAACTTTCCTTCCTGTATGAGCATTTCTGCTCCTTCTTTGTAAGCATCAGGCAGGTGTTGCATCAGCTGTTCTAGCGTGTCGTAGTGAGCCCGATCAAATCTTGCTAATAGGGCCTGTGTATTTGAGATCCTCCAAATATTAGCCGCTTGAGCTGCCAACTGTTTACCAGAAGCTTCTAAGATTTTGGATTCTTTGTCCGGAGGAGGAGCATCACCACTTGTCTGAGAGTTTGCTCTTTTGCGAGCATTAGCCACCACTAGGCAGTTCAATGGGAGTTGGCCTTTGATATACATAGGGTCCGCAGGCCTATACTTTCTTTCAATCCTTGGGTTTATAACCCTTGCGGGTTCCTTGAAAATGTCAGTAGCATGTTTGAGGACACCCTTTAGCATAGGCAGTGTTTTTGCCGATCTTTCAGAGGTGGAGAAAGTATCGAAAAGAAAGTCCTCCTCTACTGGCTCTGCGTGCATGTCAACATCGTGGTTGAGGGCCGCTCTTTCAATTAAGGCATTAAAAGCTGCTGTGTCTTCAGTAGGCAAGGTTTTGACACTATAGGACTGAGTGTCAGGCGCAGTGTAGGGATCATCAGGGTCAGCTGGGTCAGTCCAGTGCTGAGATTCCCCTTGATCAGCGTCAGCATGATAAATAAATCCCATATGACTATAATCATCTCCCACATCCTCTTCGCTGTGTGTGGGAGAATCGGCACCATGTTGTGTATAGGACTGAACAGGTTCAAAGAACAGGTGAGGTTGCAGAGTCCTTTTTCTTTTTCAGGGGGATTTTGTAGGACTCCGAAGGATGTTCTGGAGCGATTTTCCTTTTGTGAATCGTGAGTCTGCCAGAATCCGAGTCGATGTAGAGCTTCGACTGATTGTCATACGAGGGTGCCTGGAACATTACCTCCTCCGGAATGGGCTGAGATTTAGAAGGTCCCGATACCTTTTTGGAGGTCTCGGCGCTCCTCTGTGGCTTGAGCGGTTTAAGTCGAGCGGTCGTGGCAGTCGGTATTTAATTGGTGGTGGAAGCACCAGAGACGAACCGACCATCTTAGGGATTGATGTCGTCTTCAATCCGATTGGCTTCGATGTATCACCAGCATGCTTGCGATCTTGCGTCGACTCGGGCTGATCGTGTGCAGCAGGCACAGCCTTGGTCTTCGACGCGACCCGACCCCCCCGACGCGACACCTCAAAGCAGGGTTCTATTGCCCTCGCAGCTCCTCTCATCCGCAATCCGGAAGTGGCAACCACTTCCGGATTGCGGATGAGAGGAGCTGCGAGGGGAGCAGGGAGGCCGATTGAAGAACACAAGGTCAAATTGATAATAGACACTGTGGAAGGACACAGAGCGTTGATAACAGACTTGAAAGAATCAAGTGACGCTGCACTGAGGGCAATAGAACCCTGCTTTGAGGTGAAAATCTCTAAATAATTCGGTGGCCCCCCTCCAGCAATAACACTTTCCATCCTTGAGTTCGTGAACTAGAAAGAAAGAAATGTGACTCTGAAATAACAGACCAGACCCTCCAGCAATCGAGAGATACCGATTAAGCTACCTCCAATTAAGAAGAGAGGGATAACTATTACTCACAGAATTGTCTGTCCTGATGAAGGTGGTATCGTTACACACCGAAACGCTGCGTCGACAACTTTAAACAACTGTGATCTTTTTATGATATATTTTTATCTATGTACTTATATAGGCAATCCCTTTTTTTAACAAAAATCGAACCTTTATTTGTATGTACGGTACTACTGATGTTATATGACATTGATTTTATTTGATTTGTAATAAACAGTTTTTTAATCACACACACACATGTATTTCTTATGTAATTTTTATGATTTCTGATATTATGATGTTTTCAATATATGTTTAAAATTTAGTAATTCTGTATAAGCTTCTAGTGAACTGGCATTGTGAGTTATCAGGGTAAAACACGTCAGGGTTCCTCAAGAGTTGAACCTTCTTGGGACCTCTCTAGTCTTTCTCTTCAAATCTCCTTGTCCCTAATTGGATTAATAAGAAGACCTCCCTTTCTTTTATATTTACTTGGAAGGAGAAATAAGCTATTAATAAAAAAGCTATTGTCACAGCCAAAACAGAATACTTCTCCAATATTATTTCTAAGTCATCTAACAGTACTAAAAGTATCTTTAAAATAGTAAAAAGCTTGGCTAGCCCTGAATGTGTAAAAAAATAAGATCTTACCAACACAAGAGTTATGTGACGACTTTGCTTCCTTCTTTCTGGAGAAGATTAGCAAGATTGTCGAAGGGCTGAAGGTAGAGGCACCATCAGACAGCATAGCGCAGAAGGATAGACAAATACCAAAGGCTTGGACGCTAGGGACAGGGGGACGATGCCATTGAAGCAGGACGCTATCCTGGACCACTTTGCGCTGCCCTCTGACGAGGATTTTATCAAGGTGGCCTCAGGAGTCTCCTCAGGCTCGCCTTTGGACCCTCCCCCCATAAAATATGGAGAAAACTTGGATCTGAATTCTTCCCGGTTCTTCACCAGCTGTTCGACCAATCCTTGGGCAGCGGGCTGGTTCCACGTTGTTGGAAACAGGCAATAGAACCCCCCTGTTGAAAAAACCAACCGCAGACCCTAAATACCTGAAGAACGATAGACCCATCTCTCTTCTCCCATACCCAGTGAATATCATGGAGCGCCTGGTGGGCAGATCGCTTTCCCAATTCCTGGAGGCTAACAACAAGCTGGAGGAGGAGTAATTTGGGTTCCGCCCAGGTCATGGGACAGAAACTGCTCTGATAACCGTTCTGGACAACCTCCGAATGCGTGCAGACAGGGGTCAATCAGCTATTTTAATCTTGCGAGACCTGTCTGCCGCTTTCGATACTGTTAATCATGCGATCCTCCTAGCTAGGCTGGAAGAAATGGGGGTGGTGGGAACAGCCTTGCGTTGGGTTCAGTCATATCTGTCTGATAGACAGCAGGCAGTGGCACTCCGCCCTTTCCAAACGGAATTTGCTGACATCAAGCATTGAGGACCCTCAGGGGTCCTCAATCAGCCCCATCCTATTCAATGCCTACTTGCAGCCGCTGATAGGCATCATCAAATCCTTCAACATTAGGCTGGTGAACTATGCTGATGACACCCAGCCGATTCAGTCTTTGGAGGGTAACCCTGATGGGGCCCAGGAGAATTTCCATGCCTGTATGAGGGAAATGACAAACTGGTTGAGAGACAACTCACTACAATTCAACAATGATAACACAGATCTTGCATTGTGGAGTGGGTAGAGTGCCGCCAGTTCTTCCTATTAACTTCTGGCCTATTACAACGGAAACTCCTTTGGTACCCGTGGGAACTGCGCGAAACCTGGGGGTCAGCTTCAATGTTAAGCTGAACCTAGAGTCTCATGTCAACAAGCTGGTGGGGAGCTGCTACACTCTCATCAGAGAACTGAGGAAGATACTGCCGGTACTACAGACTCAGGCCAGAGCTTTAGTAGTAAGGAGTATCATTAAGAGCCGCCTGGACTATTGTAAAACCTTGCTACTGGAGTCCCCTACATATCTGCTTGAGAGACTCCAGAGAATTCAGACGGCAGTAGCAAAACTTGCACTTATGGGCTTGCAGCCATGGGAAATGGCCGTTGCCTAAACGAGCGGCTATCCTGCTTGATTCTGAGCCATCTGAGGTTGAGCGACGCAATACGGTGGTGGGTTTCTGGTTCCTGACCCCGCCGTACTACTTTTGGACCCCTGGCGCGGCATCTTTCCCTGTAGGATCGTCTGAGCTGTGCAGTGCTCCGGCGGGGAAATGGTCGACCAAATGGCGGACCCGTGGTGCGGCCTGTAAGGAGAGACGCCCTCCGAGCGCGACAGTGACCTTGCCCCGAGAGCTCCGCTACCAGCGTAGGGTCCGGTGAGCAACGGAGGCGACGCAAGACCTGCGCTGGCGAGTCTGCGACGCTTCATTTGGCACAGCAGGAGAGAGTGTGCGGACCCGGCAGACGTCCTGGAAATGGAGGTCCCGGCTTTGCGGCCTACATGGTGAGGAGTACCGAGTTGCGACCGGCGGCCCGGGGAGGGCGCCCTGCGGAGGCCCAGTGAGGTGAGAGCAGCCCAGGAGAAGTGGCAGCAGAGGGCCTCAGCGGGCGCATTGGCCCCATGGCTTGTGGCAGGCGGGCGGAAAAGGCCAAAAAATACTGAAGACTGTGACAGCTCGGCAGCTGGCAGGTGGGTGTATTATGGCTGCTACAGCCTCTGAACTGTGGCCTAACACGGTGTGAGCCTGTGCCTGGAGGTAGAGGCGCTTGGGCTCCCCACGAAGGCCCTGTACTTTCCTCCAAGTGGGGGGGGGGGGGCTTGGCTGCAGGAGGTGGGCTAGAGGAGCGTTGGCTGTTACCTTGTCTGTAGGGGGTGCAGCCTGTTTACAGGACTGTGTGCAGTGCTTCGGCAGTGGAGAAGTGAGGAAAGGAGCGTGAAGACAGCTGCACCAGGAGGAAAGGTGGGCGATTGTGTACAGCCTGGTTGGGTTTCCTCTGAAACGTTGGATCTATGTGAGGGCCCTGCGGGCAGGAGCCTGGAGTGACGGGCACTGCCCTACTCAAATATCCTGGTGGTAACTACAGCGGAGATCACGTGTGCGGACCTGTGGTGTGGGTGGTGCGCGGAGTTTGGGACTTTGCTTTGGCGGGCTCCTGGCCTCGAGCCTGGACAGATGTAGTTTGTGTCGGCCCTCCATGATGAGCCTTGAGGAGCAGGGGCATTGACGCTGTGGAGCGCTACGGAGAGTGTCTGCTAGTGGGCTGTGACTAAGAGACGAAAGAGTCCTAAATTGATTGCAGGGGCGGCTGGCCACTGACTTCTGAGGTCAACCATCGGGAGTGTAGACCTGCTCGTAGTGTCGGACCCCGGGAAGGAGCACTTCCCAGTGCTGAGTACTGTCTTAGTTGTTTCCTTCAATTGGTTGCGATTGTATCCACTAGGATGCCCTTTGATTTTGTCCGAGGATTCGGGGCTCCGCAATCATGGCTAGAGGAGGGAAGGGTCCAAAGGCTAACGCCCAGAAACAGTTGGCGAAGTTCGAATGGTCTAAAACAGGAGAAAAAAGGCGAATCACCGCGATTGGAGAGGGATGGGGCGGCGGTGGCCCCTGCACCGGGACCGGAGCCAACTCTTCATGTGATGGCGGCAATAGGTGGGGTGCGTGGACTCGCTACGCAGAGCGGATTTTAAGAAAATGGATGAGAAAGTTAAGGATCTTAAGATAGTGACGAGCGCCCTGCAGATGGACACATCAGAACTCCAGAAACAAGTGCTCAACATACAACAGAAGCAGGCAAAGATGTTGCAACAGCTAGATCACTATGACGGCCGAGCCCGCTGTAATAACATTAGAATTTTAGGGGTTCCGGAACGAATGGAAGGGCCGGCTGCGGATCTGTATGTGGAGGAGCTAATCATGAAACATCTAAAGCCCAAGACTTTGTCCAACTACTTCTCTATAGAAAGAGCTCACAGGGTACCGGGTGGTAGACCAAAGCCGGGCGCAGCCCCAAGACCCCCGATTGCCAGGGTGTTCAACTATGGAGATAGGGATATAATACTGCAGACTTCACGGCCCAGCCCTCCCCTGAAGATAGATAACTAGGAGGTGGCATTCTTCCCGGATTTCAGGGCCAAGGTTCAGGCGCAACGCAGAAGCTTCCAAGCGGTGAAGAAGGAGCTGAGAGATCGGGAGGTGAAATATGCGATGTTCTTCCCGGCACGGCTGCAAGTGGAGTCGGATGGCAAGTCGTAGTTCTTTGACTCACCAGAGGAGGTCTGGGACTGGATGGAGGGCTGGAGCAGTGGGAGGCCAAAGGAGGGAATCCCCCTAGTAGATCTGGCCTACAGAGAGGAGTCCGAATGGAGGAGGCGAGCAATTATCCCGCTACAGAGAATAGTCAGCTGAAGGAGCAGGACTGATAGCCCTGGCGGTGGGACTGAAGAGCCTGGAACTGGAAGAATACGCAAGTAGTGGGGCACAGAGGCGGGGGTGGGGGGGTGGGGGGGTGGGGTGGAAAGACTTACCGATAGGAGACTGTTTCTACACTTGGTGATTTATGATATGGTATTATTTGATGGGTATATTGAAGATATAGGACATTGCGTAGTTGCTGTTAATAGAGGATAGCTAAGAAATAAGATAACTGTGATGTGTATCTGCGGGAAAGGGGGGTTGGTTCCCTCTGCGTTTTCAGCATTTCAGGGGGGTAAGAGGCACTCTGCCATGTTTGGGGGTGGGTAGTTTCTTTATCCACAGGCAGGGAGGCAGGGAGGGGGGTGTAAACGGGCACCAGGTGTGGGGGGGGTGCGGGGGGGGGAATGTTTTGCAGTTTTTTGCTGCTTTCAAAGTTATGGTGAACTCCTATGCTACGGATTGGATAGACTGTTGAGTATGAGCTTCGGAGATGAGTTCCAGAATAACTGTATTGTGTTGCTGTGTTCTGTTTTTTTTGTTCTTTTTCAATGTGACAGACTCAGATGTGGCAAGGCTGCTTTTATTTACATGTTGCGTAAAGAAGTGATCGATGTCTTATTGACCTATTGGGCTATGAGTATTAACGTACTGGGGGATGGGGGCTGAACGGGTATCAGTGCTCTCTGTCCTTTCTTTGAATGTTAATGGCTTAGGTGATAAAATAAAGAGAGGTGTCGTCCAGCAGTACCTTAAGAGACAGTCCCCTGTCTTGTCCTATTGCAGGAAACCCACTTAGTAGGCAATAAAAGTAAGGCCCTTAATAGATGGGGATACTGGCTCCTAGTACATGCTGACTATGCCACCGAATCTAGAGGCACGTGCATCCTGGTTAGAAAAAGCACACCATTGATTGTACACAACACGTGGGCGGATCCAGGGGGGGATGGGGGGAGGGGGATTGCGGTAGCTTAGGCCCAGTGGGGAGGGGAGGGCCCTGAATGTAGTTTCTGTTTACCTGCCACCAGCGCTGGGTAGAGATGCCTTAATAGAATTAGGCCGGGTATTGACCAAACTTCCTGACGGTACTCCGATACTGGGTGGGGACTACAACATGACAATGAACGACACAGTTGATAGGTACCCACAGAGGCAAGGGGCCAGGACAAATGAGCTCATGGCGGAATTTACCGCGGCACTGGGCCTCTCGGATGTGGGACGGGAACTCCAGACAGTGCACTCCACCTTTACATATTTTTCCAGTGTGCATGGCAGCCTCTCCCGAATAGACCACTTTTTACCATACACCGCTTCAGTGGGTAATTTCAGGCATCCCCGGACTTATCCCCGGGGTATTTTGGATCACTCCCCAGTGGGAGTGGAGTTCACTCATGGGGAAAGGCAGCAGCGTTGTACTATTGTCATCAACCCATGGCTGTTAAAAATTCCAGATATCAAGGAGGAGCTCGGGGTGCAAACTGGGTATTTCTTGGCAGAAAATCTAGGATCGGTGGACTCGGCGCAAATGCTATGGGAGGCGTATAAAGTGGTCCAGAAGGGGTATGCCTTGTTGTTGAAAGTGAAATATATTGCTAACAGGCGTGGGATCTTGGTACAGCTGGAGGAAGCCCTCCGAGGGCTGGAGGCGGCTCACGTGTTGAATCCCTCAGAGGAAGCACTGCATAGTTTGAAATTAAAGCAGGAAGAGTACAAGCTCAAAGCACGTGAACACATGTTGGCCAAACAGGCAGCTACCCAACACATCCTTTATGAGCTTGGGGACAGGGCAGGAAAGACACTAGCGTGGCTGGAGAGGAGGGAACAGGGTGAGCGGTGGGTGCCCAGACTAACATTACCCAGTGGTGAGGTCCTGCACCGCCCCGGCGATAACGCAAAGGCGTTTGCAGATCACTTCAAGAAGGTGTATTCTCTCTCGATGGCATATACAGAGGAGGACTCACGCCGGCTGCTGGCGGATAGCGACGTGCCGACTCTTTCGGAAATGAACAGCGATATGTTAGATGCGGATCTATCAAATGAGGAAATCCAAAAGACTATTGGCCAAATTAAGTCTGGAAAGGCGATGGGGCCGAACGATACCCCTGTGGAGTTCCTTGAGGCTGTGGCCTCTCAGGTGGTCCCTCACCTGCGGGCCATGTATCAGGAAAGCTGGGAGAAGGGAGTTCTGCCGCCTGACCAGCGTCTAGCCAGTATAGTTGTTATCCATTAGGCTGGAAAGCCGGTGTACGACTGTCGCTCCTACAGGCCGATCTCACTGATAAATGTTGAGGCAAAGATCTTGGCAAAAGTCCTCGCCACGCAGCTGGGAATGGTGATTTCCTCTTTGGTGCATCCGGACCAGTCTGGCTTCATGCCTGGGAGAAACACCGCCCTTAACATCCGCCGGCTCAATAATGTGATGGCGCGTTGGGAGTATCTGGAGGAGGATGCAGTTATATTGTCACTCGATGCATCCATGGCATTCGCATCGATCGAATAGCAGTATCTTTTTGATGTTCTGGTGAGAGCTGTGTTCAGCCCTAAATTTATACGGAGGGTGAGGCTGCTGTATACGGACATCAAGAGGCAGGTTAGAGTCAACAATTGCACGTCCCGAAAGTTCACTCTAAGGAGGGGCACCAGACAGGGGTGCCCGCTGTCCCCGTTGTTGTTTTCCCTCATGCTAGAGCCCTTGGCGGCCTGGATTCGTAGTGATGTGATGGTACGGGGTTTTAGATGGTCGCCGGAGTGTGAAGATAGTAAGTCTGTGCTGTATGTGCTGCATGGGCAGGCCCCCCCCCCCCCCCCCTTCTCCCTAAGGAGTGTGCGCTGGTTGTCTTAACAGATGGATTTAAGTACCTGGGAGTCTTTATTACACCAGATCCAGCTCTCTTTTACAGCCGCAATTTGGCACCCCCGTTGGCCAGGCTGCGCACAGATGTCAAGCATTGGAGGTTGCTGCCTCGGTCGCTGGAGAGCCGCGCTGCTCTTTTTAAACTGTTAGCTCTCCCACGATTTCTGTACAATCTCAAAAACTGCCCGCACCAGATTCCAGATACATATTTTGTAGCTGTGGAAGGGGAGATGCATACACTGCTCTGGAATGGTAAAACCCCGAGGATTGCGCTTCAGAAATTGATGAAAGGATGGTATGATGGGGGCATTGCGTTGCCAGACGTAAGATTATTGGGCTTCTCAATTGGTGGCTGTGAATAGATGGAGATACGCCCGCCGGATGACCCGGGATGTGCCCTAGAAAGGTACCAGATGGATCGTTCGGGCCATCTGTGGGCTCTGCATTCCCGCACTAAGAAGCAACAGTATACTGGCCCCACTTTACATACGGTACAGATCTGGCGGTTAGCTAACTCACGAATGGGATGGGCAGGGGTGCTCACCAAGGCAACGCCACTGTGGTACTCACAGAAACTCGGCATGCTTTGCTATCACCCGGGGTTTGATAGGTGGGATGTCATTGGTAATTTGACAGTCAAAGACCTGGTTAAAAGAGGAGTGATTCTCAGATTTGAGGAGCTGCAAAAAGCCTATCACTTGGCCCTAGAAGAGGTTTTTAGGTATCTGCATATTAGGCATGCTTTGCAGGCGGCCTTCCCTAGCTGCGAGGACATACCGGAATCATCACCCCTTGAGGATCGCTTGTTGGATGGGCTTTTGCAGTCCAAGGCGATCTCCTTGACCTATAAAAAAACTTAGTAATAATTTGCCTGATACCTTCGGAAAGCATAAAGAGCACTGGG
This sequence comes from Lissotriton vulgaris, assembly GCF_964263255.1. Classification (NCBI taxonomy): domain Eukaryota; kingdom Metazoa; phylum Chordata; class Amphibia; order Caudata; family Salamandridae; genus Lissotriton; species Lissotriton vulgaris. Next base: position 722,589,746 of record NC_141689.1, on the reverse strand, counting down.
AGGGAGACCTTGGGCCGATTGATGAGGATTGGCGCCAGGTGCTTATGTCGCCCAGAGAGGCGGCTATTACGCTCAGAATTAGATTAATATAGCTTCGTATCCTACACCGCTCCTATTTGACGGGAATACCATTTGCAAAAATCGGGTCTCGACAAATTGACCTGTGTTTGAAGGGTTGCCGGCAGCCAGCTACCTTTTATCATATGGTGTGGGAATGCCCATTTGTGCGGAAACTATGGGACAGGGCCACAAATCATGTGCAATCTGCAGTGGGGAAGAAGCTAAGCCTGACGCCCCGCTCGGGCTTGCTTGATGTGTGGGAAGATACAGACTTAACTGAGATGGAACAGCAATTGACAACACTAGGCTTCACGCTGGTCAAAAGGGAGATAGCGAGAGGGTGGGGTGGAGTGGCGCCGCCGGCAGTGGCAGAATGGCTGAAAGAATTCGATAGATGTATGGTAGCGGAGAAAGAAGTATTTATAGAGAGGGGGTGCCCGAAGAAGTGGGATAGGAAATGGTCGAAGTGGAATTTCTATAGTGGGGAGATTTGTGTATCACCTGTGGTGGAATTGGAAATGCGGAGAAGTAGGGACAGAGAAGTAACTGTTTAATATCTATGCTTTTTCAGCCTTTGTCCCAGGTGCGGTGTCAAATGTAACTTGCAAGTACTGTATGGTAATTACTGTCTATTTGTCCGTCATGCACTTTATCAATAAAAATATTTTTAAAAAACTAAAAAAAACTTGCACTTATGAGGCCACGGCGGTCCTCTTCAACGCAGGCTCTGGCAGAGCTGCACTGGCTCCCGGCAGCTCAGAGGGTACAGTTTAAGTCTCTCTGTATAGTGTTTAAGGCCCTACATGGACTTGGGCCCAAACCGATACAGAGGAGATTTGGTTGGTATGTTCCTACACCTAACCCCCGCTCCTCATCAGCCAATCTTGCGATCATTCCCAAAACAAAGAGAGCAACTTTGGGGGGGGGGGGGGGGGGGGGGGGGGAGGGTAGAGCGTTTGGCACAGCAGCTGCGCACCTTTGGAACAACCTCCCCCTTGAATTGAGACAGACACAGGATTTATTGCTGTTCCGCAAAAAAATCAAGACTTGGCCATTTCCCAGGTTACAATCCTCACCGTGTTGACGCCAACATCGCTAGTCAGAAACTTTAGGTGTCACAGCACCAGGATGCCCGTAGGGTTACAGTGCGCTCTATAAATGTTCATACATATGGGGCAGCTGTTTGGGGAATCACTAGCATATCCGTTTTACAACGAATTGAGGATTGCTTTTGGAAACGATTAGTAGGCGTCCCCCAATCTTGCTCTTCCTACAATTGCCATCTCGAACTGGGCGGTCCTTTTATTACGGAACAGATCCGTTCTGCTCCACCTCTCCTTTAGCATTCAGTGCGGAGAAGGGAGCAGCTGAAGATAACACATGAAATCGGAGAGACTCCCTAAAACTTGATGGCTTATCTAGTAAAGTAGCTTCAATTTGTTAGGAGCAGTTTCTACTCCATCGGTTGGCCAAACTATTTGATGATCCAATGTTATGCACAACCGTTTCAAGGTCTGAATTCAAAGAATTACTCCTGGAACAGCAGCGAGATGGGAGTCTAACTGTACTAAGTCTAGGGTTAAACCATATTTATTAGCACCTAGAATAAATACAACTGACCGTACGCATTTATCTTTTGTAACGTATCCTCTGCATAGATATATTTTATTCAGGTTTTAGTTGAACTATATTCCTCTTATGCTGGACCATCCCTCTAACACATTCTATGGATGCCCTTATTCCTTGCCCATTCTATGGATGCCCTTATTCCTTGCCTGTGTGACCCGTTCACCCCAATGTGATCTCCATCTCTTATTCTTTTGCAGTCTGTACAGTAAGGAAAGGAAAACGGATATTGCTCCATTAATGCGTAGTCTTAAATTCAGACAATGTCGCCCAGCTTTACACTTTTTAAAGCTCTTACCTGACCCTTTTTTCTGCTATAGTATGGCCTAATTTTTTGGGTGTGCTTTAAAAAGTAGGTAACAGCACTTGTGAGGTGTGATAATGGAACAAGATTTTAACCTTTTATAGTCCCATTTTAAAAGTATGCGTGTCTTATTATGAAGCTGTAAGCAGAACTGTTTTAATGCATAACATATTTCTATGTATTTTTTTATGACTGGCTATTTTATCTTTATTGTATAAAGTATGCTTTTTGTACTGGCGAAATAAAGTGATCTCGACTGACTGTACTGTAAAGGTTATCCTTGGTCAAGCCATTTTGTGTCACTTCCATGTTGCTTGTGCTTCCACTTCATAGCCACAAGCATAGTCCACATCTACCTTTGGGACTGCCAATTCAGATGCAATCCTTTGTTGAGTATTATTTTATTTAAGTTCCCAGTTTATCCCTCATTGCAGAGAACTGTTGGTAGGTATTCCTTGGTCAGACAACCTTGTGTCACTACCTTATTACCTATGCCCGAGACATAGGTTCATTTATTTGCTAATTTTCTTGATGCAGGTATTTTGAGATTTCCTTGTGAGATGGCTTCTCTGGTGGAATGGCCCTGACCCAACAAGATGTGTATGAGAATTTTCTTCATCCCCACACTTTCGAGCGGGGAGGAGTACTGTTCTTACAGGCTTTATAGGGCTGATACTGTTTAAATACTCACTACCTGGTGATCCTTCAGAGGCAGTCTAGGTAAAAGGAATCGCAGAGTACAGATTCTGTTGCCCAATGTATTGGCCATGGAGATGACAGAAGTATAACAAGTTATGATTCAGGCTGGATCTGGAGAACAAGCTCAGAATCTTTCATTATGCGATGTTGGATGGGCCGTGCTGGCCAGATGGTGTTGCTGTTGCTTATGAGCAGTGTCAGTTTAGTTCACCACCACTATCTACCACTGTGACAGATCAAGCCCACCAGGAGTTAAAGGACGTACACAGGGCTGACTCAGTGGTGTTCTTTTGGTCTAACAAAACACACTACATCAACTTACCACTATAACTGGAGGAGACCAAGGGCGGTAGGTGTTCTCAAGCTCCACCTTTCCTCCCACCAGAAATATAACTCCTGGTCCTCTGGCTGCCTACCTTGAGCCCCTAACCCCAGTTCTAGGGCTGTATTCCTTACTGGCCTTCAGCACATTCATGCTACATTCTGATGTCTTGCATTTTCTACCCTAGGAGGCGGAATCTCGCTAGTTCCACTCCATCAACACTAAAGGAGACTGAGTTTCCAGAGTGCATTTAAAGCACATTGCCAGCTAAACAATAATGAAAGCAGGTGCAGAGTTCCAGATTTTGCGTCATCCCTGCTTATGTCCATGCCTGCTTCTGCAGTGCTTGTCAGTAGTCCTCTTTCAACCTGGAGATCACCACTGTGAACAGCATCAGAAGCACACATTTAGATTAAGTAAATGATTAGAACTGGCTAGACAATTCTTTATACTGAAAGACGTGTCCATTTCATACTGTTACTTAGTTTCTATCCCAAACCACCCTTCATGATCAGCCTTGACTCCTCAACTATTCTATCATGAGAAAGAAGCCCTATCAGGAGCTCCTGGCATATTGGAGTAGATTCATAACACCTGGACCCTCTGAAGTGTCAGGTACCACCATAAATACTTTGAAACTATTATCAAGCACTCCTTTCATCCCGACAACTCAGGATCACAACATGTGAACCGGTCTCCCAAATATCTGTCATTGCATCAAATGTTCTTTGTATTTTGCAACGACCAGTCAAGTAGAATATCCCCAGGAAAAGACTAGTACAACAAGCATTTCCAATGCAATAGGTCTTGCATTAGGAAAGTTTGAGCTACTGTTATTGTAAATGACACATTTTTTATTTATGTGTTGGTTTTGAAAATTGCGAAATTAGTAGCTTTGTCATTTACAATGCCAATAGTTATAACTTTCGCAAATGTGACACCTATAGCATTTGTAATGCAACATGTTTTTTATTTACGTGACTTAGATGTATTGATATTACAAATAACAATGGCTTTTAATTTTTTTAAATAATTAATACTTAAATAAAAGTGATTGTAATTTATAATGGCAATAGCCTAAACTTTTGTAAATAACTTTTGTGAAGATTATGTTCAGTGTATTTTATTGTGACGAAAATCCAAGGACGGAAGTGAAATATTAACATCTTTTTGTGACATTTGTAATAAAGCTTGAAACATTGAGAGAACTTATTTGAACCAGGAATTGTTGAATGGTTGCACAGATTGATGCTGTGATGGCGCGGAGTGATGTTGTGGTGGCGACGAGTGATGCTGTGGCATTCAGTGATGCTGTGGTAGCGCATAGTGATGTTGTGGTGCTCCTGAGTGATGCTGTTGTGGTGCTGAGTGATGCTGTGGTGGTGCTGAGTGGTGGTGCTGAGTGATGCTGTGGTGGTGCTGATTGGTGCTGTGGTGGCGCTGAGGGGTGCTGTGGTGGTGCTGAGTGATGCTGTGGTGGTGCTGAGTGATGCTGTGGTGGTGCTGAGTGATGCTGTGGTGGTGCTGAGTGATGCTGTGGTGGTGCTGAGTGATAATGTGGTGGTGCTGAGTGATAATGTGGTGGTGCTGAGTGATAATGTGGTGGTGCTGAGTGCTGCTGTGGTGGTGCTGAGTGATAATGTGGTGGTGCTGAGTGATGCTGTGGTGGTGCTGAGTGATGCTGTGGTGGTGCTGAGTGATAATGTGGTGGTGCTGAGTGGTGCTGGGGTGGTGCTGAGTGGTACTGTGGTAGTGCTGAGTGGTGGTGCTGAGTGGTATTGTGGTGGTGCTGTGGTGCTGCTGCTGTGGTGGTGCTGAGTGATAATGTGGTGGTGCTGAGTGATATTGTGGTGGTTCTGAGTGATGCTGTGGTGGTGCTGAGTGATGCTGTGGTGGTGCTGAGTGATGCTGTGGTGGTGCTGAGTGATGCTGTGGTGGTGCTGAGTGATGCTGTGGTGGTACTGAGTGATAATGTGGTGGTGCTGAGTGATAATGTGGTGGTGCTGAGTGATAATGTGGTGGTGCTGAGCGGTGGTGTGGTGGTGCTGAGCGGTGCTGTGGTGGTGCTGAGTGGTGCTGGGGTGGTGCTGAGTGGTGCTGGGGTGGTGCTGAGTGGTGCTGGGGTGGTGCTGAGTGATAATGTGGTGGTGCTGAGCGGTGGTGTGGTGGTGCTGAGTGGTGCTGTGGTGGTGCTGAGTGATAATGTGGTGGTGCTGAGTGATAATGTGGTGGTGCTGAGTGGTGCTGTGGTGGTGCTGAGTGATGCATGTAGTATGACCACCAGATAATTACCATCACGGTTTGAGATCCGTACATTCACACTTCCTACTCTATCACGTCACATCTACTGCACCCCAAGATAAGAGTAACTCTCTGATCCCTCACAAATGACCTCAAAATCCTTCCCACATAGGTTCACATCAACTGCAAAACTCTTGATCGTGCTCTTCCCCACAGTGGACATGTTACATGTCTATTAAGGTGCGTTGATGCCCATAATGAAGTATAATGCGCTATATAAATGCTACAATATAATGCAGAGCTCAGCCACACCTGAATGTCTTAACCTGTAGCCTAGTATCTTTCATGGTTTACGTATGTAAACAAACCCAAGTCTGGGAAAATCACTCGTCCTTGGATCAATTGCACCAGTTTGTTTTGGGCGCCTTTAGAAACTGCTTGCTCTAAAGAGCTTTTCTTCCCTTGTATGCTTTCATTTTTAAAAACAATGACAGCCTTTGCTAAGTGTGTGTGGTGTAACCTGCCTAAAAAATGGCGCCATTGGATGACATGAGAGTGCACCTTCCCTAATAGAGTCTGTAAAAGTTAGGACTCAGTCCGGAAAAAAAAAGTTACTACAGGTTTCCCCATTCCCTGCAGTTTGCAGCCCTGGCTTCCTGCTCTGCCTGTGTCTTTTGTGAGCCGAACAACTCACAAAGCCCTTCGTCTACAATTGCATTTGTGATAGAGTTTCTATATTGAGGCCCAGAATGCCTCGCTCTAGACTTGCAAATGCCCTTGCATAGTTAAATGACAAAAGCTGCCTGTTGATATGGCGCTGGCCAATCAGCAGGAGGCGCCAGATCAAAGGGTGAAATCCAAGCCGCAGCTTCCAGGAGGAGGTCAGACCTCTAATTATGTGAGTGGGGGTAACTCAAGCCGACTTATTTGTAACCCACGGGAGGGTTCGCGTGATAGACATCCGCAACACACGGCATTTCGCGCAATTACGTACACACGGCAGAGTTCACGAGATGATCAGAATTGCATCACTACAGTCATTTAAAAGGAGCGCCCTCACGAATAATTCCTGTTTGCCCAATTAGTTGCGTTGCTGCTTCGTGGCACACGGAGGAGGCACATTATTGTTGTCTTGCCAACATGTGACAACTCCAATCAGGGAAATGTCTAGGAGAGCGGACACCAGAAGAGGCTTGGACACACTGACTGAATCAGCTCATTATCCTCAAACAAGCCCCATGCGCCGTCGGTGCGTCGCCTTTAATATGGGAAACAGTGGCGCACGGGCGGCGCATGGGGCTTGTAAATACAACTCTTTTGTATTTTTGCTGTTTGTGTGAAATCGGGTCCATGCTTTTTATCTATGCTTCGGGGATTACTACTCACAAATGCACACAGACACTGCGATTTTTAAAACACAGCACTTCCGCGTCACTGCGCATAACTGTGATTCACAGTCCGAGTTATTAAAAAGTAACTTGGTTTATGACGAGTTTAGTACTGCCTTAGGTTTACAAGTCACTTGGGTATGAAGTGTACACGGATGTCTTGTTTTTAAAAGTCAGTCCGAGGATGCTGTATGCATTACACTTGTTTTATGAAGTACGTTTGGGTAAGGAGTACATGATTGAACCCCTTTTTAAAAGAGAGGTTGGGTGTTCGGGTGTGATGCGCACAGTCCAGTGTTACATATATAAAGTAACGAGATATGTTCAGAACGCATGTAAGGAACTGGTGGAACTATGTTTTACAGTTTGCACTTAAAACAGCACACATTTTTTATAAACAATGAAACTGGGTGCTGTGCTAGGCAGCCCAGCACCCGTGCACATTAATAAAAAGAAATTAACTTTAAACCAGGAGCAATGCTGCGAGCACATTCATTTTTTACAAACATGAAACCGGTCACCAAGGTAAGAAGCGCGGCGCCCGAGCACATTACTTTTTAAAACAAGCTCTTGGCATTGCTGTGATTAGGGGGGAGGGAGGGCTTTAGTTTAGCTCTTATTTTAGCCCCTATAGTCTCGTCCTATTCATTCCTTGCGGAATGGAATAGGACAAGACCTAAAAAAGTGCCTACACTTCCCTAAATTGTTTAAAAGTAGACTTGGAAGTCTGCAACAGCTCATGCATTAAATATGTCCAGGTACCAGTCACATTTATGTATTGAAAATTAAGGTCCCAATCTGCAAAAGAAAAAATCAATGAGGTTCAGCTTCCAAAAACGTATCTAGTAACTATTCAATTCAATGCTAGAAACATACAGCCCTTGTCACAAATGGTGGTACTGGAACGTAGCATACAAATGACGTTGGTTTGAATAAAATCCCTGGCCACAAAGGTTACAGAGACAACAGGTGTTCCAGTGATACCATGAACATTTCAAAACTGTATGCTCATACCTTTTTGGTAGTAAAAACTAAAGGAAATCCATCTGGTAAATGAAAGGTGGGGCAATGGTCAAATCATACATGTAATTATTTATTTCTTTATTTTAATTTTTAAATTTGTAAGGCGCAACAGCTACCCAAAAAGGGTTTCCCGGCGCCGAGACACAGCAAAATGAGGGCAAGGAATTACTGGCTACTCTAGTTATTGTTCGAATAGCCAAGTCTTTACGTGCCTTCTAAACCTAGCATGGTTTTCCTCCTTTTGAATGAAGGGAGGGAGTGCGTTCCAGAGGGATGGTCCAAGGTGGGCAAAAGATCTGCCTCCCATTTTTGCCAGTTTGAATCTTGGTACGCAGAAGTTGGCAGCTGATTGTGAGCGAAGGTTTCGCTTGGGAGTGTAAGGATGAGCCAACGCTAGAAGGTATTTGGGTGCAGTACCAGCTTTGATTCTGAACATGTAGTTCAGGGCTTTGAAACGGATTCTACTTTCTACCCTGAGCCAGTGGAGTTCACGGCAGTAGCTCGAGACTCCCGAATTTTTGGGGATTCTGCACAATAGTCGAACAGCTGCGTTTTGGACAAGCTGTAGTCTACTGACTACAGCTTTGTTGGAACCAAGGTACAGAATATTGCCGTAGTCAAGCCGAGATGTTATGAGGGCATGGACTATGGTTTTTTGAGTGGAGGAAGGCAGCATCAAGAGGATTTTCCTCAGCCATTTGATGATGGTAAGGCATAGGCCGACAACTTTGCTGGCCTGTTGGTTCATGGAGAGGGAGCTATCCATGATGACTCCCAAATTACGTACTTGAGTAACTGGGGTCGGAAGATTGCCCATTTGGTAGGGCCAGTGTGAGGGATTCCAGAGATCTCGTTGTTTCCCTAAGAGAAGAATCTCTGTTTTGTCTCCGTTAAGCTTTAGTTGATTTCTTGTCATCCAATTCAGGATGTTTTGAAGCCCTAATTTGAGGAGAGACGGAGATGATGGGCAAGATTCTGATAGGGAGAAAATAATTTGGGAATCATCGGCGTAGGTCATGAGGGTAAGTCCGGATCTTTCCGCTAGGTCGGCCAGGGGTCTGAGGTAAAGATTAAAAAACAGAGGGCTCAAGATAGATCCCTGTGGCACTCCGTGAGGGGCTTTGAAAGTGTCGGAGCAGGCCAAGGAGGATGTAATTTGGAATGTCCGTTGAGCCAAGAAGGACCGGATCCATTCGAGCGCTTTCCCACGGACACCGTTTGTGTATAACGCCTTGATGAGTGTTTCGTGGGATATGGTGTCAAAGGCCGCGCTCAGGTCCAAGAGCACGAGCGCGACGGTTTGACCATTATCCAGGAGGTTCCGGATATGTTCTGTAACTCCTAGGAGGGTTGTTTCTGTCGAGAAACCAGCCCGAAAACCCGATTGCAAAGGGTGCAAGAGCGAGTTGTTTTCCGCAAAGGTGGATAAGACCGAGTGGACGTGTCTCTCTAAGCATTTGGAGAAAGCAGGGAGCAAAGATATGGGTCTATAATTTGCCGGAAGTTCTGGATTTGCTGTGGGCTTCTTTAACAGTGGCGTTATCATGGCGTGTTTCCAGAGGGCCGGAACTGTGGAAAGTTCTAACGAGGAATTGAGCGTATCCACAATGATTTCCAGGGAGCAACCGTCCAGTTGTTTAATTACTTTGATAGGAATCGGGTCCCTGGGGGAACCGGATTTGATGGTCTTAAAAATGGTTTTCAGTATGTTAACCGTGATGGGAGGCCAAGATTCAAGGGTATTCTCACAAGAGGGAGCATGTTCCGTGTCAGCAAGAGGGGGTGGTTCATTGTTGTTAGTTTTAATGTCCCTGATGATTTTCTCAATTTTTTCGGTGAAGAAACAGGCTAGATCTTGGCATTGGAGAGTATTAAGAGGGGGAGCCGTCGCTGTCGTTTGTGCACCTGCGAGTTCTTTAACCTTATTAAACGGAGTTTTCGGCTTATTGGTAGCTTCCATGATGGTGTTTGAGACAAACGGAGCTTGCGCTTTCGCACAAGCAGTGTGGTATAGATTTCTGGCTGCATGGTAGGTCTTTTTTGCGTCAGGGGCGTAGTCTTTTCGCCATTGACGCTCAAGTGCCTTGCATTTGGATTTTTCAATTTTCAAAAGGTCATTAAACCATGGGGCAGGGTGACGGTGTAGGTTTTCTTTGATATGAGGGGTGGGTAAGCAGTGATCAGCGGCGTCACTGAGCCATTTTTGGGTAGCTACTGCTAAGCTATCCATGTTGTGACCTTTCGTAGGAGGGTTTTCGTGGAGTGCTGCGTTAAGTTTCGCCATGTCCAGTAGTTTCCAGTTTTTCCTGGACGTAGCTAAAAAACCAGATTGCATTATGGTAGTAGGTGGGAGATTGATGCTAAATTTTACTAGATGGTGGTCAGACCACCAAATGGGGATGGTATCATGCCATTTTAGCTCGTTGATATTAGAAATAATGGGGTCCAGTAAATGGCCCGCTTTATGGGTAGGTCCAGAGTTGGCTAAGGTCAGGTTGAGGGCCGTCAGATCCTCTAACAAATTAGAGCAGAAGGGGATAGAGGGGTCGTCAAGATGTAAATTAAGGTCCCCGATAAGTGAGAAGTTTTTGGAGGCTATATAGTACGGAGTGATATAATTGGCTAGATTTGACGCCCATTGGGATGAGTTACCGGGGGGCCGGTATATCAGTAGGCCAGACATCGTAAAGTTCCAAGGAGGACGCTGCATATCAGGACAGATGGTTACCCACACACTGTAGCAATTTAATTCAATATCTAGCAGGATGTGGGAGCACTTTGCCAGCACATCAGCACCAGTCCTCCAAAGTGCACTGAGGTCAACGCAGTTATTTGTAATTAATAAATAAACATTGTAGCACCAGTTAAAGCACAGCCAGTTCTGGAAATCACTAGACATGTCTGTTGGCAGTTGCTATTCATCAGCAGAGAGTAGTCGAAGTTTGGAGGTGCTTGATATGCCGTATCTAGTTTTTCAAATGAAATACCCCTTCCTTTCTCTTTAAACATGCAAAAAACACATTTTTGAGAGGAGATAAAACGGAAAATGCTACTTACTAGTATGCATTTGTTCTTGGCATGTAGAGCTGTAGATTCATATACTTGTGCATAGATCGCCATCTGGGGTTGGGCTGGGATGTTTGCACTTTGTTTTTGTCTTGGAAGAAGTCTTTTGTAGTCACGAGGTAGGTGACTCCTCCTTAGGACGATAGTGCGCATGGGCATCGACTCCATCTCCAGATTGTTTTTCCATGGAGGGTTAGGATGGAGTTAGTAAGAAATACAAATGCTGCACAAATGATGAGCAAATATTCATTTGTTGAATGAAGCTTGTCCAAAATATTCACATTAAATGCGGTAACGTCCTCTATACATGTCCTCACCCCAATGTGTTTCGAGCCCCGAGGCTCTTCGTCAGGGGGTATTAGCGAAGATTAGCATGCAAGGAAGCGGGAATCCCGCGGGAAAACCGGTGATAAAGACGCCCAGCAGACGCGAGTGAAACTGCAGCATTTGAAAAATATTTCTTGAACATTATCATGAAAGAGAAAAAGTGAATAAAACTTTTTTGAACAAAAACTTTGGATTACATTGCTCATTATAGCCTACAGGTGTGCTCAGGCTAACCACCCTGTGCCTACAGGGTTTCTTCATACAGTTTCTCACCTGGCTCTTCTCGGACAGTAAGAGCATCATCCTGAGCACCCTAAAAGACGTTACTTTCCCATTACTTATTAGAGGAACTACAGTTAACCCAGGAGTGCAGCGGAACCCTATTCACTACAGCTGCTGTACAAATATCATCTATGGGAATGTTCCCTAGGAATGCCACAGAAGCCCCTAGTTTGCGTGTAGAATGCGGTCTAGCGGGAATGGTTAATGTACGCTATGCTTTTTGGTAGCATATCTCGATGCATTTAACGATCCACCTGCCAATTCCCCCTTTTGATACAGAATTGCCTCAATGTATTGGTGAAAAAGCAATAAAAAGTAGTTTAGTTTTCCTGAAAGTTTTTGCCCCTTCAATGTAATAAAGGCTAGCTCTTTTGACGTCAAGCGTACAAAGAGCCCGTTCTGCTACTGAGTCTGGTTGAGGGAAAAAGACTGGCAGCTCAACAGACTGGTTAAGGTGGAAAGCAGAAATTACTTTTGGTAAGAATTTAGGGTTTGTCCTAAGAACCACTTTGTTGTGATGTATTTGCAAAAATGGTTCTTGTATGGTTAATGCCTGGAGTTCACCAACTCTTCTGAGAGATGCGGTCCCTACAAGGAAAGCTACTTTCCATGTGAGGAATTGCAACTCGCATTTATGTAAAGGTTCAAATGGGGCACCCATGAGCCTGGTAAGGACAATGTTTAGGTTCCACTGTGGAGAGGGTGGAACTCTGGGAGGAATTATCGTTTTAAGACCTTCCGTGAATGCTTTGATGGTAGGTACTTTAAACAATGCCAAGTGTTGTCTGTTTTGTAGGTAAGCGGCTATGGGAGCAAGATGTAATCGTATGGATGTGTATGCCAGATTACATTTTTGTAGATGCAAAAGATAACAAATATTTTTTGGATTGAAGCATCTAGTGGATTGATTGTGTTATTACAGTAGATAACAAATCTTTTCCATTTAGCTGCAGGCTCTAGTGGTAGGACGTCTAGCCTCTTTAATGATATTCATACAGTTTGAGGGAAGGTTGAGGTAATCAAACTAAGACTTCAGGAGCCAGATTGCTAGGTTCAATTGGGTTGGATCTGGATGCCTTATCTCTCCATGGTTCTGCGTGAGAAGCTTTGGGGAAAGGCGCAACTTTTTATGTGGAACTAGTAGGAGTTCCAGCAGGGTTGTGAACCATGGTTGCCGAGCCCATGTTGGAGCAACTAGGCCAATGGCGAGAGACTGTTTGAGCTTGCGCACTAGGTAAAGGAATGAGCGGGAGATGCGAAAAAGTATACGCAAATCTGCCTGACCAGTTCATCCATATCGCATTGCCTTTGGACAATGGGTGTAGATACCTGTAGGCAAAGCTTGGGCATTATGCGTTTAAATGTGTGGCAAACAGATCTCTGTCTGGGTGGCACCACATCAGAAAAAACAGATGAAGAACTTGCGGATTTGCGGTCTCGGACGACTGAGCAGATCCGCAATTTGATTGTGTTCCCCTGGAAAATGTTCTGCTAGGAGGTATATTTTTTGAGGAATGGCCATCTCCATATGCTTTGACCTAGGAGTGAAAGCTGCAAGAGAGTGTGTCCACCCTGTTTTTGTATATAGTACATTGCTGTCATAATGTCCGTACGGATGAGGACAACTTTGTGTACGAGATGTATTTGGAATGATTTTAAAGCTAGAAAAATCTCCCGTAATTCGAGGTGATTGATGTTGAGCAGTTTTTGCTGATGGGGCCACATACCCTGAACGGTATGGTTTAGGAGATGAGCCCACCAGCCGGTGAGCGATGCGTCCGTTGTGAGCACTATCTGTGGAACTGGGTCAGGGAACGGCCACCCTTTGGACAGGTTTTGTGTGTTTCACCACTGCAGAAAGCGATGTGTGGGCCGCCGACCAACACCAGATCCGTAAGCTGACCTTGAGCATGGTTCCACTGATGTGCTAAACATTCCTGCAATGGATGCATTTGGAGTCTTGCATGAGGTACGATGAAAATGCAAGAGGCCATCATCCCTAATAGTTGCATAAACACTCGAGCTGGTAGTGAGTGTTGAGGTTGAAATTTTGTTATGAGAGCCTGCATGGTGGCTATCCTGGCTGGATTGGGGCATGCAAGGGCTTTTGAAGTGTCTATTGTGGCTCCTAGATACTATTGGATGTGAGACGGTTGAAGATGAGACTTGGTTATGTTTATTGTGAATCCCAAGTCGCGCATTAGCTGAATTGTGTTGTGTGTGAGGTGGACACATTTGCGGCGTGACTTATGAGGCAGTCGTTGAGGTAAGGAAGCACATGAATGTGTTGTCTGCGCAAGTGAGCTGCTACTACTGCAAGACATTTTGTGAAGACTCTGGGTGCTGTAGTGACACCGAAGGGGAGCCCTTTGAACTGGTAGTGCTGGCCGTCCACTACAAACCGTAGATATTTCCTGTGAGCAGGGTGAATAGGAATGTGAAAGTAGGCATCCTTGAGATATAGAGTGGCAAGAAAATCGCCTTTTTGGAGCAATGGGAGGATATGTTGAAGAGTGACCATGTGAAAGTGGTTGGATTGTATGTACAGGTTTACCGGTCTGAGGTCCAATATTGACCTGAGTGTGCCATCCTTTTTTGGGGATGAGAAAGTACTATGCCTTGATGGTGTATGGGAACCTGTTTTATTGTGTGCTTTTGCAAGAGAAAGAATCTCTCGTTTTAGAAGCGTGCAATGTTCTGTGGACATTGGATGTTGTTTGGGTGGTATGTGTGGAGGGGGGTTCCAGGCAGTAACCATACTGGATAATTTGTCTCACCCACCTGTCTGTGGTGATGGAGTTCCAGACAGGTAGGAACTGTGATAGTCTTCCCCCACTGGAGTGGAATGTTCCGGGAGGGAAGTCACTGGTTTGTGCTAGGGGAGGATCAGGTGTTATTACAGAGACCTCTTCCTTTCTTATTTCCTCTGTACCTCCCTCTAAAATATCCTTTGGTAGAGGAAGTTTGAGTGGGGCTTTTGAAGGAGAGGAAGTGTTGTCTGTCCCAATGGTTTTGAAGGAGCCCCTATAAAAGGAGAGATGAAAGTAGCCTATTTGTTGATAACTGTTAAGGCCCCCAAGGACTTAGCTGTTTCAGTGTCTTTTTTCATCTTCTCTAAAGATGTGTCTAGAGTAGGCCTAAATAAGGTTTCTTGATCAAAAGGCTGATTAAGAATTTGAGACTGCACCTCCTGTTTAAAGCCAGATATGCTTAGCCATGCGTGCCTGCGCAGTATTACGCTTATGTTAACGGCACAAGATTCTGTGTCCGCTGCATCAAGAGCATACTTGATAGAGGTGTTTGTAATTAGCTTTCCCTCTTGTATGAGGTCGTTAGCTTTTGACTTCTATTGGTCTGGACGATGTTGCATTAGTATCTCAAGTATATCATAATGCGCACTGTCATACCTGGCTAGCAAAGCTTGGGTGTTGGCAATGCACCAGCAATTTGCCACCTGTGACGCAACTTGTTTACCACATGCGTCTAATAATTTAGATTCTTTATCCGGTGGAGGGGCATCAAGGGCATCTGACACAACTAGAGAATCTTGAGGAAGTTGTCCCTTGATATAAGCTGGATCACTTGGAGCTGCTCTATATTTTTTATCAACCCTGGGGTTGAGAACTCTAGACCTGAAAGGGTCTTTCAACACATCAACCTTTCAACATAGGTAAAATACTTGTTGACTTTTGTGACTGTGTAAAAGTCTCTACTAAAAAGTCTTCCTCCAAAGGGTCTGAGTGAAATTGTACACCATGATTGGCTGCCCTGTCTATCAGTTGCGCAAAACCTATGTTGTCGTCTGGAGGGGATAGTTTAGATGGGTATGGCTCAGGTATATCTGGGCATTACCATAACCGTCCCAGGGGTCAGGTGGTGGGATACTGTGGATTATGAAGCGGCGAGGCTTCATAAATCACAGTAACCGGCCCGTATTCCATCTCTGGGGTCCAATCTGAGGAGTAGCTAGGTGCCACACGGGTGCTGGGCTTTGAGGGCTTAAGTCTCCACCGCTTGCAGCTTCCAATCCAGTGCCATTCCGAGATAAGTACCCTCTGAGACTAGTAAACTTCTAACTCCTCGCATTGCTATGCTTATATGTTTTTGTCCTACAGGGTGTGCCAAGTAAGCCTTCACCCCCCTCCTGTGACCCATGGTGCATTTTGCAATTAACTAAAAAGTGAGACATTTTAACAACCAATTTTCTGCCGGTGATGGGTGGGGTCACAGACCTTTTGATCCATTGATCCTACCATAGGAGTAGATTACTCCAGTGTTTTTAAACCACTACAGCTTTTTAGTTGTTTTTAGTATACCTCTAGTTCACGCCACCCCTGAATAATACTGGTATCTTCTCTAGGGGGTAATGAGGTTGGTGATAACTATATTGTATAGACGCCATCCACGATTTTGCCACACATTTGGAGCACCAAAGATGTACACTTTAGACCAACCATTTAAATGTGTGTTTTGTCTTTTATGTATGTCTGTTATTTCTTCCTCAGGTGCGGAAATCCTCCTAAACCAGGAGCTACCAGGAATGAGCAATTGCTCCTTCCACTTTTGCACTTTAAAAAAAAAATATTTTCACTTTCACGTCCCTAGGTAAGGGTGAGCCTTAGGGTGCTCATACCATCAGAGTTTATTACACTACACGAGTCCTGAAGAATGCCTGGTAAATTCATACCGTTTCATAGGCTGAAACATGTCGGCTGATATTAATATTAATTGGAATTAACCAAACCATCTATGTTGGGTTGAAATTCCGAACACATAGCTTTTTATCTGTGTCTAAGGGATCCATTATTAAATTATTTTTGATACTCATTAGACACGTTTGTATTTTCACTGCACGCCTATTTCACGAAACCCGCTCCGCAGTAAATCTGGTGTCGCAGCACACCAAAAAGGTACTAGACCTTTTTGGTGGGGCCCAATGATGAAGCATGACACCGACCAGGTCGGTGTGTGAGGGCTTTCTTACCTACCTAAGTTGGGTCAGGTAATTTCTATTCTCTGCTCCTTTAAGTGGTTTCTGTCATACCACGGACCTCTCTTTTTTTGTTGGCATACTGTGGATGTCATCATCATCATCATCATCCCATTGTGGGTCTACATACCCATCTTCATCCCCCCTCGCCCCCCCCGCCCCCCCACCCCCCCCAAGTCCTCCTCATCCTGTGGTGTGGGTGAAGGAGGAGGTAGTGGAGAGTGTGCTGGAGAAAGTGGTATATTTGGAAGAGCTGGGGGTGGAGGCCTGAAAGGCGAAATTGCTATGTCTTTCTTCTTTAAGGGCACCCCAGGTGCATCTGAGGTGTCTAATTTCCTTTTTCTAAGTGGTATTGCTGTTAACTGACATGTAACAGGGTCAATGTGTAGGGTTTTCTGTTTTGGAACCGGTGGATCTGGTTAAAACAGGTCTTCGAAGCCAGTGTCTTTTCAGCACCGACGATTTGGATTCCTTCAACTCAAGTCTCTTTAGGAGTGGTCTTGGTCTCCTTTTGCTTTAATGGAGTTTTCGATTCCGAAATCTTCTTCGGCTCAGAATATTTATGTGGTTTCTTCGTGTCCAAGGGCTTGTCCACTGTGTTTTTCGGTGCTGAAGGGTTCAGCGCTGAAACCGTCTTTCGTTGCCGAGGAAATAGGGTGTGGACTGTGTCTGTTTTCAGTTTTTGTTTCGGTACCGGGGGTTGTTTTTTGGAGCTGGTACTTGGCTGACTCGATCTCAAGCCACCTGAAGGCTTTTTTCTGTGCTTAGGAGCCGGGCCCGAGGGCAGGGCATCTAAAGCATTATCTCGGTGTTAACCTGAGCCTGAAGGCGAAGGTATTACCGCAACCTTATCTTTTGTTTTAGATGGGGTAGAGGGGTTGAGGTCGGTATTTAAGATCCGTTGACCTGGAGTAACTGGGTGATATTCTGCATCGGACATGACTTCCTCGGAGACGCTGAGGTCTTCATCCTCTGGTTGTTGATCTTGTGGTACCTTGGGGCCTGCATCTAAGATGTCGCCCGGCGTCAAGGCAGATGATCGAGACATTATGTGACGTTGTGCCTGACGATCCCCTATAGTCTTCTTGGATCTAATGGAAGCACAG
The DNA here is from genome assembly GCF_964263255.1 of Lissotriton vulgaris. Taxonomy (NCBI): domain Eukaryota; kingdom Metazoa; phylum Chordata; class Amphibia; order Caudata; family Salamandridae; genus Lissotriton; species Lissotriton vulgaris. Next base: position 722,572,312 of record NC_141689.1, on the reverse strand, counting down.
GCCTCACAGGCTTTGTCCTCATGTTCTGGAGAGAGGCAAACATTACAGACCTCGTGGAGATCCGCATGTGGGAATTTAGCACCACACAGGGGGCATTTTATAAATGGAGTTCTTTCCATTGACTGCAGGTCCTGGTGGCGTTGATGGGCCCAACGGCCAGCGTCAATGACCGGAATGGAAGTTATTAATGATTTTTTGAGATATGTGTCAAAAGGGAATGTGATCGAAACAATACCATCGGGCGGTGAGGGATTGCGCGGCGAAGGGGGATCGAGTACGACACGGACCAGGAGAGCAGCAATTCACATCCGAACCCGATGGCAAAAAAAAAAAAAAAATCTGAAGATGGAGTCGATGCCAATGCGCACTATTGTCCTAAGGAGGCGTCACCTACAAAAGACTTCTTCCAAGACAAAAACAAAGTGCAAACATCAGAGCCCAACATCAGATGGCGATCTATGCACAAGTATACGATCTACAGCTCATATGCCTTGAACATGTGGTTAACCATAGAACTTTCTTCTCAATTAATCAATATCAGCAGTGTATACAAAAAGGTGATTAGGACTACGCTAAAAGCAACCAACTTGCAGAAAAGAAGTGCAAGGTAGGTGGGGAATGAATGGTTCTATAAACCACATTTTCACTTTTGCAAGTTTATGGCTATGGAAAGACTGTCCCTAACCTGTAGGTGCACATTGTGTTACCAACCACTCTCAGGTGGCAGATGTTGGAGTAAACTCCTAGCTAAAGTCTGTAAAACATGTAAGGAGGAGGCAGGCAATCTAACTGAAAATATTGTGATCAAAACCAGAGGCAAGGAACAGTAGATATCTTTAGCACACAGCAGCAAGGGGGCCCCAAGTTGATTTTAATTCGAAATCCACTCCCTATGACTTCTGATCGGGAAGGATTGCCTTTCATCATTTAAACAATATGAAAATATATAATACCATTTTTATCTACCAGGTGATAAAAAAATTTTACATCAATGTGTTCTTACCTCAGTCTGTTTCACCAAATGCTCCAGCTCAGAAATTTGATTTTTGACTTCACCTTCTTTACTGATAAGATAGTTGATACCTTTTGACAGCTTTTCCTGTAGGTAATAAAAAGTGATATCATTTTAGAAAACCAGAATTATAAATTGACAATTTGGTAGATGTCCAGCTCAATCGAAGTAATCCTGCTGAGTAGTCCTACTGTTTCAGTTGACTTAAAATACAAAAATATAACAATGTACCACATCCTTTCCAAATGTGCTATTTAATGCAATTGTCATAAATAACAGGCATTTTTCCGAAGGAAAACAGGAAAAAATACATACGAGTAACGTTAATACTCGTAATCTACAGAAATGCTCTGAATGAGTAGAGAAAATTATCCATCCAATGCCAGACTAGAAAAGGAAAATATTAGTTACCTGTACTCAACATCATATCACTAATGTGTCCCACTGTTCAGATAAATTCCCTGTTGCGAGACTTAAAAATCTATATAAAAGAGTATATGGCATACTTTATGGAACTTAGGCACCAAACCATGAATCAAACAACTAATCAGGTTTGTTCATAGTTTTGTGTTAGGAATTTATGGGTCTAGTTCATTTGCTACTATGTATAGAAAAATAAGACTGAAATAATAGGTTGCAGATAAGGTGCTCATCCTGGTGCACGCAGGTAAACATGCTTTATTTTCATAACCAGCACAGACTTGCAGTGTGTTACTCAGTAATGCTTCACTAGTGTTAACCAAGAGAAATAACATTCTTGGTTGTAAAGGCTCATGCAACGAAGGAAACTTCGACTTGTACTGATCGCAAATACTTACAAACCCGAGCCATTTTGAGATTGCAAACCTGTAAAGCTCAAAATTATACGGTCTTACACTACAAAAAGACTTTTAGGTTTGTGCTTTACGAGTTGAAAAAGTCTCTCTCACAAAATGGGTTTAGAGATCCATACCGGACCACAATTGGAAAGGATGGTGTAGGGGGCATACCCTCATGAGCGTAACTCAGTTTGGCATGTATCGATTGTTTGCAACTACCATTAGGGTCACAAGCCATTGGGAAGGAAGTGGTAATTTATTGACAAAGGGAAAACATATCCTTTGAGAATGATGTTAGGTGACCTGGGGGGCAGTACAGAGTGCTCCATGAGACCACTGTGTGCTCTCACAGTTTTCCCATATGAGACATCTTTTTGAAGCAGCACTACTAGTTCCTTTAAAAAACTGTTGCTTAAAAAAAATAAAAAAAGATTTCAAATTAGAAATACAAAGACTGGGATGGGTTGTTCCTTGCAGGCGACCATCCCTAAGTTTGTAGCCAATCAGATGTCACACAAATTGATACCTGCCTAATTAGGCAGGTCGTTTTGCAAACCCTGAAAGCGGACATTTTATGATCCATCATGTTAGAACACAGATTGCAACCACTTTGTAACCACTTTTTATGGCGAGGCTTTTGATATACCTTCCCTTAAGCTTCTATCCCTTTACTTCCTGAGCCTCACACAAACTGTCTTTCTTATCTAACAACTAAAGCAAGAGGAGAAGTGTTATTTATATAACTGGACAGCCACTGCAGAAAACCGCTGCTTTGTATTTTTGGCCTGGCACTGTGGGACAGATGTTGCATTCAATCACAGATGTAGCAAGTTCCCTTAACATTCTGTTTCTTCAAATTCCGGACTAACTGGTTCCTGTTAAAAGAGCTACTGTCGTACTTGGGTGTTAGTATGCAAAGGGGTCAGTCTGCTTGACAACAAGACCTCAACATGTAATGAAAAACAGACATAAAAACTAAAATTGTAGAAAGCAAAGACCTTTCTAGGGCATTCCTTTAATACTGGTGACTCATACAAAATCTTTGGGCTGAAAGCAAATGGTATTGAAAATCGAATATGCTACTTACCAGTATGCATCTGTTCTTGGCATGTAGGGCTGCTGACATTCATATCTGTGCATAGATCGCCACCTAGTGTTGGGTCCGGATGATTGCACATTGTTGTCCTGGAAGAGTCTTCGAAGTATCACGAGATAGGTGGCTCCTCCCCTGGACTACAGTGCGCATGGGGATCGACTCCATCCTCAGATTGTTTTTAGCCATTGTGGCCAAGATGGAGTGGAACTCAGTGAATGATGACCATGCTAGAAGTATGTGTATATTCTGCAGCTGCTACAGGCGCCGGGGAGGAGGGCGGGCGATATGAATGTCAGCAGCCCTACATGCCAAGAACAGATGCATACTGGTAAGTAGCATCTTCGGTTCGAGGCATGTGGGCTGCTGAATTCATATCTGTGCATAGAATACATAGCAGTCCCTCCATTAACGGCGGCCGCCCGTGCCAGCTGCAGCAGTTTGGAAAAGTGTTTTGAGAACAGTCTGCCCTACAGCTGCCTGCACATCAACACAATAATGCTTTGTAAACGTGTGTGTGGTAGACCATGTGGCTGCTCTACATATGTCTTCCAAAGGAATGTTTCCAAGGAATGCCATAGAGGCCCCCAACTTTTTGGTGGAGTGGGCCCTTGGTGGAATGGTGAGAGTTCGTTTGGCTTTCAGATAGCAGATCTGGATACATTTAACGATCCACCTAGCAATACCAGCCTTGGAAATAGGGTTACCTTTGTGGTGAGGTGTAAAGGCGACAAAGAGTTGCTTAGTCTTCCTAAAATCCTTGGTCCTATCGATGTAATACATCAGGGCCCTTTTGACGTCAAGGGTGTGGAGCATCCGCTCCGCCAATGACTCAGGATTTTGGAAGAAAACAGGCAATTCAATAGTTTGGTTAATATGGAATTGAGACACTACCTTAGGAAGGAATTTAGGGTTAGTGCGAAGCACCACCCTGTTAGAATGAATTTGAATAAATGGCTCTTGGATAGTTAGTGCTTGGAGCTCACTAACTCGTTGCAGTTAAGTAATCGGTATGAGGAAAGCCACTTTCCATGTCAAGAATTGAATCTCGCAGGAATGCAGTGGTTCGAAGGGAGGACCCATCAGCCGGGTGAGGACCACATTGAGGTTCCACTCCGGAGCTGATGGAGTCCGCGGAGGAATGACTCGTTTGAGTCCCTCCAGAAAGGTCTTAATGGCAGGCACTCTGAAAAGGGAGAGGTGCTGCATGTTCTGGAGGTAAGCGGCCATTGCAGACAGATGTATGCGAATGGAAGCATAGGCCAGATTACATTTGTACAGATGGAAAGGGTAACAAATGATATTCTGAATAGACGCATCCAGCGGGTTAATGTGGTGGTCTGCACAATAAATGACAAACCGTTTCCATTTTTCCGCATAGCATGCTCTGCTGGTGGGCTTCCTTGCCTCCCGAATGATGTCCATGCAGTCAGAAGGCAAGTGCAGATAGCCAAACTCTAAGACTTCAGGAGCCAGATCGCCAGGTTGAGCTGTTGCGGATCTGGATGCTGAATGTCGCCATGGCTCTGCGTCAGAAGGCTGGGTGTGAGACGTAGCCTCTGATGCGGTACCACGGACAGTTCAAGAAACGTGGTGTACCATGGTTGGCGAGCCCACGTCGGAGCAACCAGGATGAGAGTCATCGAGTGCTGCCTGAGCTTGCGTGCCACCAGTGGTATCAGAGGTGCTGGGGGAAAAGCATACGCAAATTTGCCTGACCAGTTCATCCATATCGCATTGCCCTGCGATTGTGGGTGTGGGAACCTGGCGGCGAAGCTTTGGCATTTTGCGTTCTCCCTTGTGGCGAACAGGTCTATCTCTGGATGACCCCACATTTGGAAGTACGGTTGGAGTACTGATGGATGTATCTCCCACTCGTGCATTTGGTGGCTGTGCCTGCTGAGCAGGTCCGCCATCTGATTGTCTTTGCCCAGGAGGTGTTCCGCCATGAGGAAGATGTTCGTCTGAATGGCCCACTTCCACATGCTCTGAGCCAGGTGAGCAAAACACAGCACTGAGACCGCCCTCATCGCAGCAACAGACGACATTCGAACTCTACTGGACAATGGAGACACAGTCGCCCTCATCCTCCTCGACCTCTCTGCAGCATTCGATACAGTCTGCCACAACACCCTTCTACAACGCCTCAATAACATCGGAATCCAAGGAAAAGCACTTGAATGGATCACCTCGTTCCTCACCGGAAGAACCCAGAGTGTCCGCCTTCCTCCATTCAAGTCCGAGGCCTCTGAAGTCATCTGCGGCGTACCTCAAGGATCCTCACTCAGTCCCACCCTCTTCAACGTATACATGAGCCCCCTCGCGACCATCGCACGCCAACACAACCTCAACATCATCTCTTACGCGGACGACACTCAACTGATCCTTTCTCTCACCAATGACCCCAGCACCGCCAAAACTAACCTACACAGAGGAATGAAAGAAGTTGCCGAATGGATGAAACAAAGCCGTCTGAAACTGAACTCAGACAAAACAGAAGTCCTCATCTTAGGTACATCCCCCTCTACATGGGACGACTCCTGGTGGCCGGAAGCCCTCGGAAAAGCACCCATCCCGACAGATCACGCACGGAACCTTGGCGTCATCCTGGATTCTTCACTCTCAATGAACAGACAAGTCAGCGCCGTATCCTCTTCCTGCTTCAACATTCTTCGCATGCTCAGAAAAACATTTCGCTGGATCCCCTCCGAAACAAGGAAAACAGTCACCCACGCTCTGGTCACGAGCCGACTGGACTACGGAAACACCCTCTACGCGGGTACTACCGCAAAACTCCAGAAGAAACTCCAACGAATCCAAAACGCCTCAGCCAGGCTTATATTAGACATCCCACGCAACGAACACATCTCTGGTCACCTTAAAGACCTCCACTGGCTACCCGTCAATAAGAGGATCACCTTCCGACTGCTTACCCACGCACACAAATCACTCTACGACATCGGACCAGATTGCCTCAACTCACGATTGTCCTTCTACACCCCCTCCCGCCAACTACGTTCTTCCAGCCAAGCCCTCGCCACTGTACCTCGCATCAACAAGACCACCATGGGAGGCAGATCCTTTTCATACCTGGCTGCTAAAACATGGAACTCACTCCCCGCTTACCTTCGCCTCACCCAGAACCACCTAGCGTTCAGAAAGCAGCTTAAAACGTGGATATTTGACAAGTAATCCTCCTCCCCTTCCTAAGCGCCTTGAAACCCTCTGGGTATGTAGTGCGCTATACAAATTTTATGACTTGACTTGACTTGACTTGCGGAGAGTGTGTTCCTCCCTGTTTTTGAATGTAGTACATGGCTGTCATGTTGTCCGTCCGGATCAACACAACCTTGTTGCACAGGTGTACCTTGAAATCTTTGAGTGCCATGAAGATTGCCATCAGTTCGAGAACATTGATGTGCATCTTCCGTTGCTGTTGCGTCCACAGTCCCTGCACTGTGTAGTGCAGGACATGAGCTCCCCATCCCTGGAGAGAGGCGTCCGTCGTCAGGATGATCTGTGGCACAGGCTCTTGGAACGGTCGGCCCTTGCAAAGGTTTCGTGGATTCCACCAATGCAGAGAGTTGTATGCCCGACTGCTCACCAACACTAGGTCTTTCAACTGCCCATGAGCCTGAGTCCACTGACGTGCCAAGCACTCCTGAAGCGGACGCATATGTAGCCTCGCGTGCGGGACTATGGAAATGCAGGAGGCCATCATGCCTATCAACTGCATGAACACTCTTGCTGGAAGCGAGTGTTGAGGTCTGAATTTCTGTATCAGCGATAGAATGCTGCTGACCCTCACTGAATTCGGCTGTGCTGTGGCCACCAGAGTGTTTATGGTCGCACCCAGATACTGCCGTACGTGGGCGGGTTGGAGGTGGGATTTCGGGTAATCCAGTGAGAATCCCAGATCGTGCAGGAGGTGAATGGTGTGGGACATGTGGTCGGCACACTGCTGGGCTGACTCGGCTTGGATGAGCCAGTCGTCCAGATAAGGGTAGACGTGGATATTCCATCTTCTGAGATGCGCCGCCACTGTCGCCAGGCACTTTGTGAACACCCTGGGTGCCGTGGTGACACCGAAAGGCAAAACCTTGAACTGATAGTGTTGGTTTTGTATGGTGAAACGGAGGTATTTCCTGTGTGAAGGGTGCAGTGGAATGTGAAAGTACGCATCCTTTAGGTCTAAAGTTGCGAGAAAGTCCCCCTGCCTGAGTAACGGGAGCACTTGCTGCAGGGTCAGCATATGGAAGTGCTCCGACAGGATGTAGTAGTTGAGGGGCCTGAGGTCCAGGATGGGCCTGAGGGACCCGTCCTTTTTTGGTATTAAGAAGTATAGGGAGTAGACCCCTGTGCCTCTTTCCTGCACCGGCACAAGCTCTATTGCCCCTTTTTGCAGCATGACGGTGACCTCCTGCTGCAATAAGTGCAAGTGCCCGTCCGACATAGGACGGTGTCTTGGGGGCATGTTGGGTGGAGTGGATGTTAACTCCAGACAATAACCGTATTGGATAAGTTTTCTGACCCACCTGTCCGTGATGATGGACTTCCAGACGGGCAGGAACTGCTGGAGTCTCCCCCCGACCGGTGTTGTGTGCTCGGGGGGCAGTGACAAGGCGTCACTGTTTGCTGATGGCAGAGGATCTGGAGCTGTTTCCACGTCCTCTGCCCTTGGCGCTGTTGCCACGATATCCACCTCGACTCTTGCTGGTGTAAGTAGTCTGAGTGTTGCCCTTGTAGCATTGCGTGGACTGGGAGAGCTGGCCCCTGGAGATGCCTCTAGTGCTGGAGCGACGAAAGGACCCACCCCGAAACTGCTGGGACTGTAAGGCACCCATTGACTTTGCAGTCTCAGTATCCTTTTTAGGTTTTGACTGGCGATGCGTACGAAGTACGCATGCGCCAAAAAACCTTTTGAGTTGTGTGTGTGGGTCGGGTATACGCCCCCTCCTCCCATTGGCTAGCTCCATAAATGGAGGCTAGCCATTGGGAGAGGGCTCCGTCCGTCAATCTCGGACCAGATTCAGGGGCGTTCCCGAGAATTTTTGGCTTTTGGCTACGTCAGCCGAAAGCCTCTTCTCGGGAACGCCCCCGAATCTGGTCCGGCATTGAGCCGGCACCCGCCTTCCTGCTTGCTGAGTGCTTTGTTTTTTTTTTGCCTTATGTCCGTGTGTGTCTGTTCCCGCTCCCCCCCCTCCGCTGTCAATGTGTCCGTGTGAGTCTGTTCCCGCTCCCCCCCTCCGCTGTCAGTGTGTCCGTGTGTGTCTGTTCCCGCTCCCCCCCCTCCGCTGTCAGTGTGTCCGTGTGTGTCTGTTCCCGCTCCCCCCCCCCTCCGCTGTCAGTGTGCAGTTGTCATTAACTTTTGCCCCACAGTCAATCAAACCAGCCAACTAGATTGAAAGGTACCCACCATCGAAAAGATGAGACAACAAAAGGCAGCTTGTAGCATTTTTTCGATTCCGCTCTATACATACCCATACTCTGGCGCCCCTGTTCTCATTCCAAACCACAGAGGAGCGCTAATCATTTCTTCCACAAATGCGTAAGAACAAATGTGTAAGTTACTCTTCCACCAGACAGAACTGTGAATGCGCACACGTGACGCACGCCATCGTTTCTCCTCAGCCCGCTCCGACGAAGGATAACTTTGCATCTCTAGACAAGACAATCAACTCTGTAGCGTGGCGTGACAAACCATGTACATAAATAAACTGAATAAATGCCTTGTCGACTGTTTTTTTTTTCACTCTACGGGACATACGTTTTAAAACTGTCGACGTTTCCTTTATAAATATGACTTCATGCAATGCAAGGAGACTAGAACGCTGTTTGGCCGCTTCCTGCAATCAATAGCCCGCCACATCTTTCATCGCTGCGGTATTAATTTGCCCTTATTTATTTCGCTCGGCACTAGACGGGCGGCGTCTTCCTGTTCGTGACAAATCTTTCACGCAGAGTGAGCATGGCGGCAGGCCGAGCAGCGGGGTTAGTAACGTTTGCGTGTTTACTACGTGCAAGATGGATGACCCGCTCAGGCATTTACATCCTCCTGCATTATTATGACAGCACAAGGAAAGCCATGTGATGTATGAGCCGGGAGGAGAATAAGGGGTTTCTGTGTCTAACAGCTGTTCGCGGGAATTTCAGCAATGTTTTAAGAGCTGTCACCATTTACCACTCACCCCTGCTCTCTGCTATTTACCATCCGGCCTCATTAATTTCGTTTTTTTCCCCTGCGTATTTGCACAAAGCAAAACAACTCTGTTCTCAGAAAATAAGGTATTGTCCCAGGGAGAATGCTGACGTCTCCTTTCCAAGGGTGAACTATGTGTTTCAATTGCTTGTTGGTTTTATTTTGGAATTCGTTTTTTTTATGCTTGTGGGAAGAGTCCCATTTGGCCGAGTGGACTTTATAAGGGGCAGGTTTGTGCCACATGTGCGGCTAAGCATTACTTTCTATATTACAAATGTACACCGGCGTCCTCTGGGGGGAGCCTCTTGTGCACGTCAGCCAGAAGTGAGCTCCGCTCCGAGGCGGTCCGGGGTGTTTGGGACGCCGCAGTCCGAGTCTGAATGTAGGCTGGCGAGGGAGGAGTCTGTCCGGGAGGGAGGGACCCACGGCGGGTGCCCTGCCAGCAGGTGAGAGCCGAGGGAGGGGCACCCGCCCACCTGTGCCAGCAGCACCCGCCCTGTGCCCACCGGTGCCAGCAGCACCCAGGAGCAACAGCCGCGCTGTGCCCACCGGTGCCAGCCCCGGGAGCGGCAGCCCTCTCTGCCCTACCTGGACGCCCTGGGCTGCCCGATGCCCCCTCTTGCCCCTGACAGGTGAGGCTGTGCGCAGCCCCTGGAGCGGATGCCCGGCTCCAGCCATGCGTCAGGGGGGCCGACCTCTGACCCTGCCCATGGGGCGAGCCCTCGGCGCCCTCCTGACCCTGCTCTGCCTCAGCCTCGGAGGAGCCCACGCCCCCCGACTGACGGCCAACTTCGTAAGAACCCTTTGCACTTTTACGAGCGTGTGTGTCCTGGTGAGCGGGTGTGTCACTGCACCGAGAGTTTGTGTCCTGGTGAGCGGGTGTCTGTCACTGCACCGAGAGTGTGTGTCCTGGTGAGCGGGTGTGTGTCACTGCACTGAGAGTGTGTGCCCTGGTGAGTGGGTGTGTGTCACTGCACCGAGGGCATGCGTGTCCTGCTGAGAGGGGGTGTATGTCACTGCACCCAGAGTGTGTGTGTGTCCTGGTGAGTGGGTGTGTGTCACTGCACCCAGAGTGTGTGTGTGTCCTGGTGAGCGGGTGAGTGCGTGCCTATCCTGCAGTGAATGTGTGTCTATTCTGCAGTGAGGGTGTGTATATCCTGCAGTGAGTGTGTGCCTATCCTGCAGTGAGTGTGTGCCTATCCTGCAGTGAGTGTGTGTCTGTCCTGCAGTGAGTGTGCGTCTATCCTGCAGTGAGTGTGCGTCTATCCTGCAGTGAGTGTGCATCTATCCTGCAGTGAGTGTGCATCTATCCTGCAGTGAGTGTGTGTCTATCCTGTAGTGAGTGTGCGTCCCTGTGGTGAGCCTGTGTCTCAGTGAGGTGTCTCACGGGGTCTGTGCACAAGACCACCTCTGCTATCTTTTAATGTCCGTGACGTTGTCCCCTTCGTATGGTGCCTGTACATTTACAGTTTCAAGATTGTTACAGTGCCTGTGGCAGTGTTACTGTGCACAATTGGTATTGTGTCAGTAACTGTCACTGTGAAGCATTGTTAGACCTGGACGCCCTGGGCTGCCCGATGCCCCCTCTTGCCCCTGACAGGTGAGGCTGTGCGCAGCCCCTGGAGCGGATGCCCGGCTCCAGCCATGCTCCTGGGGGGCTGACCTCTGACCCTGCACATGGGGCGAGCCCTCGGCGCCCTCCCGACCCTGCTCTGCCTCAGCCTCGGAGGAGCCCACGCCTTGGAGTACATCACCGACGCCCCCCGACTGACGGCCAACTTCGTAAGAACCCTTTGCACTTTTACGAGCGTGTGTGTCCTGGTGAGCGGGTGTCTGTCACTGCACCGAGAGTGTGTGTCCTGGTGAGCGGGTGTCTGTCACTGCACCGAGAGTGTGTGTCCTGGTGAGCGGGTGTGTGTCACTGCACTGAGAGTGTGTGCCCTGGTGAGTGGGTGTGTGTCACTGCACCGAGGGCATGCGTGTCCTGCTGAGAGGGGGTGTATGTCACTGCACCCAGAGTGTGTGTGTGTCCTGGTGAGCGGGTGTGTGTCACTGCACCGAGAGTGTGTCCTGGTGAGCGGGTGTGTGTCACTGCACCGACAGTGTGTGTGTGTGTTCTGGTGAGCGGGAGTGTGTCACTGCACCCAGAGTGTGTGTGTGTCCTGGTGAGCGGGTGAGTGCGTGCCTATCCTGCAGTGAATGTGTGTCTATTCTGCAGTGAGGGTGTGTATATCCTGCAGTGAGGGTGTGTATATCCTGCAGTGAGTGTGTGCCTATCCTGCAGTGAGTGTGTGCCTGTCCTGCAAGTGAGTGTGTGTCTGTCCTGCAAGTGAGTGTGTGTCTGTCCTGCATTGAGTGTGTGTCTGTCCTGCAGTGAGTGTGTGTCTATCCTGCAGTGAGTGTGCATCTATCCTGCAGTGAGTGTGCATCTATCCTGCAGTGAGTGTGTGTCTATCCTGTAGTGAGTGTGCGTCCCTGTGGTGAGCCTGTGTCTCAGTGAGGTGTCTCACGGGGTCTGTGCACAAGACCACCTCTGCTATCTTTTAATGTCCGTGACGTTGTCCCCTTCGTATGGTGCCTGTACATTTACAGTTTCAAGATTGTTACAGTGCCTGTGGCAGTGTTACTGTGCACAATTGGTATTGTGTCAGTAACTGTCACTGTGAAGCATTGTTAGATAATTTTATATAACTACGGTTCTACGGTTGTTACTGAGTAAGTGTGTCTGGGTTAAATGTTAAAGTCAGTGACTGTGTTACTAAGATTGTTTTAGTATCGGAGGACGTTTTACCATAAACAATTGATATTGCTTCAGTGACTGTCACAGTGTAACATTGCTAGACATTGTACATAACTACGGGTGTTACTGAGTCAGTGTGTCTGGGTTACATGTAAATCAGTGACTGTGTTACTAAGATTGTTTTACTGTCTGTGGCAGTGTTACTATGTTCAATTGATACTGTGTCAGTGACTGTGTCTACAGTAGATAGTTACAGAGACAGTGATTGTGTTACTAAGAATGCTACAGTGGCTGTGTGTGTGGGGGGCTTTGTGTGGCTGTGTGTGTGGGGGGCTCTGTGTGGCTGTGTGTGTGGGGGGCTCTGTGTGGGGGGGCTCTGTGTGTGTTTGTGTGTGTCATTTGCGAGAGATAAAGCTAGTAGCATTGTAAATGACAATGCCATTTATTTATGTTAAAAAAAAACATAAATAAAAATAATGTCAAGAGCAATGCCAATAGCTCTAACTTTAACAAAGGCAAAACCATTGCATTGTAAATGCTTGTTTATCTTTTCTAGGGTGGTGTCAACCTCCGGGCCAAACAGGTGATCTGGGTTAACCGTTTGGTTCAGGATGGTGGTTTGGATTTCTGGCTTAAATCCAGTGATTCTCAGCCAGGCATGTCTCTGAAGCATAACGCTAGTGTTTATAGCTCTGGCAGCGGTATCGGCTGCGTCCAGAGCGCACTTAATGGAAGAATTCGAGATAAGCTTCCCTTCCTGAATCAGCATCTCAGCCCTTTCCTTGTATTGATCAGGCAGGTGTTGCAACAGGGTCTCCAGTGTATCGTAGTGTGCCCTGTCATAGCGCGCCAGAAGCGCCTGTGTGTTAGAAATGCGCCAGATGTTGGCTGCCTGTGCTGCCACCCTCTTCCCCGAAGCCTAAAAGACCTTGGATTCTTTGTCTGGGGGAGGAGCATCACCCGTAGTCTGAGAATTTGCCCTCTTCCGGGCATTCAAGACGACAAGGGAGTCCAGAGGCAACTGTCCTTTAATGTAGGTAGGATTAGTAGGCGCTGACTTGTATTTCTTGTCAATCCTAGGGTTTATCACCCTTGCCCTGGTAGGTTCTTTTAAGATCTCAGCAGCATGCTTTAAGACACCTTTCAGCATGGGCAGAGTTTTAACAGTTTTTTCTGATACCGAAAAGGTGTCAAAGCGGAAATCCACATCCACAGGGTCAGCATGTAGCTGGACGTTGTGATTGTTAGCTGCCCGTTCAATGAGGGCATTGAAAGCAGTAGAGTCTTCTGTAGGAGACGTTATAGCAGAAAAAAGTTGAGGGTCTTGGCCTGATTGAGGATCCCCTGGGTCACCACCAGCTGCCCAGGGTTCATTGGTATCCTCAGGGTCTGTATAGACTGGATAACTGTACTCATCCTCATCATCTCCCTCACCAGCGTCCACATCTGAGTAAGTGGGCGACACATCATGAGTCTGCGGGGAAAGGGGTTCCACCAAGACGGGAGAGCAAGCAGAGTCCTTCTTCTTGAGAGGGATCTTGTAAGACTCTAGTTGGGGTTCTGGGATGATTTTCCGCTTCAGAAGGGAAAGCCTGCCCGTTTCGGCGTCGATGAAGTGTTCCGGACGCTCATCCCCCGAAGGTCGTCGAGGTCTCGGGCCGTGAACCACCGATGACGCCTTCGGCGCCGAGGAGACCATCTCGGGCACGCCGGTCACCGCCTTAGGAGCGAAAGCCTGCGGAGCAGTCTTAGGCGGCAACGTGAAATGGATCGGCGTGGACGCCTTAGGGGGTTTCTCTACTGGTTTCGCAGGCAGAGGATCCGTCGGATCGGCTGACGCAGTGCCTTCACGGATGCGCTGCAGGGAGTCCGTCACCTTTTTGGTGAACGCTGCGGATGGGCGCGCCAGTTCAATGGAATCCTTCGAGGCCACTTTCGAAGTCGACTCTCGAGGTGCAGCGCCCTTAGCCTTGTCGTGCGAACGCGGGGTCGTGAGGACCTTCGGGTCATCGAGCCGCTTCTTCGGGTCACTGAGAGACTTCTTCGGCTCGCCGACAGCCTTCTTCGGGTCGACAAGGCTTTTGCTGGTGCCGATCGTCTTCGGCGCCGACGTGCCCGACTCGACCACCTTCACTTTAGTCTTTGGCGCGGCAGACTTCGTCTCGATGCCCTTGACTGGTGTTTTCGGCTCGACAGCCACCTTCAGTTTCTTCGGCGCCGAAGCCTCCGAGGCCTTGGAGCCGACCAAAGCGATGCGCACTTTCGGTTTCGGTGCTGGCTCCTGCGCAGTATCTGGCGTAGAGACCGTATGTTTCACTTTCGGTTTCGTTTTGCCAGGGAGTGGCTCGGCAACAATGTCCGTGGCCGGGCCCGAAGGCGGGCCGTGGAACCCATAGTGAGATCTAGGGTAAGGCCCGACGGCAATCCCTCAACCTGGGCCTTATAAATCGGCAAGGCCCCAGAGTCAGTTTGAGGAAGCTCCTCGTCCGAGCTATCCTCCATGGCCCCAAGGGCCCCGTCGTATTCGTCTCCTACCTCGTCGACGACTTCTTCGCCCTCGAACACCTCAGCATCCGCGTTGTAGTCATCTTCGACGTCGGACGCGGGGTTTGATTCAGAAACATCCTGGATAGATTCGTCCTCGACATCCCCTGCATCGAAGATGTCCACAGGCGCCGGAGCAGATTGCTGGGTCTCCAGGCGCGCAGCTCGTCGAAGCTTAAGCGTCTTCTTAGACCTGAAGCGGGAACAAGCCATACACTTGTCCTCTCTAGAATGGACTAACAGACTAATAACAGCACAGCAATGTTTAACGGTCATTCAGGATGCCCGTTGTTTGGTGCAAACAAAGGCTCTGCACACACACCCATAAACCAAAGTAGAGTCAAAATACTTAAGTGGGATTCAAATCTCGAGTTACACGCTAGCTGAGAAAAATCGCACAAAATATAAGTGAATGTACTGCATATGGTCCTATCTGCCAGTTAATGTAAATAGAGCCGGCGACTTTGAAAGAGAACACAGGTATGTGGAATTTAATATTTACTTGCCAATGGGACCGGTTGCTTCATAAATCTACTTGCCAGTCTGTCTATAAGAATCGAATGTGAGACCGTATCAAATGCTAAAGACAAGTCCAAAAGCACGAGCATGGCACAGCATCCCTGGTCTAGGGATTCTCGGATGGTTTCCGCCACCTCCAACAGCGTAGTCTCAGTGCTATAGCCCACCCTAAAATCCGACTGGGAATCGTGAAGGAGATTATTGGATTCCAGATAGTTGGAAAGCTGTCTCTGGACTTCCTACTCCAATATTTCTGCAGGTGCGGGCAGTAGGGAAATGGGCCTATAGTTTGGCAGGATCAGCTTCTTCCTTTTTCAAAATGGGCAGAACAAAGGTGTTTTTCCAAACAGAGGGATAACTCCCTGACATCAAAGAAGAGTTCCAGATAACATTAAGGTGTGGATTAAAAAATGGGGCCAGCTGGTTAAAAAAACCTAGCAGGACAAGGATCGAAAGGTGAGCCAGACTTAGTTCTAGCAAGGTCTAGCAAGGACAAGGTCGGATAGAAAGGTCGAAATTCAAACCAGTGACATGGGGAATCCATCGCCAGTGAGGAAGTTGTACAATCCTTTGAAGCCGGAAAGGAATTATATATAGAGTGAACCTTCTCCTGGAAGAAGTTAGACAGATCTCTACATATATCAACTGTGGGCCTGATCGTGCTCATGGTGGCTTGAGGGTTCATAAAATCTTGCACAATCTTGAACACTTCCTTAGAAGAATTATCCGACTCTTTGATATGCTTAGCTAAAAAATTCCTGATAACCAGGCGTTTAAGGGCATGGCAATTTTTAGTGCGCTTTTTTATGTACTCTTTGCCTCTGGATTATAGGTCTTTCGCCAATTGCGCTCCAGCTTTTTACAAGACCTTTCTCTAAGAGAAGCTCCGAGGAGAACCAGGGGGCGGAAGGCTTTTTCCTGGCCCGTTTGACTATTTTCATGCACTCAGCCTAGAAGCACTAAGCTGTCTACTCCTACATTAAGTGCCAACGGGTGCCGATTGTTTTTTCTGCAAGAGACACACATCTCCCCAGGAGAGTTGGAAAAGTTACGCCAACGCTGGAGGTGCATTCTGTGCGCCACAATGTACTCCGAATTTTCACATGGGGCCTTGGTATGGGTCCAACCTGGGGTCCCTTTTAAGGAGACAAGCAGGATAATAGACAAGGAGGGAAACTTCCTAGTAGGCAGCCTTGACGGCTCTCTAGTCCTCCTGGACAGTGTAATGTGTCCAACTCTGACCGAGGAAAATTTTGGGATACCCTCCCAGCCCCACTGGCTCACTACACAACACTTCCATGGGTGTTGGATGGAGACTACAATAACGTCCTAGACTTGGCCTTAGACAGATCTCACATTCCCTTGCAGCGATCCCCGCGACACACACAATATAAATGCTATCGAGCCTAGGCACAACACTGGGCACTCACTGATGTGCGGAGCCTTTGCCACCTCACGTCCTGACGTCATTCCTTTTACTCAGTCTCGCACAACCTACATGTGCTACTCGAGCCCTTCCCCTGTTCTCCTGCACTCCTGCCCATGATGCAACACTCCGACTATTTGGGGCGGTTAGTATCAGACCACAATGCTCACATCATAGATCTTCAATGGGCACCCCACTTGCCGCCCACTCCTTCATGGAACCGGCCATGTTACTGCCTTGAAGACCCGGTTTTACAGAGTGAGTAGGAAACATTTATTCAACAATATTTTGCACAGAACCACTAGTTGGTGCAGTGGAATGCCTTTAAGGTAGTCGTCAGGGAAGTCTATATTGAAACAAACTGCAGGAGTTCGGATGACTTTAGAGCGGGACATAGACGAGGCCAAGCGGGAGCTAGCAACATTCAGTAAGGCAGGGATGCTGACCCACCATTAACAACACAACTGGCAGACACAAAGACCAGGTATGGGACTCGCTTTGAAATTCAGCAGTACTACAACTGCACAGCTCACGCTGCTAAGGTCCACCGAGAGGGAGACAGACCCAGCAGACTCTTGGAGTGGCTTATACAACAAGATTCTACAACTCTTCCCATTACTGAGTTGCTGGATTGTACGAGGGCTCTGCTCCGCACCCAAACCAATACTCTGCAAGGCTTTTATGACTACTACGTCACCATATAGGGAGAACCTCGGAGGACTTTATCCAACCGAGCAGATGAATTTCTGGGCATGATCACTGTTCCTCGCAGTTTGACATCCACACAGCTCTCTGTGGAAGGGGATATCACACAAGCAGAGGTGAAGCAAGCTATCTGAGACCTTGACCGGAATAAAACCCTGGGCTTAGACGGCCTGCCCTCAGAGTATTACCACACTTTCTCGTCCTTTCTAGCGCCGCAACTGGAAGCAATGTATACGTTGGCTCCAAAGAAGCACGAGCTCCTCTACATGCTCCACAAGTCCCTCTTGCTCACTATTCCCAAACATGATAGACCCTACCCAACTGGCCTCTTATCGACCCTATCACAATACAAGGTGCAGACTATAAAATATTTTAGTTAAGATATTAGCCAGTCGATAAACCCAGATTCTTCGGGACCTGGTCCATTCGGACCAAAACAGCTGTGAGCCAGGTCACACTACCTCCCGAAATATTAGACGCCTCTTCCAAGTACAGAATCAGGCACGAGGCCGATTCCTGAGGGCAGCCTTCCTTATACCTTATGATTTGCATATGGCCAGGTCTGAACTGGGGTGGCAGAGTAGGCTAAAGAACGGTGATGGATTAAACCCAGATCTGTTGACTGGGTGTGAGTGTTTGATTGGTTCAGATGCTCCGTCCATCACTACCCCCTTTTGTACCGCTTTGTTCGCCATAAGTTGGCAGGATATGCTCAGACGTAAGTCCCTTGCTCACTTTGCCACTGGATTCAAGCAAGCCTGGCTGAAGACGGCTGTAATGCCAGAAACCAGTCCTAGGAAGCTTGAATCCGGTCCAGGGAAGGCATGGCTTGGCAGTTCGGGTTGGACTGTTCCCATGAGGCACAGGGTCAGACTGATTTGCATATGGCCATGTCTGAACTGGGGTGGCAGAGTGGGCTAAAGAATGGTGATGGATTAAACCTTGATCTGTTGATTGGGTGTGAGTGTTTGATTGGTTCAGATGCTCCATCCATCACCACCCCCTTTTGTACCGTAGAGAAGGCATTAGATACCCTGACCTGGAACTGTCTATTCATTGTCCTCACAATATGAGGGTCTGGCCAAAGTTCCTAGCCTATACCAAACTCTATATTCCAATCCAGTCTCACGGGTTTGGCTGGTCCGTTTGGTCTCAGCTCCGATTCCGGTGGGCCGGGGGCCGAGGCAAGGCTACCTACTCTCTTCCCTACTGTTCGCGCTTGCCATGGAGCCACTAGCCTTTTGAATGCGCGTGAGGGGCCAGGAGTGGGGCCTCCCGCTGGCTGACAGGACACATATAGTGTCACTTTCTGTGGATGACCTACTCTGTATCAATCAATCAATCAATCAATCACATTTATAAAGCGCGCTACTCACCCGCTAAGGTCTCAAGGCGCTGGGAAAGGGGGGGGGGGGCGCTACTGCTCGAAAAGCCAGATCTTGAGGAGCTTCCTGAAGGAGAGATGGTCCTGGGTGAGTCGCAGGTGGGTGGGGAGGGTGTTCCAAGTCTTTGACGCCAGGTAGGATAAGGATCTTCCTCCGATGGTGGCTCTGCGGACCCGTGCGACGGTGGCCAGGGCGAGGCTGGCGGAGCGGAGCTGGCGTGTAGAACGTGAGGAGTTTGTTGAGGTACTCGGGGCCTAAGTCGTGGAGAGCCTTGTGTGCGTGGGTGAGGAGTCTGAACGTGTTCCTATGGCTGACTGGGAGCCAGTGCAGGTCCCTCAGGTGGGCGGAGATGTGGCTGTGTCGGGGGATGTCCAGGACCAGTCGAGCTGAAGCTGGATGCGCAGGAGTCTTTTCTGTAGTTTGGCCGTGGTCCCCGCGTAGAGGGTGTTCCCGTAGTCCAGACGGCTGGTGACAAGGGCCTGGGTGACCGTTTTCCTGGTTCCAGTGGGGATCCAGCGAAAGATCTTACGGAGCATGCGGAGGGTGCTGAAGCAGGAGGAAGTAACAGCGTTGACTTGTCTGGCCATCGTGAGGGAGAAGTCAAGGATGAAGCCCAGGTTGCGTGCGTGGTCCGTGGGCTTGGGTGGGGAGCCCAGGGCAGGGGGCCACCAGGAGTCGTCCCAGGCGGAGGTGGACGGGCCGAGGATGAGGACTTCCGTCTTGTCTGAGTTCAGTTTCAGACGGTTGAGCTTCATCCAGTCCGCGATGTCTTTCATGCCGTCCTGAAAGCTGGCTTTGGCGGAGGCGGGGTCGTTGGTGAGGGAGAGGATCAGCTGGGTATCATCGGCCTAAGAGATGATGTTGAGGTTGTGCTTACGTGCGATGGTTGCGAGGGGGCTCATGTAGACATTGAAGAGGGTGGGGCTGAGCGAGGAGCCTTGCGGTACGCCGCAGATGATCTTGGTGGCTTCTGCGAGGAAGGACGTGAGACGGACTCTTTGGGTTCTGTCGGCGAGGAAGGAGGTGATCCATTCTAGGGCCTTTCCTTGGATCCCGGCGTGGTGGAGGCGGGTTGCTAGGGTGCGGTGGCCGACCGTGTCGAAAGCAGCCGAGAGGTCGAGGAGGATGAGGGCGGCAGTTTCTCCGTTGTCAAGCAGGGTCCTGATGTCGTCGGTGGCTGCGATGAGGGCGGTCTCGGTGCTGTGGTTCGCTCGGAATCCGGATTGCGATGGGTCGAGGGAGCCGGTCGTCTCGAGGAAGACTGTCAGCTGTGTGTTGATGGTTTTCTCGATGACTTTAACGCGGATGGGGAGAAGCGAGATGGGGCGGAAGTTCTTGAGGTCTGTGGGGTCTGCGGTGGGTTTCTTCAGGAGGGCGCTGATCTCTGCATGCTTCCAGCTCTCCGGGAAGGTGGCGGATGCGAAGGAGTTGTTGATGATGTTCCGGAGTTTGGGTGCGATGATGGAGTCGGCCTTGTTGGAGATGTGGTGTGGGCAGGGGTCGGTAGGGGGGCCCGAGTGGATGGAGTTCATCGTGTGGGTGGTGTCTTCCTGTGCTGACCTGGGTCCAGGCGCAAAGGGTAGTGGTGGGGGGGGCGTAGATTCGGTGGCAGGGTTATGGGCGCCGAAGCTGTCCTGTATGTCGATCTTACGGTGGAAAAACGTGGCAAGAGAGTTGCAGAGGTCTTGCGATGGCGTGATGTCGTTGTTGCTGCCGTTGGGGTTGGAGAGCTCTTTCACGATGTTGAAGAGTTCCTTGCTGTTGCGGTTGTTGTTGTTGTTGTTGTCCAGTCGTTCTCTGAATGCTGTCCTTTTGGTGATGCGGATCAGCTGGTGGTGTTTGCGGGTGGCGTTCTTGAGGGCTTTAATGTTTTCCAATGACTGGTTATGGCGCCAGGCTTTCTCGAGGGCACAGCAGGATTTCTTGGAGTCTTTGAGATCGTTGGTGAACCATGCGACTTTCTTGCTGTCGGGATTGCTTGGAGGGTTCTTCAGTGGAGCAAGGGCATCTGCGCAGTCAGTGATCCATTGTGTGAGGTTGCGGGCTGCTTCATTGGGGTCCGTGGTGTTGGAGGGCGGGATTTGGCTCAAGGAGGTGGTGAGTTGGTCGGTGGTGATCTTGCTCCAGCATCTTCGTGGGGTTTGTTGCGGGCGGTGGTGGGTCGTTGTTTTTCTGAAGTTGAAATGTACGCAGCTGTGATCGGTCCAGTGGAGCTCGGTGGTGTGGCTGAAGGAGATGTGGTTGCTGAAGGAGAAGACTGGGTCGAGCATGTGGCCGGTGTAGTGGGTGGGGGTATTCACCAGGTGCTTGAGTCCGAGGTTGGCGAGGTTGTCTAGTAGGGTGGTGGTGGTGTTGTCCTTGTCGTTCTCCAGGTGGAAGTTGAGGTCTCCTAGGAGGATGTAGTCGGGGGAGGCGAGGGCGAGCGATCTGATGAAGTCTGCGATGGCTTCGCTGAAATGTGGGCGTGGTCCCCAGGGTCTGTAGATGAGGGTCCCTCTGAGGGTGGTCTTGGGGTCGGTGTGTATCTGGAAGTGAAGATGCTCTGCGGCGGTGAGGGTGTCGTTGGTGTTGGTCGTGATGCGGATGGTGTTTCTGTGGACAATGGCGATGCCGCCTCCGGTTTGGTTGACGCGGTCCCTCCGGGTGATCTTGTAGCAGTCAGGGATGGCTATGGCGATGTCGGGTACTGAGGTGGCGTTCATCCAGGTTTACGTGAGGAAGGCGACGTCCGGTGCTGTTTCGTCCAGGAGGTCCCAGAGTTCGACGGCGTGTTTGTGGATGGAGCGGGTGTTGAGCAGGATGCATTTGAGGTGGTTGTTGCTGGAGGTTGTTCTGGCTAGCGCGGTGCAGGATCGAGTGCAGGTGAAGTTGCAGGCGTGGCAGGTGAAGGCTCCGTGGGTGCGTTTCAGGGTGGCTTGGTAGCAGGCTGGCTGTCGGCAGGTGTTGAATGCGTGGAGGGTGGAGGCGTCGTATTTCCGTCGGGTTGGCTGGCTCCGGCGAGGTCCGGGGGTTCTGGCGCTGGGCGCGGTCCAGGCGCGGACGGGCGTAGACGGGCTTGCCTTTGGCGCGCAATCGGCGTGACCGCTGCGCGTACGTGCGGTCCCCGCCATATATGGCGATGGGGGGGGAGGGGAGACAAGGGCGGGAAAACCAGACGTGGGGGAAGCGGCGAGGGGGCAAGCCTGAGGGCAGAGTCCCAAGCAGCACCTGCAGCCCACAGGGGGGAAAGGCAGCAGGAGAGGCGACAGAAGGCAGCAGCGGTGACCAGGGCCCACGGGGGCCGTGCGGTGAGTGGAGTGACCGGGTCAAGGGTCACAACTCACTGCTGCGCGGTTCCCGCAATATATGGCCAAGTGGGAAGGGGCTGGCCGCAGGGGAGCAGCGGCGGGGAGCCGGGGGGGGGACAAGGGCGGGAAAACCAGACGCGGGGGAAGCGGTGAGGGGGAAAGCCTGAGGGCAGAGGCCAAAGCAGCACCTGCAGCCCACAGGGGGAAAGGCAGCAGGAGAGGCGGCAGAAGGCAGCAGCGGTGACCAGGGCACACGGGGGCCGTGCGGTGAGTGGTGTGACCGGGTCATGGGTCACCTGTATGTGAGGGACATCACCGTTGACGGTACACTCATACTTAACATACTGGCATATTTTGCCTGTGTTGCAGGGCTTCGAGTCAACTGGGTGAAGTTAACCATTTACCCTCTTAATTGGGAGCAGGCACCGGTAGACGTATACCTCAGTGATGCATGCCTAGCCTGGCATCCGCAGGCAACATGCTATTTAGGGATATGCCTTCATCATACTTCCCTGGACCTTTATGATAGTATGCTCCGCAGGGCCTTGCAGGCATACGGCCCGGGTACACTTGTGGAGGTCTTGACACTGGTTCCAAAGGGCAAAACTGTCCTAGCAAAGATGGTCGGTCTACCTTGTCTTCTCTATTACTTCACAAATCCCCTGGTTTTACCAACTAGTTCCTTCTTCAAAGAATTAGACGCACTCCTGTGTTCCCTCATATGGGGATCTGGTCGCAGACGAGTTGCTCTCACCAAACTACAACTACCAGTGGACCGGGGAGGCCTAGGGTCTCCTTCCTGGCAGGATAGGCCCAATGGTTTCCCGCTGGAGGGCCTGGCATTACACACCACCATCAGCTCAGATGGTTGGGCCCTCTCAAGTGCCCCTTCTCCGGCGCCTGCTCTTCCCAGGGGAACTAGCCTCCCCCTCCTGGCCCCTACAAGTGGCAGTGACAAAGACTTGTATGGCAGAGATACATCGTCTCTTGCGGGGGGCCCCGATCTATGTCCTGAATTTGCCCCCGATAGGCTTGCCGCATGGTCACGGATATTAAACGGCGAGGGAACTGCAGTCGCCACTTGAGATGGGTGACCTCTTCGAGGATAGCTAGCTTCCCACGTTCGATCAGCTGATCCCGGACAGAGGCCTACCAGCGGGGCAATTTCTCCTGCATAGGCAACTTAACCACACCTGCCACAAGCTCTGGGATCTCACAGGCAGAGAACCCAGGAACCAACCGGTAATCCAGACCATATTAACCATGGGCCCTAGACGTCACCTTATCACCTAGTTATACAAAGCCATTCATAAGTTGATGGCTACTCCCCTAGACACACTTTGTTATAAATGGGAGGACGAGTTTGGGAGGGTGCTTCATGACCGGGAGAGGGCACAAGAGTTCCCAAAGAAAGTCTCCTGCAACTCGCACTTCAAAAACATACAATTTTTCATATTTCATAGGCCGTAGTTAACCCTCGCACATCCGAGTGTCCCTTCTCCTGCGCCCGGGATGCAACCCTTATGCACATGTTGTGTACATGCCCAGCCCGTCAAGACTACTGGCATACCGTTCACACCATGTTGCAAGAGGTTATAGAACTCCCAGATATCAGCACCTGGGAAGCATGTTCCTTAGGCTTTTTCCAATGCGGTTTGCACCCTGGCTTTGGTCCCTGCTAAACACACGATCACGTTTCATTTGCACTCTCCCTCGTGCCCCTCCGGTGGTGCATAGAGGGCGGTGATACACAGATGGGGTGCGACAGAGGATGCACTCTGTTATCAGGAGGTTCGGCGAGTATGGCGTCGATCAATAGCTCCACATTGGGCAACTCTCGTGCGAGTCAACATCAACCGAACAAAGGGTGCTAAACAAGGGACTGGGGTTTGTCCCTACCCCTAGACACGACACCTTCCTATGTAGGATGGAGTTGCCGGAAATGATGAGGAAGTTTAAGTTGCATACGTTTTTTTCAGACAAAGAAAAGTTGTCTCCATCTTTGTTTGATACTAATTTGCATCGCCCCTCCACCTTTTGCCCTCCTAACTCTTTGCTTGGCCCCTAAGTGGCAGTGTTTGATGTTCCTGATTCTGTTCAAGGATTTCAATGTCTTGTAAAACCCTCTGTTCACTCTGCACATAATAAGGAAGACTGGCTTGCTGTTAGATCTCTGCAACAGAATAGCGATATTACCATCAATCAAGCCGACAAAGGCGGTGTTGTTGTTGTACTCAACACCTGTGACTATGAGACAGAGATAATGAGGTTGTTGGAGGTCTGCACTAAATTTCCAAATGATTCATCCGTGATCCAACTCAGGAACTTAGCGACACTATCAAGAAGATGGTGGCGGACGCTGTGGCCAAAAAATGGATAACATCGAAGGAGGCAGGCTTTATCATCAATACTAAACCGCGGGTTCCTACGTTTTATATTTTGCCCAAAATCCACAAGCCACAGCGTCCACCCCCTGGACGCCCGCTTGTTTCGGGCATCCATCCTGTTCTGGAACCTCTATCCCAGTTCGCTGACTTCTTCCTGAGGGAAGCAGTGGTCACTCAAAAGTCGTATGTACAGGACACGACTGACATCCTTAATATCCTGAAAGATACTGATTTCGATTCTGAGAACCAACTACTGGTCACCATCGAAATTGAGTAGTTATACACAAGAATCCCCCAGGATGCCACGCTGGTGGCAGCAGCGCGGGCCCTGTGGGCACTTAAATGTTTCTATGACACGCCCCAGACTTTTGTTATGCAGTGCATTGAGTTGGCACTCACAAGGAATTTTTTCGAGTACAAAGGCTAACTTTATTTACAGACATCAGGGACGTCGATGGGGGACACATTTGCTCCCAGCCTGGCCTGCATTTATGAGGGCCTTAAGGGATAACCTCCCGGTGGGCCAGTTTCTCAAGTATTGGCGGAATTGTTCGACCATGGATGTATTCTGGGAAAAATCAGAGGAGTTGGTAAAAGAACTCAAAGAAAGAGAATATCCGTTGAAGGTGATCAAGCAGGCACGTAAGCGTGCCCTGAATACCCCACTGGTACCTCCTCTTGAGAGAAATGTTAAGGAAAGACAGGCCTGTCTTCCTGTAGTTACTACTTTTAACCCCCTATCCACCAAAATGAGACAGATTATCAGAAAAAACTGGTCGATTTTGGACACAGCTACCAGCAGGATGCCAGTCCCTCAGTTTGAGTTTAAAAGGGCTCCCAATTTAAGAGATAAACTGGTCCACACTCGCTGTCCAGCCCTCACACAAGTCAAGTCAAGTCATAAAATTTGTATAGCGCACTACATACCCAGAGGGTTTCAAGGCGCTTAGGAAAGGGAGGGGGATTATTTGTCGAATATCCACGTTTTAAGCTGCTTTCTGAACGCTAGGTGATTCTGGGTGAGGCGAAGGTAGGCGGGGAGTGAGTTCCATGTTTTGGCCGCCAGGTATGAAAAGGATCTGCCTCCCATGGTGGTCTTGTTGATGCGAGGTACAGTGGCGAAGGCTTGGCTGGAAGAGCGAAGTTGGCGGGAGGGGGTGTAGAAGGACAGTCGAGAGTTGAGGCAATCTGGTCCGATGTCGTAGAGTGATTTGTGTGCGTGGGTAAGCAGTCGGAAAGTGATCCTCTTATTGACGGGTAGCCAGTGGAGGTCTTTGAGGTGACCAGAGATGTGTTCGTTGCGTGGGATGTCTAATATGAGTCTGGCTGAGGCGTTTTGGATTCGTTGTAGTTTCTTCTGGAGTTTAGCGGTGGTGCCTGCGTAGAGGGTGTTTCCGTAGTCCAGTCGGCTCGTGACTAGAGCGTGGGTGACTGTTTTCCTTGTTTCGGGGGGGATCCAGCGAAACGTTTTTCTGAGCATGCGAAGAATGTTAAAGCAGGAGGAGGATACGGCGCTGACTTGTCTGTTCATTGAGAGTGAAGAGTCCAGGATGACGCCAAGGTTCCGTGCGTGGTTTGTCGGGATGGGTGCTTTTCCAAGGGCTTCCGGCCACCAGGAGTCGTCCCATGCAGAGGGGGATGTGCCTAAGATGAGGACTTCTGTTTTGTCTGAGTTCAGTTTCAGACGGCTTTGTTTCATCCATTCGGCGACTTCTTTCATTCCTTCGTGTAGGTTAGTTTTGGCGGTGCTGGGGTCCTTGGTGAGAGAGAGGATCAGTTGAGTGTCGTCTGCGTAAGAGATGATGTTGAGGTTGTGTTGGCGGGCGATGGCCGCGAGGGGGCTCATATATACGTTGAAGAGGGTGGGACTAAGAGAGGATCCTTGTGGTACGCCGCAGATGATTTCAAAGGCCTCGGACTTGTATGGTGGGAGGCGGACTCTCTGGGTTCTTCCGGTGAGGAACGAGGTGATCCATTCCAGTGCTTTTCCTTGGATTCCGATGTCACTGAGGCGTTGTAGAAGGGTGCTGTGGCAGACTGTATCGAAGGCTGCGGAGAGGTCGAGGAGGATGAGGGCGACTGTGTCTCCATTGTCCAGTAGAGTTCGAATGTCGTCTGTTGCTGCGATGAGGGCGGTCTCAGTGCTGTGTTTAGCTCGGAAGCCAGATTGTGATGGGTCCAGTGATTTGTTGGCTTCGAGGAAGGCGGCGAGTTGGTTGTTGACGGCTTTCTCGATGACTTTGGCCGGGAATGGAAGAAGTGAGATGGGGCGGTAGTTTTTGAGTTCGGTGGGGTCCGCTGTTGGTTTTTTCAGAAGGGCGGTGAGTTCAGCGTGTTTCCAGTCTTCTGGGAAGGTAGCGGAGTTGAAGGAGCAGTTGATGACATCTCGGAGGTGCGGGGCTATGACGGAGTCTGCTTTGTTGAAGATGTGGTGAGGGCATGGGTCTGTGGGGGATCCGGAGTGGATGGAATTCATCAGGCGGATGGTGTCCTCAGTGGAGATTGGTTTCCAGTCGTTAAGGGTGTTAACGGGGGGAAGATGGTCAGCAGATGGTAGGGTGGGTTGGCTTCCGGGTTGGTTGTCAAAGCTGTTGTGGATGTCAGCAATCTTGTTGTGGAAGAATGAGGCTAGGGAGTCGCAGAGGGATTGAGAGGGGGTGATGTCGTTGGAGTTGGCCGAGGGGTTGGAAAATTCCTTGACGATGTTGAAAAGTTCCTTGCTGTTGTGGGCGTTGTTGTCAAGTCGATCCTTGAATGCTGTTTTCTTGGCCTTTCGGATTAGTTGGTGGTGGGTGCGGGTGGCGCTTTTGAAGGCGTCCTTGTTGCTGGTGGATGGGTCTTTTTTCCAGGCCTTTTCAAGGGAGCGGCACAGTTTCTTGGACTTCTTGAGATCATCGTTGAACCATGAGGCCTTTTTGTTGCCAAGTTTGTGTTGACGTTTTTTCAGTGGTGCTAAGGTGTCGGCGGTGTTGGATAACCAAATGGTGAGGTTGGAGGCGGCTTCGTTGGCGTTGGAAGAGAGGGCCGGGGAGGTTCGAAGGAGCGATGTGGAGATCTGATCCGAGGTGATTTTGTTCCAGTTTCTTTGAAGAGTTGGTTGGAGGTGGATGATGGGTTTCGGCTTGTAGTAGGTGAAGTGAACGCAGCTGTGGTCAGTCCAGAGGAGATCCGTAGTGTGGCTGAAGGAGACATGGTTGCTGGAGGTGAAGATGGGGTCGAGTGTGTGACCTGCGATGTGGGTGGGGGAAGTGACCAGTTGGTTAAGTCCGAGGTTGGCGAGGTTGTCTAAGAGGGTGGCGGTGTTGCGGTCGTTGATCTTTTGAAGGTGGAAGTTGAGGTCTCCTAGAAGGATGTAGTCTTTGGAGGGGAGCGCGTGTGGGGTGATGAAGTCCGTGATGTCTTCACTGAATTTAGCGCGGGGTCCTGGTGGTCTGTAAAGGAGGGTGCCTCTGAGTATGGTCTTGGGGTCGATGAGGATCTGGAAGTGAAGGTGTTCGGAGTTGGCGAGGTTGGCGTCAGAGCTAGTTGTGATGCGGATTGATTTCTTATGGACGATAGCGATTCCTCCTCCTGTGTGGTCGGTGCGGTCCTTGCGTGTGATCTTATAGTCATCAGGGATAGCGATGGCGATGTCAGGGGCGGAGGAAGCGTTCATCCAAGTTTCCGTTAGGAAGACGACGTCTGGAGAATGGTGTCTAGTAGATTCCATAGGTCGATGGCGTGTCTGTGGACTGATCGGGTGTTGAGAAGGATGCATTGTAGGTGGTTGGGGTCGGGAATCTGTGGTGTGGTCGTAGCGGAGATGTTGTCGGTGCCGCTAAATTTGCAGGAGTAGCATGAGAAAGGTCCATGGGTGTGCCCAGGAGCGGCTTGGACGCAGTTGGGGAAGCGGCCGGGGTTAAGGGCTAGGAGGGTGGCGGCATCGTAGGTGAAGCGGGAGGGCTGGGCAACGCGAGGGGCAGGGTGTCTGGCGCTGGGCGCGGTCCAGGCGCGGACGGGCGTAGACGGGCTTACCTTTGGCGCACCTTCGGCGCGGGTTGGGCGCGGTCGCTGCGCGTAAACGCTGCGCGCGGGAACAGCTGTCATATATGGATGTTGGAAGGGGAGGGGCGAGGGCGTCTCAGCTGGGAGGCGGGGCGGGCACACGAGGACAACAACAACAACTCTAAAATGGAGGCGGAGGGGGGAGCAGAGCGGAGCGCTACACTTTAGACGCGCTGAACACAATGAAATCACCAAAACAATTATCCAAACAGTAACAACAGTGATATTATGCAAAGCGGCAGGCAGCAGGCAAATCTGATCGGCAGAGGCACAGGCAGAGCAGCGCTACGATACCACAGCCAGCAGGGGGGCGCTGGGAGCGACCACTCGGCTCGAAGAGAGGAGTGAGTCACAGCGCGCTGAGGGGGAGAAGCGCTATTTCAGTGCCGTGGGAGGGCGTCTCAGCTGGGAGGCGGGGCGGGCACACGAGGACAACAACAACAACTCTAAAATGGAGGCGGAGGGGGGAGCAGAGCGGAGCGCTACACTTTAGACGCGCTGAACACAATGAAATCACCAAAACAATTATCCAAAGAGTAACAACAGTGATATTATGCAAAGCGGCAGGCAGCAGGCAAATCTGATCGGCAGAGGCACAGGCAGAGCAGCGCTACGATACCACAGCCAGCAGGGGGGCGCTGGGAGCGACCACTCGGCTCGAAGAGAGGAGTGAGTCACAGCGCGCTGAGGGGGAGAAGCGCTATTTCAGTGCCGTGGGAGGGCGTCTCAGCTGGGAGGCGGGGCGGGCACACGAGGACAACAACAACAACTCTAAAATGGAGGCGGAGGGGGGAGCAGAGCGGAGCGCTACACTTTAGACGCGCTGAACACAATGAAATCACCAAAACAATTATCCAAACAGTAACAACAGTGATATTATGCAAAGCGGCAGGCAGCAGGCAAATCTGATCGGCAGAGGCACAGGCAGAGCAGCGCTACGATACCACAGCCAGCAGGGGGGCGCTGGGAGCGACCACTCGGCTCGAAGAGAGGTGCTCTGCCAACAGGACATTATCTCTGCGGAGGGTGCTCTGTCTGATTTGACTGCGGTGGCCAAAAGTGTTGTCTTAAATGACGGACGGACGTGGTTCTTAAACCGGTTCAGTAATTGTAACACTTTACATGTTATTTACAGACTCACATGTAGTTGTGGGCTGTATTACATTGGACTTACCTCTCGCAAAGTGAAGATCTGCATACAAGAACACCTCAGTACAATTAGGGCCCAAAAATTGACTACACGCCTGGTGCAACATTTCACTGAGAAAGGACATAACCTTAGAGATTTGAAATGGACTGTCCTTGAGAAGGTGGTTGGTGACCCACACAATCTTGAAGCCATATTAGCAAGGAAAGAGGCCAAATGGATATTTTCAGAAGAGGCAGATCGCGAGGGACTTAATGAAAATATTGAGTGGAACAAAGTGAGCAGATGTTAAAGGGGCGGGGCTGTTACCGGGACGGATTCAGTATTTACAGTCTTTGTATTGCATCACAATCCATGTTGCCCATCCCATGTTTTCACTCACAGCCCATATTCGGTACTGGGATCTCTTTGTTCTACACCCCTGTTTATATAGAGCCGCTGCAAACCTGATCAGCGTATTGTGACTTAGGAGGACTTGCCCATAACTGGCTGCTAGCTGCATGTCCCCTCCCTTTTGTGCTGGTACTGCTGGGGTGTTTGGCTCCCGCGTTCATGTGGGACGAGGGAATGGTCCCTTTGCATGAAATGCACGGATGCACATTTGAGTTCTATGTGATTTGAATTGTGAATGACCAGGTGCATACTGTGGCAAAATCCAATCGTTGTGTCTGTGGTTATACCAATACTACCCGGAAATTAAATAAGGAACTTAGATGTATGCCTCTTTAATGAAATTTTAGAGTAAGAGCATGCCTCTTTAATGACATTTTGGATTAGAGCAAATGTGAGTAAGGACGCTATTTTAGGTTGTGTGTCACACAACTCGGTTTTAAGTTGTCACTATTTGATGGTGCTTCAGCCGGTTTAATTTACCCCTGCAGGTCCCATACTTTGGAATCGGCATTAAACTCCTGTCTTTCGCTATTTTAATCCCTACTCAAAATGGCCGCCCAGCGTAGCTGCGACGCAATGCATACCGCGTTGCTGTTACGCCTGGCGTAACGTGGCAGATGGGGCGGTGCCGAAGGCGAGGTTATAGTCCGAGTACAGCAGCGGGCAATGAGAGGGATCCCCAGAAGCGCCAGCAGGACTCTGCAACAGTAAGGTCGTTGGGATGTGTGCCTGGGAGACATCACAGAGACTGGTTGAGGGTGTCTCTGCCAGCGTACGAATTGCGGCATTGTTTTTGGTGGATGGTTGATTATCGAGCAAGTTTGTGGATGCCATTCATTGTTTGGGCATTGATAGAGGCACTAATATTATCTTGAGAGGACACGTGGGCCAATGAGGAACACTGTGTGATGCGGCCATATGTATGAGGGGGATCACTACATAAAGGTGTGCCTTACAGACAGTACGGTATGCATTCTTTTTGTCATTCAGGGGGCTTGATACAGGACGAGCCACTGGTGGGCACGTGATCTTGTGACACGGGGTCAGATATATCACATGGTTGCTGGTATGCAGTGACCGGGCAACCTCAAGGTAAATTGATGTGTTTAAAAATAGTCTTTATGGTGTCTAAACATGTTCTCAACCAACGTCTTTTCATTAAGCTACTTTGGCGATTCACTGCTGTCTCTTGTTTTTAATGTTACCACAGGTCTTGTGAATGAATGAGTGTGAAGATCAAGAAAAGTGAACCCCATTTTGCCCTGACGAAGTTGCTGGAATGTTGAGCAACAAAACATGTTGGCAGTAAGGAAATGAGTATGGTGTATTATTAGCCATTTTTAGTTGGGAAGGCTTGCAGCAGTGGAATAAAGTCGGACAGCCAGCAAGCCTTACCAGTTTTTAACTTTGGGAACCAAATGCACTGGTTCTCTTTGGGGTTCGCGGTGCACACACACACATATAGCTGTTGAATAGTGTATACTTTGGTCACGTTCACTATTGCTGCACTGCACAATTATTATTTAGGAATACAGCACATTTTTGTTTTCTTTTCTACACACCGCAAAGAGAGTGACCGATGATGAGAAGTGGGTAAACTGGTAATTGTCAGCCAGGAACCCCCTCGGGTGGTGTTACCGTGAGGTACTCTAACTTTGCTCACTTTTTCTGTAGTTTGAGTGAGATTTCCCCTGTTGTAACGTTTTTATGGAAAATACACCTTAACCTCAGGGATTAGTGCTAATTTAGACACCCATGGGATTTAGAAAAATTATTGGGTATCAAATCCTTGTTGAGGGTTTATCCATGTAGGTGTCTTCAATTGGTGAGGCTCCGTTGTGTTGTCATATGACACACACACACCAACAGCTCTGTCTATTCCTCTTGGACCCTAGAACTGTTTGTTTGATGGATACAAATGCACCTCCTCCTCACTATGTTTACCACAGTTCACTTTCAGTTACGATTCGGTAGCATCAACATGTGGGGACTGCACATGCGTCATATTCGCTAACTTGGTAGTTCTCTGCTTAGAGCATTGTTACTCTAAATTATATTACAGGCTATATACACACCAACGCTTGCAGGAGCGGCCATTACCATACTCTTTTCAGTCTTTCGTTTGTCTCTCTTTCTTCCTTTCTCTCTTTCTCTCTTCCTCCCCTTTCTCCTTCTCCCACTCTCTCCTTTAATGTAATGAAGCCATATGTTGATAATTGACTTGTTATTACCGTTGTTTTCTGACTGCGAAACCTCAATAAATTGCAGAAAATGCAAAAAAAAACAAGCCAGATAGAATTGTTGCTTACCTTTAAAGTTTTGTAGGCACTGCTCATTGTTGTCACTCTGTGGTTTGCATGTGCCCCTCCTAGCTTACAGAGATGACAAACAGGTCTTCTGCATATTTCACAATACATGTTAACTTTTTCCATTTCGTGTTCAGGACACATCAAAACCTGGCATGAAAAAGAAAAAGGTATCTATTTGTAATCAACAAATTTGTTCAGGTCGGCTTCACCTAGCAAATAGCTACTGACATATCGAAGGAGAAAAGGACTATTTTTTCATATTTCGGTTCTTAAACAGTTAAATTAATTGAACTGTTCGCCACAGATATAAAAGATTTCACATATTTTAAAATATACTGAGTACACATGCTTAGTAGAGCTATAATGATAGCATACAATAATTTACCAATTAAAATCACTCCTCTGAAAGTTATAATTAGCCATTAAAATGAATCAAAGATAACGTGTTTGGCAATAATGCAGAGACCCAATATGAGGAATGAACATGAACAAACACGA
This sequence comes from Lissotriton vulgaris, assembly GCF_964263255.1. NCBI lineage: Eukaryota > Metazoa > Chordata > Amphibia > Caudata > Salamandridae > Lissotriton > Lissotriton vulgaris. The sequence continues at coordinate 722,539,806 of NC_141689.1, read as the reverse complement.
CATGATTAAATGTAACTTGTCTGGGTGACTTTCCAGACTTTACACAAAATACTTGACCACCCTTCACGTGCACAGATTAATTGCCCAGGTTACAACATACATTTTAGGCGCAAAAATTGTATATTCCATTTCGGGTTTAACAATCAATGTAAGCTGCGAGCCTCGGCTTATGGTATTATTAGGTCTTGCAGACCTGCGTTGCAGCGCGCATAGGATGCTCGCTCTGCGAGGCTTCTTGTAATCGAGTAGATTTCAGAAGAGGCATCGAAGTCCAGCCCATCATTCCTATTGGCTGGCGTCATCGTTCATGCTACACGGTCGCCTCCAATTGAAAATGAGGCTTCTTTGTTACCGCTCTGTCTCCTTCTCAGACAGCCCATCCGGACTCGATTGTTTACATGTGGCGTGACACGGTCTCCTTCAAATACAGTCGGTAAGTACTTTTTAGGTCTCGCTATTACATTCCGCAAGGAATGAATAGCGAGAATTATAGGGTTGCATCAGGAAAGCTAAACCAGCCGGCGGATTTACACAAGTGCATGTGGTCTTGTGAATGCGCTCCCATCCGCCTACTGGTTTAGCTTTCCTGATGCTCTCCACATCAAAGCAATCAGCCTCCTCCCACAGGCTTCCCCATCATGCGCAGTGCGCGACGGCCTCACTTCTCCTGCCCCCTAATTGCTCACACTTTTACGGCCGCCAACTACTTCAAAGCGATCCGCTCCGCCCCCTGCTGCACCCCATATGGTTTTGTTGAAGCGCCTCGAATCCCCCGCGGCGTCCATTATTTGAAATAGTTTACAGATTTGCGGCGCTCTACTTTTAGTTTGGGGCTTCTACATTTTTGGAGCACTTTCGTTTTGTCGACAACAGCCATTGTAGCATTTTTATAAATTATCAGTACAATTCGCATTATAGTACATCTAAAAAAAAAAGAAATCTCATATAACGCATGTCTGGTATGTGCCTTCTTTCTCATTATCCTTATTTGATTTTTGTTCCTGCTTGTTGTTCAAGAACTGTTTTCACCTCCGCCTGAAACTAAAGACAATTGCACACCAACATGTCACACCCACCGTGTTCCTAAACGACGTAGGCAACATTTCCTGAGCTCACAAACTGGCAGACCCCTCGGTGTCGGGGCTATTAATTGCTTTGGCCCATTGACCCGAAAAAATTCTATTTCCTTTGGCTATTCATGAAAATGCACTAGACGTGAAAGAAAGCTTCTACATAACTTCAAGAAAGTGGTCTAATGCATTTGAATACTTGTCAAATAGATATTTTGTAAAAGCAACTGTACTGTGTCACGGGCTTGGGAGTCCGGCTTAGATGCGATTGGGCTGTCGTTTGCTTATGAGAGTAAGCAGGTGACAGGTAGGTTATGGGACTGCAATCCATTTCATCGGGATCTGAAGTGGGAGTGGTAAGGTAAGACGAGAAGTGAACTGAATTTCTCCTGTGGAGTGAAGGGGGAGCCAGAGACAGACCCATACTGTATCTTGCTCTGTCACTACTGATTGCGGCCAGTCCACGCTGCCCGTAACCCGTCTCCCCCTTAATGTTGGGCGAATCGTGGCTCCTCCACCCGTTTCACTGTCTTGGTTTTGTTGTGTTTTCTATCGTACTCTGTGTCCGCTCATCCTCAAGTTCGTGCATCTCTTGCGTAAATCTCCCTGATTCACTTATTTCTAGGCTTGGTTCATAGCCTGACAGCAGAGCACGCGAATCCTTCCATCTTAGATATCCCTTTAGGTTAGACTGCATTACCGCACTGTGGCCCTCATTACAGTGATCCGGTAATTAATTGATTGGAAAGTTATCGCACCCGATAACATCCGAGTCGGAATTTATTGACAGTGATAAATACCACATAATTTATTTTCTGCAAGAATAGAACGTGGAGTTCGATTCATACTATTGTACCAAATAAATATGTTACAGTAAATACTTTAAACGTTCTTTGATAAATCTCGGTTACAATTGCGCTATTTGCATAACAGCAGAGACCACACATCTGTATTCGCCGGGCCGCTGTAAGAAGAGCCATGGAAACCGTCAAGGGCGCCTGTGCGCCCCTCCCCCTGCATTGGTATCTGCTCTTAAGATGGAGCTGCTGTTTGAAATGTTTCTCCTGCAGCTCGGGGCTGCTCGGCAACAACTGCCTCCTCAACGCTAGGACAGGACTTCCCTTTAGATGTTCGTGTCCCGTCCTCGTGGTTAGGTAAATAGACCGTAAATACAGATGTTTAGTGGCCACCATAGTGTAATAATAACATGCATAGCCGTGCATTGTAACTTCGTTGGATACTCTGTCGGATTCAGGCTCGCATTTCTTTGATTCTTCGTTGCTCTCTCCGATACTTTAAATAAAACTACTGTAGTAAATAAATGTGGTAACCTCCACCCTTTCTACAAGCTGAAGAAACTTACAGCAAACAAGACAACCCTTCCATTAGAGATGATTCAAATTGGACGTACCGTTGCATTTTAAAGTGCTTTTCTAAAACGAGTTTCATTTAAGGGCCGCGTTTATTTACTTTCATTTCGGGGCCGCGTTTTTTCTGCCCCGGTTAGGCTCTCATTCATTTACGTCAACATTTTCTTGGGGGGGGTGATGGCTTCTTAAAGAGGTATTGCTTTTATGTGACAAACGCGAAGTTTACATTTTATTTTAGGCACGGGGAGATACATGATTTGCCTAGAGAATGTTGCATGTATTGCAGTGGCTTCCCTTGTAAGCTTCTCTCCACCACGCTATACGTGTCACCCTGAAGCACGTGTGCTTCTCTGCACTAGGGCTCCACTTAACCGTTCGCCGTCTGTTTTTGCCCCCCCCTGAACCCTCCTCCCACTCTCCCGCACTAGTACTGATCACCATCCTGTGCGAATTGTTTGTGCCCCTAGAATTCATAACTTGTATGTGTGCTTCCCCATGCCAGCCACACAACATCAATCCCTCTCCCCCAACTCGTTTTGTTAGCACAGATATTTTTTTTTACCGTAGTATTGCTAGGGAATCCGAGGCTGCTCAACATAAAAGAGAGGTTATGATTATTCACATTAGAATGAGCTTTTCTGCTTGCTACAAAGATGGGACAAGTGAAAGCAAGCACCGCCTTAGTGCCCCACAGCAAACCGCTATAACCACTCTATTGCTGACAACGGCTTGCTGAGACAGTCATCCTCCCGAGGTCGAATGCTTCAAATTCTTCTTAGAGATGTTTAGTATGTGAACCCGGAGTCCCAGAGACCGGCCATCGTTGCTTTTCTCTCATAACCCCTGCCCTATGGGGTCTGCACCAGCTGTGTTGTGCCTTTCTGCCCTCTGCATCACCACATCATCACTCAGCGCTACCCCAGCATCACTCAGCACCACCACAGCACCACTACAGCATCACTCAGCACCACCACACAGCACCACCACCGCGTCACTCAGCACCACCACCGCGTCACTCAGCACCACCACGGCACCACTCAGCACCACCACGGCACCACTCAGCACCACCACGGCACCACTCAGCACCACCACGGCACCACTCAGCACCACCACGGCACCACTCAGCACCACCACGGCACCACTCAGCACCACCACAGCACCACTCAGCACCACCACAGCACCACTCAGCACCACCACATCACCACCACAGCACCACTACAGCACCACTCAACACCACTACAGCACCACTACAGCACCACCACAGCACCACTCTGCGCCACCACAGCATCACGCAGCACCACCACAGCACCACTCAGCACCACATCACTCAGCACCAAAACAGCATCACTCAGCACCACCACAGCACCACAACAGCACCACCCAGCACCACCACATCGTCACTCACCACCACAGCGTCACTCAGCACCACCACAGCGTCACTCAGCACCACCACAGCGTCACTCAGCACCACCACAGCGTCACTCAGCACCACCACAGCGTCACTCAGCACCACCACAGCGTCACTCAGCACCACCACAGCGTCACTCAGCACCACCACAGCGTCACTCAGCACCACCACAGCATCACTCAGCACCACCACAGCATCACTCAGCACCACCACAGCATCACTCAGCACCACCACAGCATCACTCAGCACCACCACAGCGTCACTCAGCACCACCACAGCGTCCCTTAGCACCACCACAGCGTCACTCAGCACCACCACAGCGTCACTCCGCACCACCACAGCACCACTCTGCGCCACCCCAGCACCACTCAGCGCCACCCCAGCATCACTCAGCACCACCACAGCATCACTCAGCAGCACCACAGCACCACTCACCCACTCAGCACCACAACAGCATCACTCAGGGCCTCCACAGCATCACTCAGGGCCTCCACAGCATCACTCAGGGCCTCCACAGCATCACTCAGGGCCTCCACAGCATCACTCAGGGCCTCCACAGCATCACTCAGGGACACCACGGCATCACTCAGGGACACCACGGCATCACTCAGGGACACCACGGCATCACTCAGGGGCACCGCAACATCACTATGCGCTACCACAGCATCACTGAATGCCACAGCATCACTCGTCGCAACATCACTCCGCGCCATCACAGCATCAATCAGTGCAACCATTCAACAACAACTGGTTCAAATATGTTCTCTCAATGTTTCATGCTTTATTACAAATGTCACAAAAATGATGTTATTATTTCACTTCTGTTCTTGGATTCTCCTCAAAATAAAATACAGTAAACATATTCTTCACAAAAGTTATTTCCAAAAGTTTTAGCTATTGCCATTATAAATTAAAATCACTTTTATTTAAGTATTAATTCATTTAAAAAATTGTAATACATTGTTATTTGTAAGATTAATACATCTAAGTCACATAAATACACAACATGTTGCATTACAAATGCTATAGGTGTCACATTTGCAAAAGTTAAAACTATTTGCATTGTCAATAACAAAGCTATTATAAAGCTACTTTATAAACAAACACATAAATAATATATTTGTCATTTACAAAACCAATAGATCAAACTTTTTTTGTAAGTAGTGAACATGTGCGCCTGTTAGGTGGGTGAATTGGTTAAAAAGGAAGGGGAGGTTTGAGAACGATATTAAGAAGTTCATACTAGTAAGAACGTTTTGGGATGAGTCCGAGAGAGGTGGGGTGGTACATATGTTGCAGGGAGTAGGTTTTTTTTTTTCACAGTATGTATACATATATACTCAGGATTCTTGCTTAATGTTTAGTGGGTGGAGTAACCCCCTCTATATAAATACCGATATGTACTTGGCAGCCACAATGTTTGCTTGGTCTGATGTGCACATATAGCATTTCTTTAATCCAATAACTGTAATTAAAAAGTGTGTGTGTACTGAAGTAAACCAAAGCTTAAAGTTACGTAATGCTTAGGTGAACATGTCAGTGACAACATTAATGTCTAGAACAAAACAAACCAGCATTGGCATAGCCAATAGGTCTTGCCTTTGGGACCTTATAAGTGTTTAGCCATTCAACAGTTGATGTTGTTGCACCAAGAATATTGTGCTGGATAACTGAACACTTATAAGGTCCCAAAGGCGAGACCTATTGGCTATGCCAATGCTTGTTTTTGCATTTGCCCAATGGCAACAGCTTGTTGAAGTTGTTCGACGGACTATTCTCGTCTATGGTTATTTTTAATGCTAGCTCACGAGTTACACATGGTTGTTTCTGGCTCATATCAAATCCCGGAACTGTTTTACAAGACATGGTGCAGTGTCTATAATTGCTGAACTGAAATTTCGACCCAAATAAAACATTTTGAGGGTACAATGTTGGTAGTAAGAACCCCCGCCTTTTACAGTCGACTCTGCGTTGTGAAGCGCTGTGCGGGGGGATGAGAAGCCGGGGCCAGCTGCTAGCGGCAGTGCTAGTTTGCCCTCCTTCTCTGCTCTCACGGGTCCTCCTTTGTTAACCGGATCTTGGTGACTCTGGACCTGGCCTCCTACCGGCAGCTACCAGCTGTATTGAACAAAAAAAGCTTGCTTTGGAATCCGGTTTTATAAAGCCCTAAGACGATCTGTAAATATGCCCCAGAGCAACTGCAGAGAAGGGGAGGCCTGAAGCCTGCAGAGAGCCGGCCTTTTAGGTTTCTGACCTGCTTCAGGAGGGCTGTTCACCCCCCTCCCCCCCGCCGTACCGAGGTGCGGCGCTCCATGCTCCCACACCCCCTCCTCCGAGCTCATTCAAAGTTCGCAGGGAGATGGCATTCAAAGTTGTTCAGAACTCTCACCGACTCTGTCACCTCTCGTCCTCATCACTCAGAGGAAGACAGAAGTGAAGGATTGTGGCGTGGGGAGTATGTGGGGGGTTGTTGCCCTCCCTCCAAGAAGATTGTTCATTTACTTCCTAAACTTGAAAAGAAAACTTGGAAGCCATGGAAGGAGTAGACATATTTTTTTCTTTTCATTTTTACTTGGTTCAACAAAGTTTGGTACAAATCGATCAACCTTATCTTAACTCACCATAGCAAGTTTGTTTTCCACGATTTGTACGAAACGTCTTCTATAATGGTGAGTAAAACAAAATGCGGGGTGGTAGGGGCTAAGGGGAGGTGTGAATAAGTGCAGTGGGCCGCACAATGTTTGGGGCCTGCCTTTGAACCTCGTGTACCCCAAGCAATATCTCCAACATCTTTCTGTAATGTTGCTACTTTATCTCACAAAGAAGCTTGGAGCTTGTATGAGGGTATAAAGATGCTTTATTGTAATTAGCAGAAGAGCGCCGGGAAAGACGTCCGGAGTGCTCCGATACTGGTGCTCAAAGTGAATCTAAAATGGCGGCTGCGTTCTACGTCATCACGCGACCGCGTAATGACTAGAGCACAACACTACATATCTCCTTTCTTTACACAAACAAAAGTAACATTTCTCAAAGTCTCAATGACAACAAGTTACTTCACTTCTCCCAGTTCATAGTCTCTGTACTTGGCAGGTCTTATCACAGTTCTCCCTGCACGCGTACGTCTTACCGGAGTGGAGGAGGGACTTTCCACGAAATCTTCTGCCCTGTTTGCACATCTCCATCCAGCTCCCTGGGGGTTCTCCCTCTCTGGAGTCCAGTCTTTATCTTCTGGACGATCTTCAGCGATAGGATGGTCTTCCACCCCTTTTCCTTCCACTCCTGACTCCATCTCTCCTTCCCGAGATAAGACGCCGTCTGTAGGAGAACTTTGGTTTTCCTGGGTCTTTGCTCCTTCCTCTCTGGTCCACTGCAATACCTTATTGCACTTGAACATACGATCCTGCGACCAGATGTTTCCGTTGGTAAGTAATGCTGCTCTGTCATACACTTCTTTCACTTGCATAGGCAAGCTGTATTTGCTGTCCCCTTTCCTTCTTAACTGGGCGACTTTCACTCTGACCCACTCTCCTCTTTCTAACAATCTCTTTCACGTTGCGTCTTTTATTGTAGTGCTCAGTGTATATTCTCTGTGCGCTCTCCAAGTTGTGTTGAACTACTGCTGGTGACCAGTTACTCGTGACTGTCTTTTCCTTCCACGCCAGATTGTCCTTGGTGAACGGATCACGTTCTCTTAGGATTTGGAACGGGCTGTATCCAGTGCCGGTGGGTGTAATTCGGTAGGCCCATAGCATGCTCCTTACTTCCTTTTCCCAGTCTTTCCCCACTCCTATGGCCGATTGTATCGAACCCATTACTACTCTGTTAAACCTTTCGGCTAGACCATTGCCCGCCGGGTGGTAAACAGATGTGTGTTTGACTTTGATGCAGTTTCTTTCCATGTATCTGTTCCACTTCTCCGAGGTTAATTGGGGTCCGTTGTCACTCAAAATGGAGCAGGGGATACCTTCTCTGAGAAAGGTGGCTGTAAGAAATCTGAGCACTGTCTCTGTGTCCATCTCCTCCTGTATGTCTACTTCGGGCCACTTTGAGTACCGATCTATGAGAACTGCTACATACTTCTGGGTACCTTGAGCGTCCAGCACGGGACCAAGAATGTCTATCGACACTTCTTCCCACGGGGTGGTCGGGTTGTCGAATCTTCCCAATGACGGGCGTAGTAAGGTTTGTGACATATCCGCCCTTTGACACTGGTCACATTCTCGCACATGTCTCTCAATCGGATTGTCCATTGCTGGTCACCAGTACATTTGTTTGGTTCTCATCTTCTTCTTCACAATGCCCAAGTGCCCTTCATACAACACCGCTAGCCGGCGTGGTATCAACGACGTTGGAGGGACTACTTTATCCCCTCTAAATAGGAATGTTCCCCAAGAGGAGCTTCGCGCGCAACCAAGATGGCCACGTGAGCACAGGGCTCCCGAGACCCTCGCAACCTCCCGCATATATCCTGTAGCTTATCCTGACTTTCATATATGTCCCCGTGAAGACGAACCGCTGGTGAGGCGAATACTGAAACCAGAATCCGGATCAGACCCCAGGAGCCGGAGTTATGACGATTTGAAGATCGCGGCCTACGTCTCCGTGATGCCCGGCTGTGGAGTTGGCATGGTGTCCGAGTTGTAGTTGAACAACATCGGCCTGAGGGGCCGGAGCTGAACGGTCCGGCCTACTTTCACTTTCGTTTTCGTCTACTGGGCAGACCAAACACTGCGGATTCTGCACTGCTGCTCGAGGGACCTCGGAGATCTCCATCTTTCTACCAAGGTCGACCGTTGCCGGGCATGGCCTTCCACGTAGCCTTTTGATTGCGCTTTTATCCCCCTGCCCCAGTCTGGACTCATTTTCACTGTCTCCACGATGGCGGGGAAGCCGGAGTTGGACAAACAGAGATCAAAGGCTACTTGGCGAGGCAGCTATACCCAAACCAACATCATGGACCGCTATGCCCAGGCTAAGGTGTCGCCCAGTGGACCGGGTAGGTCGCTGGAGGTAGCGAAAGATCCACGGACCTCAGCGACGGAGCCTACCCTACAAGACGTCATGGTCGCTATTGATAGGATCAGATCGTGGAGAATCTTGCCCATAAACTTGACACTGTGGCAATTGATATGAATTTGATCCGCACAGACCTAGCGAGAACCAACGAAAAGGATAAATCGCTGGATATTAAGACTACTAGCCTGACGGACGTCGTCGTCGAGATACAGATGGAGGTTCGCAACTTAAGGGCTTCCAATGACCTCCTTGCACGTTGGCTGGAGGATTTTGAAGGAAGGTCTAGGTGGAATAACGTCTATATTATAGGAGTTCCGGAGAAGGCGGAGGATTCAGCAACTGATCTTTTTGTGGAGAACCTGATCATGAATCACCTTGCACCCAAGGGACTGAGCAATTTCTTCACTGTGGAACGAGCTCACAGAGTTCCGGGTGGACAACCCAAGACGGGTGCCCCGCCTCGGACTAGAATAGCACGCATTTTCAATTTCCACGACAGAGACGCTATCCTGCAGGCTTCGCGAACAGGCGGCCCCTTTAAAGTTTGAGAACACTACCATCAGTTTTTATCCAGACTTTACCCAAGCCGTGCAGAAACAGAGACTTGGTTTTCTTAGGGTGAAAAGGAGACTCCGAGAGATGGGCCTCAAATACGCCATGCTTTTTCCGGCCAAGCTGCGTATCGAACATGCAGAGCGGACTTATTTTTTCGACAGACAAGACGTAGTGTCCGACTGGCTTGATACTCTTCCGGCCCATCATCTGCAGGATGGGCAGAGTGGTGACGCGGAGGGCGAATCGATGGACCAGGAATAAGCTTTATCATTGACTGGTTCCTGGGGTATTCTGGAAGCTTCGAACTGTGGCGCACTAACTGTGTAATGTGATTTTATGAGGCATCTCGGGGGGGTTGCGGGGCTATTGAATCATTTTCCTCCTCTGCTTGACTTTCTGTAGATTAGTTTAGATGTTGGGGCGACAGGCACACTGCAAGTTAAGGTGGCTTTCTAGTCTTATGCAGGGGTGCAGGGTGAGGGGTGTTGTAACGGGTTGTTTGGTGGGGAGGAGGGGGGGTTGTGTTGTTTTTTCAGTTTCATTTTCTGAAAGGCAATGTATTGCGAGACTTTCTGATTAGAGCGCTGGGTTCCTCTTGGGGTTGGAATTTTCTTCTTGTGTGGGATGGGGGTAGGGGATTGAGACTTCTGAGCTGGAATGTGAATGGGCTGGGGATAGGATAAAGCGTGGGGTGGTATTGCAGCAGCTAAAACGTCATTCCCCTGATGTGGTTCTACTACAGGAAACTTACTTGATAGGCAATACATGCTATGCTATGAATAGAAAGGGGTATCGTTTGGCCGCTCATGCAGGGTTTTCCTCAGGTTCCCGAGGGGTGGGTATTCTTATTAAGAATTCTCTCCCGTTGGAGGTAGATGCAACGGTTCTCGATGACAGAGGGCGCTATGTTGCCCTTACTGGTCTTTGGGAGGGTAGGACCCTGTCCCTGGTATCCGTATATGTCCCTCCCGGTCAGCAGTCCACTACCTTCGCAGAACTGGGGCGGGTTCACCTGGCTCTCCCTGAGGGGTCATTGATATTGGGTGGTGATTGTAATGCAGTTGTGTCTGGCATTTTTGATAAGACATCCACCTAGAGACCTTAAGGGGGCGCAGAACTGGCTTTGTGGTCTCATCGATACCTTAGGCCTTGTAGACTGTTGGAGACTGTTGCATCCCGCTCAGCGGCAATACACGTTCCACTCCGGTGCCCACGGTAGCCTTTCGAGGATTGATTACGTTCTGGTGCCTGCTGCACAGGCGGCGTCTGTCGCTGAGGTTAAGCATATGGCCCGAGGAATTTCTGATCACTCTCCTCTGTAGCTTCGAATTGAATTGTCTTCGGGGACCGAGGGGCGGGTGGCCCCGATCAACCCTTGGTATCTTTGTAATCCTAAAACTCGTAACAATTTGATAAAGTCACTTGATCTATATTTTTCAGAAAATGGGGGCTCCGTCTCGTCTGCAGTGTCGCTTTGGGAGGCCTTTAAAACAGTTCTCAGGGGTCAAGCCCTGTCTTTGATTGCTGGCTTTAAAAAACAATGAGGCGGTGGTGAATGTTGAAACTGAAATAGCGGACCTTGAGTTAGACTTGGAACAGAAGGTAACCCGTGCGTAGACACATATGTTAAGATTGAAACCGTTGGAATATAGGGCTCTAGTTACAGATGCTGCTAAGGCCATGAGCCGAGAGCAACAGGGTCGGCTATATGACGTGGGAGACAAGGCAGGTAAATTAATAGCATGGTTAGACAAGAAGGACACGGCTAGTCGGGTCGTGCCTGAGATTGAGAGGGTGAGTGGTATGCGGGTCTCAGACCCGGTGGAGATTGTTGAGTGCTTTGCTGATCACTTTCAGACAGTATACTCCCCCGTGTCCGATAGGCCGGAGGAGGACTCTCATTTGTTGCTGCGTGACATTGCATTGCCGAGTCTCTCGGACGTTGATAGAGAGCGAATGGCCAGCGCACTAACCGCCGATGAGGTTGACCTTGCGATCCGCTCCTTGCGGTTTGGTAAGGCCATGGGTCCTAATGGGCTGCCGATAGAGCTATACAAGTTGCGACCAGACAAGATAGCCCCCTATTTGAGAGATATGTTTTTGGAGTCTCGTGAGTGTGGTTCTCTCCCCCGAGACCAGCGACTTGCGACGATTGTTGTTATGCACAAAGAAGGGAAACTAAGGGACAAGTGTGGGTTGTATTGTCCTATATCCCTTTTGAACGCTGAGCCTAAGATTCTCGCAAAGGTGCTGGCCAATCGCTTGATCACTGTCATTAGTGACCTGGTCCATCCGGATTAGTCCGGTTTTATTCCCCATCGTAACACTGCGTTGAATCTCAGGCATCTGTATGGAGTTCTTGCGAGGGCTGGGATGTTGCGTGAGCCGGCCATCTTGGCGTCCTCGGATGCCACGATGGCTTTTGATACCATTGAGTGGCCTTATTTGTGGGCTGCATTAGCTAAATTTGGTTTCGGTCCCGGCTTTATAGGTTGGGTCCGGCTTCTTTATGAAGACCCGCTTGCTCAGATTGTAGTCAATGGTCAAGTTTTGGTACAGTTTAGTCACGGGCGTGGTACCAGTCAGGGATGCCCCCTATCACCGCTCCTGTTTGCCCTGGCCCTGGAGCCCCTCGCCGCCTGGAGCCCTCGATAAGGGGTATTCGGTGGTCCAATGATTATGAAGATCGCATTTCGCTCTATGCTGACGACCTATTGCTATATCTCACCTCGCCCAGGAAGTCGTTGATGGTTTTATGTGATGTCCTCGCCTCCTTCGGTAGAAACTCGGGTTTAATTATCAATTGGGCAATATCCTATTTATATGTTCTTTCTGGCGATGCCCCCCTACTCCAGCGTAATTGCCCCATACAAGTGAAACAATCAGGATTTAAATATCTGGGTATTTGGGTCTCCATAGACCCTGCAGCCCGGTATAAGCTTAATCTTCTCCCACCGTTAACTCGATTGCTGCAGGATGTCGCGGGATGGCGTAGGCTTCCACTCTCGCCGTTGGGACGCGCGACCCTTTTTAAGATGATGTCTTTGCCTCACTTCTTATATGCCCTCCAAAACACGCTCGACATAGTCCCCGCCAGTTATTTTCGAAACATCGAGGGTCTCCAGAGGAAATGGATATGGGACGGTCGACCTCGCATTGCACTGTCCAAACTAACGCTCCCGTGGTACGATGGGGGTATCGCCCTTCCGGACATCAAGCGGTATTATTGGGCGTCTCAGTTGGGGCCATTAATCATGGTATGTATGGTCCTGAACTGAATCCCGCGTTTGCTATGGACAAATGGTTGTTGCTGGGGGGTAATTACTATAGGGCACTGTACTCAAAATCAGCGGTCAGGTCATTGTACGGGCCTACTAGGACGGCGGTTCGTGTATGGCATGATGCAACTGCTTCTATGGGTTGGAAGGACCGCCTGACTTTAGCGACCCCACTTTTTGACTCTGATAGGCTTGGTACTCTGTGGAAGACAAAAGGGTTCGATAGATGGGACCTCATTGGCATTAGCAAGGTGGGAGACCTATAGGTCAAAGGACAAGTGAAGTCATTTGATACGTTAAAGAAGGAGTTTGAATTGGTGAACTCTGAATATTTCCGCTATGTTCAGGCCCGCCATGCTTTGTTGTCTGTCTTCTCGGTGGGGGAGGCGATACCCGAGTCTTCCTCACTGGAAGATAGATTGCTAGATGGCCATGTTCCGGATAGTACAATCTCCCTAGTATATAAAAAGATGATTAATGATGGATCGGATCTTCTGTTGCCTTTGCGTGATCTCTGGGTACGGGACGGTCTTGAATTAGATGATGAGTACTGGCAATTAGCGATTTCCTCTCCAAAGGAGGTTGCGATCCCAGCGAGACTTCGGCTGGTCCAGCTTAAGATCCTTCATAGGGTGTACGTCACGGGCCCCCGTCTGGTTCACATGGGCTTCTCCGATGAGGGTTTGTGTAAGCGGGGATGTGGTCTGGTGGGGACATTTCTACATATTATCTGGGAATGTCCTGACGTGATGACTTATTGGAATGGGGTGTATGATGTAATGGAAGAAGTTACGGGTGTCCCTCTCCTACCGGAGGCCAGACGCTGTTTGCTAAATGTTTGGGAACCCACAGATTATAACGTGGCCCAGACCCAGTGGGCGACCCTGGGGGCCATGATTGCTAAACGTGATATTGCACAACTGTGGGGGTCCCAAAGACCGCCCACGGTTGAGATGTGGAAGGACAACATGGATTGGTGCATGTTTCGGGAGACAAAGGTGTATCTGGCCCGGGGCCGCCCCCGGAAATGGGGGAAAATCTGGGGGCAATGGAATAGGTTTCGAGGTGACATATGTACACCACCTGCAATGGATGACATCAATATCGCACTTTCCCCCTGAATCCCACATTCACTGTTTGTAATTTCGTCTGCTTTCTGTCTCTCCCCAGTGCTCCTCCTTCCCTACAATGATTGCTTATTATTTGATATACTGTATACCTGACCTCATTTGAACGAAGCGCTAAGTATATTGTGTTTGCCTTGCTTGTTTTATTTAATAAAAATAAATATTAAAAAAAGGAATGTTCCCTGATCTCCTATGGATAACTCCTCACGCACTTCAAAGAATTTTCTGTGTTCCGCTTGTAGGTGCTTTTTTTTCTAGCCATCCTTGCAGTTTGAAGTTCTTGACGTCTTTGATGCCTGGGTCATCTTCATAGGCTTGTTTCCATTCTTGTCCGCTGATCACTTCCTCATGTTCTTCCATAAAAGGCCACCAGACTTCGTCCTCGTCCGCACCTCTCGGGGCTTCCTCCATAACTTGAAGCTCGGCTGAGAAAATCCGCCACCTTATTCTTGGCTCCTGGTATGTACTCCACATCATATTGGTAGTCTAGGAGTTTCAGAGTCATTTTGGCGATGCAGGGCATGGCACTCGCATGACCACATGACGTGAGAGCTTTGGCCAGTGGTTTGTGGTCTGTCTTTAGTAGGAATCTTGTGCCCCATATGAATTGGTGAAAATTCCCCAAGGCCCACAGCACTGCAAACATCTCTTTTTCTATCACGCTGAATTTCTGCTCTGTTGGTGATAAGGCCCGGGACGCAAAGCTGATGGTCGCCATTTCTCCCTTCTTTCTCTCTTGCATAAGGACAGCCCCACGCCCCTTTTCGCTCGCATCAGTGGTCAATATGGGCTTTCCATGCGGCTCATATCCTTGTAGAGTAATTGCTGAGCTTATATCTTCCTTAATCTTCTGGAATTCTCCTAGTGCCTCTTCCTCCACCCGAAGGTTGTTTTGTCACATACTAATTGTCGTAGGTGATGGGTCTTGGTAGCAAAATGCTGTATGAACCTACAATAATATTCGGCCATTCCTAAGAAAGATCTCACTTCCTCCTTGCTCTTCGGTGCGGGTGCTTCATATATCGCTTTAGCAGTGGTTCGTTTGGGCGTGATGCCTTGCTCACTGATCTCATGTCCCAAATAGGTGACGGAAGCCATTCCGAATCAGCACTTTTCCCATTCCGCCGCAAGGCCGTTATATTCTAAGACTTGTAACACTATTGCGAGCTTATTGTCATGGTCGATACGATCCTTGCCCATCACCAAGATGTCATATTGGAAGTATTGTACTCCTATGTCCATGAATAGTTTATGCATCAGTTTTTGGAATACAGCAGCCGCTGACGCCAGCCCGAAGCGGTACAAAAGGGGGTGGTGATGGACGGAGCATCTGAATCAATCAAACACTCACACCCAGTCAAAAGATCTGGGTTTATTCCATCACCGTTCTTTAGCCCACTCTGCCACCCCAGTTCAGACATGGCTATATGCAAATCAGTCTGACCCTGTGCCTCATGGGAGCAGTCCAGCCCGAACGGCCAAGCCATGTCTTCCCTGGACCGGAAACAAGCTTCCGAGGACCGGTTTCTGGCATTCCAGCCGTCTTCAGCCCGGCTTGTCTGAATCCAGTGGCAAAGTGAGCAAGGTACTCACGTCTGAGCATACCCTGCCACACTTATGGCGGCCAAAAGCGGTACAAAAGGGGGTGGTGATGGACGGAGCATCGATTCTGTGTGTTAATTTCGTTAATTTTCCCACTTTTCCTCCAAACACAATTGTGGGGAATTCGCTCTTCATTTTTGTGAAGTTTGGTTGATGTTCAACGTTCGTCATCAGGACTTGCATGTCCCCTCTGGGGTTCAACTGTATGCCTAAGTCGCCTTGGTTCATCCATCCTAGGACAGAGGGACCCTTTTCTGCACATTTAATTTGCACTGCGATCCTTGAACTCGAACTTCAGGACACAATATCCGACCATCGGGATGCGTTTACCCGTGAACGTGACCGGACGTATGCCTGGAGGTTCAAGGTGTGATCCCAGGCTGTGTTTGAAGTTTTTGTTCCACATGGTCTGCTGTATATTGGTGTATGGAGATCCAGAGTCTGCCACCATCTTGATCGATACTCCCCCTATTACCATGTCGCATTGGGGTTTCTTCGAGCGTCTGCAGTCTATGCCCAGTACCTGTCCTTCGATGCACAGTACATTGTCTTCTTCTTCTCTCTCTTCTTCAACTCCCGCTTCTTGCGCTACAAACGTGACCGTCGGTCTCTTCACTTTGCGGCAACACACCTTTTCAAAGTGTCCTACAATTCCGCAGTACATGCATTTTGCCCGGAAGGCTGGACAACGTTTATCGTACGCCGCATGAGATTGGCTTCCGCACCTGTAGCACGTGTTTGCGCCCCCCTTATTAGTTTTCTTCACCTTTGTTGGTCGCGGAGTCCATTTGGTTTGCAGTCTCCCTTTTGGATAGTTCCGCCTTTTTCATCATAGCTATGACTTCCTTCAGGGTGGCATCACCGTTTACTGACAGATTGTCCTGAATCGCCGCGTTTGTAGTGTGCATGACTATTTGATCCTTGATAAATTCATCATGCAATCGCTAATTTCTTTAACGCCGCAATGTAGTCATCTATGGACTCTCCCACTGCTTGATTCCTTTTTTGGAAGTTGTATCTGTTTATGGACGTGCACACCGCCGGTCTATAATTGTTGTTTAGGCCCTCTATTGTATGTCGGAATACGTCATCATCATCGGCCTGTCGTTGTTCGGGACTAGATTCTGGAAGACCCTGATTCCTTCTGGGCCTAAGTTGTGGGGTAATGTTCTCTTTCTCCTCTTGCTAAGGAATGCTTCCCCACTTTCATCTTCTAAAGCTTTTAGGTAATTCATAAAATATTCTCTCCAATCCTCCGTTTTCATCAAGGGGTCACCTCGTTTGGGTAGGAATGGGATTGGTGTTGTAAGCGAAGACGCCTGCTCGCACATTTTGGCGCGTCTTTCTGTTGCTGCTTCTTCTCCTCTGGGACTGCCCGGTGCACTTGTGTTTCGGTAGTGAGCTGGGTCTTGGCGGGGCTATAAGGCACTAGTTCCGCCAGGGCCCTGGACATCCAGTAGTTGCTTCTGGCTGGGTCTCGCTGCGCCTAGCGGAGGCTTCTTTTTCTGCTTATCTTCTCTCCCCTCACCCCCACTGCGTGGTTATATCTTCCTCGAGGGCTGCTTCCCTCTTCAGCGCCCCTCTATATTTCTGGGAGGTGCCAGTATGGGCTCTGTCTGTGATATACTGACTATGCCTTCGTCGTGGGGTTGGTGCGCCTCTTCCCGCTTTTAGAATAGGCTTATTTATACCCCATTCAGTTGTGGCTACCTTCTCTGCGGTTGGTTTGCCTACCGTCACTTCGTCCTCTGCCATGCTCTCCTGCTGTGTGGTCTACTCTGGGCCTATGCTCCTCGTGGCCTCCTTAGTAGTAAACTCTGTTGGGTTCTCGTGTGCTCTTCTGTCGAGTCCCAGCCTCGTCGCCACTGTAATGTTGCTACTTTATCTCACAAAGAAGCTCGGAGCTTGTATGAGGCTATAAAGATGCTTTATTGTAATTAGCAGAAGAGCGCCGGGAAAGACCTCCGGAGCGCTCCGTTACTGGTGCTCAACGTGCATCTAAAATGGCGACGCACTCTACGTCATCACGCGACCGCGTTATGACTAGAGCGCTACACTACACTTTCCATCTATACAGCCCTGGAAGGGCACCAGGGAACTGCTAAAAATCAAGTGCTTCACAGCTTTGTCAGGGGTATGAAGCGCTGTACAAAAGTTCTGACACAATCCAATGGAATGTTTAGAACAAAAAAAAAAAACCTCTTTAGCAACCTACACGTTGCACAGCCACAGGTCCAGCAATGTCACCACAGAATTACGGAGGCAGCCGCAGGGCAAGGACAGCATAAGGGCGCAGCGGCAGCCAGGCCAGCTCTGGGATGCCAATACTTCGCCTACCTTCCACACTCTGCCAAGCCAGGCGCGCTATGCCTCTGGGATGCTTCCCTCTTGCTGATGATACTGGACGGCTCCTAGGCAGCATGGCTGAATTCACTGACTAATCAGAGCTTAACGATGGATTTACTGTGAGGCGCTTGTTTTTTATTGTATGGTAGGTTAGAAAACTATTTATTTTACTTAACATTTCCAACTTAGTATGGACAGGAAACACATGTTGGCATGGGTTTTCTCGCATAAGTATACAAGCATTAATTATTAAATGCTTTCGGTGTTGTATAAATGCTTGCCGTGTCTTTGAAGATTTCACCAACCTTCTATTACAACCAGCGTGCCCTCCCTGTCATAAAATGAGATTGCCTACTATAGGACACACCTGTCACAAAAACCAGGAACACTGTGGGCAGAGTGCCATAAGTGGAGACAGTTGTTAGAACAACAGGCATTGCATAATTCACACACCAGTTACTGTTGAACAAATGTGCATGATTCATCATGCCTCTGACAAAGCCACAAATCAATATAAGGTGTGTAACGCAGACACATTCTTTGCAAAATTGTCACCTAAGCATTATTAACAAGACTGTTCAGAATGCTGTAGACCAGGGCTTGTGAACTGTAGGAAGTTCCATTGCCTCCATAACTTTACTGCATGTCTTGGTCTCACCTTGTAATCTGCCCCAATCCATTGCCTCCATAACTTTACTGCATGTCTTGGTCTCACCTTGTAATCTGCCCCAACTAAGACAGTCTAAAGTGGGCCACTGGAATTGCATGATTTTGCAGTTGCAACGTTTTCCGCATAATTGTAAATTTGCTGCATGTCCCACATAATCCATAATTTACTGCATAATCTTCAGATTTTAACAACAAAAAAAATTCTTACTTGAACAAATGATCAAAAGTTACTAAAACACAGTGACATGTTGCCCAGCAGTGTAAGTCCCTTTGATGAAGTTGACTGGTCCCCTTAATGTGTATTTGGGTCCTAATCTGGTACTAATGAGTTAACGCTTTTGCAAAATTAGTGTTAGCCTATAGAACAAGCATTTGCAATGCAATAGGTCTCGCATTTACGCAAGTTCAAGCTATTGGCATTGTAAAAGACAATGCCTTTTATTTAGGTTTTAAAAACTAAACCAATAATAAAAGGGATTGTCATTTGCAATGTCAATAACTCAAACTCGCGTAAATGCGAGATCTATTGCATTGCAAATGCTTGTTTTTGGAGG
Organism: Lissotriton vulgaris; assembly: GCF_964263255.1. Taxonomy (NCBI): domain Eukaryota; kingdom Metazoa; phylum Chordata; class Amphibia; order Caudata; family Salamandridae; genus Lissotriton; species Lissotriton vulgaris. The sequence continues at coordinate 722,520,811 of NC_141689.1, read as the reverse complement.
TAATGCTGGAACAATCCTTGTATCAGGTCATTTCTTAAGGTCTCAAAGCACGCTTTTATGCATATTGCACGAGGGATTTTTTGGGATGTTTTAAAGAGAAGGAGCAAGGGATCTTGGTTTCTTGAGCTTTGGGATTCTAAAGGTAAGGATTCCATATTTCGTAGGGTTAGGCTACATCCGAAGGAAGAGTTTTTGATCCAGGTATCTTGGGGACTCCTTTGCTTGGCTTTGTGGTTGATGAACATCATTTTGATAACACTTCTGGCTTCTAAGGGGAGCCAGTTGCTCCTTTACCACAGATATAAATGTTTTGTCCCTACTACACTGTTTCACATTTTTAATGGTACGTGTATGGTTCATGTTCTTCCTAGCCAATAAAATGAAAGTATTGTCACTTTTATTCTTTTTCTTTTCCAACATTGAACTTACCTGCAGTGTCCTACGGCATATCACTGTTTATTTTATTTCACAATGCATGTGAAGTCCAAGACTCAACTCATCTTCTATGCGGCCTATGACCCTGCTCGCAGGCAGGTCGCTCCCCACGCTGCTGCACGGCTCTGCCTGTATTGTTTTTGCCTAATCTTGTATTTTTCCCCTGTGCCTAACCTTCTTTCTTGCCCAGATTTGTTTTTATTCCCCTGTGCCTGTACTTGCTTTCTTGCCCAGACTTGTTTTTATTCCCCTGTGCCTGTACTTGCTTTCTTGCCCAGACTTCTTTTTATTCCCCTGTGCCTGTACTTGCTTTCTTGCCCAGACTTGTTTTTATTCCCCTGTGCCTAACTTGCTTTCTTGCCCAGACTTGGTTTTATTACCCTGTGCCTAACTTGCTTTCTTGCCCAGACTTGTTTTTATTCTCCTGTGCCTAACTTGCTTTCTTGCCCAGACTTGTTTTTATTCCTCTGTGCCTGTACTTGTTTTCTTGCCTAAACTTGTTTTTCCTTCCTGTGCCCAGTTCTGCCACGGCCCCAGCCCATTTTTCCCGCCGCTGCGTCCCTACCCACCTGCAATCCCATTCGCCGCCCCGCCTACCAGCTGTTCCTCCCTCCCACATCCCCTCATATGGAAGCCGCTACGCGGCCACGCTCAGCGGGCGCGCCGTGCTCAGCGGGCGCGCCGCTGGCGCACCTAAGGCAAGCCCTTCTGTGCCCGCCCGTGCCTGGAACGCTCCCAGCGCCAGGGCCCCTGGACACCACGAACACCACGACGCCCGACACCGCTACGATGCCAAAACCCTCCACGCACTCGACACCGGACGCGTAGCATGCTGTGGTGGAATGATATTCATGCAGTCTGGCAGGAGATTGAGGTAGCCGAACTAAAAGACTTCAGGTGCCAGATCGCAAGGTTGAGTTGACTGGGATCTGGATGCCTTATCTCTCCATGGTTCTGCGTAAGAAATTTGGGTGAGAGGCGTAGCTTTTGATGCAGAACTACTGATAGTTCCAAGAGGGCTGTGAGCCATGGTTGTCGGGCCAATGTTGGAGCTACCAGGATCATTGTGAGGAATGCTGTTTGAGATTCTGAACCACTAACGGAATGAGCGGGAGAGGCTGAAAAGCGTAAGCAAATTTGCCTGACCAGTTCATCCATAGCGCATTGCCTTTGGACAATGGGTGTGGATACCTGGACGCGAAGGTTGGGCATTTCGAGTTTTGGTTTGTGGCGAACAGATCTATTTCTGGGTGGCCCCACATGTGAAAGAATGGAAGAAGAACTTGAGGATGGAATTCCCATTTGTGGATCTGCTGTCTTTGACTGAGCAGATCTGCAATTTGATTGTGTACTCCTGGGAGGTGTTCCGCAAGGAGATATATGTTTTGCGGAATGGCCCATCTCCATATGCTTTGAGCTAGATGTGAAAACTTGAAAGTGCGTGTCCCCCGTTTCTGTATGTAGTACATTGCTTTCATGTTGTCCTTACGGACCATGACAGCTTTGCCACCCAGATGTAGTTGAAAGGATTTTAACGCTAGAAAAATTGTCAACAATTCAAGGTAATTTATGTAGAATTGTTTTTGCTGAGGGGTCCACATGCCCTGAATGGTATGGTTCTTAAGATGAGTTCCCCAGCCAGAGAGCGATGCGTCTGTTGTTAGCACAATCAGTGGAACCAGGTCGAGGAACAGCCGCCCTTTGGAAAGGTATTGTGTGTCCCACAACTGCAGAGAACGATGCGTGCGGCCATCCACCAACACCAGATATGTTAGCTGACCCGGAGCCTGGTTCCACTGACCTGCCAAACACTCCTGTAAGGAAAGCATTTGGAGTCTTGCATTAGGGACGATGAGAATGCAAGAGGCCATCATCCTGATTAGCTGCATGAACACTCGAGCTGGTAATGAGTGTAGAAGCTGAAATTTTGATATTGAAGCTTGCATAGTGCTTATCCTGAGAGGGTTGGTGTATGCTAAAGCTTGTGAAGTGTTTATCGTAGCTCCTAGATATTGTTGTGTGCTGGATGGTTGGAGGTGGGATTTGGTGCGGTTCACCTTGAATCCCAAGTTGTGAAGCAGCTGGATTGTTTTGTGTGTGTGTTTTGCATACAGCTGCTGTGTGACTTGGCTTTTATGAGCCAGGCGTCCAGATAAGGGAACGTGTGAATGTTTTGTCATCTTAAGTGAGCCGTCGCTACTGCAAGGCACTTGGTGAATACTCTGGGTGCTGTAGAGAGCCGTCCTTTTTTAGGATTAGAAAGTAGAGGGAATAAACCCCTCTGCCTTGATGAGGTAAGGGGTCTAGTTCTATTGCATGTTTTTGTAATAGAGAGAGAACCTCTGGTTTGAGAAGAGTCCGATGTTCCGAGGACATTGGGTGTTGTCTGAGAGGGATGTTTGGGTAGTGAAGGTGAGTTCCAGGCAATAACCATACTGGATAATGTGTCTTACCCACTTTTCTGTTGTGATAGAATTCCAGACAGGTAGGAACGGTGAGAGACGTCCCCCAACAGGAGTGGGATGATCGGGGGTAAGTGAAGGGAAGTCACTGCTTGGTGGTAGGGGAGTTGCGGGCATTGTTACCACAACTTCTTCCTTTACAGTTGTTGCCTCTGTACCCTACACGAAAGTATCCTCTAGAGGAATTCATTTAAATGAGGCTTTTATAGGAAGAAGAGGGATGCTCCGAGCCAATAGTTTTGGAGCCAGCCCTGTAAAAGGAGAGACAAAATGAACCTCTAGGGGAAGGTAATTGCAAGTCCCCCATGGACTTTGCAGTGTCTGTATCCTTTTTCATCTTTTCTAAAGCTGAATCAATTGTGGGCCTAAGAAGGTGCTCTTGGTCAAAAGGCTGATTAAGAATAGCGGATTGCACCTCCTGCTTGAACCTGGAGATTCGGAGCCAAGCGTGCCTGTGTAGCAAAACGCTGGTATTAATAGCACGAGATGCCGCATCAGCCGCATCGAGTTATGTTATGTTATGTTATTTATTTATTTCTATAGCGCACGGCTACTCAAAAAGAGTGTCCCACATTTGATAGATGTATTTGTTATTAATTTTCCCTCCTGTATAAGGTAATTAGCTTTGTCTTTATATTGGTCAGGAAGATGTTGCATAAGCTTTTCAAGCTCATCATAGTGAGCTCTGTCATATCTGGCCAACAAAGCTTGGGCATTGGCAATCTGCCAATGATTTGCAGCGTGTGAAGCGATACGTTTTCCAGATGCGTCGGAGTTTGAATTCCTTATCAGAAGGAGGGATGTCGCCTGTGCTTTGTGAATTTGCCCTCTTGCGTGCATTAGACACCACAAGAGAATCTGGTCTCCAACCTTTTCTGTAGTGAGATCTGCTTCTGATCAATGAAAATTGTCGTGAGCTACTAAAGGCCAAGCAACTCACGTATTTTCACAAGAGATTCTCCCATGCCCATTTCTGTTCTGACCTGAAGCCTAATTTCTTTGGAACTCATACAGTGGTTTGAACAAAATACTCATCGTGACGCCAATTAGCTTTTGGCCTCAAAAAATTAAAGCTGGTGCGGGCAACTAAAGGGACGGCATAAATAAATGTGCTTAATAAGTGCCTCTTCTTCTTATCCGAAGGTAGTTCTGCCTAATGATTGTCATCATGTATTCATTCATACATCTGTATACTGGAAAATGTGTAATAAATGTCAATTATTCGAGGGGCTTGCAGTGGCCAAATTCAGACACACAACCGGGTTTCATCTTTTTATGTGATGATGATTCCTTCAACCTGTGCCAGAAGTTGTGAATGGTTACAAAAACAGCATTTAGTACTTCAAAATTACCATCAAGATGGCCGAGCGGACCTCCAATTTTCTTTTAAATTCTTCATTCATTTTTTGCTGTTCAGACATGATATCCATAAACCCTTGTCTCTGATACTCTCTCCAGCGGTGATGTCGATATACATCAAACTCCCCATTGCCTGCACCAGCACTGGAACCCATGACATCTCTCAAACTCTGGAGGAGCCCATTCTTTGTGTATTTCAGCTATTTGAACACTTTTATCCGGGTTCTTCATTAGCCACTCCAGCTTCAGTCGGTGCTCCTCCATGGCATTCTTTGGGATGACTAGTGGCTGCGGTGGTTTCTTAGGGCAAGGGGGCTTTGGCTCAGTTGAATGGGGGCCATGATTCCACAATATGTTCAGAGGTGAACAGATGGACAAAAGGCGGTCATCCAGCTTCTTAAATCCAAAGGGTTGCTCGCTAAAACGGCTAAGAAAGAACAGTCAATATAGTGTCTGAAATCCAACGCCAAACTCTCAATGGAAAAGAAGCCAAAAGCCAGTGTACTCGCGCTACTACCAAAAGCAGCTCAAAACAAGCATTGGACTTAATCCGCTGAGGTTCCGTGGCGAACTTCTAAGAATAGTCACTGCCAGGGGGGCAAAAGGGGGAAATCTCACCCTACGAACCATGTCCAGGGAATAGTAACTTCGGAGGCACCAGAAAAAAGATAGCGAGGTGACATGAAGAGTGAGGATGGCAACTGATTTGCAATGCAGCGAGGAGGCCCAGTCGTGACAGGAGGAAATGATCGGTGAGGTGGGGGGGAGTGGGGGACATGAGCAGCGATATATCCTAGGCTCTAGCTACATCAAGCTGGTGAGGCGAGGATTAGAAAAGAAAAGATGCGGATCCCCCCACCCCCTGGAGAAGGCAACGAGAAGAAGGGCGCTGGGTAAATTGAGGCAAGGACCGTTAGCTGCGCCGTCTACCCCTGATCAAGGCCCTTGTTGCGATTTGGCACCATAAGATAGGAGAAGCCTTCCCACCAGGGGACAGCCACAGTCCGGTACACAAAAGGAGAGCCTATCCGAACCTACAACCCCAAGAAGAACAGCCCACAGAGGTTTGCGCCTGATGTCAAGTTGGCAGCCGTCTAAGACGGCGAAGGACCGGCTTAGCGCAAGAGGCAGGTGAGTGTTTCCTGCAGTCAGAGGGCGAGAACAGGCAAGAGAAGAGACAAGGGGGCATAAAGCCTCACTTAACACAGAATCTGTCTGGCCTTACCAAGCAGTGCACAAAGAGTCTGCCTGAATTGCTGGGAGGGCCGGGCTCGAGCTCCCCATAGCCTCGCTGCTCCTTGGACAATCCCCACGAAGACTGCTGTCGAAGTCACCACAAGGAAGCAGGAGGTGTACACCACCCATTGTCGCACACAGGGAGAAAGAAAATAGAACAAGTGGATGGGTGAGTACTGGAATAGGAAGAGATTCACAAAAGCCTGGTAAAGTTCCTCCCAGTTTGCGAATTTCAGCGACTCCATCCCGCGAGGGGCACCATATTTAAACACACAGGGGACTGGACTACAGAGTCACAGAGCTACACAACAATTGGGAGAACATATGTCACCCCAACCAACACATAGCCTAGTTTAGACAATTGCACCCCACCCCAATTGCACGCCACCATAAGTCTACAAGCCAGGAGATCCAGTCCGGAGCTTCAGGTCCTCACAAGTAGACAACAACGCATGTTGTGGCCTCGGCCAGCATTAGAGGGTGGCTCCCACCAACGCCACTGGCTCCATGCCACCTAAAAAAGCACAGGCGAACAGAGTCTCCAGCTATTTCTCACCTACAGAGACAAGAGGATCTTCTGAGGGCGGAAGCTCAACAGAAGGTATAGCACTCACCAAAGATGACCTCCGAGCCTCATTGAGTGACTTCAAGAGGGAGGAGATCAAGACAGACTTGGAAAGTTCCATAGAAGATCTCTGCTCGGACATCCAGGGAAAGCTCACATCCTTGCAACAGGATGTTGACTCGGTTGGCCCTCGCATGCTAGATATTCGAAACCAAAATGCAAGAGTTGGAACGCAAAACAGCTGGGATAGAATTTCAACGAAAATGCTCCGCGAGCAACTACAGGCCAATGTCCTATAGCACGAAGATCTTGAGAACAGGTCCCAGAGAGATAATGTACGACTATGCCCGGACCTGAAGGCGTTTGTCATGGGCCTGTTCGGAGAGCTGCTTGGCCTGGAGGTATGAATATCAAAATACGTAGGGTCCACAGGGTGGTACCGCTAATACCTGGAGAAAATAGACGACAGAGATGTCCTAGCCAAGCTCCATTCCTGCAAGATGAGAGAGACGGTTATCCTAGACCTACCACCAAAAACGATTTGAATGACAAAGGAGAAATGACGGCCGAGGGTGGAGGAAGGGGGCAATGGCAGACACTTAATCGTCAGAAACAACAAAAGAGGAAATAAACCGAAACCACAGATGAATGGTGTGTTGGTGGGAATGCCAGTCGAACAGTCAGTAAAGAAACAACACTGGCAGTCTCTGCTGGACATGTAGGAACGGATAGAATATATGGTTATGCATGTGGACACTGAGTTGGCCAATACACAGTCGGCGACATGTCAAATTACTGATAGGCTGGACATTAATACTGTAAAGGGAAGGAGCCAGCCTTTCAATGACTCCCACTAGTTGCTATTAGCCAGTGACTCATTTCACAAATTAGGCTTGTCATATGCGTTTTTGGATGAATAAGTCTACAATAAGTACACAGCAAAGTACTTTTCTGATATTGGGTTACGTTGACTCTAAATGTTTTAATTCAAGGTTTTTGTTGTTGTTTTGGTTCTGGATGCACGGGTGCCTCTATCCCCATACGAGGCACACATAGACTGGAGACCAAAACTGTGAGGCGTCACTAATTGGGACATGGTGAAGGAGGGGGCTGGGGGCCTCAGCCGAGAGAAGAATGTGTAGCAGTTATAATAGGATACAACACATTTTAGGTAACAATGGCTCTTACCTTACTCAGGTGGTATACTAAGGGGCTTAACTCACCTGCCAAATGACAAAAACTATGAAAATACCTCCTAGATCAGAGATATGACGTAGCCCTACAGGAAAGGCAGATGAAAAGGTCAGAAGAACACAGGCTGAGACAAAGAGAAAACCCCATTGTATATAGATCATCAACTTCGACTATACACAACAGGGTGGCTCTATTCTTTCACAACTCCTTGAAATTTCAACCAGATGGCAGCAAAATGGATAGAGAGGGTAGGCTGGTCATAGTTAAGGGCAGTTTGCATGGCCGCCTTTGTACCTTTGCCGCAGTCTAATCAAGCCTCATTTATGACCTCTGCCTTGTCAACGCTTGCGTGGGGTGGGGTACGCTGAGGCAGAGATTTTGTCGCTGGGAGACCTCAATCTTACATGGGGTTCCTGCCTAGACAGCACGCAGACCCAGAGGGCGACCTCAAGTAATTTTAGCAAAACTTTGAAATACAAATTTACTCCATGGGCCTGCTAGATGCCTGGAGCATGCTTTGCCCCACTACTAAGTTGTATGCCTATTATTCTAAAACACATAGGTCATACTCTAGAATTGACTACATCTTTGTGGGCAAGTACCTACCTCCAGCGTTGCAGGCTACCTCCGTACACTCGATCACTATATCTGCTCAAGCACCAGTTACACTGACTCTAGCATGGGATGTTGCACAATCAAAACATAGATGATGGTTCTTCCTTGCCTTGCTGGCGCAAGATTGTCGCCTGCGTGACAAATTGCAAAAATCTATCAAGGACTATTTCCTTTTGATCGACCCCAAAGATACAGCCCTGGCAACCAACTGGGGCGGCTTTAAGGCAGTGTTCCGGGGCAGGTGCACATCTCTCCATGCAGCACTAAAACAAATGACCTGAGAAAGATTGACGTTGGAAGCAGAGCTATAAGAGGCAGAACAGTCTCACAAGAGGAATCCTATTCTCTGCTTACAAAGAAAAACAACAACTCTCAGGGGAAAGCTAAACGCTATCTACAATAACAGGGCTGAGGTCACCCTTCCACAATTAAACGTACAGAATACGAGAAGGGAAACAAAATGGCACAAAATTGGCCAGGCAACTGCAGCTCAAGTGAGAACGAAAACCCATAGGGGTCATTACGCTAGCGGGTGTGGGAGGAGGGGGGCGGGTGGCCTTGTGCCTGGGTAGAGCGACTACAGAACTAGAAAACCCAGGCCTTTGTCCATTTCTACAAAACTCTATATAAGGTGGTTAGGTACAAGGAGGCAGAGCAGACTCGATATTTGGGGAAGGTGGAGCTTCCAAGGATGTCGGCAGTACAAAATGCATTCCTGGGGGAGTCGACCGGTGCAGAGGAGATCAGCAGGGCCATTGCAAGTCTTAATCCACATAAATCACCAGGTCCCGATGGGATGTCAGCCCATTTCCACAAAACATTTGGGGCAAAATTAATCCAGTAACTGGTGAGCCTCTGCTATTTGATTGCAGAGTCAGGGGCAGTGACTACATCTATGAGGGAGGCTGTTATCTCGGTACTGCCCAAGCCAAGGAAGGATATTCACCTCTGCAGTTCATATCGCCCAATAGCGCTTCTCAATCTAGACGCCAAGATGTATACAAAGATTTTAGCCAGCAGATTGGAAAATCTAATGTCAGAACTAATACACTCAGATCAATCCAGGTGCGCCAGACTCATGACAATTTACAGAGGGTCTTCCACCTGGTCGAGAAGGCAAATAAAAAATCTATTCTGGCTGTCCTATTGGCGTAAGATGCAGAGAAGGCCTTAATCTGAGTGGATTGGCACTTTTTATTTCGCACCCCGCAGAGATACAGATTCTGCGACAGATTCATAGGCATGATTAGAGCCAACTACACTGATCCTAGTGCTCAAGTACTGGTCAATGGGGTGAGCTCCAACGTGTTTACATTGGAGAGAGGAATACAACAGGGATGCCCTCTCTCGCCATTACTTTTCGCCCTAAGCATCGAACCCCTAGCTGTGAAAATAAGCATGGCACCCAACATCCAGGGTATCCTGTTTGGCACGGACGAGAACAAAATAGCCCTGTTATCAGTGACTGCTCCTGAGTGTTTTCTGATAGCAATGATGGAAGAATTGAGGCGCTCTGAACAGATGGAGGGCCTTCAGGTTAACCTAACAAAATCATATTTTCTGAATCTCACACTGCCGTAGAGGGATATGGAATCTCTGGTTGCATCCATTCCCTTCCACTGAGCTAAAAAACAAATCACATACTTCGGAATGAAGATCACACCCAAACTCCAACATATTTTTAAATCAAACTACCCCACACCCTTTCTCCAACAGTTGTAGGCAGACTTCAGCAGAAGGACTACCCTGCAACTCTCACAGATAAGCCAAATCCATGCGGTCAATATGATGGCACTGTACAGAGTCCTGTATCTTTTTCAGGGCCTCTGGGTCGAGATAGAGAAGGGGTTCCTAGCTACATTAAAATCCACTTTATATGGCAAGGCTGCAGGGGGAGGCTATCATATAGGCAAATCGGTCTCCCTAAAGACAAGGGGGGTATGGTATGGCCTTACCAGATATGTACTTCTACTACAAAGCTGCCCAGATATGGGTGATTATGGAGTGGTCGGCTCTGGAGTCTGACAAGCAGTGGCTACACAAGGACAAGTGGCGCGAATGTGCATTTGGGATTTAAGGTATACCTAAGCATGCCTACCAAAACGACTCTAGGAGGTATGGGACGATATCCATAGTACCTCAACCCTGACCACCTTCCCATCTCCATTCACACCCATACACTACAAACCTGTGTTTTTGCCCACAGAGACATCCTTCGATGCATGGAGGGAATATGTTCCATAACTGGGATCTACTCACTTTCGAACACAGAGGGAGTTTAATCTACCAGTTACTGAATACTATCACTACACAAAACTCAGACACTTTTTTTTTTTAGTTTTATATAGCGCGAACTAGACCCGAGAAAACGAGTATCAGAGCGCTTTACACGAGCACCAGTTTTGTTACAGATGGACACATTCATTTTTGTTAGGCAATGGGAGATTAAGTGATTTGCTCAAAATCACAGGATGTTGAGCGTCGTTGCCAAGACTCGAACCCTGTTCTCCAGCTTCAAAGTCGACCGCTCAAGCCGCAAGGCTACATCCTCTCTAGGTACGAGAGTCAGAGGCGGAGAAAGAGTAATTTCCCACCACCAGAGTAGCTAGCGAAGATGAGGAATGGCTCCAAGGGTACGATCTCATGCCTCTTTAAGATACTACAATCTACACTGTACACTACCCAACCACAAAACAAATCCTTCTGGAAGCGCACCTTGGGGGTGGACACTTCGGACAAACAGTGGGACAGACTATAAATGGACACACATGAATTTAATCAAATCGATGTGTATGTGGGAGGTCCACTATAAAGTACTATGCGATTGGCATTTGTACCCAACAAAACTAAAACCAGTCCTCCCCAGGAGTTCAGACCTACGCTGGAGGGGATGCGGGCTCCAGGGGGACATTAAACACATCTGGTGGGACTACCCAATGATTAAGCCATTCTGGTCAGAAATAATGTCACAAATTAAAGTATCCAGGGAAATCCTATACCTACAGATCCAGGCTTGACACAGTTAGGCCTAAAGTCAGACATCATCAAACAGTTGGTGACAGGTCCATCCTATGGTTGTGCCTGGGGGAAGCGAAAATGGCAGTGGCAACGGCTTGGAAACAAAGCGCACCATCCATGACCCAAGTGGCACTCTCACTTGTGGCAATCCATCACCATGAAATTGATGGCAGGCGTGATTTTGGACTCCTTTAAGAATTTCGAATATATTTGCGGGCCACTAGTGGAATGTCTTTTACAGGAGCTCCCCTGGTTTACTTGCCCTGTGTTTACACGGATGCTTCACCTGTTCCAATTTTAAGAAACTCCATGTTGGGTGGAACTGGAAGGCGACCTCCCAGGGAAACTCCTGTTTTCACCTGGGGCCAGCCGGGCGGCTCCTATTCTCCGGGACTTACCGAAGGGGATACCGTGCACCCTAAATGTTGGTGGTGTGGTGGAGTAGAGTGGGAGGGAGGGGTGGGATGGATGGGTGGGTGGGAGTTGGGTGGGTTATTTATAATTTTGTAATCTTATCCTGAGGCTTCATAATAGTGCTTTTCCTTTTCATATTGCTAATTGTGATCTAGATCACTTCCTCAGAGAGAGGCAACTGTGTTATTCTCTAGACTTAATCCTTTAAGCCACAGGAAGTTGAATGTAAGGCACTATGTTGTAATACGCTTGGAAAGATTTCAATAAAAACAAAGTTGACAAAAAATGTACCATCAAGTGGAAGCAGAATGTTCTAAAATGGTATCCAATAGTGAAGATGAAGATTTTGGAAGCACAGCCACAGAGGAAGGTGAATGAGATCATATTTACAACCACAATTACACACTTTGACCAGGCAGAATAGATTTTTAACAAATTAATGCATCTTTGAAAAAAACTGCCATTCTCTGCAGATGTGGTTTTCCTAGCCACTTCACCCCCTAGGTGTGTACTCCTTCCTCCACCTTGGACTTTCAGAAGGTGCCACGTGCCCTTCTGTTAAAAAAAAAAAACAAGCACTGACGTTGCCAATAGGTCTCGCAGTAGGAAAGTTTGAGCTATTGGTTTTCTAAATGACATTTTATTTTTTTGTTTTGCATAGTAGCTACAGCTGAAATGCAAACCCTTTGAGTGATTTTTTAAATTTATTTTTATTTGGTATCGAAATCGCTATGATGGATCAGGATTGTAGTGGTCTGTTCGACTGGTCAGCACTGATGTTATTTATTAGTCTGCTTGTATTTGCAAGGGATCACAGTTGTGTTGTTTTTAAAGCGGCAGAATTCAGCCCGGAATCTGAAAACGCTGCATCAATATGTTAATGATTTAGTTGTTCAATTGAACACATCTAATGCCCACACGTGAGAACGATGATATGCAAGATGAAAGTCCAGGTTTGGAATATATGGTTCTCAAGACATGGAATCATATGGTAACTCGAGTCGCAAAAAATGAGAAACACATGGGTTAATGTCTTAAATACCTGAACTAGTTGGAATCAATATTATAGGTCACAGAAAACAATACCATTCAGAGACGCATAAAAATGACCATAGATCCTAATGCAAGCAAGAAAAAAATTCCTCCGGCCTCCAAGCACACAACATATCATACTGAATTTTAGAAGACAACCATATGGAGGGGCCCCTTGCATCTTTTGCGTCCCTTGCACTGCACCTGCTGAGCTGTTGATAGCTTCACCCCGGAAAGTGTTTCATGTAAGCATATTTTATGCCTGCATTTGTTTAAATACTAAATTTAAAAAAAATGACTGCCAAAGAATAAAAAACTCGTTTGTTGGACAGTGTAACTATTTAAAATATAAAACAGCGTATAGGCCAGAATACATCTCCTATAAACCCAGCGTGATTTTAAAGAGCAGCCCTCTCACGGGTTAATAGCGCGCGAGCTGCCTCGATCTGACGATGAAATGCCAGAGCTATTTTCACCCTCCTCGGCAGGAATATGCCTCGGGGTAGGGGGCAGTGAGAGCGTCTGGGCTGTGCTGACTGCAAACCTCTGCCAGATTTTTAGAAGCGATTTGCATCGGAAATTCTTTTCAAAATATCCTCCTAGCGTTAAAAGTGTGCCTGGAAGCGTGCAACACAAGTTTAGTTTTGGCGCTTTAATAATCCTATTGCGAGAAACCGGCACAACGATGATCGTAATTTCTCCGTCTCACGTAAACATGCGTTTGAGTACGGCCTTAGCTCGAAATTGCAACATTACCCGGCACATTTGCAGTGTTTCGTTATCTTCCGGTAGCTTCGAGGTGCTAAGTGCAGTATTGTAACAACTTTAAACGATTCTTTTAGTCACCAGTCGCTGCTGTGTAAACATTGTAAGTTTAAACGAGGTAAGAGGGGGAGGTGCTTTCTGCATGGCGCTTGAACACTCGACGGCTTGTCAATGTGTATTGTTGCTGGGATGTACAGTCACGTGTGTGTGGGGGGGGGTTTGTGATGTGGACGAACAGTGGCGATTGCTGAAAGGGCCGGCCATAATAGGGCGCGCAAAAATTTCAGAGGAGAGAATGTTTGTTCGTAACATGTATCATTACTGTTCTTATCGCGAAGCGCTCTGACGCCTTCGGGTAAAGTCCGCGATATATGTAAAGGCATAAATAAACAAATAAAGACACTGATTCCACGCGCTATGCGGCCCGGGGTAGGATCACTTCAGGGCATACAGCTGGCTTAAAAGCAGATAATTAGGAGGGAGCGGCCGGGAAACTGAAAGTACGGCCGGCCAGCCATGAATAATTAGGGGAGGAGAAGCCGCACAGCACACGCTGGGAGAAGCCCTTTGATGTGCTGTGCGGCCGTGAAAAAATGCAATTAGGAGGGAGGGAGGGAGGGAGGGAGGGAGGCTGATGCGCGTGCTTGTTTGGTCACGTGATTCACGTGAACTCAAAGAAAACCGCACGAACGAAACCCTTGGTTTCACGAGTATTTTGAGCACTTGAATTCTCGCTCCGCTCAATGCGCTTGCGCGCATTGATAGGTGGCGAGACCTAAAAAGATATGGAACTCATCCAATGTTTCGCTCAGGCTCCTGGTGAATCTTTGTACCTCTCGATAAAAGGCACTCCTGAGACTGGAAGCCACCCAGATTTCAGCAGCTGGCCCTTACACTAGCAATGCTGATCTCACCTGCCCTAACTCCAGTGTCACCTTCCAAATATAACAATTTCTACCTGGAGGATTACTTTACTTCTGAATAGGATAGCAGTAGAACTGGCCAGCCAGTTTACTGACCAGACAAACCCACCAATCCTACAAAACAGTTGGCTTAGTCTACACCTTAGCGTGCTTTTCTTATCTGGAAAGCATTGCATAGTATAGTAAATGTCTCTGTGAAGGTGGACATATCATTGCACACTGTATTCTGTCACACAAACTCATAGCCTTGCTTTATGTGTGTGCCAAGGCCACAAACCGTCCTGCTTAACATATTTAAGGCCATTAATTGTCTGCGTTGCCGTAGATGATTCAATGACTCAAAACTGGGCAGATGTCGGAACACATTAATCTCCTTCTTACTCACTGGTAGCAGAAAGTAGCGGTCTAGTGGCGCATAAAGGCAGATGACAGTGTGCAGCGCAAGGGATTGCAGCAGGTAACGAATAGTTTCTTACCTGTCGGTGTCGTTTTGCAGCTTGAAGATCTTTCTGGATTCACTATGCTGTGCATATTCCGCGGTCTTGTGGTTGGGTCCGGATTCGTAGTCTTTTCTTTGTTTTTTTTTTTTTTTTTGCAGCCCTTGTGGGCGTTGGCGTCACACCTCCTCGGTGCATTTCCGGTGACGTCGGCATGCTTCCTGCGGAAGCTCCCACTCTTGGGCGCCATCTTCGGATTCTTTTTTCCCGCGTTTCTCTCGTTTCCGAAGCAATGGCAATGTTCTATTTAAGGTGAGAATTTTTTACCGCTTTGTCCTTAAAGTCTCTTACTTCTCTCCCTTCTTTTTTTTTTTTTTGACCACCTCTTCTCTCTCCAGCCTCATCTTTCTGGCGGAGGTGGGTGGGTTCGCTAGTGAATCCAGAAAGATCTTCAAGTTGCAAAACTACACCGACAGGTAAGAAACTATTCGTTTTGCAGCGTGAATCTTTCTGGATTCACTATGCTGTGCATAGATTTCGTAGCGGTTTCTCACTTCCGTGGTGGCTGGGTGGAAGATGAGCTCTGGTTTCTGAATATATGCTGAAGCACCCTTTGTCCAACTTGTGCTTCCTTGTTCATCTGAACATCCACGCAATAGTGCTTCGTGAATGTGTGCACCGAAGCCCATGTTGCCGCTAGGCATATGTCTTGTATGGGTGTATTGGCCAGGAAGGCTATTGTAGCCCCCTTCTTCCTAGTGGAGTGGGCGCGTGCCCCCTCTGCCAGTTCTTCTCCTGCCCTTTTGTGGCAGAGCTGGATTGTTTGCACGATCCATCGCGCAATAGTGTTTTTAGTGACTGCTTTGCCCATGTGACTGTTGGCAAACGACACAAAGAACTGTTTCGTTTTCCTGTGTCCTTTTGTCCTTTCGATGTAATGCATGACCGCCCTTCTGGCGTCCAGGGTATGCAGAGCCCGCTCTGCGCTAGTGGTTGGTTTTTGGAAAAAACTCGGTATCTGAATGGACTGGTTCATGTGGAACCTGGACACCACCTTCGGCATGAAATGTGGGTCGGTCCTCATCACCACCCTGTCATTGTGTATTTGTAAGTAGGGCTCCTGTAGCGTTAACGCTTGCAGTTCGCTCACTCTGCGTAAGGATGTAATTGCAACCAGGAAAGCAGTTTTCATAGTTAGCATCTTCAAAGAGGCCTTGTGAAGTGGCTCGAAGGGCTCCTTCATGAGTTCCGTCAGGACCACGTTTAAGTTCCATGCCGGTGGTGGCACCCGCTTGGGTGGTGCAATCCTTTTTGCTCCTTCGAGGAACCTCTTTACCACCTGTGATGTGAAGAAGCTTCTGCCCATATCACCCCTAGTGTATGCCACTATAGCCGCCAGGTGAACTCTCAAGGAGGACGAGCTGAGCTTTTTGTCCAGCAAGTGTGTCAGGTATTTCAGTACCGTGGAGTCCCTCTTCATTTTATTGTGAAGTCTCTCCCTCCTGCACCACATCGTGAACCTTTTCCACTTTGCGACATAGCACTTCCTTGTGCTGGGCCTCCGTGCCTCCCGAAGAACCCTGAGGGTGCTCTCTGGCAGTTTCAAGTGTGCGAATTCGATGTCCTCAGGAGCCATGCTACTAGGCTCATGCTCTCCGGTTCTGGGTGCAGCACCTCTCCGTTCTGCATGGAGAGCAGGTCCTTTCTCCTGCTGAATCTGTGGGGCGCACACTGCGCCATCTCCATGATCTGCGAGTACCAAGTCTGCCTCGCCCACTGCGGCGCGACCAGTATCAGGGTCATGGTGCTCGCCCTGCACTTGCTCAGCACTCTGTGAATCAGCGGTATCGGGGGAAAAGCGTATGCAAATCTCCCGGACCAATCTATCCATAGGGCATTCCCAAGGGACCCTTCTTCGTGTTGTCTGGATGCGAAGTTTCGGCATTTCGCATTCTGGCGTGTTGCAAACAGGTCCACTGATGGTGTCCCCCACCTGTTGAACAGCCTCCTCGTCTCCTGAGCATTGAGTTCCCATTCGTGGGATGCCGAGTCTGTCTGCTCAGCCAGTCTGCTTGAATGTTCTCCTTGCCTGGTAGGTGTATGGCTATCAGGTCTATCTGGAGAGGGATGGCCCACCTCCATATCTCCTGTGCCAGCGTCGAAAGCGTCGACGACTGTGTTCCACCCTGTTTGTTGACGTAGAACATCGCCGTGGTGTTGTCTGTCTGTAGCAACACCCTCTGCCTGTACAGTCTTGTCTGGAAGGCTTTCAGTGCCAGGAAGATTGTCTTTAATTCTAGGTAATTGATGTGCTTTGTTGCATCTGCTGGCGTCCACAGGCCCCTCACTTTGAGTTCCTCCATGTGAGCGCCCCATCCCTTCAGGGATGCGTCCGTGGTGATGGTCACTGTCGGAGTTGGGAGTGTAAGTGGCTGTGCCCCTTGTTATGTTCTCCAGGGTCCACCATGCCATCTCCTTCTGCACTGCGTGCGTCACTACCACAAGATCCTCCCAACTGCCCGAAGCCTGTGACCATTGTTCCTGCAGCCATTCTTGCATGGGTCTCATGTGGAGCCGCACATTCGGCACTAGGTGGATGCATGATGCCATCATTCCCATGATCTTGCTCGCAGTCCTCACTGTCCGAGCTTGCCCCTTCCGGTATAGGCGAGTCTCCTTGACCAGCGTTCTCGCCCTCTTTTCGCTGGGGAAGACCTTGCCCTGTACGGTGTTGATCTGTGCCCCCAGGAAGATCTTCACTTGCTCCGGCTCCATTGATGATTTCTTCCAATGCACGGAGAACCCCAAGTGTATGAGTGTCCTTGTCACTGTATGCGCATGCTGCTTGCACTTGTGGTACGAGCTTGCTTTTACTAGCCAGTCGTCGAGGTAAGGGTATACGTGTATCCCCTGTCTTCGTAAGTGCGCTGCGACTGCCGCGAGGCACTTTGTGAATACCCTCGGTGCTGATTTTAGTCCGAAGGCCAGGGTTGTGAACTGGTAGTGGCCTCCTCCGATAGCGAACCTGAACATATGCTTGTGTTTGTCGTTCATCGGTATGTGTAAGTAGGCGTCCTTGAGGTCTATTGTGACCATGAAGTCTCCGACCTGCAACTGTGGCAGCACCTCCTGCAAGGAGGTCATTTTGAACTTTTGTGTTTTTATGAATTTGTTGAGGAACCTCAGGTCTAGGATGGGTCTCATTTTGTCGTCGACCTTTGGTACTAGGAAGTACGTTGAGTATATTCCCTTGTTCCTCTCCCTGAAGGGAACTCTTTCTATGGCCTTTTTCTGTAGAAGTTCTTGCACTTCTTCCTGAAGTCTCGCCAGCTGTTCTTTTGCTGGTGGCTTCCCCCTTGGTTTTCTGTTTGTTGGCTTTTTCTCCAACTCCAAGCAGTATCCGAATTGAATGATGTTTAGGATCCATTTGTCTGATGTTATTTCTCTCCATTCCTGGAGATAGAACTGTAGTCTTCCTCCCACTGGTGTCATGTGGTCGTAGGTCATTAGATTGTCCAGACCCCTTTCTACGCGGTGCCCCCTGGGATCTTTCCTGTGGTCGGGCACCCGGGGGAGTGTGAAGTCACTTTGAGGCGGGCTGCTGGCCCCCTCTTCTATTCTGGCCACGTCCATTTCTCCCTCGAAAGGACTGACCCCTTGGCTGGTATTGCCAGGACTGCTTGTGGTGACCTTGCTGAGCCTGCGAGTCTGCCTGGTGCGTCTGCTGGAAGGCCTGGTGCGATGTACCTGGCTGGATTCCACCTCTTCCGCCGGGCCTCCACGCCGGGGTGCCTCTTCTGTTGCCTCTGAACTGCAAGGCCCCCATGGATCTAGCAGTCTCGTTATCCTTTTTGAGTTGGCATAGTTTGTCGTCAACCGTTGCTCCGAAAAGTGTTTCGCCGTTGAACGGTGTGTTCAGGATACTGTGTTGCACCTCGGGTTTGAACCCTGAGACCCTGAGCCAGGCGTGTCTCCTCTCTGTGACACCCATCATCATTAGCCTGCTGGCGGTGTCTGCTCCGTCCAGGGCCGTCTTAAGGCAAGAATTTGCCGCGTTCTTCCCCTCTTCTACCAATTTTTCGGCCTTCTGCCTGGCCTCTTGGGGTAGGTCCTTCACCAAGTGCCCCAGTCCCTCCATGATTTGGTACACGTGCCTGTTTAGAAGGGCGTTGGAATTAGCCATGCGCCAGTGGGTCGCGGCATTTCGCTCGATCCTTCTTCCCACCAGATCCATCCTCTTGCTCTCCTTATCCGGCGGTGGGCCCGAGGTAGTAGATACGCTCGCCCTCTTCCTAGCTGTGGCCGTGATAATGGAGTCAGCGGAGACCTCGCCTCGAATGTAGGCCGGGTCCTTCGAGGAGTGCTTGTATTTTTTCTCTGTTCTTGGAGTTACTGCCTTGCATGTAGCGGGCTCCTTGAACGCTTCCTTTCCCTGCGCCAAGACGCTCTCGAGCATTGGGAGGAACTGGCTTCTTGTTTGCGTTGGGAGCAAAGTCTCTAGCAGGAAGTCTGCTTTCTGCTTTTCCTCGTCGAGTTTCAACCTGAATGCAGTCGCGGCAGATTGTATCGCCGAGTTGTATGCCCCGATGTCGTCGGGCGGCGAGGGTCTCGAGGGGTACGAGTCGACCGCCTCCTCCGGGCTCTCAGTGTCGACGTCTAGGTAGTCCTCCTCGCGTGGATCAGAGGTGACCGACTCGTCGTCCACTCTACTGCTCTCTTCGCCCTCGTAGGTGTAATCCTCGTAGGGATTCTCTTCAGCTTCCCGGTCGTCGACCATCTCGTCGCTAGGCACATGGTCGTCGACATGTTCCTCTTCCTCCTCGACCAGATCTAGCACGTCGTGCTTGGTCTTGTGTGGAATCGTGAACGCACTCATCTCGGCGGCGACCTCCTTCCTTCGCTGCAAGAGGCTCGCCATCTCGGCTTCCAGCCGGCGTCTCTTCCTTTCTACCTCTGCCGCGTTCTCGGCTTCGGAACGTTCGGCTCCTCTCTTCGGCGCCTGGCTCGGCGCGAGATCTTCGGCGTCGACAGCTTGGATGCCGAACTGGGCTTCGGGTCCTTGGACGTTGCCGAGGCTTTAGGGTCTTTCTCCCTAGACGTCGATCGGTCCTTTTCGGCGACGAACTTTGACGCTTTCTGCTGGTCAACAGCCTTCGGCGCCAGGGACTCCTTCTCTGAGGATCCACCGGGCCTGCTTGTGGTCGCGGACGACAGATGTCGCTGCGTCGGCGCCTTCGGGCTCTTGGCCTCGAGCTTTCGAGACTCAGGGTCTCTGGTGTTCTTATGGGACGTCGAGTCTCCTACCTTATCAGGTGTCTTCTTGTAATCGGTCTCTACGACCGTGTAGCCGTCGTGTTCTGCGGCAGCGTTGTCCTCCTCCTCCGAGGACATCCCCAGCTCGTACAGCGATGGTGTCGGGGATTTTCCTCCGAGGGCGGCGTGTGCTACCCTCTGTCTCTTCCTCACTCGGAGGGTCTTCTGGGCGAAGACGGAGCAGGCGTTGCAGTCCTCGCTTCTGTGTTCTACCGGTAGGCAGAGGTTGCAAACCGGGTGCTGGTCTTTCTGTGCGTACTTGTGTCTGCAGTTCGGGCAGAACTTGAACGGCGTGTTGTCCATCCTCGTGCGTTCAGGCCTCACTAAGCGCGTGGACGTCGACGATCGTCGAAGTTCCCGAGGTTTTCACCTTCTCTCCTCTTCGTCAGTGTCCTGCGAAGTCTTCTCTGGTCTTCTTCTTCCAATATCTTCTCCAACTTCCAGTCTTTTCTGTACTTTCTCCAAAAATGTCTGGAGCCCAAACGGGAACGATCCAGACCCGACCGCGGAAAAAAGAATCTGAAGATGGCGCCCAAGAGTGGGAGCTTCCGCAGGAAGCATGCCGACGTCACCGGAAATGCACCGAGGAGGTGTGACGCCGACGCCCACAAGGGCTGCAAAAAAAAAAAAAACAAAGAAAAGACTACGAATCCGGACCCAACCACAAGACCGCGGAATATGCACAGCATAGTGAATCCAGAAAGATTCACGCTGCAAAACAAGACTGCATGCACGTGAAATACGAATTGGTGATTCTCAGAAACGTTTTGCTGGTTTTTTTAATGCTTTTAGTTACCACATTGAAGTACTTTGTAGAAAGAAGTACCAACGTTTTTAGCCTTTAGTTTTTCATTTCCAGTAAGGCTGAAAAGTAAACGTAGGAGAATCTTACCTGATCACTGCCAATTTCAAACTTGCTCCTTTCCCGCTCCGTCCTGGTCTGCCGCGGCTGAGAGTGCCGATTGAGCGGAGGGTGGGGCTTGGGGCAATCCGAGGCATCTCCGCAGAAGGTAGCGGTCTAGTGGCGCATAGAGGCAGATGACAGTAAGGATGCGCAGCGGACGCACGCAGCAGGCACGCCGCCGGCGCGCCAAAGGCAAGCCGTCTGCGCCGGTCCGCAGCAGACCGGGGACAGGGGCTAAAAATGCTGCCCAAATTCCAAGTGACAGGCAAGTAAGCTACTCTAATCAGTTGAGGGAGCTAGACTTGAAGCGACCCACATGCTGCAATCATAGGTTAGAGGTAGATCAAGAAATGGAGAAATGCGGGCACTGCCTATTTAGGTTTAACCCAATCATTAAACAGATAGCACAGGAATTGAAATGCCTCCTGATTAATTGTAGATCATTGAGTAAGCATAAAATAGAAATATTCGCCTGTACCGTGGAAGAAAACCCTGATGTCCTGTTACAGAAACATGGTTACAAGAATCCTCAGCGCCGGATATTTTCCAGGCACTTCAATTGGATTATGGGATCCTCAGGGTGGATTGCAATAAGAAGAAGGGTGGGGGAGATAGCCATAATTCATAAGTTGACACTAGATTGCATAATGGCGGGGGTCAACATAGATGACTGTGAGGCGGCCTCTTTCATTAAAACCAAATGATAAACAGACGATAAATGGCTATTTAATCTATAGACCGCTGGGAACATGTACTACCTTTAGTCAGAGGGTCCTGGAACATCTGATTCAAGCAGCACTGTACCACAAACATTTGATAGTTTTGGGGGACCTAAATCTACATTTTGACAATGTAATGTGTAATGAAGCACAAACTCTGTGTCAGGAGCTGAAGGGGCTACAACATGAACTGAAGACTACAGAGACAACACACCAACGGGGGCATCTATTAGACCCCATCTTTTCTAATTGCCATGGTCTGTCTGTAAGACATCCAAGGGCAGTCGCATTTTCAGACCATTATCTTGTAACTTTCTATATCCCAATAATAAGACCACCCACAAAAACGGATCAACCCCCTACTGGTAGACGTAGGAAATGGGCTAAATTCAATGAGAACAATTTTACACAGGCCCTACATAATGAGCTTCCTGTTTTAAGTAACAACATCAAGGAAGCGAGCCAAGGAGTAGAGAAGTGGATTACAGACACCTTAAATAAGGTAGCGCCATGGACCACTAGCCCACCACATAGGAAATCCAAGAGTGCGCCTTGGTTTAATGAGGAACTAAGACAGGCCAAGAAAGAGTGCAAAAAACAGGAAAGGATATGGAGGAGGAGTTTCTTGGAGTCAGAAAAATAGCATACAAAGTTAGGCTCAGACAGACCATGCGAAAGAAAACCAGGACTTTTTATTACGCAGAAAGGATTGAGTTAGCCGAGAACTCAAAGGAACTATTTGGTATTCTTAAAGAGATATCCTCACTAGAAAGGACATCCACATTACCTTCCGGTCCAGAGGAGTCATGCAATAAGATTGCAGACTTGATATCGAGAGGAAATAAAAGCTAACAAACAGGAAGTAAAAGCTGCTCAAGCTGCATACTTTTCTGACAAGATCTTAGCAGCAAAATCTAAACCTAGGGAAATCTTTCAAACTTTGCAAAAACTTACAAAACTCCCCCCCCTCCAGTGTATATGAGGAAAAATCAGTTTCCCAATGTAATGACCTGGCGGAATTTTTCTCATCTAAAGTAAATATAATATATGTGTCCTTCCCCTGTACAACCACTCCTCTTGTAGCTCAGGAAAAAACCAAGGTGACAGATACTGTTCCAGTCTCTCCACCCACACTTGATCATTTCCCCTGCCTGGATCTCGAAGTCTTAGAGTCCATGGCTCGCAAAGTAAAATCCGGGTCCCCAACTGACCCGGCGCCCCCAGATGTCATGGTGCGAGCATCTCAGGCAACCTTACCAATCATCAAGAACCTCCTGAACGCATCTATCACTTATGGCATTGTCCCTCCTGCCTGGAAACGGGCTATGGTCCGAGCGCTGATAAAGAAGCCAAACTTGGATCCATCGGACTTTGGCAACTATCGGCCTATTTCCCTGCTCCCCTGGGTGAGTAAAATCTTGGAGAGGTACGTAAATCTCCAGCTGGTTAGCTTTCTTGAAGATAACCAGCTGTTAGACGCCACCCAGACAGGGTTTAAACCTAAGCACGGAACAGAGTCCGCCCTCCTAATGGTCATTGAGGAGTCCAGGAAAATTCTTGATCAGGGAAGATCAGTGGCAGTGATCCTCCTTGATCTCAGCGCGGCGTTCGACACGGTCAGTCACAACACTCTACTGAACCGTCTCTCGAATGTCGGCATAGTGGACAAGGCCTGGCTCTGGTTAAAATCTTTTCTGAGCGACAGGTCGTTCCAAGTGTTTGATGGACAGACAGTGTCTTCCAGCATGCCCCTGAAGAGCGGAGTCCCCCAGGCCTCCTCTTTAAGCCCCGCGCTTTTTAATATCTACATGAGGCCACAGGCTAAGGTAGTTCGTCCGTATGGAGTTAAGATCATATCCTATGCGGACGACACCCAGTTGGTGGTCTCATTAGCGCAGGAGGCTAATCAACCACTTTCAGGCGGACTAATAAAATGCTTGGAGGAGGTGAAGGCCTGGATGACCCTGTCTTCGTTAAAACTCAATGGTGACAAAACGGAGCTCATGCTCCTGGGCCCTGCAGATCCCACTTTCTTCAACTCACTGTGGCCCACCTGTCTAGGCCCCCCCCCCCCGGCTCCGAAGGATAACATCAAAAGCCTTGGGGTATGGCTGGACAGGAGTCTTTCACTCAACACCCAGGCCACAAAGCTCTCAGCTACCTGCTTTGGACTGCTCAGGATACTGAAGAAAGTTCTTCCTTTGCTCCCCATGGAGGCAAAGCAGGTAGCCATACAGGGTCTGATACAGTCACGTTTAGACGCCAATAACGCCCTCTATCTGGGTGCACCAGAGTACACCATAAAGAGACTGCAGCTGGTACAAAACTGCGCTGCCCGCACTCTGCTGCAGATCCCACGCAGACTGTCAGTCAAAGTGGGACTGACCAGCCTGCACTGGCTCCCAGTGCGTAAGAGAGTCACTTTTAAGGCAATCTGTATTGCTCACCAGGCCTTCTGGGACCCAGGACCTCTAATTACTTGTGGTCTAGTAAGTCAGTATCGTCCAGGTAGAGATCTTCGATCTAGCCAGGCTTTTATGGCAACAGTCCCAAGAATCAAAAAGACAAGGTCGGGTGGAAGGATGTTTGCCTATAATGCCGCCAAGATCTGGAATTCCCTCCCTGTTCACCTGAGATCCAACCCTAACCTCTCCTCCTTTCGTAAACAATTAAAAACACACCTGTTCAATTCTTCTCAATAAAACTCAGTTCTCCTGCCCTTTTTTCTTGGTCTGCAACCTCACTCACTCAAACCAACAGGTTCCTCTAGCGCTTGGACGCCTCAGGGCAGCAATCGCGCTGTTATAAATCCACTTTCATTCATTCATTCATGAAGTATCAATTGTGTTGTATGCTGACAATACCCAGCTGGTGGTCACGCTGACACCAAACTCACCGCAAGCAGCCAACATCTTTGCAGCCTGCCTGAAAGGTCTGGCTGGGTGGATGTCAGATAATTGCTTAAGTCTAAATGGCAATAAGACGGAGGTGATGATAGTAGGAAATGCTCCATCAATATGGTCGCCGGCATGGTGGCCAACCATGCTGGGCCCAGTCCCAACCCCAAAGTCGGAGGTATAAAACCTGGGAATATGGATGGATTCAAAACTATCCTTTGAGGCTCAGATCAAAAGAACAAGAGGGAAATGCTTTGGAATTTTGAAAATCCTCAGGAAAATCCTTGACATTCTCCCTATATCATCGAAAAAAATTCTGATCCATGCTCTGGTCACAGCAAGACTGGTTTATGGGAATGTGCTGTTGCTGGGAGCAACAAAAAGAGCATTGCAGAAGTTGCAGTCCATCCAGAATGCAGCCGCACGTTTGACCCTGAATCTAACGAGAAGGACACCCTCGGAAAACTCTCTAAAGACACTACACTGGCTACCGATTCAAAAACGTGTTAATTTTAAAGGCACTATGTTTTAACCATTGTATCTTGCAAGGAAAAGGCCCAACCGATTTGCACAACCTACTCTCTATATATGAACGAGAACGTGAGCTAAGATCTACCGGAACACATTTGGTTAAAGTCCCTACGATAAAAAGAGCTCGTATGGGTGCTAGATCGTTTAGCTATATGGCAGCTAAGAGCTGGAATGCGCTACCCACGTCCCTCCGGAAAGAACCCTCAGAGAAGATCTTCCGTAAGAAGCTTAAAACATGGCTTTTCTTACAATAGATACACAATTACCTATTGAACTGCAGATCAACAATTTTTTTCTGAGAATTATTAGCGGTTAATCATATAGCGCGGGGACACACCAGCTGGTGTAACCAGGCGCTCTACAAATCTAAACTAAACAGGTGCGTCATTGATGTATTTCTGAGATACCAGCACCATGCGTGAGAGCGCCGCTCCAAAGGAATACTCTTGGTCCTGTGCTCTTTGCTGTTGGAATTGTCCTGGTTTGAGTCCCACTAGGCTCTCCAAATTCCTTCTCTAGCTGTTCTTATTTCTTTACTTCTGATTCAGCATCCTAGACTATTGTGATGACCCTAGTAAAGGGCGTTGCTTATGTTTATGTTACAACGACATTACAATGGCACTCAAAATGTTTTCATGTTACTCATGTAAATTAAAAAGTTGGATGTGTACATTCACTACAACTGTCCACTTGATTTGTTAAAAAGTGTAGTGGGTGGTACTAAATATTTATTTGTGACTACATGTATCACAATGGATTGCTGGATTCTCAAGAATGCAGATTAACACTAAAATGCCATTTGCATGGACTGCCATCGTGAAAATCTGATAATATTCATACACACATGAACTTTGTACTTTGGGACTCTTTTCAGATTAACTATGTGTTAATGGGGATGTCCATAATGAGGATGGTGGTGTTGCAAAAATATTGGTGCTGCTTACTCTTGGAACAGTCTCAAGTACTAAAGTGAATTTGATTAATACCTCCGTAGGTGCTAGGTCTATTGAATGCCCACCTCCTGTGCCTCCAACCTCACTCCTTTATTTTGCCAATATTTTTCTGTGGCTTAGAGAGCAAGGTGAACTGCCTCTTATTCATTTAGTTGAAGGGTTACATTATATTCATAAAATTAATTCTCTTTGGATGTTCAGAGCTATCTTTCGCTCGTTTGATTCTGGTACACTTAGTATTTTCCCAAAGACATCATTGCTCTGTGCCACACAATCTTCAACAAGTATCTAGAGTTATTCTTTTGACAACACTTGATATTCCATTTACTTACACCTTATTCACGTTGTATCTCCTTGAGTGGCACAATGACTTTGAACAGTGTAGATTTACTCTTTTATGCTCTCCTGTGCTGTAATGAGCATGTGGTAGTCTACTTCCTGGGTTGTGAAGTCATTGGTGTTACCAGAGTGACATTTCTGAGCGTTTATAAACTGAAATTCGATTTGATATTTTTGCAAATGTAATTCCTACCAAATGGCTATTTCGAAGGGTCTTATGTTATTTGCAGGGATTTACTAAATTCAATTAGCTATTATGTACTTTTTGTTAATTCTGATTCACAAATGTGTTCCTTTGTACATCAGGCCCTGCAACTATTAAATAAATTAAAAAATAAGAAAATCAACTAAAAATATCTTGCACCCAAATTATGACCACAGATACTGGGGGCTCCATCTTATCCATGCCCAACAAGGAATTCCCCAGTCCCTTCCTCCCACCCTGGATACTGTCACAATAGATCCATCGCCCACTATGGTTATACAATCGTCTGTCATTGCTTCTTCCTATTGTACAGCCCTCAGTTGGTCTACAGCTAGGCTGCACTTTGCTATAACATTACACCCAGGCATATAGAGACATCAAAAGATTTAGAACCAGAATCACAAAGCGCCACTGTGCTGTTAGCGCCATTATTTACAGTAAGACTCCATGTTGCATAATTAAAAAGGTTTATGTGGGCAGGCCCAAGATGGCAGAAAGGTAGGAGGAGCTCCTTTTTCCTTTGTCAGAGTCTACTAGGTCTAACATTTTGCCCAGCATCCCTGCTGACTGCCACGGTAGCAGGAAGGGCCCTTAAGGTATCAGGAGCAGGGCCCTCTGAAGGTTTGTGGCCAATGCTCCCTGAACTTCATGGCCCAAGCAAAGTGGAGAATTCAGGCTCCTGAAACAATTTGACAGGCAGCTCCAGGGCACTGGAGGAAGCTGTGCTGCCCTGATTGAGGCGAGCTACCCCGGCCTATGAGAGTGCCCCCATGGATCCAGATGCTCCCCGGCCAAGGGAATAACAACAGGGATCACAACATATGGCCAGTTGGGACAGGCCGAGCAGCCCACAACACCCAAAGCGATAGGAGGGACCTGGGGTGAGACAACCACCAATGTGAGAAGACTAGGTACCTCTCCCGGCAGACAAACAAAGGCAGAGCCCTGTGCTAGACACAGGGACCATTAGAGCTAGGCAAGAAATGATACATGAAAGGAGTGGCTCAAACCTACATATGGTGCAACACTGGTTTAAGACAGCTATGTTGATGGGAGGAACAAGGCGGCAAGAAAGCAACAGTGGAAGCTACAGAGGGTCTGGATAGAGAATTATTCAACCCCTCAGAGCAATATGGGTTGCAACACCACAGAGAGCTCAGACCTACTGCTGGCACAAAGATCAGTGAGGGGCTGCATGCCTAGTGGATACCAGGCAATGGCGTCTTCCCTGCATGAAACCAAAAACAACTTCACAACCTCGAGACAAGCCATCACCTGCAGTTAGAGTCCCATATGGCTTGGCCGCTTGAAGCATATGAAACATAGTAGACAGTAAGGGAAAAAAATAAAACCCCTCAAGGAGGGATCAGAAGCAAGAAGCAGCAAGTAAATTGTCCCCTGGCTCCCAACCCAGTGACAATCATATCCAAAAGTAGAACAGAACCCTCTTTAACACTCATTCTTGAATGATTTCTTCTGGGTGCTGAGGGAGAACTTCTCAGTCCTAAGAGAGGAAATTAGAAGATACACCCAGAGCTCCAAACAAGACCCATCAGATGTGGAAAATGGGGTCTCATCCCTAGAGAGTACATGAGAGGGAAAGAAGTCGTTGAGGCTCTACAACAGGAGATCTCCTCCCTGAAGAAGCAAGCTGTGGATCTACAGACACACCTAGAGAACATCGAAAACTGCTCAAGTATATATAATATTACAGACGAAAGGGCTTTTACGGAATGTGAAGGAAAACAACACAGAAACAAGTGTAAGCAGACTCTTCAGATACAACCTCCTGAGCAACATTGTGCGGGATTGTACGCATCGTGTGGATTAGAGGACGAGGGCGGGCTTTCCAAACCCCTAACATTCTGACCAGCTTTCACCATTTTAACCAAAAAGGAGACATCTTGGCTGTTTTTAAGATTGGACAGATTGTGTTTGAAAGTAGCAAAATCTTGATTTTACAGTATTTGACAGCCATCATGTTGCAAGAGCGCTGAGTGTTTCAATTGGTCACTGATTACTTACAATGTAAAGGGGATCAAATACAGATAGCTGCACCTATTTCACATTATATTCACATGGGAGGGAGTTTTCTACCAGATGATGTCCCTAGCTGAGACCTGCTGGATCCTGGGACTTGGGAGATCCAGGCCCTCAGAAGTCTGTACAGATGATGAACAGCAGCAGCCATTAAGGCCCAAAGACATTTTGAAACCACCAGAGACGCTAGCAAAGAAAAGAAGGACTCTTCTCTTGCATTTTATAGACTTGAGCAACTACACCAGTCATTAGGCCACTTAATCTAGAGGGTACCAGAAACTGCAAAGTATTAGAGGTGGAGGGCCAATGGACAGTAGGAAGATGGTAGTAGGTAGCTGAAGTCAGAGTACAACAAGGTCAACTGGGTGGAAGGGGCCCTTGGACGGGAAGGCTACAACCAGTTTTTTCCATAAAGATGTTTATTATAATATCAGGCTGTAACATACATCAGCAAAACACTTACCTTTGGCCGGAAATTAGTAGTTGGGCCCACGTATTCATGCTGGGCTTTCACCGTTCCCCAAGGATGATGTACTTTAAAGCATTCATTGCAGTAACTCGCATTACAATCCATGCAGCTCTTTGTTGATTCCTGAGGTGGAGGTTTACAGAGATCACACATGATAGCAGTAGCTGCCCTGGCAGCTTGTCTATATCTTTCTACAATGGTTTCCAATGTAAAATTTCGAAACAGACCACAAATGCCACGCTCTCCAAGATCAATTTCGTGCAAACAACCAGGGCATGGTAAAGTAGTGAACTTTGGAGTAAGGGAGTTGCGTTTTGAACCTGTAACCAGAAAACAAAGTTAAGTAAGGAAATTATGAAGACGACAGAGTGAAAATGATCTAAGCACCATCTCTTCAAGGTAACATTCATTTCAGTTAAAAATTCATTAAAATCATTTTGTTTTGTAACAGTAAGAGATTGTCAAAATGTTAAAGGGAGTTAATCATACATGTAGTTTAGCACATGCTTTATTTTATTACACATCAAAATGCAGTGTTTGCATGCATCTGGTGTTTGAATAGCGCAATTCTAAACAAAAAGGAAGTGAAGCAAAAGGGAAAGTACACTGTCCTAAGAGTCTATGATTTTTCATATGGAGATGTCTGACAAGCAAGTTATTTACCTCAGGTAACGGTATATCTGTAAGAGACATATATTAGTTATAGATTCCTTACCTTCAAATTACCCCCAGGTGTCAGACTGGATCCAGAGAATTTGTCATCAGCAGCACCCCTGCGGTTTGGTAGGTGGTGTTCGTCGACTCCGCGTTCGTCGTTGGCATCTTGATCGCCGGGATAACGTAGCGGTATCTACTTAGACTTTCTTTACATGGCATTCCACGCCAGAAGTGCAGAGCCATGCATGACACTGACCACTGGTGCACAAAACTAGGGCCCTGAAAGGGAGTCCCTCACTCTAGAAGTCAGTTCGCAGAACGGGGAGGATTTGTGGGGCGGTATGAAATCTATAACTAGGAATATGATACTTACCAGTATGCATCTGTTCTTGGCATGTAGGGCTGCTGACATTCATATCTGTGCATAGATCGCCGCCTAGTGTTGGGTCCGGATGATTGCACATTGTTGTCCTGGAAGAGTCTTCGAAGTATCACGAGATAGGTGGCTCCTCCCCTGGACTACAGTGCGCATGGGCATCCTCTCCATCCCCAGATTGTTTTTCGCCATTGTGGCAGAGGTGGAGTGTAATACTGAAAGTGATGACCATGCCTGAGAATGATTCTGAGAGCTACCGCTGCGACAGGCACCGTGGAGGAGGGCGGGCGATATGAATGTCAGCAACCCTACATGCCAAGAACAGATGCATACTGGTAAGTAGCATATTCTGTTCGAGGCATGTGGGCTGCTGAATTCATATCTGTGCATAGAATAAATAGCAGTGACCTCCTTAGCGGCGGTTGCCAGTGCCAGCTGCAGCAGTCTGAAGGAGAATACTGAGAACAGCCTGTCCTACAGCGGCTTGCTGTTTGGAGTGTGCATCTACGCAGTAGTGTTTGGTAAATGTATGTATGGTGGACCATGTGGCTGCCCTACATATCTCCTCTAGAGGAATGTTACCTAGGAAAGCCATGGATGCCCCTAGCTTGCGTGTGGAATGCGCTCTTGGGGGAACTGTTAAAGTGCGTTTAGCTTTTTGATAACAGATTTGTATGCACTTAACAATCCATCTGGCTATACCTGATTTGGAAATAGGGTTGCCTTTGTGTTGTGGAGAGAAGGCAACAAACAGTTGTTTAGTCTTTCTAAAGTCTTTTGTTCTGTCGATGTATTACAGGAGAGCTCTTTTAACATCTAAGGTGTGCAGTGCCCGGTCTGCCACTGAATCTGGGTTTGGAAAGAAAACTGGCAGTTCTATGGTTTGATTAATGTGGAACAGTGAGACAATCTTAGGCAGGAATTTGGGGTTGGTGCGCAGCACTACCCTATTAGCATGAATTTGCAGGAAGGGCTCTTGAATTGTTAGGGCTTGAAGCTCACTAACTCTTCGTAGCGATGTGATGGCTATCAGAAAAGCCACTTTCCATGTAAGAAACTGTATCTCACAAGAATAAAGAGGCTCAAAGGGTGGTCCCATGAGCCGGGTGAGAACGATGTTTAGATTCCAGACAGGTGAAGGAGGGTGTCTGGGAGGGATCACTCTTTTGAGTCCTTCCAAGAAGGCTTTATTGGCAGGCACTTTTAAGAGGGAAAGATGCAGCCTGTTTTGAAGATAAATGTAAATTGATACTTGTATAGCGCACTACTTACCCGCAAGAGTCTCAAGGCGCTTGTACGAATACCGCTGTGGAACCCGTCCTGGCTTTCCCTGTGAGGCGTCCACTCCTGGGCACCCCCAGGGCGAAGGCCAGGCATCCTTAGCGTTGTGGGGGCCGTTGTGGAGATTAAGCAAGCTATTGCCCAGAGTTGCAGAGTGGGACTCTAGGATTGGAATAGGCACCGAGGCGAGAATTATCAGGTCTGTGGAATTTTGAGCCCAAGACCCGCAGAGGCGGGGATTGAACCCTGGTCCCGGGCTAGACCTCTGCATCAGGGTCTGCCGCTCTAACCATTGAGCCACACTTCTCCACTTATAAGCTGCTATGGCGGCCAAATGTATCCTAATGGAACTATACGCCAGATTGCACCGATATAGATGCAGCAAGTAACATATGATGTTTTGCGTGGACGCATCTAGCGGATTAATGTAATTATTGGAACAGTAGATGACAAATCGTTTCCATTTGGCTGCATAGCACGCCCTAGTTGTAGGTCGCCTTGCCTCTTTGATGATGTTCATACAGTCAGGGGGCAAGTTTAGGTAGCCAAACTCTATGACCTCAGGAGCCAAATCGCAAGGCTCAACTGTTGCGGATCTGGATGCTGTATGTCTCCATGGCTCTGAGTGAGGAGACTGGGCGTGAGGCGTAGCCGTTGGTGAGGCACCACTGAAAGTTCCAGGAACGTGGTGTACCAAGCCTGTCGTGCCCACGTTGGAGCAACCAGGATGAGAGTCATGGAGTGCTGCCGCAGTTTGCGCGCCACTAGCGGTATGAGCGGAGCTGGGGGAAAAGCGTACGCAAATCTGCCTGACCAGTTCATCCATATCGCATTGCCCTGAGACTGTGGGTGTGGGAACCTGGCGGCGAAGTTTTGGCATTTTGCGTTCTCCTTTGTGGCGAAGAGGTCTATTTCTGGATGACCCCACTGCTGGAAATATGGTTGGAGCACTGAGGGGTGAATCTCCCACTCGTGCATTTGATGACTGTGCCTGCTGAGCAGGTCCGCCATCTGGTTGTCCTTGCCCGGGAGATGTTCCGCCATGAGGAAGATGTTCCTTTGGATGGCCCACTTCCACATGCTCTGGGCTAGATGAGATAGCTGCCCGGAGTGTGTGCCTCCCTGCTTCTGGATGTAATACATGGCAGTCATGTTGTCCGTCCGGATCAACACGACTTTGTTGCACAGGTGCAGTTTGAACTCTTTCATTGCCATGAAGATCGCCATCAGCTCCAAAAGATTGATATGCATCTTTTGCTGCTGTGACGTCCATAGTCCTTGCACAGTGTTATGGAGGACATGCGCTCCCCAGCCCTGGAGAGATGCGTCCGTCGTCAGCACTACTTGTGGGACAGGCTCGTGGAACAGTCGTCCCCTGCACAGGTTTTGTGTGTTCCACCAATGCAGAGAGTTGTATGCACGACCGGTCACCAACACTAGGTCTTTTAGATGCCCATGAGCCTGGTTCCACTGTCGTGCTAAGCATTCTTGAAGGGGACGCATGTGTAGCCTCGCGTGCGGGACTATGAATATGCAGGATGCCATCATACCGATCAGCTGCATGAATACTTGCGCTGGGAGCGATTGTTGGGGCCTGAATTTCTGTATTAGCATCTGCATGCTGTTGACTCTGGCAGAGTTTGGCTGTGCTGATGCCGTCAGAGTGTTTACTGTTGCCCCTAGGTACTGTTGCACATGAGCGGGCTGAAGGTGCGACTTTTGGTAGTTTAGTGAGAATCCTAGACTGTGTAGGAGGTGAATTGTGCGTGACATGTGGCTGGCACACTGCTGGGGGGACTTTGCTTGAACAAGCCAGTCTTCCAGGTAGGGGTAGACATGGATGTGCTGTCTCCGAAGGTGCGCAGCCACAGTTGCAAAGCACTAGGTGAACACCCTGGGGGCAGTGGTGACCCCAAAAGGCAGGACCTTGAATTGGTAATGCTGATTGTTGATGGTGAATCTGAGATATTTCCTGTGACTTGGGTGAATGGGAATGTGGAAATATGCATCCTTGAGGTCCAGGGTTGCTAGGAAGTCGCCCTGGCTGAGCAATGGTAGGACCTGCTGTAAGGTTAACATATGAAAGTGTTCTGACAGTATGTATTGGTTGAGGGGTCTGAGGTCTAGAATGGGCCGCAGGGAACCGTCCTTTTTTGGGATTAAGAAGTACAGAGAGTACACCCCTGTACCTCGCTCTTTTACAGGCACGAGTTCTATTGCCCCTTTTTGCAGCATGGAGAGTACTTCTTGCTGCAATAAGTGCGTGTGCTCTACGGACATAGGACGGTGCCTTGGGGGTATGTTTGGGGGAGTGGAGGTCAGTTCTAGACAATAGCCGTATCGGATAAGTTGTCTCACCCACCTGTCTGTGGTAATGCCTTCCCAGACTGGCAGGAACTGCTGGAGTCTTCCCCCGACTGGTGTTAAATGGTCGGGGGCAGTGACAAGGCGTCACTGTTTGTTGGGAGCGGAGGATCTGGCACTGTTATTTCCACGTCCTCTGCCCTTGGTGCTGTTCCCACGATATCCACCCCTGTTATTTTTTGTATAGGTGGTTTGCGTGTTCCCCTTGTTGTACTGGGCTTGCTGTAAAGCTTGTCCTCTAGAGGCTCCCCTATTACCGGAGCAACGAAAGGAACTGCCCCAAAACTGCTGTGACTGCAGAGCCCCCATGGATTGTGCCGTCTGTGTCCTTTTTGATTTTCTCGAGGGTTGTGTCTACATCGGGACCAAAAAGGAAGTCAGGGTTAACTGGCTGGTTGAGCAAAGTTGTTTGAATCTCTGGTTTAAACCCAGAGATGCGGAGCCAGGCGTGACGTCTCAACATTACACTAGTGTTAATGGCCCTAGCTGCCGTGTCTGCAGCCTCCAGTGCACATTTGATGGATGCATTAGAAATTAACTTCCCCTCCTGTATGATCATTTCTGCTCCCTCTTTGTAAACATCAGGCAGGTGTTGCAACAGCTGTTCTAATGTGTCGTAGTGAGCCCTATCGTATTTAGCCAATAGGGCCTGTGTATTTGAGATCCTCCAAATATTAGCAGCCTGTGCTGCCACCCGCTTTCCTGAAGCCTCCAAGATCTTGGATTCTTTGTCCGGAGGAGGAGCATCACCACTAGTTTGCGAGTTTGCCCTCTTGCGAGCATTGGCCACTACGAGGGAGTCCAATGGGAGTTGGCCCTTGATGTAGGTAGGGTCCACTGGCGCAGGTCTATATTTTTTTCAATCCCTGGGTTTACAACCCTTGCTTTTGTGGGCTCTTTGAAAATGTCCGTAGCATGTTTGAGGACTCCTTTCAGCATAGGCAATGTTTTTGCCGATTTTTCAAAGGTGGAGAAAGTATCAAATAGGAAATCTTCTTCCACTGGTTCTGCGTGCATTTCCACGTCATGGTTGAGGGCTGCCCTTTCAATTAAAGCGTTAAACGCTGCTGTGTCTTCAGTAGGCGAGGTTTTGACATTGTAAGACTGAATGTCTGGTGCAGCTTGAGGATCATCAGGGTCTGCAGCATCAGTCCATTGCTGAGGTTCCTCTTGGTCAGTGTTAGTATGATAAGTGAAGGCCATTTGACCGTACTCATCACCCACGTCCTCCTCGCTTTGCGCTGGAGAATATGCAACTTGTTGTGAATAACTGTCAACATGTTCAAAGAGAACTGGTGAGGAGGTTGAGTCTTTTTTCCTTTTAAGAGGGATTTTGTAGGCCTCTAAGGGATGGTCTGGTGCGATTTTCCGTTTATGGATGGTGAGCCTGCCAGATTCCGAGTCGATGAAGAGCTTCGACTGGTTGTCATACGAGGGTTCTTGGAACATAACCCCCTCTGGAGTGGACTTCGAAGGCGCGGACACTCTTGGTCGCGTCAGTGCTTTTGTGGTGCTCGACATGTTTGGGTCGAGCCGTTGGTGGCAGACCGTATTTAATTGGAGGTTGACCTGAGGACGAGCAGACCTTTCTAGAGCTTGCCGTAGTCTTCGACCAGAGCTGCTTTGTTGGCTCACTAGCATGCTTGAATCCTTGCGTCGACTTGAGCTCACGGTGCGTAACCTGTACGGCCTTGAGCGTCGATGCAACCTGCTCTTTCGGGTCGGGTTTGGTCTTCTACTCGAGAGCTTTGCTCAGTACCGGTTTAAACACTGAAATTGTCGGTTCGGCAGTCTTTTTGGCCTGGAGACTTTTAGTCTTGTCGCCATGCTTGGGCGTCGACGGCGTCGAGGTGACGGTCTTGACTGTAGATACTGGTTTTGGCGCCCCGCTCTTCGAGGCGGCGCCCCCTTGTGACCCCGAAGGGTTGCCGACACTCTTCGACTTGACTGGCGTCGATGAGTCTGATGGCGTCGATCCGATGGCTACTTGATGTAGTTTCAGTTTCGGTTTTGGCTCTGTAGGTTTCGGTTTCGATTTTGATGGATCGACCGATGGCTCCTTTGAAGTATTCTTAGCCGGGCCTGAACGTGGGGCTATAGAATGTGGAGTAAGATCTTGGCTAAGGCCTTCCGGCGATGCCTCAACCTGAGCCGTATGAAGCGTATTGTCAATATTAGGCCCCGCTACTGCGGTTGGGCCTGGCTCATCGCTGGAGTCGTCATAGATGGCCCCGATGGCCTCTGCGTCGTCCCCTACCTCGACGACGTCTTCTTCATGGACATAGTCCTCGTCTTCTTCGTCCACATCGAAGTTGGAGTCATGCTCCGACGCTGGGTCCGACTGCTGGTCAGGATCTTCTTCGTCGGCGCCTTCCTCGTCACCGGCCTCGAAGATGTTGTCCGGCTCGGGCGCCGACTCCTGCGCTGACTGTCTTGCTGCGCGTCGAACTCGAAGCGTTTTCTTCGACCGGAACTTTGAGCAGGCCATACAGCTGGCCTCATCGTGGTCCGGGGATAAACATTTATTGCACACTGGGTGCACATCAATGTGAGGGTATTTAGAGTTGCAGACGGGGCATCGTTTGAACGGGCTCCGTTCCATCGTCGTCGTAGTTTGGGCCTTTGGTGTCGAAGTCAAAGCTGTCTTCGGCGTCCTGTTCGAAGAACTGGAGAAAGATAGGCACCAAACGAGACAATACCGACGCCCCGAAGGCCTTTTGGCCTTAACAAAAAGTTATAATAAAGTTTCCGAACTGGAGTCGAGAAAGTACATCCGAACCCAATGGCGGAAAAATCAATCTGGGGATGGAGAGGATGCTCATGCGCACTGTAGTCCAGGGGAGGAGCCACCTATCTTGTGATACTTCGAAGACTCTTCCAGGGCAACAATGTGCAATCATCCGGACCCAACACTAGGCGGCGATCTATGCACAGATATGAATTCAGCAGCCCACATGCCTTGAACATATATGTACCTTGCAGATATATATCGTTACCGAAGGCAAGTAACTTGTTCATCTGAAAGAGACTATTAGTTATAGATTCATACCTTAGAATAGATACCCCAGCAATACCAAGCCAGTTGGTCGGTCTGCGAACCAAGTTCACACCAGATTGTCCTGGAGAACTGAACGGCCAAATTAAGCAGTCTCTCCGGAATATCCAGGCAGCAATGCTCAGTGAACGTGTGCAGAGATGCCCACGTGGCTGCCTGGCGGATGTCACCGAGGGGGAATCCACATCCCAAAGCAGTAGTGGTTGCCGCCGCCCTGGTGGAATGGGTGCACAGTCCTACCGGAGGCTCCTTTTTCACTAAGGAGTAACAGATTTTGATGCACAGGACGACCCATCGAGAGATGGTCCGTTTCTGCACGGCCCAACCTTTCTTGGAGCCCACACAGCCAACAAAGAGTTGGTCTTCCACCCGGAATGGTTTTGTGCGATCCAGATAAAATGATAATGCACGTTTTGGATCCAGATGGTGGAGCCTCGCCTCCTCCTTAGAAGGATGCGGAGGCAGGAAGAAGGTGGGCAAAGTTATGGTCTGTCTTATGTGGAAAGAGGTAACCACTTTGGGAAGAAAAGAAGGCCTAGTTCAAAGGACAAACTTGTGCGGATGGACAGCAAGGAAAGGAGGTTTAAAGGAAAAACATGGAAGCTCACTCACCCTGCGAGCAGAGGTGATGGCAACCAAAAAAGCAGTTTTTAAATTCAAGAGTCTGAGAGGACAATTATGTAGTGGCTCAAAAGAAGCGCACATAAGGTAAGTTAAGACAAGATTCAAGTCCCACTGGGGTAAGTGAGGTGAGTAATGCCCTTAAGAAACCCATTTACAACAGGGGACTTGAAAACAGAAGGCTGATCAGCAAGGCGAAGAAAGGCCGAAATGGCCAAAAGATAGCCTTTAATGGTGTCCAGAGCAAAGCCCTGTTGGGCCAAAGACAGTATGAAGAGGAGAACCTCAGAAATAGGGGCAGAAAGGGTGTCCACAACCTTTGCTGCGCACCATGCCACAAATTTGTTCCATCTACAGGCATATACGGTTTTAGTAGAGGGACGCCTGGCTGCCAAGATGACATTACAAACCTCAGGAGGGAGGTCGAA
Organism: Lissotriton vulgaris; assembly: GCF_964263255.1. NCBI lineage: Eukaryota > Metazoa > Chordata > Amphibia > Caudata > Salamandridae > Lissotriton > Lissotriton vulgaris. The sequence continues at coordinate 722,483,204 of NC_141689.1, read as the reverse complement.
AGCTGTCAACTGTCGCCACTCAATCTCCACGCAAGGAGGTAGAGGATGGATAGGTTCGGGTGGAGGACCTTCCCCACGTGATGATGTGACAGAAGATCCTCCCGAAGAGGCAGTCTGATCGGAGGATCGATGGCCATGTTCAAGAGCTCAGGATACCAGACTCTTAGTGCCCAGTCCGGAGCCACAACAATGACTTGGGCCCGATCGCGCTTCATCTTTTTTGGCACTCTGGGCAGAAGTGGTATAGGTGGGAAGGCGTAAAGAAGACCGCAATTCCACTCGCAACAAAAGCGTCGCCGAACGAGTGCCGCCTTGGCAATTCCAACCTGCAGAACTGCTGACATTCGGCATTCTCTTCGGTGGAGAACAGATCTAACCAAGGCTCTTCCAACTGCTGAAAGAGGCCTTGCACCACCTCAGAGTGAAGCCGAAATTAGTTTTCCATCATGCCCCGGCGGCTGAGTTTGTCCGCCCTGGCGTTCAGGGAACCTGTCAGGTGTTGAACCACCAGGGACATGCCTAGATGTTCCAGCCATGTCCAAAAACAAAGAGCCTCCCGAGATAGGGTCCACGACCCTACCCCGCCATGTTTGTTGCGGTACCGCATGATGGTGGTGTCTGTGAACATCTGCACTACTCTTCTTCTGACAGAAGGAAGGAATGACTTCAGTGCAAGACGAAATCGCCCGGAGCTCCAGAGGCCTCTGGTCTTCGCCTCTCCCATGTGGCCGCCCATTCCCAGGAGTGATGCACCTGTTACCACTCTGAACTCTGGGGAAGGGAAAGGGATCTGCCATTGACCCAATCCTGGTCCGTTACCTACCACTGCAATTGGTGTGCAGTGCCCACCGAGATCTGGACGTAATCGGAAAGATTCCACTGATTCTGCGCCCACTGGAACTTCAAGTCCCACTGCAGAGCCCCCATATGCCACCTAGCATGATCCACCAGCATGATGCAGGAGGCTATGAGGCCCATCAGTCTCAGGGTTATTCTCACCGAAATCGAGGATAAAGGCTGAAACATCGATATCATAGCACAAATATCCCAGACTTGCTGCTCAGGAGAATAGCCCGAAAACTGAGCTGTGTCCAGAACCGCTCTGATGAAAAGGAGCTTCTGAAAGGGAATCAGGTGTGACTTCAACAGGTTGAGAGTGAACCAATGCAAGAGGTTCGCTTTAGTCTAGAGGTGGGAGACAACAGCCTGGAGCGAGCCCACCTTCAACAGCTAGTCGTCGAGATAGGGGAACACTGGAACCCCTGATCTGCGCAGATGGGCTGTGACCACCGCCATAACTTTCGTGAACACCGGAGGGGAGCTTGTAAGGCCAAAGGGGAGAATGGTAAACTGAAAATGCTTGTGGCCTTCTGTGAACCACAGGTAGTGCCAGTGGGCAGGCAAGACGGGGATATGAGCAACAGTGTCACAGTGTCACACACTCTTGTGGAGAAGTGTGGCTCACCGGTTAGAGGCGGCAGACCCAGAAGCAGAGGTCGGCCCGGGACCAGGGTTCAATTCCTGACGCGGCAGGGTACGGAACCAATATCAGCGGGCTCGATAAATCTCGCCTCGGTGCCTCTCTAACCATGGGTCCCACGCTGCAACTCTGGGCAATAGCTTGCTTAATCTCCACAACGGCCCCCTCGCTGCCGGGGATGCCTGGCTTCACCTTGGGGATACCCAATAGGGACCATCTCACAGGGAAAGCCAGGACAGGTTCCCCAGCGGTACACAGCGCCAAGAAACCCCAGGGTGAACCTGCGCTCTACAAATTCATACTAACATAACATAACACCAAATGTGTGCAATGGCCCAAGAGACATGCACTGTGCACCAACCGCAGTCCTAAGCTGGCAGAAGAAAACATCTTCCCAAGATGGTCCAGCTTCTTGGATTCTCTATCTTGAGAAGCTGTAGGGAAAGTGTTTCCTTTCAAGGATGAGATTTGGACAACAAAGCTCTAGGTGTAGGGTGCTGGGAGTGGAAAAGGCAGTCGCCCGGGGCCGGCCGGTGGCATCAGGCAATCATCCTATCCACCGGAGCCCCTGTGCTGAACTTGGACCATGAGCCCAGAACGACGTCAGTGAGGCCTCATTGAAAGGCAGCAGGGGCGCTGAAGAGGCTGCTGCAGGCTGAAGCACTTCAGTCAGGTTAGTCCTGACTGCCACTGAAGGAAGGTCAGCTGCCCTGGGCAACACCACAGCGTAGGAAGCCCTCTCCTCCGTAGCCATGATAGGGTGAGAAAGCATACCAAGGTCTGGGGAGGTATCCAGACCACTGGTATCGCCCAACTCCTCTCTCCAGTCCGGCTCTTCAAGCTGGTCTGCAAGAGGGTCAACAGACCCCTCCTTGTCCTTCTAACCCTTCTCTGGCAGCCACTCAGGGCGATGATCGTCAGGGAAGTACCAGGTACAAAAGTACCCTCCGGCGCCAGTACTGGTGTCGGTCAACGCCGTTCCGGCTCGGTGTCCACGTGAAGAGGTGGGCTGTAGTTGACGCTGGCTGGGGGCGCAACCGGCGTCTGAGACGGAGGAGACGTTGTGAGATGAATCGGCAATGGGAAAGGTAACGTGAGGTCAACCGGTGTTGATCCGGATCCAGGCATTGTTCCTTAGGGACCCTGCAGCGCAGCGGCCGGAGCCGCCGGCATCGAAGGCCTAGAGCCCCCATCAGAATAAACGAAGCCAACAGCTGGGCCTCCAAGAGCTTTCGGGACGGTTCCCGCAAAGACTTCGGGTTCGTGGCCCGGCAGTCGGAGCACGACTTCGGGTCGCGGTCGCGCTCCAGGCACCAAAGGAACATGAGGTGCGGATTGGTGACTGACATCAGCTTGTGACAGGAGTCACAAGGCTTGAAAGCCGGTCGACGACTTGCATCCCTCGTGCACCAGGAGTTGCAAGACTTCAAAAAAGAGGTCGATAATAAGTCATTAGTCAAAAAATGACTACGGGTAAGGCTCACTCCGGATCTGCACTGGCTGGCGGAAAAAGAAAGAACTGACATCAGCCCTCAAGGGTGGCGTCTAAGTTGATACTGCGACGTCATCCCAGTGATCATGACGACGGACACAGAGTTGACCGAAGCCACCTACGGACGAGCAGGGGTACTGCTGAGGACAAATTCTCCGGATCCAGTCTGACGCATGGGGGTAATTCTAAGGTAAAGAATCAATAACTAATAATCTATTACAGATATGCTAAAAAATTAAATTGCAAGATCACAAATGCTGCCCAAACCCATTTTGTTCCCTTCTTTTCAAAGCAACAACAGTAGATGAAAAGGTTTTCATAGCCATACAACCTCACCGAGTAAAAAAACACTTATTTTAAGCTAGCGAAATGCTTCAAAAGGACCCATGATATAGAACAATTACAATAGGTTTATCAGTTTATTGAAGAAGACACAACCGAAAAAGGTATGCTTCCAGATTCCAACACTTCAGAAAGGAGGTAGTGTTCCTATGAATTGAATAATGATGGAAAATATCCTTAAAGAAGGGTTACACCTGCCATAACCAATGCTTTAGTTACATATGGAAACAGCTTGAAATAGCTCAATCATTTACTGGTTGTATGGTTCCTATCAATCACCTGTAGACGGTGTCATAGTTCAATAAAACCCTCTTAATGGACATTCTAGTTAACATTGGTTTGTTCAACAGTCAGACTTAACCTTACAACTGGAAAAACATTCCATGTTGTAGAGCAGCAGACTGCTGAAAAACTGGTGATCAAATAGAAAACACAGAGGTACAGCCTAAATCAGAAGCTGTCCGAACCCATTCAAGTTGAAGAAGCAAGCAGGGTGACTAAGCCCTAACCATGGTAATGTAGGGGCTTTTACCTCTACTGTCCCAGAACCTGAACTACTATGATCTACCTACAACCTGAACACAAAGTAGACCCTTCAGCACTTGATCCTCAGTCGTAGTAAGGTGAGAGGTCAAAGGCTTCTAAGGGTGGCAGTTTGGGGGCAGAGACTCAGAACACAACAGTTTTGCAACAAAATAATTATTGCCCAGCCCAGGGCTTTTTTCTGTGAAAAAGAGAAGTATGTTAATACGCTCCAAATCACAATAATGCACACACAAATAATGTCTTAGAGTTCTATACATGCACTATGAGTATTTCTCCATGGAAACTTATCAGGGTTAAAGTAAGTGAAGGTGCATGCTCACTTTAGACTGAGTGAGCAGCTTCCCTGGTTCTGCTACCTAGAAGTCAGTCTTTAAAAATGCCCTAGCACTTAGTCCCTAAAGATATGGTACTCTGCCAAACCACTTTAGCTCAACGAGTGAGCAAAGTTACCAGCTTTACCTGGGTAGTAATGATAGGATGAATATGTGTCCAGGGTTCTTCAGTACGTTGCTGTGCCGCCCTTCCTTCTTTGGATTCTCTATGCACTGGTATGCAGCTCAAGAGCAGCCTTAGATATACCTGGGGACTCTGTTGATCTGTGTAGTCTGCACTGACACATCAACACATCAGCAGAGTCAGCACATTGCAGGCGGTGTTTCTCGTACTTCTAGGTATCTCAGGTCACTGCCAAATATAGCTGCAGGTGCCTCAAGTCATCACTTGCAGCTACAGAACACTCAGGCAAAAAGTCACAGCTGCAGTCGCACCTCTTGCAGGATAAATGGGAGAGTTTGAGTTAGGCTGGGCGCCAAGACCTCAAGACTGACCCATGTGCTGTGGGAACACTCAATCACTTCCAGGTCCAACATATGTAAACATCTGTCTTGAAGCACTTGTCTGACACGATCTATTCTTCACAGACAAACAAAACGATGTGCCTATAACGTGCACAGATGTGAATCAACCTGGGGTTGGCAAGAAAGATGGGGAAACATATTCAAGACTATCTCCACTCTCTTCTAAATACTTAGGTCTCATGTAAAGGGCATGCCTTACCCCTGCCAAAGAGCAGTCTTTCACATTACTGTGCAAAAGGTCGAGGAGTGTCTCACAGTAAAGTTTTTCTGTGGTTTCTGAATGACACAGGTGTTTACCCGGTAGGTCACCTCAGAAACCCGCATTACCTTATAAGGCACACACCAATTATCCTCTAACGTTCAAGGGCAAATTGAGTTTGGCACAAACACCTCTGGGCCCTCCTGGTATCCAGATATCTTTGCATTCTGGTTGCATCATTGTGTCAGCTTTGGTTAGCCTTAATGGCTAATGACAGTCTGCATCATTTACGGGCAGCTAAATTTCATATCCACCCCCTTGTTGACAAGGGTAAGTGTGCTGCGAATAAGATTCCGAAACAAAAGATCAAACTGAACTCCAGTATGTGAAATTTCTTTGTAGACAAATGATCTAGAAGATCCCACTTCCAACGGTTCTCTGGTAGTTCCCATCATGTTCTTAATGGTCTTTTTAAAACGCTTCAAACCGACTGGGCTGCGAGCGATATGCTGCGGAGGAGTGGTAGGTCGGACTAGCTTGTCACCAAACATGTGCTAACTGTCGACACATTACATGCAGATGGGAACGAAATTAGGATTGTTAGGCACTCATATGGGATGTCTTTCCTTATACTAATACTGCGGGTGCTGACAGGGTTTGCCACTAACTCTGGGCCTGGGGCGTGGCTTCGCCGTGCTCCAAGATGACTGGATGCTAAATGGGCTCTGCTGGATGGGCCCACAATCCTAACTAATTCTGCATGCTGTGGGGCAATCTGGAGCAAAGTGGGAGCTGTCTACTATCCGAGCAAGACTAAAGGTAGAGATTTGTTGGCTGCCAAACAGAAACTGGCTGACATGTAGTAATCGCACTGACTGAACCTTCAAGCTGAGGGAGGAAGGCAGTGGCGCCGTTGAGGCCTGCTCTGATGACATCGGAGGCCATGGCGGGCTCCAGTGTGCCAAGTAGGTGCAGCTGCAGGTGATCCCTGCGGACACGGCTCGGACTCTGCCAGAGTGTGCCCGGCATATGACTGGGGCCTGCATCGGGCAGATGCCTGGAACCCAGCTGTGGCCTGAGCGGGCTCGGCCCTGGCTGGGCGACGTTACTGGCTACGCAGGGAGGCAGTCTGCGGAGAGCCGGTAATACTGCTGGGACTGGCGCCTTGGAAACCGAAGAAGTGACCGACATAGTACCAGTGAGCCCCCGGCTTGCTGCTGGGCCTAGGGGGCTATTGGCCTCGGTGCGGGCTTGCAGGCCTTCTTGCAGATTGAGGCATTGTTGCAGCAAGCCTCGTTCGTGTGGGAGTTAGCATGGGGGCCGACAGGCGAGGTGCGGTGCTCGGGGGTGACGCAGCATATACGCACAGGTGGCGGATTTATTTTGCGCTTGCGGTGCTGCGGTGGGGGGCATCTGGTTTCCTGGCGCACCAGCAACAGATAGAGCTGCCAGGGGCTGGGTGGCGATTACGCTGCTTGCCCTGCGGATGCTGCCTGCTGATCCATTGCCCTCCACAGGGAGTGATCATTCAAGGGCTAGCAGCGCTTAAAACTGAGCAACTCGCCTGCCCACTCTGGGCCCTACATATAGGGGAAGACGATCACCCCCCAACACACGCTCAGCAGTACTAAATAGTCTTGAACGCCCCTGAGAAGGACTACTCTCGCCAGCTGTTGAGGGGAGGCGTGCCCGACCACACTAGTCCTCAACACCTACTTACTGTGGCCAATATGGGAAAAAACGACCCCAAGCAGTCCAAATTTCCATTTGAAAATAAGCATCTCACAAGCAATATGGACACTTGCTCTTAACCGGAAGCAGAATTAAGTGCTAGGGATCGCGGGTACAAACAGGATGAAGACCTGCGGGCCATAATGCTAGAGGTTTGCTCCAGTTGAAAACTATACACAATACAATAGATGCTCTCACCTCCAGACTCAACATGGTAAAACAACAGGTTGACTCCCATGAGACTCGCCTGGACACACTGGAAAATTACACCTTAGATGCGCACTACTAATAAGTCAACTCCAAGAAGCACCTCCTCCAAATGGAAAAGATACTCTCTGTAATTAAAGCTAAAAATGAGTATCTGGGAGCGCGCTCCAGGTGCAACAACTTCAGATTTGCTGGAACACCCGAGACCACAGCCATACCCAAAATGGAACACTGCATCGAAACACTGCTGAGTGATCTATTTGAACCAGTCCTCTCCCCCATGTTTATTGTTAAGCATGCAAATTGCTCACTGGGGCCTAGACCACCAGTTGGAGCCACGCAAGCCACGCAAGGCCTACAACTGCTTGCTAGTTAAATTATCGTGACTGTGACTCGGTGCCAAAAGCTGCTAGAGACCAAGGTTCCATAAACCACAAGGCAACAACATCTCATTTTCCCTGACTTTACGTCACCGGCTCAAGCTGCCTGAAAAGAATTTGTACCTACCAAACGCATCCTACAGCAGACCAAAATCCAGTATGCCATGCTGTACCACGCAAAACTGAGAATCTCACATGGCGGGCAACCCCACTTCTTTACCAAAGCTACATCAGCATTAAAATTAGCCACACACAGTCCCCTCCGCTCACCTCAGCAAGCTGGATCTGAACCGGGACTCAGCATCAATGATTAAGTGAGCCGCGATGTCCGGGTGCTTCATGCAAGACGCCCTAATAAGCCAATTCTGCACATGAACACTGGAGTTATGCCCATTCGGACAAAGAATGCATGTGCAACTAGACTATGTGAATTTCTACATACTCTGTGAATCCCCGAACCAGTAATACGGCCCGGCCACCGTGCCATAAGGTAGGGCTGCATGCCGGCAACCCAGGCCCCCAATGGGAGAACTCCCATGGTTCACTATGTTTGTTTATTCCGGGTCAACAAGGGGAGGGGGGAGGGATGGGTACCACAACCTAGTTGGGGTTTTAGGAGTTAATGAAGTTGGTCGGGGTAGGTTTTTTACAGTTTTCTGCGGCAGACCACACATAAGAGCGAAAAGGCAGGACATGCGAAAAGGCAGGACATGCAGTTCGAAGCACACATCAACATTATAGTTTTCACACACATCATGGACCAGCTGGCCGACTCAAAGAGTACGGCAGACACATACCTGCACACTATGGTAACGGATACATGTCGGAGGTAAAGTTCCAAACCTGGAACATTAGATGACTGAACGACCATTGAAAAGCTAGACTAGTGCACCCCTATCTTATCAGACATGAGATTGACAACTGTTTCTTACAAGAAACACACCTCAGAAGCGTTGCTGACCCCAAAACTCCACAACAGACACTGAGGTGAAGTACACTCATCGCATATTCTAATTAAGCTAGAGGGGTAGCAATCTTGGTCAGACGCGATGCCGGCTGGACAACCTCTCGTACACTACTGGATCCAGAGGGTAGCTACGTCATCTTAAGAAGCACAATTGATGGACAGAATGCAGAACAATGGCATACATTCACCCCAGTACAGAGATCTGAGCCTACATCCATTGGTTTTGTTTTGTTCACCCTGCCATTCCAGTTTGAACCCAGCCATATGCAAATCAGTCTTGATCCTGTGCCCACTGGGAACAGTACAGCCCGAACTGCCAGGCCAGGTCCTCTCTGGACTAGTAACAAGCATCCTAGGACCGGTTTCGTGGTTTCACCCCTCATCAGCTCGGATAGCTTGACTCCAGTGGTATGGAGTGACATTAATCGCAATCTACAGCCCTAACGTAGATTACCCAAACGTCTTCACCACCATTTGATCAAAAATAACATTGCTTGGCTGCGATACAGTGAAGGGGGGGCAACTTCAATATTATCATGCATGACTCCTTGAACTGTGTGGGCTCCTCCCGCAAACTGCATCCTAGGGCCAACCAACACAAATTTTCTCTATCCCTAGAAAAAGGACTGATAGATATATGGCAAAGTTGGCATCCAGACACTAGAGAGGGCACCTGTATCTCTTCGCACAATAAAGCTAGGTCCACGCTCGATTTTTGGCTCGTCTCTGGTGATGTTGCTACCTGGACCACAGACACTCGACATTTGCTGCGCACATTATCTGACCATGCCCGGCACTACTTGACGGCAGCGTATCACAGACTATACCTCGAGCCTTCTGCTGTCTTTGCCTGTGGTTGTTACAGTTTAAAATTGTAGTTTTAACCTGCCTGTGACTGCATATTTTATCACCTGTTTTGTGTTTTAAACTTGTGGTTTTCCCTGCCCATGATTGCTTGTATTTAACGTGTTGAAGTGTGGGATTTGCAGTCCAAACTCAGTAGTTTATCCCTCTCATTTCTGGTGACAATTCAGTTTTCCCTCCAAATTTCTCCTTTGCTCTATGAGAAGACCTGTATGTCAAAACAGTGCACCCCCAGCCACCATTTTGTGTTCACAAGCCAGTGAATCCAGCCCCCTCCCACAGGGATATTCTACATCAGAGGGCGATTCTGTGAGCTGTTTAAACTGTGTTTACTAGGGACTGTGCACTTTGTTTTTTGGCCAGGAGAGGGAGTTTAGTTTTATTCAAACAGTATTGTTAGATTTCAAGTTAGTGAGGATTTTACCTGCAGAAGCCGAAATTGTGGATTGAGCCGGTCTGTTTCCTAGGAGATTCTGAACAGGAGAAGCAGCTCCCCAGCCCCCAATCCCCACTCCCCAGGCCAGCAGAACACTGGCTATTCAGCTACCAGGCAACTCTGAGCCCTCCCCTCACACTTGCCCAGGCCCCTTAAGGCTTTGCTGGGTGCACCCCAAATAATTATCCTCCATCTTGTGAGTTGCAGCCTACCTGTGCCCCAGTTTGCAGTGAGCAGAGTCCAGGACGTGGTAAGGAGACAGACTAGTGCTGTCTGTTCGCCCAAAACAAAAGTTGTTAAAAAAACGGGTTTCCCTGTCTGTGATTACTGTCTTTGCCTGTGGTTGTTACAGTTTAAAATTGTAGTTTTAACCTGCCAGTGATTGCATATTTTATCACCTGTTTTGTGTTTTAAACTTGTGGTTTTCCCTGAATTGTGGGGTTTGCAGTCCAAACTCTGTAGTTTATCCCTCCAAATTTCTCCTTTCCTCTGTGCTAAGACCTGTATGTTAAAACAGTGCACCCCCATCCACCATTGTGTGTTCACAAGTTAGTGAAACCAGCCCCCCCCCTCCCCGCAACAGGGATATTCTACATCAGAGGGTACTTCTGTGAGCTGTTTAAACTGTGTTTACTAGGGACTGTGCACTCCGTTTTTTGGCCAGGAGAGGGAGTAAAGTTCTATTCAAACAGTATTGTTAGATTTGAAGTTAGTGAGGCCTTTACCTGCAAAACTCTAAAGTGTGGATTGTGCCGGTCTGTCTCCTAGGAGATTAGGAACAGGAGAAGCAGCTTCCAACTCCCTGGCCAGAAAACCTTGTCTGAGGTCCCTAGGACCTTTTATGGTCTGCTATTAGTTGGTACATGTGTACACTGACTGGTGGTTGTATCTGGTGTTTCTATTGGATTAGGGTTAGTGTTCTCATTGGTTGGTTATTTGAGGGGTCTGATTGGTTTCTGGGTCTGTGATTCAATCAATGTAGGGTTGGGACTAGGGCTAGGGTTAGGATTTCTATTGGAAGTAGGGACTAGGGCTTCCTATGTTATTGGTTGCTATGAATAGGGTGGGACTAGGGCTAGGGTTAGACCTTTAATTGGAAGTAGCGATTGGGGCTTCTGATGTGATTGGTTGCTGGACTAGTTGTGGGACTAAGAGTAGGGTTAGGCTTTCTATTGGAAGTAGGGACTAGGGCTTCCTGTGCCATTGGTTGCTTGGACTTGGGTTGGGACTACTGGTAGGGCTAGGGCCTCTATTGGACGTAGAGATCACGGTTTTTGAACTGATTGGGTGCTTGGACTAGGGCTAAGATTGGCTGTAATGCCCTGGGGTCTCCTATTGGTTCTAGATTTTAGGGCTAGTGTTGTGATTGGATAGTGTTAGGGCTACAGTTCCCATTGGCTGAAGGGGTCACCTGATTACTATGGCTATAAAAGGCCAGGGTTAGGGCGTCTCAGCCCGGGCGGAGAGGACAAGGGCGGAGAGGACAAGGGCGGTTGCCTGTTCGAGACTGCCCAGGGCCCATTTAGCAATACCCAGCCCACACAAGCCACAAACCTATGGTACTTATGATCTATAGATTTCTCACTTTCTTCAAATTTAGCATTTCAAATGAACTACCCTATTTCTCAGCCTATACATTCTCTCAATATACCTTCTAGCCCAACTTTCTGACTCATCTCAAACTTCTTTCTACTACTCTTTCTAATGCACTACCCTATGCATCTATCAATATATCCTCTACATCCACTCTCTCATTTATCCCAAACCCCATACCCCTACTATGTTCCCCAAAATACCTCTTTCTAGACTCTCTCCTACTCTACCCCTCCATGCAGCATCTGGCACCTCTTTTACTATACCAATCCCCTAAATCAAACCTTTCTAAACTCTTCCCTCTGTCTCCTCCCCTACAAAACTCCTTTTTTCTCATCCAAAAGCCTCCTCCTACTGCTAATAACGAAAAAAACATATTTTAGTCTTTTATCCCTCCACTATTCTTTTCAATCAAAATTAACAGACTTACCTGTTCACTCCTCAAATTCCATACTCACACTAAACTAATTCACCACTAATCATTAATGGGTTCCGGAGTGGCGTGCTACTTGCCATAAAAACGTTTCAACAACCATCAGGGGTAACAAGTGCAATATGAATGCAAACCTTTCTTCCCCTTTTATCCCTCCGCTATCCTTCTCACTCCAAATAAATGACTAATATCCACCATTGAAATTACTTCATATTTCACCATATTAATTCACCACTAACCCTTTATGGGCTTCCTGAATAGCGTGGGTCAACAAACGTAACAAGCGCTATATAAATAAAAACCTTTTTCCTCCTCTATCCTCCTGCTAACATTATAAATACAAATAAGTGACTAACCTTTCCACCACTTAAAATGTACTTGCATGTTTCACTATACTAATTCAACACTAATCCTCTATGGGTCCCGGAGTAGTGTGTTACTCGCGGAAAAAGCACTTTGACACCTCGACAGGGGTATAAGCACTATATAAATGCAATTACAATACAATACAATACAATACATCATGCAGGACTGCCACTATATCATGACAAGTATGTGTCATCATGCTCCTTTTATTTTTTGCCGATGCTGTATAGAAAAAAATAGTTTGTTGAGCTGCACAGCAACGGCAAAATGCATATGCACAGCCAAGAGATCCAAAATGCTTGTCAATGCTTGCTTTCATGTCTTATTTTCGTTTACATTATCTAATTATTTATGTGAAAATATATTAAGCTACAACTAATATATTTAAATGTGCAGTCATACTTTGATGTCTGTATACTTTTAGAGTGTTAACAAGCCTCTTCCGATAAAACCTGAAAACATAAGCAACATTGCACAACTTTATATGAACATCTGCAGCTTTTTAAGCTTCATTATGAAAGCTGATCTTTTTCTCTCTGCTGGCAATGCACACCTGTTAATTTGGCACTTAATTTAGGCAGTTTAGAGACAGTCAAAAGACAGCCCATTTCTGCCTTTTCACTTTTTGGAAAAAAGATGGACTGGAGAATACACTGTTTCATGTCTGCATATCTATATATCTATAAAAATTTAAACCTGGGAGCCTTAAACGTAAGTACCAACGTTGTACAGAGGTATCACCTATTCTGAATTGTACATGCATTCACATTTATTCATATGATATACAGAGCTGGGAAACCTGCTTGTTTTAAGTCAGTGAAATATGTTTAAGTTCCACCAATTGTACATTTTAAGTATGTATTTATATACAGAGATGTTACCCATTAGATTTGGAGATCATCTCTAGTCTGTCTTATTTGCTGTACAGCACTCCGACACCAGCACCGAGTATGTCCGCACTATGCTATTTTACCGCTGACAGATTCTGGAAGATGAACACCTTGCCATTTGTGATCAAAGGGAGCACTTGGGACTTTTCTCCACGTCATCCAGGCGTACTCAACAATTTAGGAACACTGGCAAGCTAGCCAAGAAAAATGGTCTAAAGTACTGGGATAACTAATAGACCCTCGGCAAAATCCGGAATTTGGAAGATCATGGATGAGTTGGGGGTCCTCGAAGCAGCTGTATACTGACAGGGATGGACTTTCTTCTGCCTACGCAAGTCCACTTTAGATGCTGGTGCTCCGATAGGGCACCCTTCAGTAGCTGCCTGGATAGGGGGCGTGGATCACAGCTGACGCCCAGAAGAAGCAACCTGTAGTATAACACCAGTAGGAACTGAACAGCTAGTACAGATAGAATGTTAAGACAGGAATGTACAATAACAATTCTAAGAAGGAATGGTGCACTAACATGGGATACTACACAACCCACAAAGCAAAGGGTTTCCCAAGAACCCTTTCAGGACACTTTTCATTACACTACATGTTATGATCTGCTATGACTGGCTACACGTTGGGAGACAAATTGTGCTCCATAATGCCTGCAGTAAAATACAAATATTTCTATTTAGCTTTAGGTAGTGTGATATGAATTAAAATGCTACTACTTACTGGATCTAAGAAGCCTGTCGATCCTGTCAATTCTTTCGATACTTGGTGAAAGGAGCCTAATGCGAGGACTTCCTGGGCTTGATGCTTCTGAACACACATCAGTAAAGGAGTCGTCATAATTCAGGAAGAGAAGTTCTTTTACACACTTGTGACAGACGCTGTGCTGACATGGAAGAATAAGTGGATGGGTGAATAACTCCTTGCAGGCAGGACAAATTAACTCCCGTTCAATATTTTTAATCGTCACCTGAAAGGACCAGAAATACAAGAAGGAAATAAACACCTTATCAAATAAAAACAAAATACGGTCAGAATAAAAAGGCAAATTGCGACATTTACACATGTTGTTGTGGAAGGCAGGACACTCAAAATTGTAAATAACAGTAAATGAGCCAATCTGTTTTTTTGATAATTAGCTACTCGGTCATATTTTTCAACTGCTCAGTATATGTTTTTTCGAACTAGCTCTACATGATGCAAAAAGTTACAAACCATATATTTGCAATGCACATAATGACAACAGTTCTTAATTAATATGCATGGAATTGCATCCTTCAATATGGGTTCCACAATAATACCCAGGATTTTTGGAGGAGGCTGAGGGGTTGACGCTAGGCTGGAAAAAGGAAGAGTCAAAAGATACTGTAGGTAGGCAGTAGGAAAAGGGAAGGGAGTGAATATCAAAATTAGCCTTAGTATAAATGAACAAACGAACCCTACACAGCAGGATGCAACTTAGAGTTTTATGGTCGGTGCCAATATTGCTGGTTGGATCACGGCAGCTCACTGAGCTCGCAGCCCCCAGGGAACATTTCAGAGTAGCAGAATGACCAATGGGACCCTAAAAAGCAAGGATGAAGTAAGAACTAGGGGACAGACTAGCAGGGATAAAGTTAGAACTAGGGGACGGACTCGAGTTAGGAGAAAGAAGAAGACTAGAGTGAAATGACTTGGTGGGGGAAAAGTTGCGGCACTGTTGGAGGGAAGGGACAGGATACAATGGAGCAGAGAAGCAGGATACAATATCAAAGGAAACCAGAATTGGATAGCCCCTATTGGTCGAATAAGGAGGAAGAAGCAGCACTGTAGTAGAGCGGAGGCACAGAACAAGGCAAAGGGCAGTTCACATAATCCTTCCCCACTCACTCCAAAATTCTATCAGTAAATCCCATTTCTTATAAATTTACTTCAGTTAAAATATTTTTACATTTAATGATAGCCATAACAACTAACGGCACTGAGCCACTCAGGGCAAAACATGGAGATTATGGTTTGTTTGCCATTTGACACAAAATTGTTGTCCACCAGGTGTACTTCAATATTCTATATTCCTAAACCCTCATCTTACCAACTGGTTTGAAAACTGCAATCTAGTGGTGAGAACAGGAAACAGAAGTAGCACAAGCACACGCCATCCATGCAACTCTTGCCCGCACTAGCCTATCTTCTTGCATTTGGTTTATTTTTTGCAGTTTTACATAAGGCCAACTTGACACAAGAACAAATAAGCGCTTTAGATGAGAAGCAAATTACATCACACATTTTTTCTGCACAGCTGATTAAGTAACTTGCCCAGAATAACAGGATGTTGGCCCATATGACTAGTCGGACCTGGTTTGTCAGTTCCAAAGTCGTCTGCTCTAGTCACATCTTCTGCAATGATTTTTAGTTATTTAGGAAACTAGCCATTATTTTTTTTTATCTTGTTGCTTAGTCAAGGATGGTGGATGGGAATTGAATGAATGTCAGAATTGCTGGTAATTAACTTTGCATGCGAGAATCAAGAGGGAGAGAGAGGACCAGATAGCTAGTCCAGATCCCCGGTTTATATGTATAGTAAATCAAAAAGAGACTAGCTAGAAATGGAGTTAGTTTGACATTAATAATGTTATTGTCATAGCGACTCAGTATCGTTTTGCCAATTGGTGGGGGCACCTGTTGGGTGTCTTTAGAAAGCCCTCACCCACCAACCTAGTTGGTGGCATGCTTCATCATCGGGCCCACCCAGTGACACCTAGCGTGTCCCGGGTGTGCTTCGGCGCCTGATTACAGCGGAGCAGGTATGTCACTGTGTGTGCGGTGTAAGGTGTTCAGATATGTGAGGTTAAAACGGCTTGGCGGACGGTCCCTGGGGTGAGGATACTTTATTAAAAGGGCCTCCATCAGCAGTTAAAAATAAGGCGGTGGGACGTTAGAGGCGGGTTACGACCTCCTACGTCCTGAGAGTGTCAACATGTTTCAGCCAGTGCCTTATACTAATCTGGCTTTCTTCAGGACAATAAATATGTGCAAGTTAAAAATAGGGGTAGTGTACTGTAGTCTATGTGTCTACACGCCCTAAAGTGTATATAACTGTGAGAGGGGGGATTCCCTTCTCAAGATCACCTGTACATTTCACATTGAAAGACAGGGACAAGACAAACATGGGAGAGAAAGAGTCACTAGAGAGTATTGATCATTTGTTATGACAGCCGGCTTAATAGCGACATGGTGCAGGCTATGAGCGGCTCAAGTGTAATGATACTGGTGGTACCATTATTGTGGAATCGCACTAGAACTTCGAGGGTGAAGTGATTAAAACAGCGGTATAAATACTGCATTGGTGAATAGTGAGGAATTTTGGCGCAAGGACCATGTCTTACGCTTTTTAGTCTTGCTATTGCTCCAAGGTTATTGAAGTGGCAAGGGGTGGCCCTAGTAGGGAGAAAAGGTAGGACCACTTGGGTTAGGAGACCTGTGGGAGAAAGTATGGGTAGCGCTTACCTATTGTAGAGATGATCAGCATACTCACAGGATTTCTGGTCAGCACCAGCGTGGGACCTGTTGTGCCTCCTTCGCAGAACCGGTAGTAAATGGCCGCTGTTGCCGGTTTTTTATAGTGCCTTGAATTGTTTAAGTCAGGGCACCTGGAGGGAAGAGTAATGGTAGAAAGACTCGCGTTGCGGGTCGTAAACGCGCTCAGGTGTGTGCCCTTCGCTTCGCGCTGGTGCGCGGTATAGTGTTATCTCTTTAGCGCATGCGCCGGCGTGTTGTGCGGGCGGGCGCATGCGCGGCCGTGTGTTGATCGGCGCATGTGCGCCCGAGAAATGGTTCGCGCATACGCTTAGACAGGCGTTCTAGCGCATGCGCGCCCGAGAAGTGGTTAGCGCATGCGCCTTGGCAGGCATTCTCGCGCATGCGTGGAAGGGCAGGTGTTCCTGCTAGCGCTAGCGTGAAGCTAGCTGTGGCCCTAGGTCCTTACTGATGGCAGGGGCAAATGGATGACAAACTTAGTGGCGCTTGGGGCACATGGTTGTTTCAAGCGCTGGGATAGCAGGTGACCAGTGAAGCTAGCTGTTGCCCTAGGTCCTTACTGATGGCAGGGGCAATTGGATGACAAACTTAGTGGCGCTTGGGGCACATGGTTGTTCACAAGCGCTGGGATAGCAGGTGACCAGTATAACCTGCTTGCACTCTGCTCTGGTAGTGCAGGGAACTAGCGAATCTTTAAGTCCCCCGTTCCCTGCACTACCACAGCCATCAGTAAGGACCTAGGGCCACAGCTAGCTTCACGCTAGCGCTAGCAGGAACACCTGCCCTTCCACGCATGCGCGAGAATGCCTGCCAAGGCGCATGCGCTAACCACTTCTCGGGCGCGCATGCGCTAGAACGCCTGTCTAAGCGTATGCGCGAACCATTTCTCGGGCGCACATGCGCCGATCAACACACGGCCGCGCATGCGCCCGCCCGCACAACACGCCGGCGCATGCGCTAAAGAGATAACACTATACCGCGCACCAGCGCGAAGGGCACACACCTGAGCGCGTTTACGACCCGCAACGCGAGTCTTTCTACCATTACTCTTCCCTCCAGGTGCCCTCACTTAAACAATTCAAGGCAGTATAAAAAACCGGCAACAGCGGCCATTTACTACCGGTTCTGCGAAGGAGGCACAACAGGTCCCACGCTGGTGCTGACCAGAAATCCTGTGAGTATGCTGATCATCTCTACAATAGGTAAGCGCTACCCATACTTTCTCCCACAGGTCTCCTAACCCAAGTGGTCCTACCTTTTCTCCCTACTAGGGCCACCCCTTGCCACTTCAATAACCTTGGAGCAATAGCAAGACTAAAAAGCGTAAGACATGGTCCTTGCGCCAAAATTCCTCACTATTCACCAATGCAGTATTTATACCGCTGTTTTAATCACTTCACCCTCGAAGTTCTAGTGCGATTCCACAATAATGGTACCACCAGTATCATTACACTTGAGCCGCTCATAGCCTGCACCATGTCGCTATTAAGCCGGCTGTCATAACAAATGATCAATACTCTCTAGTGACTCTTTCTCTCCCATGTTTGTCTTGTCCCTGTCTTTCAATGTTAAATGTACAGGTGATCTTGAGAAGGGAATCCCCCCTCTCACAGTTATATACACTTTAGGGCGTGTAGACACAGACTACAGTACACTACCCCTATTTTTAACTTGCACATATTTATTGTCCTGAAGAAAGCCAGATTAGTATAAGGCACTGGCTGAAACATGTTGACACTCTCAGGACGTAGGAGGTCGTAACCCGCCTCTAACGTCCCACCGCCTTATTTTTAACCGCTGACGGAGGCCCTTTTAATAAAGTATCCTCACCCCAGGGACCGTCCGCCAAGCCGTTTTAACCTCACATATCTGAACACCTTACACCGCACACACAGTGACATACCTGCTCCGCTGTAATCAGGCATCGAAGCACACCCGGGACACGCTAGGTGTCACTGGGTGGGCCCGATGATGAAGCATGCCACCAACTAGGTTGGTGGGTGAGGGCTTTCTAAAGACACCCAACAGGTGCCACCACCAATTGGCAAAACGATACTGAGTCGCTATGACAATAACATTATTAATGTCAAACTAACTCCATTTCTAGCTAGTCTCTTTTTGATTTACTATAATTAACTTTGCATACCTCTTTTTCCTAGTTAAATACTTTTTTCTATTATGATCTAATGACACCCAGAGTGAGAATTAGAACAAATTATATCCAAATGAAACCCTGGCCCCGACTATATAATGGGGTTGTAGAGGTTTAGCAAACAATGACCATGTCAAAATCTGCGACCCAGACCAATGCTTACAGAGGTATGTAGAACAACATGCGTTTATCCATCCCGCACATCTCCTTGATGGGGACATGCATCTGAAAAGACACAAAGGCCATGTTTGACCTACGACAAAAACTTTAAGTCCTTGTGGAAGAACTGTTTGGAATGTACAGAGCGAATAAGCTAGAAGAGTTCAAGGCAGAATCTGGGCGACTTTCTATTCTAATTCTGCAAAATGCCCTCAGCTTGAATATAAAAAAGATCACAATAAAGATTCTCTCTCTAGATTGGCATCTTGGTTCGTATGGAAATCCTTAAAATAAGCTTAAGAGCTTGGAGTCTGCCAAACTGAATGTCAGAAGTCGGCTAGTACGAACAAAATTGTTTTTTAGAGAAACTGACAGGAGAAAATAAGCATTGGCAAAGCCGTCTCACCTATGAGATCTATTGGCTTTGTAATGTTTTTAGTTATGTTAAACTTTAATTAATTAATCAATCCATTTGTAGAGCGCACTACTCACCTGTGAGGGTCTCAAGGTGCTGGGAAGGAGGAGGGGGGGGGGGGGAGGGGTGCTGCTACTGCTCGAACAGCCAGGTCTTGAGAAGTCTTCTGATGGTCAGCAGGTCCTGGGTCTGTCGCAGGCGGAAGGGGAGGGTGTTCCAAGTCTTGGTGGTGAGGTGGGAGAATGATCTGCCGCCGGCGGTCGCTCGTCAGATGCGGGTGGCGAGGGCAAGGTCAGCGGAGCGGAGCGAAGCTGGCAGTTTGGGATGTAGAAGTTGAGTAGTTCGTTGAGGTACGCTGGTCTGGCGTTGTGGAGTGCTTTGTGAGCTTGGGTGAGGAGCTTGAAGGTGATCCCGTTGTTGACGGGGAGCCAGTGCAAGTCTTTCAGGTGGGCTGTGATGTGGCAGGGGATGTCGAGGATGAGGCGAGCAGAGACGTTCTGTATGCGTTGTAGTCATTTCTGGAATTTGGCTGTGGTTCACATGTAGAGGGTAGAGCAAGCAGGCAGATACTCACGGCCCACCACCGGGCCACCAGGGATGAGTCACAGGTGGCAGCCTGCATGTGGAGGAGGGCCTTGAACTCGGGGCAGCAGCAGCGATCAGCAGTAGGGACACGGGCACACGGGTGGTGCTGTGCGGCGTGGGGAGCGACCTGCCTGGAACAGGGTCAAGGGTTTAACACGCAAGCACACACCTACAAAGGGAACTGTTTTGTCTTTTTATTTACAGATCCGAGATGGATTGACAAATTTTTTTAGAGTCGCGCAAAAATGCTTCTTTAAAACAAACCTTGAAGTGCTATTAAAAAAATAATAATAATGGATGAATTGATACAGAAGTGGGCAGGGGTGAAACAACATGGCAGGTGGAGAGAAGCAACAAGTGGGAGAGAATATGGGAGAAGGAGCACAACATGCAGTGTGGGGGCAGAAGCACACAGTGAAAGAGCAACGTGGATACCGGGACCGAAGTACAAGGGCAAGAGAGCAAGGAAAGTGTGGGTGGTGGGAGAGAAGCACATGGACAGAGAGCACGGGGATAAAAGCATGAGTGAGACAGCAGGAAATCACATGCGCTCTCATGGAGTGCTTGAAAAGAAAAAAGTAGAAAATATTACTACAGAGGCTGTGCTTTATGGCATGGACAAATGCAAGACTAACAAAAAATCTAATAAGAAGCAGGCAAATATGAGTGACAGGATAGAAACTAATGGTAAGCAATAGTGGGCTGCAAGCACCTGTATAGTGTATATGGTAGGGCCGACCTAAAATTAACTTTTTCAAGTTGGTAAAAAAAACACATAGAAAGAACAGAGATAAGCAGATTTTAGTTCAAAAGTACAAAAATGAAGAGGCTACAGTTAGTTAAAGGTAGAAACTAAAACGCATCTTACGCAAAGTTAGCATTCAGTATGACCAGCGTAAAACAGTCACTCACCGTTTTAATAAAACATGTAAAGCTTTGTATGTGATGTGGCTGTCCCCTTAGGGGTTCTTGAAAATGACGATAATACATTATGTTAATTTGCTCCAAGATAAATCTAATGAAGCCCTACTGGCCAAACTCATATCATGGGTTCAGTTTTTTTATTTGCAGATCACTTAACACGTTTTCTGTCATTTTTAGGACTCGCTTAGGCAGAGCTTGCACGGTCTCTTTGAGACATGCTGTATTCAGGATATGGGCATACAGCTCCGCCCACTTTCTGCTCATTGGCTCATGCCCTTTGTAAATGGTGGCTTTTCATTGGTCAATAGGATTTATTTTTTATTTGAAGAGTTTTATATAGCGCTGGCTAGACCCGGAGGTATTAGAGCGCCTTACATAAGGATCAACGAGTTACATGTTACACATTACATCCGTTACAAGAGCATAAAAATAGGAAAAACATAGTAAAAAACAATGTTACTGTAATTCGTCGGAGGGAGGGGGAGGAAGGAGACAAAGCTTGGAGACAGGGAGAACTGCCCAGTGTCGGGCTGGGTAGGTGGCGGTCGAGGGGATGAACCAGGGTCGATCGCCTCTATAGCTGTATGGCAGCTCCACCGGGCATCGGCCATATTGCTCGGTCGGTAAAGGGTATAGTAGTCTCTTTTGTGTAACGCCTTGGCTCTTCTTGTAACCTCCCATAAGGACACGGCATTACATGTGTTGTTACTCTCTAGGAGTTAATTACAGCCTCAGAGCACTATTTTCTTAAAGGGCTGCAGACAGGACACACTAATGAGCGATACTACTCATATATATTAGGAGTGGCTGCATGTATCCTTGTGCGTATGGGTGTGTGAAAGGCTGCATGAGTGTATAAGTGGGTGCGAGTAACTGTGTGGGTGAGTGAGATGCTGTGCGAGTGCCTGCATTGGTAGGTGAGTGGGTGTATCAGTGGTTGTATGGGTTGGTGAGTGGAGGTGTGAGTGGCTCTATGGTTGGGTAAGTGGGTGCCTAGGGACTATAAATAAATAAGTGAGTGGGTGCCTCGATGGCTGCATGAGTGAATGACTGGGTGTTTAAGTGGTTGTATGGGGGACTGAGTATTAGTTTGAGTGGGTGTTGGGTTAAGTGAGTTGGTGTGTGATGGCAGTATTAGAGAGTGAGTGTCTGTGAATGGCTTTGTGGGTGAGCACGCGGATATGTGTACTCTTGCACTGATGTGTGAATGGGAATGTAAGTGGTTATGTGGTTCTGTTAGTGAGAATATGAGGGCTTGTATGGGTCAGTGGCTGTGTTGAGGGGCTAATTGGGTGAGTGAGTGTCTGAGTGACTTCAAAGGTAAAAACGTGTGTGTGAGTAGCACTATGGCTGAGCGTGTTATGTCACTGGCTGTATGGGTGAGGGGCTGGTTGCATAAGTGGTTGTATAAGTGTCTTTATGTATGAACTAATGGTTGTGTGAGGGACTGCACGAGTGAGTGGGTGTGTGCGTGGCTCTATGGAGGAGTGAGTGGGTGGGTGGGACAACTGTTACAGGTCTGTGAATGGGTATGTGAGTGGTTGTGTGGTTGTGTGAGCGGGCATTTTAGAGGTTGTATGGGGTGTGAGTAGGTGTGTGTGGCAGTATTAGAGAGTGAGTGTCTGTGAATGGCTTTGTGGGTGAGCACTCAGATGTGTGAACGCTTGCACTGATGTGTAAATGGGAATGTAAGTGGTTATGTGGTTCTGTTAGTGAGAATGTGAGGGCTTGTATGGGTCAGTGGCTGTGTTGAGGAGCTAATTGGGTGAGTGAGTGTCTGAGTGACTTCAAAGGTAAAAACGTGTGTGTGAGTAGCACTATGGCTGAGTGTGTTGTTATGTCACTGGCTGTATGGGTGAGAGGCTGGTTGCATAAGTGGTTGCATAAGTGTCTTTATGTATGAACTAATGGTTGTGTGAGGGACTGCACGAGTGAGTGGGTGTGTGTGTGGCTCTATGGAGGAGTGAGTGGGTGGGTGGGACTACTGTTACAGGTCTATGAATGGGTATGTGAGTGGTTGTGGGGTTGTGTGAGCGGGCATTTTAGAGGTTGTATGGGGTGTGAGTAGGTGTGTGTGTGGTTCTGTAGATTTCATCAGTGATGTCAGCAGTAATGTCACGGACCATGTCATGACTGAATTAATATGTGAGGTCATAAGGAGTGCATTGCAGGGATGTAAGTTATAGTTAGCTCAGCTAACTAGAAATGCTGAATTTCACTAGTTTTGTAAGAGTGAAATCTGAGCCCAACTATAACGTCCCTGTAACCTTTGTTTTTTCAGTGAATTTCTAAGGTTTGTCAAATTCTTTTTCCTAACTATAACATCCCTGTAACCTTTGGTTTTTCAAGTGAATTTCAATTTTTTTTTTTAACTAGTAGTTGCATTTCAGGAGTGCTGGAGAAAGGAGGCGGGGCCTCTGACCAAGTCTCAGGAATCCCACTGTGTCGGACTTACGAGATAACAGGAGGGATTCTGAGCTCCCAAAAACCCTCAGCATCCAAAAGGACTTCATCCCCCAACTAGCAGTGCGCCAGGAGGTGCGTGTGCACAGTGGTGCAGAAAGGGGGCGTGGCATTCGTTGTCCTCTCAGCAATCAGTCTGTGCAACTTACTGGAGGTAAAAGGAGGGCATGTTGACCCCCAGGGACACTCTGGCGCTAAGGGTGACTTCATCTCCCAACCAGCAGTGCACCAAGAGGGGTGTTTGCAGCATGGTTGCGAAGGGGGTGGCCTCCAGCAATGTTTAGAGAGGGGGAGCAGTGTGCCGCCCCTTTCTTGGGCCGTTAGGCCCTGGGGACCCCACCTGCCGGGGCCAGTCCTTTTCAATAGGGGAGGGGGGCTTCACGTCTCCCCTCCCAGGCTGATTTCAGCCCCAAAAGCTCCATCCCCCGAGTCCTGGCCTTTTTTCACAATTTATAAAATTGTAATTTATATAGGACGGGGGCACAGTGGCCCCCTTCCCGGGCCAATTTAAGCCCCGGGAAGCCCATTCCCCAGGTCCCGGCCCCTAGTGTGGGTGTCCTGGTCCCACTCAGGGTACCCACTTGGCAATGTTGGGGACCGGGGGGAGAGATTTAATGCCCCTGCAGTCCCTGCCCCCTCCCCACCTCCTGTGGAAGCCGGAATTGCTTTGACAGAGGGAGCAACTAATATGCCACCCTCTCTCGATCAGAGAAATTGTGATCGCTTTCAGCAAGCGAGAGCCTTTTCAATGCTCTCACTAGCTGAAAGCGCAGAAAGTTTACTATCACTTGGCGGGAGCCCCCTAGCATTATTATTTCATTTAGACCCACAGAGGTGGTGGTCCCGGGGGCTGCAGGGGTGAGGCAGGTTTGGATGTGCGCGTGCCCCCTACATTTCTCATATTTATCCCCAGGGATATGGCATCCCGGGGCTGTGGCAGTTGAATTAAATGAAAATGCCCCAGGGACGTGGTGGCCCCGAGGCTTTAAGGCTCCAAGGATGGGGCCTTGTGCGCCACCCTCCTCTATACTTTACACATGCCCGGGACCTGGCCCACCTGGGGGGCGATTACTAACAAAGCGCAGGAGCCTACGCTTAGTTTTTTTTTTGTCAGCGGAGTTGTGGCAGAAAGAAGCGTATATGGTCAGGGTGCTTCTACACTGCCCCCTTTTCATTATTTCCTGTGAATCGGTCCAATCGAGTAACAAGATGGCTGTCAACGCTTCCTGGTTTGAAGTGTTGGCAGCCAATCAGATCTCGGCACTAGATCTCGAAAGAGTTTGCGGATCTTCCGCATCCCCAGTTGTAAATCTGAAAGACCTTTATATAACTCAGAAACTACTGAATGGATATACACCAATCACAACATGTCACTTCCCTGAACCAACATCTACCTTCTTGCCAAATGTGGTGTCATTCCGTTCAGCAGTTCAGGCTGTAGCCATGTCTACAGTACTTATTGACAT
Source organism: Lissotriton vulgaris (assembly GCF_964263255.1). NCBI lineage: Eukaryota > Metazoa > Chordata > Amphibia > Caudata > Salamandridae > Lissotriton > Lissotriton vulgaris. The sequence continues at coordinate 722,458,738 of NC_141689.1, read as the reverse complement.
TATCAATGGGAAAACGTGTTTGGGACCCCTGTTTTTCTTGGCTCTCGCTTGACAGATCACCCCAAAACTTTCAAAACCACAGCTGAATTGAGTGTCAAACTAGTTTTGAATATTTCATGAGGATTCATCAAACGACATTAAAGTTATTGGCAAAACAAAAAACACTCTTCCCATGGAAAGTACATCCTAACTAGAACTACCTACTGGTGACGGCCAGCAGTTAATTGATATAATATAATATACCATACAAATTTGGTCAGTCTCCTTGATCCACTGGAAGATGTGTCTTCTTCCAATTGCCAAAGATGGCAGTTCTACCAAATATGGTACCCCCCCCCCCCCCTGCCACAATCAACAAATGCTGGTAGCCCCAAACACATACCCCCAGTGAGGCACAACACCAACCTCAATCTCATGCATTTTAAAAACAATGTAGCCTGGACCAATTTTGAAAATCTCTCTTAAGAAATCACTAAAATAATTGCATGCAAGAAGCAGACATCACACCTCTCCGACCCCCTTCCTTCCTCTTGTCAAAAATCTCAGACATATCATCTACCCAACATGAACGAAAATCATTAACCCCTCCTTATCCAATGCCTGCCTGCAGGTGTGTGGAACTTAATAACATATCTACTTGTCCATGTGGCAGTTTGCTTCATAAATCTACTTGTCCTGTAACAAAACCCACTTGTCCCTTTGGTGCCATGTAGTGCGGGGACAAATTATGGCAGCAATCTCATTATATAAGAGCTCTAATATAGCCTCCCTGATTATGCCAGGGCTCATACCATAGTAGTGTTTGAATACTTGCAATCCTCTTATGTTGCCACGTTTCCGCAGATCTATATATTGGGGCAGAAGGTAGTGGTAAGTAATAGTTCCAGGGTTAGAATGCTGTTTTGAGTCTGTGCACACCTACTAACTTGCATGTTTTAAGGGTTTTCAACAACTCTTCTCTAATCTGTTCCCATACTGAGAAATGTTGGCAATATACTCCGCGATTTTTCCCAAAAAAAGAAGAAAAAAATAGGGGCCCTGGGAGACCTTGTTGGACCCGTGAGGAGACCTAGAGGATCAGGGTGCGTCAACCCTCCCCCTTTTCACGTTTTAAAACACACATTTCACATACTTCTTGAGCCTCCCTTGTACCGAGACATAAAATGGCTGCCAACAGTTTCTAGTTTCGAATGTTGACAACCACTTGACAGTCAATTAGCCTTCAGTGCGTGATCAGAAGGGTGCGCTTAACGTACGATGACAATAAGCGGAGTATACGTATTCAATTTATTATGGGAAGTGGGCCATGTGGCCCCCCTCCCGTGCCCAATTCCGGGGCATGGCTAATTATATATTATTATTTTATTGAGGAGGGCTGCAAAGACCCCCTCCTGAAGCAACTTCAAGACCACGGGGACATCCGAACTCCATCTATGTATGTACCCCGTAGGAGTTGCCTTCACTTTGCGCATGCATGTTTGTGGTAGCGCATGCGTGTTAATGTTACGCATGTGCACAATAAGTCCCACTGTCTGGCTATGTACTTCTAACGTATTTCATTTTATTTGCGCATGCTCAATTACAACATGCCCAATCATAGCTCTCACACCCAGAGACATCATGCTCAACCAATCATCCTTCTGCAACGCATTTATAAGCTGCCAACCTTCTTGAACTTTTCCTATTCCGCAGTCACAGCCATTGAGTGTTTTCGTATCCACTTCTTCGTAGGTGAGCACTTTTTTAAGAGTAATTCAATTAATTAAATCTGAACAATCTTTAAATACCGCGTAAATGCAAATTTATGTTCGATTTGGCAAAGCTGTTTTTTATCACGCTTTCCTAGTTTTTTTATATCGTTAAAGTTAACTTTGTAACTTTCTTTTCTGTGCAAATCACTTAATCCTAGTGCGTTTGTTTAATTTGCCAAGCGCCACGTGGCCACTCCTACAGCAGTGTGCTACGTGCTGTTCAAGTGAATGCGATGTCGTTTTTCTCCAGTAAATAGTGTGTCACATGCCCCATGAATTGTAAAGGTAATGTTGTCGGCAAAAGTGTATTTTAACACGGTTTCCAGCTCTAATAACTTAAATATTTTGCCTTGGTAGGCGATGTTTCTGGGCAAATTACTTAATCCGCCTGCATATAATTTTTTAAGAAGTGCTTCACGTGCTCCTTCCTCCCTTTGCACTGCACATGTAATTGCTTGATCAAAATAAATGTTGTATTTTAGCACGCTCTCCAGGTTTTTTAATGACCTTAAACTTCATTTGCCCCCTGTTCTATCTCATTATACAGATATCTCAACCATGAGATGTACTGGTCGCCACAAGCTGTCCTGCCCATACACTATACCATGTGGTGGTGAACAACTTGACAAACCAGATCCACTGACTGCTCTCCATATGTTCTCAACCGAAAATTGCAATGTAAATAAAGTGAGTAACCAATCTCGGCCTAACATTTGTATAATGCTATTTCCTATTTTGCTTGCCAAATATAACCTCTGATAATTACTTTTCATCCCTAATCCTATTGAGAACAAATGTTTTGATGTACATTTAAATGAATCTTGGACATATGTACAACATAAACATTTTTAACTCTTTTTTTTCAGTTTGCAGAATGTTTGTTGCCGAGGTTGAAGAAAACGATATCCTCCTCTTCCACCTCATTAAACCGATGTCTCAAATACCGCATTTACTAGTAGTCCGAAGCCATGCACATTCACAAATTTTTAACGGACAACGTTGAGATAAATACTCACAATACGACTACTCGAAGTTCAAAAGTAATGGATACAAGTACTTGAGGGGTTTTCGGTGGCAGATAATGTCAAATTCACACTTCTATGAATGAGTCTGATACAGGGCGGATCTCTGTATAACTAATGGATGATTAGGTTTTAGGATGGCATACAGAGCTCCCAACCTTCTTACTTTTTTTCTTAAAGAGTTTCAAATTTGGGACGAACATTAGGCTGTGCAGTTGAGGTTGACGGTGTTGCTCCACTGGTACTTGGGCCACCTCATGAAGCAGGAGGGCCCTCTCAATCTCCCTAACTCTTCCCTTGCAAAGTTGACCGGATTCTTAGTCTGCAAGTGCATCCGCATACTTGCAGTTCCACACCAGCCCTCTTTATTGGGGTCTACTCTTGAAAGCAAAACCTCTGATAATTGCTTTTCCTACCCAATCCTATTGGAGAACAAATCTTTTGATGTACATTTAAATTAATCTTTGACATATGTACAGCATATACAGGTTTGACTCTTTTTTCAGTTTGCAGAATGTTTGTTGCCGAGGTTGGAAAAAAACGATATCCTCCTGTTCCAGCTCATTACACCGAGGTCTCAAATATGGCATTTTCTAGTTGTCCAAAGCCATGCACGTTCACAAATTTTTAACGGACAACGTTAAGGTAAATACTCCCAATACGACTTCTCGACGAAGTTAAAAAGTAACTGATATAAGTACTTGAGGGGTTTTCGGTGGCAAATAATGTCAAATTTTTTGCCTTATTTGACATGCATGCAATATGGCAAAAGTCTGGCAGACATCATCTACGATACAAAGACTTAACACCCATACTGGATCGCCATTAGAAACCTAAGAGCACTTCTCAGCTAACAATACATCCTACGCAAAATATCTCTAATTACACTTTTAATTCACCTTTTTCAGAAGAGGCTGGACCGAACCCGGATTTCCTCAGGTGTCCACAAAAGCGCAAAGCCACGTAATTGACAAAGTACAGCAAACCGTGAAATAGTCTTACCACACAAATATACACCAATCTATTATTTTCATGGAGTAGTGCAATTGATGTAGCCCAGCATCATTAATACATAAACAGCATACAGTTTAGAATAATTCAGGTACAGTTAACTTAAACACATTTCCATAATGCACTCAACATTATGGAGTTCACGAAACTGTAAATGTGGTGCATGTTAATAAACTTTACAGGCAGTGCAATAAGAACCGACCTCCTAGCTCGACAAAAATATAGGGAAGGCTTTCAGTACACCCATCCATAAACACAACATACTTCAAAGAACTAGGTCTAGATTAAGCACATTTTCTTCTCTCGTTGGCCAGCATAATTCGACTTTTAACCACGAAGTATCTACTAGCCACACTAACGAAGGACAAACAAAAAAGTGATCAATGGAGACCACCAGCTGTACAATAAGGGCCTCCACATTAAGCAAGCACTACAGTAGCATACAATTGGCTGGAGGAACTATTCAAACACTGGTAACATAAAACATAAAAAATAACACGGACTGCACATCTGTTTCGTGGAGATTTTGAAAAAGCAGCTGAATTGCGGCATTATATAAAGGTAGCTAATTTGAGAAAAGACTGGAGGTAGACATCAGTAAAATAAAAATAGAGCAGACACTTTTTTTTAATTTTGGGAAAAACAATCTCTCTCTAGATATCTTGTAATGTTTAACTTCAATAAGGTCAATTTGCTTGGTCTTCTTTCAAAGATTAGTACCGTGTCTAGTAAAAAGTATAAGAGGCATGTAATCTACACAAACTAGAAGAGTTACTAAAAAGCGAATTCATACAAGAACTGGAACAGGACTTCATGGGAAACTTGTGTTCAGCTGTGTCCTGGAAATAATGATGTTCATTAAAGCCTCAGCAAGTGATAAACTGAAAGGAATATAAAAGACAACTTGAAAATAAAAAACAACCATACATACCAGAGTCTGTAAACAGAATAAAAGAAAATAGTTAGTGGCATTTAAAACATTGAAGATCAAACATGTGGATCGTCGTGTCCAGTTTAAAGAGCATGGAATGTGATGCACACAATGCCTTTCTTCTCAGAATGAACCTATTATCCAAGTTTGCAAGGGAGGGGACCAGTTGTCTGTTTGATTTACAATGTGCACATCGAAGCAAATTACAGGACGGTTAAATGACTCTGGAGAGGCCTGTTCACATTCGCGCTTCCCTCCCTGTCGCATATAAGTCATTCATTCGTGTTCATAGGAAACAATAAGAAATACAGTACTCTATAGTTAAAAACGCACTCTATTATCCACACCGTATTAGTAATTCTGAGCTGTTCAAAGGAAAAAAAAAGGAAAACAAAAGTAAACATGTAAAGTTACAAATCGCATTCGCGGTAAGAGTCCTGTACATAACGCACAAGTGGTAAGGTATAGGGAACAAATCAGAATACAAAGTTCCTCACACAACCTTCATTCCGGGTTCTATGCAGTAGAGCGTGTCATCTATACAGATAATCCACTGTAAACGCTGGCTACTGATGCTCTCAGAAGAGCAAATATACGAAAACATCCAAAGTTACAGGAAAATACGCCCAACTCACTGCTTATAATAACTGCACTACATTTCGTAAAGAAACTACTTGCAGTCTATGAAATTACCCTAGCAGCCATGGTACGGACCCACTGGCGGCCCTCAACATTTTGAACAGCTTAAGCACAGAGCCTGGAATTGCACTCCACCTGGTGTGTGGGCATTAAAAACCTTTTCGAAGGGGTTGGCTCCTGTCTCATTGCCCTTGACCATAGTTAGTTGCGGTGTGGTCAGGCTTTTACAAATATTAACCTAGTTGTTGATGGGTACTTCTTAACACCTCAACTGCTGTACCTTAACACCCCCCACCCCACCCCACCCCAGTGGTGAGCCTTTTTTGGGCTGGTTACGGTAGCTTGTGCTTAAGCGTCCATATCTTTTTGTGAACATAAAGTATTCACGCCAAATGTGCATCCTCTTTTTTAGTCCCAACATCCTGGGCATCCTAAAGTTATCCAGAGTTTGTGGATTCCCCTGAAGGAGACAAAGAAAATAGTCAAAATATAGCAACATTTAGAGTTTTTGGGTGAAACTAGGAAAACGGTGCTCTGAGAAAAAAAGTGTCTGTACTTTGCTAAAATGACATCAACAAACTGTCTGCTGTGCTAAAGTCCCCATCTTTCCAGCTTTTAGGATCATGCAGAGATTAATCGCAAAACCTCGTTTTTTGACACACTTTTGCCATTATTCATAGAGGTAGCCCATTTTTCCCATTTTTTGTGCTTTCAACCTACTTCCAGTTTGTGGTGGAAACCAGTGTGAACCTCATGGGTGATCCAGAAAAGCTACATGTTTCTGAAAAGTAGACAGAATTCAGAATTCAGGACCAGGTCATATGTGTAGATCCTCAAAGTTTTCCCAAAGAAACTAAATGTTGGAATAAAGACCTATTGAAAATTAGTAGGGCAAAACAACCAATTGTGACAATGCGTTCATCTATAACTTTTTGTCACAATTGATGATTTAAAAAAAAAAATGGTACCATTTCATTCATTAGACCCTTTTGGTTGACAGGAATACATAGGGTTCGCAGGTTCTCCAAGAATCTGAGGTCCTCAGAGCAAACAACTGAGCTGCACGATACAATGGTTTATCATTGTGCACCAAGTATAGATCAATCCATACGGTGAAATATGTAGAGTGAAAAATGGGTATCAAAGTAACTATGTACTTCTGAAACTGGCACAACATATGGAGTTTACGAGCAGTGGTTATTTGCACAGCTCTGAATTTGTGGGTACCGGTAGAAGCATATGATTTAGAGAGTATTTTTCAAAAGGTCTTCTTTCTTACAAACTGGTTTACATTTGGAAGGCACAAACACAACGAAATCCAATTGGTAATACCAACTATTCTACTTTTCTATGCTCCCACAAGTCTTCCGATAAAAATGGTACCTCACTTATGTCGGTAGGCATAGTGCCAGGGACAAGAAACTGTCCTAAACGCAACATGGATATATCACGCTGTTCGCCTGAAAACGGACCAGTTTTATGCACAGTGGGTGCCTGTGGATTTTGGGCGCAAATAGGGAAACCTAGCAAACCCACAAATCATTAACAAGCATTGGCATAGACAACAGGTCTCGCATTTGGGACCTTATAAGTGTTAAGCCATGCAACAGTTAGTGTTGTTGCACCAAGGATATTCTGCTGCATAACTAAAATACTTATAGGGGCCAAAAAGAGAGACGTATTGGCTATGCCAATGCTAGTTTCTTTTTTGTTGCTGTTTTGTTGAAGTTGCCAGATCTACAATAGCTGGACATGGTTTTTGTTAACAGCTCTTTGCATCAAATGAACTGGTTTTCATTGCTCTGAATGTTGTTTCCATTCTGGTTGTAGGACGAAGTAATTCCCGGGGGTGTGGGGGCTGCCTAGCTGTGCGCATGCGCCGAACTCTGCAAATGAAGAAAAGCCTGGAGCAGGCACAATTTACAAGTGTGGAGTGAGTGAGCCCCAGGCAGCATGACTCACTCACACAGAAGTTCATGCCCTGCACCTGCATATGCAGCATGGTTTAAGGAAGCTCGACCCACTGCCCCCTCCCCCCCAGGCATCGAACACATATTTACCGAGAAACTCTGAGAAAAGTCTGCCTGCTGCACTGACAGCTGGTGGTGTGTGTGTGCCTGGTGACAGCGCGCATTGATGGCTGGTGGGGTGTGTACCTGGTGAAAGCGTGCACTGATGGCTGGTGGTGTGTGTGCCCCGTGAAAGCATGCACGGACGGCTGGTGGTGTGTGTGCCTGGTGGAAGCGTGAACTGACGGCTGGTGGTGTGTGTGCCTGGTGGTGTGTGTGCGCCTGGTGAAAGCATGCACTGACAGCTGGTGGTGTGTGTCCCTGGCGGAGCGTGAACTGACGGCTGGTGGTGTGTGTGCCTGGTGAAAGTGTGCACTGACGGCTGGTGGTGTGTGTGCCTGGTGAAAGCGTGCACAGACGGCTGGTGATATATGTGTGCCCAGTGAAAGGGTGCACCGACGGCTGGTGGTGTGCGCCTATTGGAAGCATGCACCGAAGGCTGGTAGTGTGTGATGGCTGGTAGTGTGTGTGCCCGGTGAAAGCGTGCACTGACGGCTGGCGGTGTGTGTGCCCTGTGAAAGTGTGCACTGACGGCTGGTGGGGTGTGACCCCGGTGAAATCGTGCACTGGCGGCTGGTGGTGTGTGACCCCCGGTGAAAGCGTGCACTGACGGCTGGTGGTGTGTGACCCCGGTGAAAGCGTGCACCGACGGCTGGTGGCGTGTGACCCCGGTGAAAGCGTGCACCGACGGCTGGTGGTGTGTTTGCCCGGTGGTATCATGCACTGATGGCTGGTGGTGTGTGTGTGCCTGGTGGAAGAGTGCACTGACAGCTGGTGGTGTGTGTCCCTGGTGGAAGCGTGCACTGACAGCTGGTGGTGTGTGTGCCCGGTGGAAGCGTGCACTGACGGCTGGTGGTGTGTGTGCTGGTGGAAGCATGCACTGACGGCTGGTGGTTTGTGTGCCTGGTGGAAGCATGCACTGGCAGCTGGTGTTGTGTGCCTGGTGGAAGCGTGCACAGACGGCTGCTGGTGTGTGTGCCTGGTGGAAGCGTGCACTGACGGCTGGTCGTGTGTGCGCCTGGTTGTGTGTGTGCCTAGTGGAAGCGTGCACGGATGGCTGGTGGTGTGTGCGCCCGGTGAAAGGGTGCACCGACGGCTGGTGGTGTGTGTGTGCCTTTTGAAAGCGTGCACTGATGGCTGGTGGTGTGCGCCTGGTGGAAGCATGCACTGAAGGCTGGTAGTGTGTGTGCCTGGTGAAAGTGTGACTAACGGCTGGTGGTGTTTGTGCCTGGTGGAAGCGTGCACTGACGGCTGGTGGTGTGTGTGCCTGGTGGAAGCAGGAGCATTCACAGTGATAGAAGACACAAATGAAACTGGAAGCATGCACCGAAGGCTGGTAGTGTGTGATGGCTGGTAGTGTGTGTGCCCGGTGAACGTGTGCACTGACGGCTGGTGGTGTATGACCCCCGGTGAAATCGTGCACTGGCGGCTGGTGGTGTGTAAACCCCGGTGAATGCGTGCACTGACGGCTGGTGGTGTGTGACCCTGGTGAAAGCGTGCACTGACGGCTGGTGGTGTGTGTCCCTGGTGGAAGAGTGCACTGACAGCTGGTGGTGTATGTCCCTGGTGGAAGCGTGCACTGACAGCTGGTGGTGTATGTCCCTGGTGGAAGTGTGCACTGACAGCTGGTGGTGTGTGTGCCCGGTGGAAACGTGCACTGACGGCTGGTGGTGTGTGTGCTGGTGGAAGCGTGCACGGACGGCTGGTGGTGTGTGTGCCTGGTGGAAGCATGCACTGGCAGCTGGTGGTGTGTGTTCCTGGTGGAAGCAGGAGCATTCACAGTGATAGAAGACACAAATAAAACTGGAAGCATGCACCGAAGGCTGGTACTGTGTGATGGCTGGTAGTGTGTGTGCCCGGTGAAAGCGTGCACTGACGGCTGGCGGAGTGTGTGCCCGGTGAAAGTGTGCACTGACGGCTGGTGGTGTGTGACCCCGGTAAAATCGTGCACTGGCGGCTGGTGGTGTGTGACCCCCGGTTAAAGCGTGCACTGACGGCTGGTGGTGTGTGACCCCGGTGAAAATGTGCACTAACGGCTGGTGGTGTGGGTGCCTGGTGGAAGCATACACTGATGGCTGGTGGTGTGTGTGCCTGGTGGAAGAGTGCACTGACGGCTGGTGGTGTGTGTCCCTGGTGGAAGCGTGCACTGACGGCTGGTGGTGTGTGTGCCTGGTGGAAGCGTGCACTGACAGCTGGTGGTGTGTGTGCCTGGTGGAAGCGTGCACGGACGGCTGGTGGTGTGTGTGCCTGGTGGAAGCATGCACTTGCAGCTGGTGGTGTGTGCCTGGTGGAAGCGTGCACAGACAGTTGGTGGTGTGTGTGCCTGGGGGAAGCGTGCACTGACGGCTGGTCGTGTGTGCGCCTGGTGGTGTGTATGCCTAGTGGAAGAGTGCACTGATGGCTGGTGGTGTGTGTGCCTGGTGGAAGCATGCACTGATCGCTGGTGGTGTGTGTGCCTGGTGAAAGCGTGCACTGACGGCTGGTGGTGTGTGTGCCCGGTGAAAGGGTGCACCGACAGCTGGTGGTGTGCGCCTGGTGGAAGCATGCACTGATGGCTGGTGGTGTGTGTGCCTGGTGAAAGCGTGCACCGGCGGCTGGTGGTGTCTGTGCCCGGTGAAAGGGTGCACCGACGGCTGGTGGTGTGCGCCTGGTGGAAGCATGCACTGAAGGCTGGTAGTGTGTGTGCCTGGTGAAAGCGTGCACTGAAGGCTGGTGGTGTGTGTGCCTGGTGGAAGCAGGAGCATTCACAGTGATGGAAGACACAAATGAAACTGGAAGCATGCACCGAAGGCTGGTAGTGTGTGATGGCTGGTAGTGTGTGTGCCCGGTGAACGTGTGCACTGACGGCTGGTGGTGTATGACCCCCGGTGAAATCGTGCACTGGCGGCTGGTGGTGTGTAAACCCCGGTGAAAGCGTGCACTGACGGCTGGTGGTGTGTGACCCTGGTGAAAGCGTGCACTGACGGCTGGTGGTGTGTGTCCCTGGTGGAAGAGTGCACTGACAGCTGGTGGTGTATGTCCCTGGTGGAAGCGTGCACTGACAGCTGGTGGTGTATGTCCCTGGTGGAAGTGTGCACTGACAGCTGGTGGTGTGTGTGCCCGGTGGAAACGTGCACTGACGGCTGGTGGTGTGTGTGCTGGTGGAAGCGTGCACGGACGGCTGGTGGTGTGTGTGCCTGGTGGAAGCATGCACTGGCAGCTGGTGGTGTGTGTTCCTGGTGGAAGCAGGAGCATTCACAGTGATAGAAGACACAAATAAAACTGGAAGCATGCACCGAAGGCTGGTACTGTGTGATGGCTGGTAGTGTGTGTGCCCGGTGAAAGCGCGCACTGACGGCTGGCGGAGTGTGTGCCCAGTGAAAGTGTGCACTGACGGCTGGTGATGTGTGACCCCTGGTTAAAGCGTGCACTGACGGCTGGTGGTGTGTGACCCCGGTGAAAATGTGCACTAACGGCTGGTGGTGTGTGTGCCTGGTGGAAGCATACACTGACGGCTGGTGGTGTGTGTGCCTGGTGAAAGAGTGCACTGACGGCTGGTGGTGTGTGTCCCTGGTGGAAGCGTGCACGGACGGCTGGTGGTGTGTGTGCCTGGTGGAAGCGTGCACTGACAGATGGTGGTGTGTGTGCCTGGTGGAAGCGTGCACGGACGGCTGGTGGTGTGTGTGCCTGGTGGAAGCATGCACTTGCAGCTGGTGGTGTGTGCCTGGTGGAAGCGTGCACAGACAGTTGGTGGTGTGTGTGCGTAGGGGAAGCGTGCACTGACGGCTGGTCGTGTGTGCGCCTGGTGGTGTGTATGCCTAGTGGAAGAGTGCACTGATGGCTGGTGGCGTGTGTGCCTGGTGGAAGCATGCACTGATGGCTGGTGGTGTGTGTGCCTGGTGAAAGCGTGCACTGACGGCTGGTGGTGTGTGTGCCCGGTGAAAGGGTGCACCAACAGCTGGTGGTGTGCGCCTGGTGGAAGCATGCACTGATGGCTGGTGGTGTGTGTGCCTGGTGAAAGCGTGCACCGGCGGCTGGTGGTGTCTGTGCCCGGTGAAAGGGTGCACCGACGGCTGGTGGTGTGCGCCTGGTGGAAGCATGCACTGAAGGCTGGTAGTGTGTGTGCCTGGTGAAAGCGTGCACTGAAGGCTGGTGGTGTGTGTGCCTGGTGAAAGCGTGCACCGGCGGCTGGTGGTGTCTGTGCTCGGTGAAAGGGTGCACCGACGGCTGGTGGTGTGCGCCTGGTGGAAGCATGCACTGAAGGCTGGTAGTGTGTGTGCCTGGTGAAAGTGTGCACTGAAGGCTGGTGGTGTGTGTGCCTGGTGGAAGCGTGCACTGATGGCTGGTGGTGTGTGTGCCTGGTGGATGTGTGCACTGACGGCTGGTGGTCCTGGTGGTGTGTGTGCCTGGTGGAAGCATGCACTGACTGCTGGTGGTGTGTGCCTGGTGGAAGCTTGCACTGACGGCTGGTGGTGTGTGCCTGGTGGAAGCGTGCACTGACGGCTGGTGGTGTGTATGCCTGGTGGAAGCAGGAGCATTCAAAGTGATAGAAGACACAAATGAAACTGACGAAGAGGAGAGGGAGGGGGGAGAAGGGAGGGGGAATGGAGCAGAGGAGCATGATTGATAGCTATTAGACACAAATGAAGCTGAAGGCGGAGTGCTGAAAGCAAAAGAAAACAAGCACTGGCGTTGCCAATAGGTCTCGCAGTAGGAAAGTTGGAGCTATTGGTTTTGTAAATGACAAAGCCCTTTATGTATTTAAAATGATAACCAAAATAAAAGGCATTGTTATTTGCAATTGTAATGGCTCCAACTTGCGTACTGCGAGACCTATTGGCAACGTGAGTGGTGTTTCGTGTGTGAGTGGCGTTGTGTGTGAGTGGCGTTGCCTGTGTGAGTGGCGTTGGCTGTGTGAGTGGCGTTGGCTGTGTGAGTGGTGTTGCGTGTGTGAGTGGCGTTGCGTGTCGTGTGTGAGTGGCGTTGCGTGTGTGAGTGGCGTTGCGTGTGTGAGTGGCGTTGCGTGTGTGAGTGGCGTTGCGTGTGTGAGTGGCGTTGCGTGTGTGAGTGGCGTTGCGTGTGTGAGTGGCGTTGCGTGTGTGAGTGGCGTTGCGTGTGTGAGTGGCGTTGCGTGTGTGAGTGGCGTTGCGTGTGTGAGTGGCGTTGCGTGTGTGAGTGGCGTTGCATGTGTGAGCGACGTTGCGTTGTTGATTTGCGTTGCGTTGTTGAGTGACGTTGCGTTGTTGAGTGACGTTGCGTGGGTGAGTGGCGTTGCGTGGGTGAGTGGCGTTGCGTGGGTGAGTGGCGTTGCGTGGGTGAGTGGCGTTGCGTGGGTGAGTGGCGTTGCGTGGGTGAGTGGCGTTGCGTGGGTGAGTGGCATTGCGTGTGTGTGTGGCGTTGCGTGTGTGTGTGGTGTTGCGTGTGTGTGTGGTGTTGCGTGTGTGTGTGGTGTTGCGTGTGTGTGTGGTGTTGCGTGTGTGAGTGGCGTTGCGTGTGGGAGTGGCGTTGCGTGTGTGAGTGGCGTTGCGTGTGTGAGTGGCGTTGCGTGGTTGAGTGGCGTTGCGTCGTTGAGGTGCTTGTATGTTACTAGTATACACTCTAGCCTAGAAGTGCTCGCATATTACCAGTATTCACACCAGCCTAGAAGTGCTTGTGCTAGCATGTTATCAGTACTCACACCAGCCTAGAAGTGCTTGTGCATGCATATTGCCAGTATTCATTCTAGCCTAGAAAAGCTTGTGCTGGCATGTTTCCAGTATCCTAACCCTTTGCGAAGTGCCAGTGCTCGTGTACTACCAGTTTTACAACTCAGTCAAGAAGTGCCAGTGTCCTTTTCTACAACCCAGCGCATATCAGTGCTTGTATATTTTCAGCATTATAACCCAGCATAGAAGTGCTTGCATATTACCAGTATTCACTCTAGCCTAGAAGTGCGGTGCTCGCATGTTATCAGTAGGCACACCAGCCTAGAAGTGCTCGTGCTCGCATGTTACTAGTATTCACACCAGCCTAGAAGTTCTCGCGCTAGCATGTTATCAGTATTCACACCAGCCTGAAGTGCTCGCATGTTATCAGTATGCACACCAGCCCAGAAGTGCTTGTGCTCGTATATTACCAGTATCCAAACATGTCGAGAAACACCACTGATTTTAAATTATGAGTATTGCCAACAACTTAGAAAGCGCCAGTGCTGGTGTATTAGCAGTACTGCCAACTAACTGTAAAGTGCCAATGCTCGTATATTATCAGTACTGCTTACCAGCTGAGAAGTGCCAGTGTTTGTATATTAGCAGTTCTTCTACCCAACTGAAAAGTACTAGTGCTAGTACATTATTAGTACTGCTAACTAACTGAAAAGTGCCAGAGCACATATATTACCAGCAGGGCACTGGAATTATGCGATTTCGTTTTTCACATAATTATAGATTTACCACATTTGCCACATAGTCCACTATGTGCCACATAATGTGCAGATTTTAGCCCCGTACAAAATGTCGATTTAACCTCTAACGGTTTAAACGTTACTAAAAATGCAGTGCCACGTGTTGCAGCGCAGAGGAAGGCCCTTGGCAAAGTTGGAATGGTCAGCTTTCTGTTGCTTAGTGCTATGTATGGGTATTGAATTGGTACAGAAGAAGTGCAACTTATGTACAGACAAAACAGTGTTACCAAGTTTAAAAAGAGGCAAAATAATTAAATCAAACTATTAAAAAATGTGCCGCATTATGCTAGATAATTTGCCCTTTCTTGTTGCATTGTTTACCAAAACCTGCTGCATAATGCGGCCCTCTCCTGCCGCATAATTCCAGTGGTCCTGATTATCAGTACTGCCAACCAGCCGAGAAGCGTCAGTGCTATGTATTATCAGTACTCAAGACCCACTGAGAAATGGTGCTTCCAGTTTGTCACTAATATGGACGTAGCGCGGCAGCGAAATTCAGGTATTTCCATATATAAGTTAGTGAAACCTGTCCTTGAAGTGCCAGTGCTTGCAAATCAGCAACGTCGCTACTCTACTGAGTAACAGTGCCTCGACCCAGACATCCTGTTAAAAGCCGCGCAGAAGAGCCTTTCTCTGTTTAAAAAACTCACGAGCTCTTGAGTTTAACCAGTACTTTAATTTTTCATGTACATTTATTGCAAACAGGCTGAGAAGTGTCAGCACTCGTATACTGTCACTGTTGCAGCCGCCGGGTTACAAAATGGTTTTAGAATTTACAAGCACCCGTACTCTCGTCTGAATGTATTACAAACACTGAACATGGCCGATATTACCATATACAAACATTACAGCCTTGCTCACCACAAACGGAAATGCCTCCAGGCGCTAGGAAAACAGGCATTCTTACCCAGCTAGCTCAGTGGCAGACAGTTTATCAACCACGGAATGGTGAAAGGCTGGACTTGAAAGCATGTGGTGACAAGACGGAGGGGAAGGCAGAGAAGGCCAGCTAGCTCAGTGGCAGACAGTTTATCAACCACGGAATGGTGAAAGGCCGGACTTGAAAGCATGTGGTGACAAGACGGAGGGAAGGCAGAGAAGGGGAGGGGGGAGGAGAAATGCGACACGGTGTGAAGCACATCAAAGGGCTTCTCCTCCCCTAATTAGGGGAGGAGAAGCCCTTTCGGGAAACTGAAAGTACGGCCGTCCTGCGGCCGGCCATGAATAATTAGGGGAGGAGAAGCCCTTTGATATGCTGGGCTGGCCCTGAATGCGCGTGCTTGTTTGCTCACGTGATTCACGTGAACTTCATGAAAACCGCGGGGCTGAAAGCCCTTGGTTTGACGATGATTTTCGCCACTCGAATTCTCGCTCCGCTCGATGCGCTTGCGCACATCGATAGGTCGCGAGACCTAAAAAACAAGCCAAGCCACGAAAGTTAAAGTGATCAGAGGAAGGCAGCGGGGAAAGCAACTTAATGACCCGTGACGGAGGAGACAGATGGCGGCTGCGCGCGGGCACGTGCACTCAAGCTTCAGGCCAGCAAAACTCCGTTAGGTAGCACTTTTTTTACCAATAGGCTCAACCTAAAAACTAGACACCTATCCCTGATTTCCGATCGTCATTACAATAGATTTTTTTTTTAAAACACAAGGGATGTGGCCAAGATGGCAAACGGGGGAGACGTGTCCCGATCGTCTCCCCGCTCCTGAGGGCCATCCCAGCCATCCAAGCGCGAATTGCCCCTCTTAGCCGAGCAAATTCGGGGGTACACGACTGGGCAGACCTAGCACACCCTGGGGGCATCTCGCATCAGCCCTGGAGCTGCCCACAGAGGTGGTAGAGCCGCCGTCTGGTGCGTTGCCGGCAATTGCAAATGGCAGCGGACCCGCGCCCAGCGGAGTGAACGAGCTTGTCACTGTTGTCGCGGGGGCCGATTGCCGCCAGAGCGGAGCCTGGTCCCAGTGGAGCTGCGGGAGCCCGCTTGTGCAGCAACGGTGACCCTAACTGGCTGCGCAAAGCCCAGAGAGCGGGCGGTGGCACGCAAGATAACGGGCAGGGAGGCCGAGAGGCCGAGGGGGTGCCTGCAGCCGAGGGCTCCCTTCCGCGGCGGCAGACAGGAGTAGTACGGCACTGCCCGACAGGTGCTGCATGGCACTAACACCCGCCTGGAGGTGGAAAGAGACGTAAAGAGACGGCCGGCCTGATTACATCCCAGTGAGAGGAGCAGCATCAGAGAGGCCTGGTTGCCACCTGCTGAGGCGGAGTAACACGGACCCACAGTGTGAGCAGGTACTGGGCAGTGGGAGTATTGCATAGAGGCACGGGCTGCAGCTGTGAGGAGTGGCGACCCCCTGAGCCCAATGGTGGAGTCTGGCGCCTGAGATAGGCCCGGAGGAACACACACCTTAGCGAAAAGAGCTTGGTCAGCCCAGAACCTCGCGACTAGGCCCAGAGGCGCAGTTAGAGGGCCGGAGGCCGTGATCTGAGACCGGGGACAGCAGCAGACAGGGGTCCGGAGGTGCCTCATGGAGTAACTCCCAGTGGGCAGCAGAGGGAAGGGTGAGGGTGCACATCAAGAGGCCCAGCAAGCAACACATCGAGTGTGCACAGCCTCCGCGTCGGCCACGAGGCAGAGCCGTGCGGCGCCAAGACCTGTACCATCACCCCTCCAACGGTGGTCCCTGCGGGGTGGAAGATCCAGCGACAACCATGGCAGCGGGTCGGGGAAGGACAGGTCCCTTAAGGACATGCTGGCTAAGCCCCCGCAGCCTGGCGGAGGGGATGGGCGAGTCTCTCCGCTAGTACACGCGAGGGAAGATGTCGAGCCCCAGGACGGCCCAGTCACCCCCGTGTTCCAGGAGAGGCTCTTCGGCACCCTCCGAGAAGATGTCCGCATGCTGAAGTGCAGCATCGCACAAGAGATCAGAGATGTGCGGAGAGATGTTGACACGGTGGGCGAGCGCGTGGCTTTACTAGAGGAACATATAGACAGGGCTCACAGAGTGAGACTCCAGCGGCGTGTGCCTGCACCCCCACCTGACATCCTCGCCTACCTACCGGACTTTCGACTGAAAGAACGTACACTGCGCGCAGCCAGAGATACACACCCTCTTATATACCAGGACCACCAGGTCGCCCTCTACCAAGACTTGGCCCTGATCACACTTCAGAGGCAGAGAGACATGCAGGTGGCCATGGTGCATCTTTGGAGTGAGGGGGTGCCATACTCATGGGGGCATCCCTTCCGGCTCATCTTTAAGTGGCAGGGCAAACTACACCAGCTTCGCTCACTGCAGGATATTTGCCAGGTCCTGGGCATCGAGCACCCACAGTCGGAGCAAGAAGCATCTTCACAGGACAAACCTGCCAGGGAGCATTGACAGAAGGCGACGGGGAGGCAGAGCGTGCAATGGAACAAATCCCGTCGAGAGAGACAGGGGGTGCTGGAGACGCTTTCCAAAGGGTCACTCTCACATAATGACTCTTGAAATGACTGAGGGTCAGATAAGTAGTTCATGAGCGGCTGTAATGGGTTTGGATTCGCCTTTCTGGGGGCGGGGGGACCGGGGCGAATGGCCACACTACGCCCTTATACTAGACATTGTGGAAAAAGGGTAGGGCTATGACCTTCTTCAAGATTTGCCCGGCGCTAACCGCCTTTGTACCATTCAAATTACCAAGCAATGAGGCAGGCGCCGGAGACCAGAAGGCAGGAAACAGAAGTTTTATTCCGACGGAGCAGAACACATCAGATCAGACAACAAGGTATCGTCTCGAGGTGCTCTAACAGCCTCTCCGAGGCCTGGCCTCTTATATCCTGGTTTATGACATGTCAGCATTCTTTATTGCATAAAGGACTCTTTAAACTTATGAAATGACATAGAGAGTTGCCACGAGGGGTGCACACCTTAGGGGATTCACTAGCGTCCGCTGTCACCTTTGGTCATGGTCACTAAAGAAGTGAAGATACTAACGCTTAATGTTAAAGGAGTTTAACAGCCCTGTTAAAAGGCATGCCATTCTGATGTATCTGGAGCATGAGGAGGCCGACGTATGTCTCCTGCAGGTGACCCATCTTCTGGCTAAGGACCGCCACAATATGCGTTCAAGAGCATTCCCCCACCAATACTTCTCTTCCACGGGGGAAAAGAAAGCAGTGGTAGCCATACTCCTATCAAATCGCTGTGAGGGGGTGGTGAAGGAGAAAGTGGCAGAGTTAAAGGGGAGATCGTTGGCCTACAATGTACAATTTGGCTCCCAACTTATGGTCATAGGCTCTATATACACCCCAAACTCAGGGCAGGAGGGCTTTCTTAAAATAGCTTTAACTGATGCAATGGCTCCCTGCAACCGCATGGGGGGGGGGGCTAAACTTTGGTAATGGGCTCGAGCAAGGATAGATCCCAGGCCACCTACTCCCAAAGGGGGGAAATGTCACGACTGGAAGAATTGGCTGAGGGAGATGGGTTTAGTGGACCTTTGGAGAGAAGCTCACCGACTTCCTCCCAATATACCTTCTCCCCCGTTCCCAGAAAATAGTCTATACGTGCATACAATTTATGTGCATGAGAGAAGATCAGTGGGGTGGTAAAGGCAGTGAGCATCGAACCAGCCGCCCTATCAGACCACAACACACTGACAGTGAACATAATGTTAACATTGGGCCTCCGCCAGGTTGGCGGCTGGAAACTTAAGTAAACCATGCTCCACAGAAAGGCAGTGGAGCAACAACTCACTAAATGTATCCACGACTATCTGGCCTTCAACGACACTCCAGATATAGCAACAACAACCCTGTGGGAAGCATTGAAAATGGTGGTGCAGGGGAGTTGATTGCTATAACAGCGGCCGACAACAAAGAACGCAAGGAGTTGAGAGCAGCCCTGTCCACTCAAGTTCAGGAACTTGAAAGGGTCCATAGACAGACTGGGCCGCCCAGTGTGTGGAAGCAACTCAAGGCCGTTATGGCTCGGCTAGGTGGGATAGACCTAGATAGGGCGGAATATGCGTCGGCCAGACTGAAACACTTATATTACGTTGGCGGTGATCGTACGGGCCGCCTCCTGGCCCAGAGGCAATGGACTCTGATGTCCTCGCTGCAGGGAGACGGACAGGAGGAGATAACTGGGGATCGGAACATAGCCCATGCCTTCCAGGAATTGTACTGGAAATTATATACTGCAGACACCTCTTCAGACCAAGACTCCCTAGACTACCTTCCAATCTATCCCTATGGCCACACTCACACGAGACCAGGCAGATACGCTAGACGCCCCCATCCCGATCGAGGAAGTAATCACGGCCATCTCACGCCTCATGTTGTTCAAGTCTCCCAGACAGGACCGGTTCCCCGCCCTGTATTATAAAACATTCAGCCACATCTTGGCTCCGCTTCTGGTAAGGCTGTTCAACTCCTTTGGAAGGGAGAACCCAATCCCAAATACGATGCTGGGGGCGTAGTGGTCCTGCCAAAGCCGGGTATGGATAGGCAGCAATGTGCCTCATATCACCCATTTTCGCTACTTAACGTAGATTTAAAGATATTCACAGGAATATTCACCACCCGACTAGGCCCCTATATGCTAAACTTGATAGAGATGGATCAAGCCGGGTGCCTTCAATCGAGCCAATGTGGGGACAACACCAAGAGAATACTCCATCTGATAGACAAAGCCCACCAAACGCAAATTGACACACTTTTACTGATGGTAGACGCTGAAAAAGCGCTTGACCGAGTCGATTGGCGGTTTCTTGGTCACACGTTGACTAAATTTGGCATGAGGGAGAAATTCCGGGAGAGGCTGGGATGCTGCTATAACAGCCCTACCGCTTCCATAAGAGTAAATGGCACATCCTTGCGATCGTTTGCGATCCAGAGGGGAACCCAGCAGGGATGCCCCCTGTCCCCCTTGCTCTTCGCCTTGTATTGCAAACCTTTTGTGCAGATGGTCAGGGATAATCCCATCATTCGAGGATTCCATTTGCGGGAGAAACACACCCGATTAGCCTTTATGCGGATGATGTGATAGCGGCGGGCTTAAAATGCTACAGGTCCTTATCGTTTTTGACCTGTTTCGTCATTCTTTGACCCGGCATGCTGACAGTAGACGCGGCATTGCTTAATGCTACTGATTCAAGTACGTTATTGTCGCTGCTGCGTTTCTCTGTCCGCTTTTAAGTAATTGGTCTTATGTCTATGAATGCTAACCCAAAACACCATGTAAACATAGTCTGGTCTTGATGCTGTACCTCAAAGACCATCTAAACATAGCCTGGTCTGCATGTTGTATATCGGAATATTTAGCATTATATTCGTCCTATACCGCATATACCCATTTAACATTGCGGTCAACAGAACCCTTTCTGATCTATTGAAATTATGTGCTCAGACATTATCTTCGTGGCACAGTAATACTAGTCTATTTATCGTTTTTTCCAACCATATACATTACCGTATATATGCCATTGCCTGGACTTACTTAGTTTGACTATATGGCAAGATATACGTTAAAACTAGACATATGTCATAACACTATTAGTTAACTAAAACGCTGTATTTACGTTTATAGACTATCATTACTACGCCGAGTGCTTAACTACTAGTTGTTCTAGAACCAATCACCAGCAAGCCTATATACGCCGCATTGCGGGTAGGTCTTGAACCATGTTTTCTGTAGTAGGCTGTCATAACTGAAATTTTTCAAACCAAACTAATATTAGTTATGCATCCCTCTAGACCCCAATTCATTTATTGGATCCTTAGCCCTACATCTCTTGCTGCTCATTGTAACTAGAAGCAAGCCTTTGTGGAAATTTCAGGTGACAAACGTTTTGTTTTACCAGCGTTGTACCTCATTGTCTATGTATTAGTATTTTGATTAAGTAAGATGGAATCTTCCTCATGTTGTGTACGAATGTTAACTTTGCACTGCTTTTTAATAACGCTCGAGACACAATATTGAATCATTTACTGCCTGTCACGGACTACGATATGAAGTACGATGGAATCTTGCCCATGTTGTTGTACGAATGTTAACTTTGCACTGCTCTTTAATAATGCTCTCAATACACAATATTGAATCATTTACTGCTTGTCATTGATTACGATATGAAGATTAGTATCCTCATCCTTTGACGCTTATGAAAAATTATCAAGTTTAGTTCATAAACACATTCTTTGATTGAATGCCTTTACTAAGCAGTACCAGGAAGGGGTAATATGCTTAGACTAATTGGATACCAGGTTTTTACCTGAACACACAGAGTTTTAACAAAAATATTTTTATATAAATCTTTTTTTAAATTAATTGATGAAACACTGATTATGTTTAAGTTTAGTGATTTTTTAACATGTATTAATAGTAACATGGATTTATTGTTTTAACATAGGGGGTTGTCCCAGCAACAAATTATTTTGTCCTGATGATGGTCTTCATGACGACTGTATACTAGACCGAAACGTCGACACTTCCATCATCTCCAGAAGCGTTGCATTGGCACCAACACACGACCATTGTTTATTAATCAATTTGGTTGTCTGTGATATTTACTAGGAGTTGATGTTTAGTTGTGAACTGATGAGTAGATGTTATATATACCTCTGTTCATAACTGTTTTGCTTTAATTGATTTCTTTGTATCTGTCTCCCCAGATTTTCATTTGATGCTTCATTACTCAATATAAATTTTCTTGGAATAGGATTTACTTCCTCCGTGTGTTCTCTTTCCCTTCCTTTGATTTATTCTAGCAAAACTTTTAAGTGTGATATCCTGTTGATACACTGGAGTGCGATAATTTGTACATCTCCTGAGATTCATTTTTCTCTGAATTAAGACCCTTGTATCATATAATAACCAGGACCACATCGTCTGCATAGAATATGCTAGGCAGCGCTTTGCCCCCCAAACGGGGTGCGTGCGAGTTGCAAGCCTCTAGAGCAGGTGGCAGGTCGGCTGTAAATACATTAAAAAGGGTGGGCGCTAAAAAGCACCCTTGCTTTAGGCCTTTTGTGGTCAGAATGCGCCTAGAGACGTGTGTGCCATTCCCAAGCTTTACCTGAACCCACGTGTTGGTGTGCAATTCGATCAAAAGGTTTAGTAGAGGCGCGGGGATCCCCCAAGAGGCCAGTTTTCTCCAAAGGTTGCCCCGGTTGACATTGTCAAATGCCGCCTTGAAATCCACCAAGCAAAGGTGGAGAGCCTGTTTATTCACCCTTGCCTTGTCGATAAGTAGCGAAATTGCCAGCAGATTTGTTGTTGTTCCCGTGTCTCTGCAGAATCCCGTTTGGCTAGATGGAATTAAGTTGCGGTTTGTTGCCCATTCGCGCAGCTGGGTCCGTAAGAGCCCCGCGAAGTACTTAGCCTCAACGTCCAAAAGTGCTATCAGGCGGTAATTTTTTGGTAGTGAACCGTCCCCCGCCTTATATATTGGTGAAATGATTGAGCCTCTCCATGAGGCAGGAAGGCTCCCGGAGTGGCTAACAGACATGTAGAGGGGGGTCAGCGTTTCTGCCCAGTATTCCGGCTCAAGTTTAAAAAGGGCCGTGGGAATTCAGTTTGGCCCTGCTGCGCCATCTTTTCTTCCTTTGGAGATTAATTTCCTGAGTAAAGCCGCAGTAGTTCCAAATTTGACTCCTTCCCATGGTGTTTTTATTTGTGGGGGTTGGCCCTCTAGAGCAGCCTGGGGCTTACTTATTATAGCGACCTGTTGGTTAAAGTGTTTATCTAAGAAAGATTCCCATGAAGATTTGGTTGTGTAGGATGTTCTTCCGCTGTTTTTCGGATTTAACATTTTGTTCATTGTGGACCAGAACTGGGCGCTGTTGTTTCCCTTAGAGTCGTAGTGAAGTTTGGCCCAGAAGTCATCTTCGTTGGATCTTTTGACTGCCCATTTCAGTTTTTGAGGTCCGCCCGGTGCTTGTGAAGCTGTGCAAGAAGAAAACCATCCCCCGGGCTTTTTCTCAACAGTCTTAAGGATTTATTGATCGCTTTTTTGTGGATTTTTAAGGCTAGTTTCTGGGTGCTTGAGGTCTTCCTTGTGACACCAGAGCCGGAAAATGGAAAATGCCGTACAGTTGTTGAGTATTTGTTTGCAAAAACGGCCGTGAATTTTTCCCATCCTGCTACTGGGTTGCCTGAAGGATAGTTTAAGCTGTTTAATTGAAATTTTGCTGCTTGAAGTACCTCCACCGTGTTTGCGACAGAGGTTTTAATTCGTTTAAGGTGTAACTGGCATGTGGTCCTGTTGGGTTTGAAAGGATTAGGTCCGGAAGGACACAAAAAGATACTTCTTGGGGGCGGTGGTCAAGATCACCCTTGTCCCCTAGGTTGAAGCCAGTAGTTAATGAAAAAGTGGAAGAGACACTAACGTGAAGTCTATTGTAGAGGTTACGTTGCCTGAGTTGAACGAGGCCACAGATGGAGAATCTTCAGGAAATCTTCTATTTAGAACCCTCAGGCAGTGTGTTCCAAATCTTCCAGCAGCTCCTTTGCAAGCTTGGGGATTTCACCATGGCTGCTGTATGATTGGATGGGAATATTCCAGTGGGAAGACTGGGCCTGAATGTCACTGGTTAAGGATGACCCTAAGATACATTGATTGAAGTCTCCGGAAAGAATTAAATTGGATGAGGTCTGCGTAGTCATGACATAATATAGGTGGTCCATTAGGAGTTTCACCTCTTGTTTCTTCTTTTTTGGATTTATGTAGGTGTTAATCAGCTGAACCTCTTTATTCTTTCCGCCAAAGTTTAATGAAATCCCAACTGTGTTTATAGCCGGAGGGTTGGTGGTGAGTGCCTGCACATTGCCAACAGTTGAGATTTTGATGTAGGTTGCTAGGCCGCCTCCCAGCCGTCCGAACTTGCTTTTCCTTGTGGCTCGGGAGTGGTAGCAGGTGTAGCCCTCTATGGAAACCGGCTCCTCCAGCCATGTTTCCTGGAGGAGGATGATATCGAATGATTTCACGTATTGTAGGAAATCAGCGTCTGCTGCTTTGTTGTTGAGCCCATTTAGGTTACACGAGCATAGTTCCAGGTGTGGCGCGGCCTAGCGCAGGCCTGACTCTGTTAGATTTCCTTGTCATTGGGGATTGCTTGGTGTGTTGCTTATTCTGAAGAGCCGGTGTTCGACTGCGCTGTACGAATTGGCGATCGTTGGGCTGTTTTTAATCAGTGTCTCCTGAGTGGTTGTAGGTGATCGTCCCAGTGCGCCCCTCAGCACCGACCTGGTCTTCGAAGTTGTTGTAGGTAGTCGCTGCTTAGGTCTCTCGAGCAAAGGGAGCGGGTATCCTATGTTGTGGTGTAAGGCGGATTTAATCCCCCATGTTTTAAGGAGATTTTGCTCTTCTAAGATTTTATTTGCGATTTCGGACGAAATCCATGTTGCTTTTGTTGCTTCATTGCTGTATGTCCGATCAGTTTTTATGAATTCTATAGAAAGAAGGTCGGCTGAGGATAAGTCGTTTAACGCTGGTATGGTGCTAAGTAGCCGTAGTAAATTGCCTCTATTCAGTATATCGAATGGTCCCTTTGATTCGTACTCTGTAGTGAAGAGGATAATGGTAGAGTTCCTATTTGGATCATTCGACTGAGCTGTTGGCAGGTTGGTAAAGACTTGGGTCTTAGGTCGCTGTTGTCAGACTGAGGTAAAATTCTTATGAGCGTGTCCCCGTAGGAGAGATTCTTGGAAGCGGGGGAAGAGGGAACTGTAGGGACACTCACTATGTGGAATATCGCTGAGTTTCCCCTCTGTTCTTGAGCTCGGGATCTTTCACAGTGGGTGATGATAGAAACTTCTTGTGCCGTTTCCGTACTATGCTTTGGCTGTACCCCCATTGGTTCGAATGTTGATAGTAGTTTGACGGGGCTAGCATCATTCTCTTTATCAGGGCCACGGTTATCCATCGTGTTTTGGTTTCCAGTGTCACTGCCAGACGGAACCCTCCCATCCTCCTGCGTAGATGCCCCTATGGTGGCTTCTACGTGTACTCCGTTAGAGGAAGATATGTGCCCGTAGAGATTAATTATCAGCTGGCGTTGTTTACTGTAATTGGGTCCAGGTCTTGCTGCTCCTGTCTTTTTCCTGGCTTAAAAAGTGGGTAAACTTCTGGCGTGCTTATAGTTGTTAGTTTTTTGCGGCCTTTCCTCATTTGCTGCCGCCGCCCTTTCCCGTTCAGGGGCGGCGTGTTAACCTTAGGAGTGGAGAGGAGCATGTCAGGTGGCCCGATTGCGGCACCTGACAACCCGATGGCAGCACCAATGCAGCCTTGTCTGCAGTGCTGGCTATAATAGGCCCTCCTGTTAGTGGTACGAGAAAGGCTGTTTCGCCTGGATTGATGTGCTGGGTCCTTGCATTGAGCCCTTTTGGGAACCCTTCAATCAGAGAGGATACTATTTCTGGAAGTGCTGCCAGTTTGTCGACGATTGGACCGCAGCTGCATACCAGCTTTGCTTCTTGCTGGGCTCTGCTGATTAGAGAGTTTACTTGGCAACGTTTCTCATCTATCCTCCCAACAAAGACAGCCAAGGTGTCAAGTAGAGTCAGCTGTAAGTCCATTTTATAAGATTGGAAGTGGAGAGTGTCTACAGTTCGTTGCATGGTGTTTAGAAGGATGTCCCACGTGTTTGACACGTCTGATGCTTGAGTCCTGGGGAGGGACCTTTTTTGGGTTGTCAATTTGTTGGGTGTTCACGACAGAGAAGAATTCGGTAAAGTGGTTGAAATTGAGAAGATGCCCTCCCGGTCAGAGATGCTCTTTTGGTAGGCTGGTTTTTGTTGATAGTTTCCTCTATAGGCGAAGATGGATTAGCCAGCATGTTCGGAATGTATGAGGCAACTAGTTTGGTCCACTCCTGTGAACCCAAGTAGGTTAAGTTGGCAGGGCCGTCGCTCCCAAGATTTGGTATGTTTACCACGTCCTCCTTCCGATGGTCATCGGAGCTCTGGCCTTTTGCTATTCCTTCAGCTGGCTGTAGGTGAGATTTTGAGCTATCCAGTTGGTCCAGGAGGCTTTTGACCGTGATCAGTGAGTTGTTTGGATTGTCTGGGTTATCGATGCTTAGGGCTTCTTGCCATGGAGAGAAGTCCTTGCCACTGCAGGTAATGAGGTTGTGCGAAAAATGCTTTGGTTTCTGACTGGTTTCAAGTGAAGGTAAAGTAGTTGGTGTCGGTGGGGAGTTGGTGTACATGAGAGAGGAAGATAAGTGTGGGGCAGACGTAACACCCCTGTCACCTGACCGCGGGGCTGGTGGGCTACAAATGTCCGTGTTTGTAAGCGCACCTTCACCCACGGGCCCTGTTTTCTCCTCTGCAGGTGGACACGATGCAGGTAGGCCGTCTGCTGTGGAACAGCGGTTCGTGATACCGCTTACTTGACCCAAGTATTGGTCTTTTTGCAGTTCACAAGGGGATCGTGGAAGAAGTGAGTCCTGGAGGCCCAGGATCTTTCCAGTGGACGAAATGATTGTGGAGAGGGGATCCTTTAGAACGTTGAATTGATTTTTGGTTGTCGAAGGTTGGGGCGAGAAATCGCAGCCAGTGATGATCGCTAGACGCTCCGATTTCGCCTAGAAATGAATCCCAACTCCAGCTGGCTTCATTTACATTTTCCTTTTTGTTGGCGATTACTGCGGCGTTCTGCTTTGCCTTCGCCTTGGTTTTTGGCTTGTTCTCGAGGTGGACCCTTTTCTTGCCTGACCTCATGTTGAATTTAAGCCAATAAGTTAAGCCAATAAGTTAGGAAACGCGCTTGGCTGAGCAGGCTTTGCTCCAAAAAGCTTATTTAGTGGCTGGTATCGCGGGGGCGAGGTGCAGGGGAAGGGACGCAGTCTCGCAATGCACCAGTCTCTAGGTATCACCTCCCCCCAGTGCCCTCAAGCCTCAGAGCCACTGGCCCTCTCTCTCCAGGTCTTCCGATTCACTCTGCTCCGCTCTGCTCTAATCAGCTCAGTTGGAACAGCGGCTGCAAAAGATTTGGGTTGATTTTGGCAGGGTTATTTAGGATGCTCACGCACCGTTCACAGAGCGAATGAAAAAGGTCACAGTGTTTGTGGTGCTCCTATTCCGGTTGATCCTTTGCCTTTTTCCTCCCTTCCTTCTCCTCTTCCAGCCCTTCCTCGTGGTGCTGCCGCACCCTTAACGCAGTCTCTCTGCTCACCGCGGGGCTACAGACAAGCTGACTGACTGAGCTGAGCTTGCTGGCTAGTACGGCAGGCTGGCTGGCTGGATCGACTATTTAATTTGATGTCCAATGTAGCTGTTATAGCTGCTGTGGCTATTAACTGCTGACTGTTGAGCAGGCGAAAGGGCAGTAAATGTGGTGAGGGGCAGGGAGCGACCCTCGGTCCATGGGCCTATGCTTTACCGCTAGTGGCCGGCGTTTTGGTGTCACTCTGGTGGGTCTAGTGGCTCTCTGCTGCTGCAGGGACACGAGTCATGAGTCTCACGAGTCTCACTGGTCGCGAGTCAGGGGTCGCGGCAGGGGTCACAGCGGCTCACCTTCCCACGCCTCGCCAATGCAGCTGGCACCTCTGCTCCGCTCCTCCGCCACTCGGCCACTCCTACTCTGAGCTCTGCTTCCGAGCTCAACACCGCACCGTGACTTCCCGCGGGAGATTTTCCGGATCAGCCGATTCAGGCTCTGGTTTAGGTTCCTGCTGGGCCGCGGCCGACGATGGTCACACAAGCGGCACGGCACGGCTCGGCAGTTGCAGTTTCAGTTGCAGCCCCACAGCACAAGTTGATCCCCGCTTTTCACAGGGTGCTCAGGGTCACCAGGGCCGCTGTTTTCCCCCCGTACTCAGGGGAGCTGGTATCGCGGCTACCACCCGCGATGCTCCGAGCCGGTTTTCAGGCAGCTTCCACACTCCGGCACAAACCCAGCTACAGTTGCGGCGCTTAGGCTCCAAAGCCTCCAGAGCCAAATACCCTCCTCTCTCTGCTGCTCGTGGCCAGTGGTCACCGGTCTGCGGCTCGTGGCGATTGCAGCTCTCTGCTCTCTGCTGCTCTCTACTGATGACAGAGGAAAAACTGATAGATCCATCTGGCTTCTCTCGTACTGAGTCTCCTCTCCATATTAAACTGGTCTCCCTGTACTTTCTCTAGTACAACCCACCTGATGTCTCTCGGGGTGTGTTTGAACTCCTGAAAGTGTTGCACCAGTTTCGTGGCCAACTTGCCTGTGCGTAAAGTGCTCAGATGTTCTTGTATTCTAATCTTTACCTTGCGTGACGTAAGACCTATATAATGTAGGTCACATGGGCAGGTAAGTCTGTATATAACGTTAGAGGTGTTACAATTGCTGTAATTATTCAAGTGCCAGATTTTGTTCCCTGCCAGGTTTACACTTTTGGTAGTCACAGTAAGATCACACACGGATCACCCTCCGCACGGGTAGTGTCCATGTGGCAAATTGGTCTCATGTGTTCCCTGTCTGAGTCGGGTATGGACCAGGCGGTCTTTGAAGTTCGCTGATCACTTAAAGGCAAATCTGGGGGAGGCATCTGCATGTTTTTGGTTCTTAAGAGATGCCAATGACGTCTAACAATTTGTCGTATTTTAGTTCACATAGGTCCAAATGTAGTGACTACTGGGATACATGCCTTACTGTTCTTAACAGCGTGCTCAAGGAGGGCTGCTCTTGGGGTGTTGAATGCACGTTTCTGTGCTTGTTTGATTACTTTTCTCGGATAATCACGTTCACCCAATTTAATTGCCAATTCTTGAGCCTGTTCGTTAAATACTTGCACTGATGAGCAGTTACGACGATACCTCAAAAACT
Organism: Lissotriton vulgaris; assembly: GCF_964263255.1. Taxonomy (NCBI): domain Eukaryota; kingdom Metazoa; phylum Chordata; class Amphibia; order Caudata; family Salamandridae; genus Lissotriton; species Lissotriton vulgaris. Next base: position 722,430,113 of record NC_141689.1, on the reverse strand, counting down.
GTCCCACTGGCAAGTTATCACAAAGTGCTCGTTGATGATATGATCTATAATGAAATAAGGAGTTTTTATTCGTGGGTTTCTGGTGAACACTGGTCAATAACTTGTTGTCCTCGCACGGATATCAAGGTCGAGGTACGTTACTGTGGACCTACTGATGGTCCATGTGAACTTCAAGCATGGATCTTAGTTATTAAGCCATGTCAGAAACTCTTGCAATCTTTCTTCAGAGCCTCGCCACACACAGCACATCATCAATATATCTCTTCCAGAAGACAATGTTCCTCTGGAAGAGTTTAGAGTCATGGTTGATGTAATGCGCCTCAAATTGGCCGACAAATACATGCCAGGCTGGGGGCAAAAGTTGCCCCCATCGAAGTCCCAGAGACTTGTAGATATATCTGGTCCTTAAATGCAAAGAAATTGTTTGTTAAAGCAATCTCAATGCATTGTAACACAAAAGTTTGTGGGGTATCATAGAACCATTCACATTCCCCCAGGGCGCGCGCTGCTGCCACCAACGTTGCTTCCTGTGGGATGCTGGTGTAAATAATAATGGTGTTTGATCATTACAATTACAATGGTACTGCGCGGTAGTGACATCAGTTTGAGGCAAAAAACTGATTTCCTCGGTTATTAGTATCGTCAGCACTACCTAGTATACATTATAGAGAATAACATGCCCTACTGGCAGATATGATGGTTCTACGATTCACACACGACCAATGGCCATATAAAAGAGTAGTTGTGGCTCTGTGACATCTTTAACACAGTTAAATAGAGTTATATAGATTCAAATGCAATACAATGGTCTTGTAGTATATATAAAGTTCGGATATGGTCAATTTCAGCCATACACGAGGGATTGAATATAATGTGTGTTACAGTCTTGATTTTATAGAAACCTCAGATGTATGACGTTGCCACTCCAGCAAAAATATTTTTTTTAAGATTTAAAAAAAAAAATGTGTCTACAATTGATATATACTACACACAGGGATTTAATATACTTAATAGCACCCTGGCCCAGCTCAAAAGGCTTTCTCTAGACACTTGCACTCTACATACCACTGCGCTGTGGGGGCTGGTAAAAATTCAAAGATGGCGGATAGTTCCCACAGACACTACACTATTGGCACCCACGATCACGTGACGACGCAGGTTTTCTGATGCAGCTATAGGAGCCCGAATGGTGCAGAGACAACGCTCCACGCCAAACGAGGTCCCGGTAAGTGCAACCTGGCACAGGCAATAGCAGCAAATTATGGATAAAAGGCAGAGATATTTGCAGATTCCTTTTCGAGTCATATCCTAGCGAGCCAGGCAAAACAATATAAGACATGAAAACGGGGTTTTCGGAATGGGCAAGTTAATGGGAGTAAAATGTGCACAGAATCCTCCCTATGAATATGAGAGTGGAGGGTGCGGGGATCAGAATCCCCTCCACAATAAACAAACTTCTGGAGATTCATTTTCACCATTCTTTATATATCTTTGCAGGCTGACGGTGGCAGCACGAAGGACAAAATAGCGAGAGTGACTTATGCACATATCCAAATAAGAGTACTAGTATAGGTATGCCTGTTGAGTGCCTAACCTCGGTAATTTGCTTGTGACATGCCAGGGGGAATGCAATAGATTTTATTCACTTAAGACAAACACTGCTTACTGACAGGGTTGTAGTGCTTTCCTTGTTATTTTATGTTCCTTACAGGCACATATATGAACATGCGGTGCAGGGTAGAGTGATAGACCCACGCCCTGAAGAAGTTGCCATAGGTTTTCAAAGGGCAACGAAACATGTCGGCTTTTTAAAGTGAGCAGACACACAGCACAGAATAAAGATTATTTGACAAGTGTGGTCTGGCTCGGTTTTATAACATGGGAGTACTGTGCCATAGGGTTGGGCACATTCTCTCTTTTCTTTGGGTCCAAAACGGCAGTACACCAGACTGGCTGTACAGGCAGGATTTGACACTCTAGCACCACACATTATTTCTTTGTGCACTCTTACACCTCTTTTGTTTGGAGTGGTGGATGCTAATGATGAGAACCTAGGCAGCAGGCGAGTACCATCCTGCTAGCCTCCATGGTGATACTCCCGTAGGCTCCACCACTCCTCCCTCACGCTTTTCTCTCCACTTTTCCCCTTCGCTCACTCAAAGTAACACTTTGGGGGAAGGGAGGGCTTAATGGAGGAGGAACTACTTTGGAAGGCATCGCAACCCGTTTTAATGTATCTTTTGTGCAAAATGGTGACTCAAATCCAATAAGGCAAGACGGCAAAGTGATAGCCGCTGTCCCATCTACAAAACATCAGTAGCTGGTCTGGATTAGGAGGGGTATATTCACTGTATGAATAGGTCCCGAGTTTTATATGATATATTGAGTGGGGGACGACCTGTTCTTTATCCCCTAAGCTCCCTATTGTGAGTGGAGATGGTTAATTCTGCCATGTCAGCCAATAGCACTTTGGATACTTTGGCTTTAAGCCCATAATGAAACTGTTAAAAATCAAACTACAAGCCCCACAATACAATATGCTGTGGGTTCAAAACAAAACCGATGATGGTATCTTATGTAGTAGTGCAAAAGTGCAGAGTAGTGAAATGCAAAATAAATTTTGTTCCTGGCTTTCTGACTTTTTAGGCTTTGCGTGCGTTACAGGGCAGAGCCCTGCTTCGCCTCCGCAAGAGATTTTATAGGAGAGGATTTTCAGAAGAGGGCTTCAAGCCCCGACCCTCATTCCCATTGGCCGGCGTCACCGTTTATGTTAAAACAGTGGCCTGCCATTGGGAATTAGGTGTTTGGGTTGCCTCACTTTGGCTTTCTGTGCTGGCTTACTTGGACTGGCATACCCGGTTTGCGTCTGTTGCAAAGCACTTTCTTATCTTTATTGGGCCATGTGTTTCTAACACATGGCCCCATAAAGAAAAGAGATCGGCTGCAGCGAGGTCCTCTTTCACTTTCGGGACCGCGCTTGTTATGCAAAGCAGCTGAGGCTTGCAAGAGTGGGCTCTGCTGGAACGAGCCCCTTGATGCATGTTCATCTTAACCCCTTCGATGCTGATGACGGCTGGGAGCCGTCATGGCACACAGTGCTCGTGTGCTGATGGCGGCTCCCAGCCGTCATGACCACGCCCGCGATCAGAATGTGCCGCACAGGAGCGAAATTCCGGCCGCGGGCAAGGGGTTAAAGACAAGGGCTGCCTCTCAGATGCTGCGGAATGTTGTGATAATCTTCCTGGAGCAGTGTAGCCTGGAGACGTTTTCCAGGCAGAGATGTGTGACTACCCCACAGAAAGGGTGTGCTGACTGCAGCACGGGGCACGCACTCGCCGGTGCAATCCCTACACCGCAGACTGTCTCGGCACACAGACCTTGCTACTGTTTGCTCACCGGGGGGCGGGGCACCTACCCTGAGGTACGGCCATTTGGCTAGTTTAGGGCTTTCACATATTTGTCCTCCCCCAGGCTATGTGCTTACGTAGTGCATCCTGCAGGTAATAGAGCAGTCACCCATATAACAACACCCTTCCTTGCCAAATCCGGAAGCGTGAGGTCAGTGGAGGCCAGCAGGCATGTTTGACTGGCACTATCTATGAGCTGCAAAAGCTGTGTGCAGGTCGTTGCTTGTGAATACATTTCGCATCTTTGAACTCTGTGGTTGAATGTCTCTACTTATTTTAAGGTTAGTGTTTTGTTGATAAATGTGTGCATCGGTTTGGTAACATGAGAAGGGCCCTCGCACTTCGGGGTGAGATAACTAGAGTCAGAACAAGAGGTGGCAGATGTAAGGCCGGCTTAACACCTTGAATGCTAAGGCAATTCATCCAGGATTCTGAACTCCCTTAAATTCCATTGTTCATGACGAGCTCAGCTCGTCATGAGCACACGAGCAGTGTACTGCATGACGAGCTGAGCTCGTCATGAGCATGGAAGGGGTTAAATAAACAGATAATTATATTAGTTAATTTATTGGTCGAGATGTTAAATTACCGGAGATGTCCACAGTAGAAACGGAATTTCCCCCAGTTTTATAATAGCGCAAATTCGGCCCGAAGGTGCGGCTCTTTACATATGCACTAATTACATTACACAAGGCCACATTCAGTTGTTTTTTTGGGAGGCACGAGGAGGTTAAGTGATTTGCCCAGAATCACAGGATTTTGAGCTGATGCTGAAATTCGCACCTGGTTCACCGGTTACCATGTTGGTAGCTCTGACTGTGACGCCACATTCTCTCCCCTATCCACCTGATCACATATCTGGTATGAGACCTAAGTGATACTGACAAATGGGAATATAAAAGTTTGAGGACATGATGTCATTCAAGGCATGTCTTCGAAAATGATTGCATGTTCACACTCAGTGTGTAATTTAATATCTTCCGTCCAGCAAAGTTAAGAAAGTATATTAAAAATGTTTTTCCGATTCATAACCCTACAATATAAACATCTAGTGTTGGAAAAGCCAATAGGTCTTGGCTGTTAAAGGATGAGCTATTGGCTTTACCAATGGTTCTTTGTACTTGCTCTAGCTAATGCCAACATGACTGTTAGTGTGTCATGACACGTTCAGACGACTTGGAATGAGTTTTCTCTTAAAGAAAAGCTATTCCAAGATAGTGTCCATGCATACATATGAGTGGTGATGGATGCGTTGTAATTTGAATTTGGCAGTGCAACATGGCCAACAGCCATGTTGCAGAGTGCAGGGAAGCACAATAAATGGACGCAAGCGACCTGGTAGCATATTGCAGCTGCTAACTGGGCCCTTCTAAAAAACAAAATATTAAAAGCAGAGCGTAGGATGTGGAGTTAGACCAGAGAGCAAGAGATGAGCAGACAGAAGGTGTTAAATGGAGAGCAAATGGGAGGGGTGGATGCGCTGGATAAAATGAGGAGCTGGGGAATGGGGAGTGAGAGAAAGCAAAAAGATGATTTCAAAGGAATAGGAGGACCAGGGAATAACATGCAGGTATCCTTCGATACTTGTTGGTGATATTCATTATCAATAGTATTAATTGTCATCTTCGCAGTCATGATTTCATGAGGTATGCCACCTCTAGACTGTAGAAAATGACAATGAAGTTTGTTGCTAGGTGACTCCACTCATCAAAGAGCGCGCTAAGAGATAATTTACCCTGAATATTTACCCTGAATATTTCTTGACATTAGCATGCCTACTTGAAGGCCCTCTGTGAGGGGAAGGCAGTGTCGTCATAATGACTCTGACAATGACAATTAGGACTAAGGATAACGAAGATTACCCGTAAAGAATTAAGACGTTATCCCAACAACCCATCGTCCTTGTCTCAGTCATTACTTAAAAAGTATACTAAAACCATAGTTGCATTCGAAGCGAATAAAAAAAATTAAATATGCAATAGGCTGCTAATACTGCAAGAAACAAATGTATTAGTTAACCAACAACAACATTTTATAAACAAAATTCATGCAGATTTAAGACAGGATAGAACTCAATACCCCCTGTACAAAGATTACCCTGCCCTTCCAAGCAGGACCACTTAATCGGTAGTGGTTGGCAGCGAATGAAGCAAATCAGAAATGGCTGCCCTACAAATACAAGTCTCTGCCCAGGACACAGCCATCTCCCTGGTGGATCAACCTTAAATATCTTCTGGAAGAGGAGATTCAGACAAAGAATAGGCCAGAGAGATCCTAAAATGAATCCATCTCCTAAGGGAGCCTTACAATCGTACCCTCAATAATCTGAAAGCGCCAAAAAGGTGAGCTGATTCTTTGAAAGATTTGGACCTAGGCAAACAAATCAATATCCCTCCATGACCTCCAAGGAGTGCAATAAAACCTCTTCCTGAGAAGGAGTGGAAAAAACATAGGTAACAAAATTTCTTGAATCCTATGAGCCATGTATGCACCTTTATTGTAAGGAACGCAATCCAGTTTCATAATTATTGCATCATCCAAATTTCTGAGGAATGAATGCTACACAGAAGAGACCCGACTTCATAAATTCTTTGGGAAAACTTTATAGCTACACGGAAAACTAATTTTGTTGTTAAACATTTAACATCTGCAACACTGGAAGGCTCAAAAGGAGAGCCACGAAGAGACTAGAAATCAAGAGGCAAGTCCCTAGGATGTGGATGAAGAGATAGATTCACTAAAAATCTGGAAGTAGGCAAACCCTTCAATAGTATAGCAATAAAAAACTCTTCTTTACCAAAAGCTCCTTAAGGCTCACAGAATGGTGTAATTGCTGAACACTGAATTTTTGAAGTAAATCTGTGAGGTGTATCTGAAACTTATGGATAGAAGAAAGATCACACCGAACAAGAGACAAATTGTTAAATGTACAGCATGGTTGAATGTTCCCCCAGTTCCTGGAAAATACGTTTATGGTTGAACGGCATCTCGATCTCTGGATCGGCCCTCTAAACCTCCCGACCCACTGAGACAGGAATTGAATGGAAAGACAAGCTGGGGCCCAAAGAAAGGGAACCAAAAGGAATCATGCAAGCTGGAGACATACTTATAGATTCCAAGAGAGGAAACCACCCTGACTGGGAATACTACAATTAATAAGCTAAACATAAAGCATTGAACATTATTGAGACTGGCCACGCACCCCATCAGGAGTTTCAGCTCTCCATGCAGGACAGTATACACTCCAGAGGCCTTGGGGGGATCGACTCTGAGGTGCTCTTTGCCACCCAACTGAACTCAGGGACTGCCTGCACATCGAAGTGGGAGCAGCTGTTGAGTGGAGGGCGGTGAAGACGGACACCCACAGGCACAAATCAAACAAGCATTTACAATGAAACTGTCTCGCCTTTGCAAAAGTTAGAGTTATTGGCTTTGTAAATGACAAAATTGTTATTTATGTGTTGGTTTTGAAAACAGATAAATAAATGGCATTGTCATTTACAATGCCAATAGCTTAATCTCTTCCATAACTGTACTTTCACAAGAATTTATAAACTGCAAAAGTAACCACTTCTGGTACATTTTCGGTTAATGAGCAGTATGCTGCCCTCGTGAACGGTTTTCCTGTCTGTTGGGTGTAGGTGCTAAGGGCCACCTGCAATTTCTGATTAAATAATTAAAGAATAAAGTCAACCCCACAATGGAAGCGCTCACAGGATGTCCAGAAAGTGCAAAGGTCCCATGCAGATGCCAGAGGCAAGGCCGCCTTCCAGGTAACGAGTCTGCCTGGAGACTCGGCCATGCCGTAGGAGGCCTTTCAGCTCTGGTGCAGTTTATACAAAGATATATAGTATTTACAGAAAATGGAACCTTTAATAACGCTACCAAAATGCAACTGAGTATTTGATAGTTCAACATAGATCGTCATGTTATATTACCATTAGGACCCCCTCCCCTCCTCAAGGAAGACTGGAATGCATGACTGTTTACTTATTGCTTTGCTCTCCCAATAGTTCAGAAACCTAGTTTCCGCAATGAATTTTACTTGGGGATTGAAATTCACTTTCTAACGTTCTATGAGGTGGATGGCACAATATTAAGGTCATAGGCAGCATGAAAAGTTGTCTCAGCAATACATATTTAGCACTTACTTTGTATAAACTACAGAGACTTTAATGTTGTTATTTGTATAGCTTTTGAAATAACTTTGTTTTCCTTAACATGTGCATTTAAAGCATATTGCAGCCTTCCTTCCTATATTGGAAGTGGGGAAAAAACTGAGGACACCTTAAGAGCAACAGACCTAAGGCAGCACAGTTTAAAACTCGGAAAAAACAATGTAAAGTTTTGTGATTTTAAACAGGTAGTCCCGCAATACAACTCATTTTCAAAGTATAAGAATCTAGAAAAAAAAATCAACTACGAGCTTATTCAAACAAAGTACATGGGTGTTAAAACCTACCGCCCCTCTTTAGACTGACATATTGGGATTTCATGGCTATCTAAATCTCACTAAGAAGGGATATGGGGCGCATCGAAAGATTGAGGGCTCGTGTGGAAGCAGAGTGGTCATTTCTCGTCCTACGAGCTTTAAAGGGCAGTGTGAACGAGCGCATTTTTAAGGACTGCTCAGAGCTAGGCGACCCATGCAGCAGCAACTAGGAGGGCTGCTCGGGGCTGCGCAGTCTTGTGCCTCACCCTGCCTACCAAGAGACTGAGCGCGCAGGAAGAGAGGCCATCTGCTCATAGTATAGGTGGCTGGCAACTCCCCCTCACTTACCCAGGCCTCTCTGCCCAACGGCTGGGCCAGACCACTGACTCCTCCACGCAGTGCACCCGCCTCCCTAACAGCGGCGCACACCAGCTCTTTTTTATTATGAATGAAAAACGCTGTATGCAAATGAAGGAGACTCTAGGAAAAAGATGGCCGACGCTTGCACTTCCATTTGATGCGGGGGGAGGGGGGATGTCCGGAGCCTCAGCCGCCGCACGCTAGACAATGCAGGGGGGTGGGCAAGGCTCAGAAACTCCAAAGTTTAAGGGAACGCGGATTACACCTAAAATCTGAAGCCCCCTCCCTGTTAAAATGGTCCGTGCCAGGGAAGGGTGCAGAAGATGGGAGTGGGGGTGTCCCTGCCAAGACCGGAGCAACCCGTTAAAAACTGGGTAGCAACTGACGTGTAGCCGCCAGCTCGAGCCCTGCAGAAGTCAACACGGCAGCAGGGGGGCGTGCAGCGGCTCTTGTGACCCCCGAAGGCTAAAATCCCATGCACCAACCACCTACCCCCACCCACAGCACACAACACACAACCCATTCCTGCCGGAGCGCTCCAACTCACTCCTCCGGCTGTTCTTCCTAGTTCATTTTCCTACTCAGCGGCGGCCCACAGCAGCGCCCTGCGGCTCCGCGCTCCACATCTTCTTGGTCACATTCTTGGACCTTCCTCAACTTCTTTTTATTATGTTTCAATAGTTATAGGGGGAAAGTCGGGGGGGGGGGGGGGGGGGGGGGGGACATGTCCCAAAAGTAAAAGAAAACCAAGGTGTAACTGCAAAAGAAGAGCCGTCCCGGAGAGCGCTGCGCAGCATGGCCGTGTCAGAGGCTTAAAGGCGCTGAGTGGGTAGCTGGGAGGGAGGCTGGTGAGCCCAAGGAAAAGCGCATAAAGTGTACTGTCGCAAGATTCAGTAAGCATGACCGTGCCATCTCTTAGAATTCATTCAGCGAGCCCACAGCGCGTATGAAGCTGTCGATCGCAGAAAGTGCTCCATTCCGAATTCATTCAGTGTGCCAGATACAGAAAGCGCCCGATCACCACAGAATTCATTGAGTGACCCAAAGCGAGCCCACACCTGCAAAAGGCAGGACGAAAATAACAAAAACATGCCGAGACCCAAAAAAAAAAAATGTATCTGCCCACCGCCGCAATGACGTTCACAAAGGGGCGGAGAGCGAAAAAAATCACCAGAACGCCCATGAATCTGCTCCGTGAATTACGGACAGATCTCTCTTCCAATGGCTAGCCTCCATTTATGGAGCTAGCCAATGGAAGAGAGAGGCGGGACAAAGCCCCGTCCTGAAAAACATAAGATTTCGCCTGCGCGAACACTGCTGCGCAGTGCTACGCCAGGCAAAACCTAAAAAGAAGGGAGGAGAAAGCAGAGTGGTCCACTTGCATCATTGGGCCACCATTGCTCTACACTGTTTTCAGTTCCTGCACCAGGCCCGCTTGGAAGCAATAGGGATACTTACCCTCCCAATTTCACATGGTCTATCTCTCATAAAAATGTATAGGGCACATTTATAGCCTTAATGTTTTTCCACCTGCTCCTTCAAGTAAATTCTGATAATGTAAATCAGGAGGTGGACCTTTCACAATCACTTGCTATAGAAGGCACCCTCAACAGTTACTCTAAAAACCAATGTGTGCCTCTTCTTAAATGTCTATTTATCCCATTACATACGTTTCTAGTAGTCTATTAGCCAACTAGTCCAGCGCAAAGCGTTCAGACCTTCCAAAAACTGGATCAGATGAGCTTATATTGCCCAGGCTCTTCCTCCTTTGGTCAATGTGAAAGGGTGCATCCACTTTTAAAAGCCTGTGTAAGCACTTAAGAAAGGTATGCAAGGTAGCTCACTAGGTTGAGCAAGACAGCTTTAATTGACTGCATGGCCAACTCATCCCTTCATCCTTCTGGGGTCGAAAACATGTGCCGTACAGTTGTGATATCGTTTCGGTTTCAAAAGCTTTATTCGAGCAATATACTCATAAAAGCACAACATACATTTAAAAAAATACAAGACATTAAATTGACCCTCTTATACGTTTAATAAAAAAACCGTTGTGCAAGCTTTAACAGGAAAGGAATAAAAACAGTTAAATACACATTTACTCAAAAATCAATGTACATTAAAAGAGATAGCCCTCCGTCTGATGGACCATGCCCACCCCAGGTATTTTCCAGTTCCCACAACAATTGGCAGATCAGTGGAGGTACAAATAATGCTTAGCGCCTCAACACCACTAGATGTCCCTAAGTTCCTACAAACGGGAACTAGCCATACTCTTCGAGGGGTTGCGTATGCCTTACAAAGGAATAAAATGTGGCCTATGCTTTCCTTGGCTGCACCACACACCGGGCAGCACGAGTTGGTCGTACTCCTCCACCTGCCCGTCAAAGATCTCTGGGGGAGAGAACCAGATCTTAACTGGAACATTAGCTTTCTGTCCCCTGGGACGGTGATACTGTCCCAGTATAATTCTAACAATGGACACTGTTTAATTTCCAAGAAGCGCCCCCCCCATCGTGTCAGATCTCGTTCTGCTCCAGAGCCTGCCATCAATCCTATCCCAATATAAACTTTTGATGGTGCTTTTACTAGGAAAAACTTCCCCAGAGGGATTATTCCAGAGATTGGAGAGGCCAAGTTCACCTAGAGCAGCCCTGAGGTGTTTGAGCCATGTTATTTTATGGAAAACATCTGCTTTGATTATTGCAAGGAATCCATCGGCGTAGTGCCGTATCCCTGGGGTGGTCCAGAGGCGTCGCCAATAAAGGATTGGGCGCAATCTTACTCGGTCACTGACTGATCTTCTCCCAAGATCAAGACCAAGCGGGATTAGTGGGGTACTCTGGGGGATTCCCGTTATACCCCTAATAAACCTGTTCTCTGATGTCTGCAAGGGAAGAACCTTGTCAAAGCCCCATAGTTCCGCCCCGTACAGGGCAGAACCAATGGCCTTTGCTTCATAAACTGCCAGGACTGCATTGATAGGTTTAGATTTTGATTTTTTGTGTTCAACCCTTAATGCTCCCGCGATCTGTTGGTGTTTCAGGACCGCCTTTTCTATATGGTAAGACCACTTTAGATTGTTGGTGATCTGGACCCCGAGGTAAGTGAATACACTGACCACCTCTAACTCGCAATTATTCAAAAATATTTGTGGGCGGGCTCTACGCTTAGGCGAGAAAATCATCAGCTTGGTCTTACCCAAATTCACTTCCAAGCCGTGTTCCCCGCAAAATTGGTCAAAAGATATGTAGGGCGCGCTGCAGGCCACCCGGTGTTTTGGACAAAATGAATGTATCGTCGGCGAACATCAGGATCGGGACCCTGAGGCCCGCCAACGAAGGTGCATCGACACAGGCATCCAACATCCGAGCCACAATTCCGTTAATAAATAACGAAAAGAGCAAGTGTGCCATTGCACATCCCTGGCGAACACCACGTTCAACGGGGAAGTCGGCGGAAGATTCACCGTTCGTGCCCCATTGGACCCTGGCAAAATTAGCCTTGTGCAGCCTCATAATTAGGGTAAGTAACTCGGCTGGGAGGCCAATTTCACTCAGGACTACCCACAGCTTTCCCCTTGGGACCAGGTCGAAGGCAGCCCGCAAGTCGACAAAAGCGACATACAGGCTGCCCGCGCCAAGCACCACCGTTCCCCATTGAAGTAAGGCAAACCGAAACACCTGGTCAACCGTACTTGTGGCCCGCCTAAAACCAGCCTGGTAAGGGGACAATGCACTATTCTCTTCGAACCAATCCATTAGCTTGATTACCACCATTCTCCCTACCACTTTTTGAATGGTGGCAATTAAGCTTATCGGCCTATAGTTAGCCGGGAGGGACCTATCTCTCTTTTTATAAATAGGTATAATGATCGCCCCCTTCCATACTTCTGGCACTTCAGCTCCTTTGGCGATAGAATTTCCCATAAAGGAAAACATACCTGACCCACCGACCCATATCATTTTTAAAGACGTCAGAGGGTATCCCGTCAAGACCCGGGGCCCTTCTCCCTTGGGCAGCACATATTGCAGCTTCAGATTCTTTAAAAGAGAATACATTTCCAGTTGCAAATACCACTGGAATCGTTTTCACAAACCCAACCTCCTTAGACTCTGCATATTGGGGTTTAAAGTATTCCACCCAGGCATCCTCGGCGACGTTGTTATCAGGTTTGTTCGGAGTGCCACCTCTACCCCACTTTAATAATTTCCAAAATAACCTGGAGTCATTGACCCCTGACGCTTCCTTCAACTCAGCCCTATACTCTTCATATCATGTTTTTTTCGCTAGTAATATACTAGCCTTGTAGTACTTCCTGGCCTTACTAATAGCTTCCCTATCCCTATCCCTATCCCTATTCCTAATAGCGCTACCTAAGGCTAACCTGGCTTCCCTGCACTGGTGGTTAAACCACCTAGCTGGTTTAGGTGGTTGTTTCCAGTTTGTCTTACGTGCTCCCGTGAAATGTGGTCTTATGAGGGTAAAGAGCTTGTTGTGTATATCCGTTATTTCCCTAGACCCTGGGTTAACGGAATTTTCAGATTCCATTGCAGCGATTGCAGCATCCAACTCGGAACTTATAAAGTCCATTGAATCCGCGTTTGCCAAAACACTTGGCCAATTAAGTCTACGCATATTGTTAGTCACTATGGGCATTAGATCATCATTCAATTGCTGGCTACCGGGCATGATTGACCACCAATTGTGGGTCACACAGAGGGGAATGTGGTCACTTTCCAATCTACCCTCAACTTTCATGTCCCATACCCACTGCCATAGACTAAGGCTGCAAATGACAGTCTATCCTACTATGGTTAAGACCATTGTCAAAGGTACAAGCACCTTCCCTGTCACCTTTCGTTCTCCCATTGAGAGCTCTCAACCCATATTCCAGGCAAATAGCATTCATTAACAGGATATCTTTAGTCCACCGTTTGACAGGAGCCAGGGTTAGGGTCGGGACACCCCATTGTGTGTCCTCGTCCTGCCCCAAAGGATCATCTATACTATCTAGTGGCTCAAAGGTCCTATTCAGATCACCCGCTACTATAATTTTATTCCCCAATGATTGTGATTGTAGGTAAGTGAACAGGGCCTCTAGAGTGGGGGAGCTTCCTGGATTGGTACCCCTAGCATAGATATTATAAATATCCATCACTCCCCCCTTTTCTGGAGCCAATCTTAGCATTTGAATGTCCCTACAGCCCAGATCGACCACTTTTGCTTCAATTTGTAAGCTTTGTTTCACGCAAATTGTGAGGCCACCCATTGGTCGACCCCTGGCACCTTTACTTGCCGGGATTGAGAAGTTTAGATAGCCGAGGAGAAAAATAGGATCGCATGCCCATGTCTCCTGGAATAGTCAGACTTCAAAACCATTAACAAAATCTATCCAATCCTGGGACATCAGTTTACCAACCAGCCCGGCGATATTCCACGAGAAAAACTTCCCTATACTTGGGCCGTCCCTGGGCACTGGTCCTACAAGAGACCTCATTGGCGGATTTTTCAGGGTTACATCTGTTCCCACCCTATGTCTTGTTACGTCTGCATTATTATGCTCAACCCCCTGGTTACTTAAGGTGCTTAAAGTAGTTGAATCCTCATCCCCAGATATTTGGTTACATTCCCCACGTAATTTCTCCAAAGTCACAAACCCCAAGCCAGTATTCATTCCATTTGGTTCCACATTTTGGTCCTTGAAAAGTTTAGCAAAATTCCCACATGGGTTCCGACTAATCATGTCCTCTACTTTGTTCGTACAATTATCAAGCATCTGTCAATACCCCCACCACGGCTCCCTCAGTACTCCAAAGCGATTGGTATTTGTGCCACCATAATAACTATTCTGTTGAAATGGTTCAGTGAAGGGGGCAGACCCTAGAAACGGGACACTGGTTAAGGATCTTGGGTAGTTTGTCATAACATATTCCACACCCGCTGGTCTCGGATAAAAGAATGTAAGATCTACGATACCAATTCCCCCACAAGTTGTACCGCCATCGTGTTTCGTTATCAAACTTGCCACCCTAGGATCTTGAAAATTGACAACTATACAGTCACCCCCCAATTTCTTAGAAGTACAACCTATCCACTCCGTCCTTCTTGCTCCAATGATCAAACCATCAACTTCCCCGGGCAGTGGTCTATTTACCCTTAACCAATGCATTACCTTATTTTTTAGCATTTGGAAGGATTCCTTTTGCCCAGCCAATAGTGGTGGCACATTTATAAGGACAGCCACGTAAGGAAAAGAATCTGGGGTGAGATTCATGTGAGGTATCCTGCGCGGCACCTTCATTGGGAGTGGTTTAGGCAGGCTATTGGCAGGAACAACAGATCCGGAAGAAGAGATGTCATGTGATGGTTGGGAGCTATTTGATAGAGTGTTTTTGTTCCCAGAGATGTTTCTGCTGCTACTGGCTGCAGTACCATTACAGGGTATTAGGTTGTTCGATGGGGCTTGAGGGGCATTAGATGGGGGGCCAACACTGCTAGAACAATCTTTAGTACCCGTAACAACTGTGACAGGAAGCTTAGCTACTTTGGTGGTCTTACTACTTGGGTTATTCATTGGCTCCAAATTGGTCTTTTTAGTTTTCCCTTTACCCTGAAGCCTACTTGGGAGTACCATCCACAAGTGGAAGGGATACAACATCCGACACACCTTACCTCTGCCCACTAGGTTGGTGAAGATTACTACACTCCCCTATCCTTATGTGGGACTTAATTAATGATTTTGTAGTGAAAAAATTGTCCAAGGTTGCCTGCTCGAAATGGTCTAGCCTATCCGCTAGTTTTTTTACTTGTTCCTCGAGCGGAGTCAAGAGAGACCTCATTAACTTCTCCAACTCGAGTAACAGGGTGGGGGTGGCGTGTAGGCATTCAACCGTTCCCATTTCTGGGAGGTCGTTGGTCTTGGAGCTGGAACTAACTGGCACATTACCCCCCTCAAGAGACAGGGGGGGGTGTGGGGGGGGCGGGGACTACAGGTGGAAGCTCTGGCAACCCCATAGCTAGTAAATCAATGCTATTCGAGCCAGAACTAACCGCCTCAGGAGCTACCCCCTCCTCGCATGTCATTTCCCCGTTGGGACCAACCTCGATAGATTCCTGGGAAGAGCAGGAACATGCTACAACTTCCCTTAATTTTTTGGGGGGTTTAGACAGGTAGCACTTCTTTGGGGCAGGACATCTCTTCCTTTTGGAGCATGACTTTGCTCTTACCACTTGATTTAACACACTCCGTTGGGCCGAATTCGGCTGCCCTATTGATGGATCAGTAGGTAAGAGAGGTGTACTTACAAGGGGAGAGCGGATATCAGAGTCCACATGCGAATCAGTCAACAACTCAATCGTAGGGGGGAAAGCATAAGGAGTTTCAGCTACCACTGGCAGAATTAGGGATGACCGGGGGGGAATCAATGCCGGGAAAACCTGCGGTTGTCTTTTTTCCAAGGGTATTTTAAGAAGTTCGATTGACAACCTACGCTCAGCGCGTCTCTCCGCCAATGCAATCTCCTTGTCGATATCGTTGGCTACCCGACAAAAAAGTTTATCCAAAGGGCCCGAGATTACTGGCCCCACCTCGGCCTGAGAAGGGATACCGGTGGTGGAGGTTATAGGTGATGTCATAATTGGTATCCTAAGTATTTAATGAGAGTACTATGTTATACAGATGACAATACCTGAAATCGATGTGAACACAAGCTCACAAAAGGAGACCTGAATGTCACAAATACAGGATGACAGAGGGGGGGCCCAGCCCGGCCTCTCTCGGCCCCTGACTGCCACAGACGGTCCCGCCCTTGTCCCGGGCTTCTCTCGGTACGCTCCCGTGCAGCGGGGATGACAGCTCCTATTATAGGAGGGAGGTGTTCGGGGGGCGGGTCAAACAGGGAGAGCGTCCAGGTGCAGGTGATGACAACGCAGGGACTCCTGGGAAATGGAGTCCCTGTCTCTCACCTGGCGCTCGCAGCCCTGCTAGTCCCACAGGTCTCAGGTCCAAAGTTGCAAGCCCCAGAAAAGCAAAGTGAAGCGTCCAGGCAGACGGGCGATGCGGGACCCGCGAGGTTCCGAAGCAGTCAGGAGCAAAGCGGCAAACAGAAGACTCTCCCAAAACTGGTATGGCTTAAGGCATGATATCTCTTAGACAAAATTATCAATTTAAAGTGCAGAATACGGTCTGCAATTTGCTTATTTTATGGGCATGAAAAACAGTAGTCTTCGCCATCTCAGCACCTTTTTGAAGAGGATTTTCTGGTTCAAGGGGTTGGAGGACTGGTACCAGAAGCCTGTAACACTGAAGAAATATAAAAACAAGCATTAAAAAAACAATTGGTCTCGCCTTTCATTAAGTTTAAGCCATTTGCTATGCTATACAATACCATTAGCAAAGCAAATGGCTTGAACTTAATAAAAGGCGAGACCTTTTGCATTTTCAATGCTTGTTTTACTTGAAGGCCGTCAAAGGTTAAATATTCCAGTGGATGAGAGGGAACTTATACCTTTCAGACGCAAAAAGAAGTATCTCACCGCTAATGGGCTAACATTTACAATGCTTAGAAAACTTGCAAATGGTGTACTATCCCAAAAACAATGTGAGTAGAAGCAGTTAGAGCGTCGAGACACACAGAAAGGAGAAATAATGGCCCATCACCTGCATTTTCGAACACATTCTCAACCAAACATTTGGTGTTTTTAGGTGGTGTGCTGACAGCACAACTGTGTAGAGCCCTGCTTTTAACAAGTGCAGCACATACTGCAGGTGCTGCTCCGCAAGAGCCGGCAGCGTACTGGCTGGTATGACAGCGCAGGCCCTTTATTTAAATTAAAAAAACAAAAACACACAGAGCAAACTTCTTTATTTTCCATTCATACAAGATAAAATTGCTATCATCGTACATATAAGTGAGTATTCTGAATAAACTGTATAATTTTCATTTGGCACAATGACTCTTCTTGCACTAGCATTAGCAAAGCAAATATGTCTGGCCTTGGCAAGCTAGTGCAGTGACTACCTTTTTACTTTTTATTGCAAGCATATGCCACAAAAATATAACGGGAAAAAAAGAACATGTCACCAGTTCAAACACACAAGGGCAGCTTTTCAAAATAAAAAAACAAAAATGGAAAACAAGTGGTTGAGTACAGACCCACAAGTACAGGCACGGAAGAGCACTTCTTTTTAAAAGGAAATATACAAGTGATTAGAAAAAAATGCATTTACTCAAAGTCCCATAGACCCAATTTCTGACATGGGCTTACCCTCTGTCCCATGCTGTATATGTGGTAAAAGGAAGCAAAATATTAATAAGAGTTGAACAATCATTTGATAATGAGGGCAGACTCAAAGCAACTCTGCATCTGTAGTGTTTTTTTTTTTACCTACATGACGCAGGCAACACAACTAAAGCTATCTGAAGACCAGACCTAAAACATGCAGCTCCAAGCAGAGGCCCTCCAAAACATTCAGTCCTGTCCAATGCATTCTGACTGGCGAGAACCACTTTATTCCTCTTTCTCGTTACAGTACTCACGATAAAAGATGATGCAACCAGGCATACCCTGCACACTTCCAAACCCCACCCCGAACCCCTGCAAAAAAAGTCTTCCTTTATTGGCCCGTGCTTGTCTTTGTTTCACGCTGTGGTGAGCCTACATACATGATACAGAAAGAAAAATAATTGAAAATGGCGTGTGCCCAAAGAAAACCTCAAAAAGTGCTGTTGCGGGTGAACTGGAACATGTAGATGGTCGTCTGCTGGTCTACTGCTACCCCTAAATTCCCCTGGAGCTACTGGCTGAATAATACTCTATAGCTGAGATCTGAATAGCAATGAACCAAAAACAAATCTGACATATTATGTATGTATGTTTATCTATATATATAAAAACGAAAGTATGTCTGTCTGTTTGTCGTTTATGCATTACTACACCATTCATCCGATCGGCATGAAACTTTGGGAAGTTTTTGAGTACACTCCTGCAAAGGTTTCTGTAATGTGTTAAATATCGGCCCCCCAGGGCCCTCATAATCTTTCCAATACTGAACGTTTACAGTTTCCGGTGCAACTCGCTTTCGCAATGACCATCAACAAAGAACAAGGACAATCGCTGCAACTGTGGGGACTAGATTTGGAGAATCCATGTGTATCCACAAGCACTCAAATAAATAAACAGAATTAAAACAACACTTTAAAATGTTTTCCATATTAAAATGAATAGGTTTCAATAAAAGTGACACAATGTAAATTGAATGTTATCATAACAAGTTTCCTTAAATTTCCTTTCTTCTGAGATTGCAGCAACATGCAACGGGTAAGCTAGTTTACATATGTGTATATGCATATTATATATGTATATATATATATATATATATATACACATACTGAAAAAACAAAGGTTACAGGAATGTTATAGTTAGGTTCAGGCTTTACCAACACAAAACCATAGAAAGTCAACAGTTGATAGTTATACTTCTGTTTAGAAACTAAAGGTTGTGGCCTACAGTTACTTAACGGCATGAGTTAAAGTTACTTCAAATAAATAACACGATAAGTATACTTGTAACTGCTGAATTTCTATAGTTTTGTGTGGTTAAAATGTGAACCCAACGAGAACATTCCTATAACCGTTGGTCATTTCAGTGAATTTGTATATTTTTTATGTAAGCTAATATATAATTAGAACTGTGAGTACCCTTGGATCCGCGGAGCTAGATATACAAAGTTTTTTTCTTTAATAACTCCAAAACTATTGAAAAGTTTTACACAAAATTCCAAAAATGGCTATTTCTAAACCAAGAGCTAGGTTTCTGCCGAATTTTGTTTAAGTCCGTTCAGCGGTTCAGCCTGTAGCTGTGTCTAAAAACTGCTAAATATCCATGGACATTACATGGGGAAAATGGGAACCCCCTTTTCCTTGCCCTAGCTTGACAAATCACGCCAAACTTCTATGCATAACTAGGCAAAGTAGAGCACTTTGTCTGGAAAATTCTGTGAAGATTCATCAAAAGTCACCAAAGTTATTAGCAAAGCAAAAAATCCTTCCTCTATGTAAAAAGTTGGTACTAAATATACCTACTGGCAGTAGTGTGAAGTTGCTCAAACAATTTCCCTTTCCTTCCTAAGAAGGAACCAAGATAACTGTGTCTATAACAGAACCCCACCCCCCCTCCAACTACCGGGGTCTGCACTTCGGTCTTTCCTCAGATGTTTGGTTGGAATCACTCCAAATGCAGAGTTAACTATAAGTCAATTAAATAGGCTTGTCTGATGACATCCAGGACTCACTAGTGGATGTTGCTGAGTCGATTAAGTGCTGAGCAGACCTCCAAGGGTTTGGGGAAGGCTGTTCTACTTCTGGATGAGTTGGACTTGATGCTTTGCAGAATTTCGATAGCTGGAAATAAATGCTGCAACCAAGGCCCTTACATCTTTTCTCTTAGTAGGAAATCTCCATTTCCGATGACTCTTCCTTGCCACAAAGGATCTACCTGGAGCCCAAGGACTGCACAAAATGTCTATATACAACTTCCTTTTACCATGAATGGCACGGCAAATATAATAAAAAAAACAGCCTTTTTCTTGACATCTCCTAACGCAGGACCCAGAAGCTTTGTTTACAGAATAACGGTGTAGCCACTATTTTTAGGTTGAGCCTGCTTGCAGCGTGCTAGCGCCATTACTTGGCAAAGACCTATTGTATCTTTAAAAATGTTTTAAACTCCAGCATCACTTCCTGGACTTTGTGTTGAGCATGAACCAAGTACAGATTGATTTTCTATCAATTAGTGTTCGTTCACTGTTTGCGTTGTGAATGAGGTACTATTTTGTCTTTTTCGGGACATTTTTATATAACGCAAACTCTTCACAACCCAAAGGTACTGGAGCTCTTTACATGAGCACGAGTTACATTAAACAAGTTCCAATCATTATTAAAGGCAGGGCTGCAGGTTTGCTTTTGCTGACGAGATTTTTCGCAAAACCCTTTAAATCCAAGTGTTCATTCTGTTTGTTCGTGACCACTTGCACAGCACATTATTTTGATCTTAGGGATCGGTAAAAAAAAAAAACTTCTCTTTTTGGTAGATCAGGGGTCTCCAAACCGGTCCTGCCAGATTTTTGGGATATCCCCATTGAGATACATGTAGTTATTTTAAAAATCTGGCATGGATCCGGCCCTCCAGGATCGGCTTGGAGACCCCTGGGGTAGATGGTTTCTGCTCCTGTACGACATATTTATGTCTAATTACTTTTTCTTGGCTCATCCAAGTGGTGAATAATAAACATTGGTGGAAGTCCAGTGTCCCTATGACAGCATCATTTACTTTTCCAAAACTTTCTGGATTTTAATAGCATTAATCAACTTTTTGCTTCCCTTTGTAGCACGAGCACCGACAGCAAACAAAATAAATGTGGTTCCTTTTTTTTTTCAATGCCGTTTCAATCATATTTTAATCCAGATTTCATCATTAGTATGAACGGTCCTAAAAAGCTTGTGCGTTGTTTCGGGCACCTCAGTAATTGACACCATTTGCCGTTATGCAGCTAGAGCCCAGTACATTTAAGTCATCCCTGAGCAGAAAACAGGAATAAATTCTGCATTTCTAACCCTGTGGTTGGGATTTTTGCTGTCTAGAAGTCACAGAACCGAGATCAAACTTCCCCGTGGACAACAAAAACGTAGGCCATTAAATGTTGCGTTCTGAAAATGGTACAGAGGTGATTGTTACCATCCATTATTAGGTCTCGCCTATTAATCTCAAGGGATAATAGGATGAGAGTATAGAGGCCAAACCAAGGTCTGAAACCATCACGGATTTCCTACAGTTCGTGTGGTGCACTTGTGCGGAAAGCGCGTCCACATCAAAGTCGTGAGCCTCCATCCCACAGGCATCTGAAGCTTCCCCCAGCAGCCTCAGGCATTCACCCCAGCGCGCGCTCTGCCTCACTTCTCCTCCCCCCTAATTACATCCCTGCGGTTTCAATCACTTTCACGGCCGTGAGGCCGTGCTTTCAAGGGATCCGCTTCTCTGCCTCCCTATTTTTTTTTACGAATTGCTCATAAATGCTATGTGTAGTTCCCTCTTGCTCGGTATTCTAAGGTCAAACAGACGAGAGAGCAATGCGTCGAGCTTGCAAATAAATGCTCCTAGCTGCCTTATTTTGCCGACAGGCGCTAGATTGTACACACTTCTACCAAGCTCGATGTGCTTCACAATTAGATGCTGGTCGTGTCTGTTTGCATTTCACTGTGTTGCTTGTTATTTTATTTTTTCCACCTCATGTTCTCCCGGAAATATTATAGCACTCTCACAGACTGCTTCGAGCGGCCGTTTGAAACTTGTGTATTTATTTCCAACAGCGCATTAACTTTGCATTGTCCCACGAAGTCCAGCCATTATGTTTAGTATTACATCGCGCATATTTCCAATATGGCGCTAACTGATACACGGTATGAACAGGCAGTAAATTCTGTTGTCCTCTTTTGAGGTCTATTCTGGCACTTTCGTTACACTTCTTGTAAAAAACTGACACACACACTTCTAATACGGACACTCTCAGAGTTTGAGCCGGAACACGATTGCGTATAACACATCCGCCGTACTTCTCACATACTAGTTAAGTGTTACGTATAACCGCTTATTATGAGTTTCAATATCTCTTACAAACTTCGCATTCCTTTCAGACCTCACGAGTTGGTTTCTGATTCACTTTATTCACTAGGCATTGCAGAGGTATGTTCACTGCATGCTTCTTTATCCGTTCCTGCACTACTCTTTCACATTTCCCTATTGATTTATTTAACATGCACAGATAAACCGGGTCCGGATGCAGATTTGCACGTTTCCATCATCACGTGTTTTAAATTTTGCTGAGAGCGTATCTAGAATCTTACGACACATGGGAAACTCTTCGGTTACCTTGGTTTTCATATCATTATTCACGAGCACCACAATTTAACGAATAAGTTCACTCGTATCACTGAGGCACTTTTTTATGTATTCGTCACATCAATACTCACACGACATGGCATCGTGAAACTCTATACTTCAGCTGGTACAGGACTGAAGGGTCCAAACGCTTGAATATTATTTGTTTGTTTTCAGGAAATGATTTCCCCTGATAAAGGGTCCAAGACCCGAAATGCATATGGATGATCAACGTGACATGTCATATGGTTAGTGACACCATGAATCAATAATACATGATACATACGCATCTATGAGAATATAACATAATGATGTTTGAAATGTGAAATAAAAATAACATTCATTCAATAGGAAGAAAAAACGGATAACTGTGGACCTTATTTATTTGTTTAAATTGAGAAAGGTTTCTATAACCTAAACCGGAGAGCAACAAGGGGACACTAAGGATCTTTTAACTTAGTGCTACATTTGGATTTTCGATTGAACTCCCTAGGCTAGAGGGAGACACCCAACGTTCACCCAAGGCGTTTACTGAACTTAAAGCCCGTGTACGCGCTTGCTGCCATTTGCTTTCCCGAGCCGCCTGCATCATCGCATCAGACCCGTCACAGCAATGCCGAGAACTTCACACTTCAAAGGAATGCTCTCCCCCGCCCCCCTCTGCGCAATGCCTCGCTCCCATTTTCTCCCAGTCTCTCCGTGCTTACTGCGATGTGTCCCCCACCCATAGCTCGGTTTTTGACACTTCCGACTTCAAAGGCTAGGCGATTGTACAGAGCTCCATTGATTAATTATTCCTTGTTTTACCTCTTGTCATTCCTGCCAAACACCCATACAAACGCACCAAAGAGATGCAAGCCTTACTTCTTTCAGAAATGGTTACTAATTGGAGTTTTACATCGTACATCTAGGTAGCCCAGATTATTCAGAGGCCCACTTTTTTTTTATTTTACAAAACATCTTTAGTTTCTGATAAAAGTGCCCTTGTTTGGTGCAAACAAAGTGCGAATACATGGATTACTTTCTCATTTTACAACTCTGTAAAAACTCCTCTACATTTGTGTGCAAACAATCAGCAATATTAAATCAGTATGTCAACAGAATTCGTGTGGAGAAGGTGTCACACACAAGCATTTCTCACGAATGAGAAATCATGCTCGGCTGCTCCCACTGAACACAAAGGAGAAGTCGGAGAGGCACAGTACGCTGCTTGCAGCCAATGGGGATTAATTTCATTTACAACACCAACTGCGTCACAGACATCAGTGGGCTGGTGAAACTGGAGAGAACGGCAACCTAAATGAACATTTGGCAAGAAAAATCAAGCAACACTTAAAACATGATAGTTTTCTTGAAGAACATTAACTTTCTTACCACCACTTAGCACCACCACATCCTCACTCACCACCACCACAGCACCACTCATCACCACTCAGCACCACCACATTATCATTCAGCACCACCACATTATCACTCACCAACACCACATTATCACTCAGCAACACCACATTATCACTCAGCAACACCACATTATCACTCAGCAACACCACAGCGCCACCACAGCATCACTCAGCGCCACCACAGCATCACTCAGCGCCACCACAGCATCACTCAGCGCCACCACAGCATCACTCAGCGCCACCACAGCATCACTCAGCGCCACCACAGCATCACTCAGCGCCACCACAGCATCACTCAGCGCCACCACAGCATCACTCAGCACCACCACAGCACAACTCAGCACCACCACAGCACCACTCAGCACCACCACAACATCACTCAGCACCACCCCAGCACCACTCAGCACCACCACAGCACAACCACATCATCACTCAGCACCACCACATCATCACTCAGCACCACCACATCATCACTCAGCACCACCACATCATCACTCAGCACCACCACATCATCACTCAGCACCACCCCAGCACCACTCAGCGCCACCCCAGCACCACTCAGCGCCACCCCAGCACCACTCAGCGCCACCCCAGCACCACTCAGCGCCACCCCAGCACCACTCAGCGCCACCCCAGCACCACTCAGCATCACTACAGCACCACTAATTGCGTCACAGACATCTGTGGGCTGGTGAAACTGGAGAGAACGGCAACCTAAACGAACATTTGGCAAGAAAAATCAAGCAACACTTAAAACATGATAGTTTTCTTGCAGAACATCCACTTTCTTACCACCACTCAGCACCACTACAGCATCACTCAGCACCACCACAGCACCACTCAGCACCATTCAGCACCACCAGAGCACTACTCAGCACCGCCACCACAGCATCACTCAGCGCCACCACAGCATCACTCAGCACCACCACATCATCACTCAGCACCACCACATCATCACTCAGCACCACCACATCATCACTCAGCACCACCACATCATCACTCAGCACCACTCAGCATCACCACAGCACCACCAATTGTGTCACAGACATCTGTGGGCTGGTGAAACTGGAGAGAACGGCAACCTAAACGAACATTTGGCAAGAAAAATCAAGTAACACTTAAAACATGATAGTTTTCTTGCAGAACATCCACTTTCTTACCACCACTCAGCATCACACAGCACCACCACAGCACCACCACAGCACCACCACAGCACCACCACAGCCCCACTCAGCACCACCACATCACTCAGCGCCACCCCAGCACCACATTACCACTCAGCAACACCACATCATCACTCAGCAACACCACATCACTCAGCAACACCACATAATCACTCAGCGCCACCACAGCATCACTCAGCGCCACCACAGCATCAGTCAGCGCCACCACAGCATCACTCAGCGCCACCACAGCATCACTCAGCGCCACCACAGCATCACTCAGCGCCACCACAGCATCACTCAGCGCCACCACAGCATCACTCAGCGCCACCACAGCATCACTCAGCGCCACCACAGCATCACTCAGCGCCACCACAGCATCACTCAGCGCCACCACAGCATCACTCAGCGCCACCACAGCATCACTCAGCGCCACCACAGCATCACTCAGCGCCACCACATCATCACTCAGCGCCACCCCAGCACCACTCAGCGCCACCCCAGCACCACTCAGCGCCACCCCAGCACCACTCAGCGCCACCCCAGCACCACTCAGCGCCACCCCAGCACCACTCAGCATCACTACAGCACCACCAATTGCGTCACAGACATCTGTGGGCTGGTGAAACTGGAGAGAACGGCAACCTAAACGAACATTTGGCAAGGAAAATCAAGCAACACTTAAAACATGATAGTTTTCTTGCAGAACATCCACTTTCTTACCACCACTCAGCACCACTACAGCATCACTCAGCACCACCACAGCACCACTTAGCACTATTCAGCACCACCAGAGCACTACTCAGCACCGCCACCACAGCACCACTCAGCGCCACCACAGCACCACTCAGCACCACCACAGCACCACCACATCATCACTCAGCACCACCACATCATCACTCAGCATCACCACAGCACCACCAATTGCGTCACAGACATCTGTGGGCTGGTGAAACTGGAGAGAACGGCAACCTAAACGAACATTTGGCAAGAAAAATCAAGCAACACTTAAAACATGATAGTTTTCTTGCAGAACATCCACTTTCTTACCACCACTCAGCATCACTCAGCACCACCACAGCCCCACTCAGCACCACCACAGCCCCACTCAGCACCACCACATCACTCAGCGCCACCCCAGCACCACCCCAGCACCACCACATTACCACTCAGCAACACCACATTATCACTCAGCAACACTACATCACTCAGCAACACCACATAATCACTCAGCAACACCACATTATCACTCAGCAACACCACATAATCACTCAGCAACACCACATAATCACTCAGCAACACCACATAATCACTCAGCAACACCACATTATCACTCAGCAACACCACATCACTCAGCAACACCACATTATCACGCAGCACCACCACAGCATCACTCAGCACCACCACAGCCCCACTAAGCACCACCACAGCCCCACTCAGCACCACCACATCACTCAGCGCCACCCCAGCACCACTACATTACCACTCAGCAACACCACATTATCACTCAGCAACACCACAATATCACTCAGCAACACCACATTATCACTCAGCAACACCACATTATCACTCAGCAACACCACATCACTCAGCAACACCACATTATCACGCAGCACCACCACAGCATCACTCAGCGCCACCACAGCATCACTCAGCGCCACCACAGCATCACTCAGCGCCACCACAGCATCACTCAGCGCCACCACAGCATCACTCAGCGCCACCCCAGCACCACTCAGCATCACCACAGCACCACCAATTGCGTCACAGACATCTGTGGGCTGGTGAAACTGGAGAGAACGGCAACCTAAACGAACATTTGGCAAGAAAAATCAAGCAACACTTAAAACATGATAGTTTTCTTGCAGAACATCCACTTTCTTACCACCACTCAGCATCACTCAGCACCACCACAGCCCCACTCAGCACCACCACAGCCCCACTCAGCACCACCACATCACTCAGCGCCACCCCAGCACCACCCCAGCACCACCACATTACCACTCAGCAACACCACATTATCACTCAGCAACACTACATCACTCAGCAACACCACATAATCACTCAGCAACACCACATTATCACTCAGAAACACCACATAATCACTCAGCAACACCACATAATCACTCAGCAACACCACATAATCACTCAGCAACACCACATAATCACTCAGCAACACCACATTATCACTCAGCAACACCACATCACTCAGCAACACCACATTATCACGCAGCACCACCACAGCATCACTCAGCACCACCACAGCCCCACTAAGCACCACCACAGCCCCACTCAGCACCACCACATCACTCAGCGCCACCCCAGCACCACTACATTACCACTCAGCAACACCACATTATCACTCAGCAACACCACAATATCACTCAGCAACACCACATTATCACTCAGCAACACCACATTATCACTCAGCAACACCACATCACTCAGCAACACCACATTATCACGCAGCACCACCACAGCATCACTCAGCGCCACCACAGCATCACTCAGCGCCACCACAGCATCACTCAGCGCCACCACAGCATCACTCAGCGCCACCACAGCATCACTCAGCGCCACCCCAGCACCACTCAGCATCACCACAGCACCACCAATTGCGTCACAGACATCTGTGGGCTGGTGAAACTGGAGAGAACGGCAACCTAAACGAACATTTGGCAAGAAAAATCAAGCAACACTTAAAACATGATAGTTTTCTTGCATAACATCCACTTTCTTAGCACCACTCAGCACCACTACAGCATCACTCAGCACCACCACAGCACCACCAGAGCACCACCAGAGCACCACTCAGCACCGCCACCACAGCATCACTCAGCGCCACCACAGCATCACTCAGCGCCACCACAGCACCACTCAGCGCCACCACAGCACCACTCAGCGCCACCACTGCACCACTCAGCACCACCACTGCACCACTCAGCACCACCACTGCACCACTCGGCACCACCACTGCACCACTCAGCACCACTCAGCACCACCACATCATCACTTAGCACCACCACATCATCACTCAGCGCCACCACATCATCACTCAGCGCCACCCCAGCACCACTCAGCATCACCACAGCACCACCAATTGCGTCACAGACATCTGTGGGCTGGTGAAACTGGAGAGAACGACAACCTAAACGAACATTTGGCAAGAAAAATCAAGCAACACTTAAAACATGATAGTTTTCTTGCAGAACATCCA
Source organism: Lissotriton vulgaris (assembly GCF_964263255.1). Lineage (NCBI taxonomy): Eukaryota > Metazoa > Chordata > Amphibia > Caudata > Salamandridae > Lissotriton > Lissotriton vulgaris. Next base: position 722,402,198 of record NC_141689.1, on the reverse strand, counting down.
CTTTCTTACCACCACTCAGCACCACCACCAGAGCACCACTCAGCACTACCAGAGCACCACTCGGCACCACCAGAGCACCACTCAGCACCACCAGAGCACCACTCAGCACCACCAGAGCACCACTCAGCACCACCAGAGCACCACTCAGCACCACCAGAGCACCACTCAGCACCACCAGAGCACCACTCAGCACCACCAGAGCATCACTCAGCACCACCACGGCATCACTCAGCACCACCACGGCATCACTCAGCACTACCAAAGCATCACTCAGCACCACAGCACCACCAGAGCACCACTCAGCACCACCAGAGCACCACTCAGCACTACCACAGCATCACTCAGCACTACCACAGCATCACTCAGCACCACAGCACCACTCAGAGCACCACTCAGCTCTACCACAGCATCACTCACCACCACCACAGCACCACTCAGAGCAACCACAGCATCAATCTGTACAACCATTCAACAACAACTGGTTCAAATATGTTCTCTCAATGTTTCAAGCTTTATTACAAATGTCACAAAAAGATGTTAATATTTCACTTCTGTTCTTGGATTTTCATCACAATACCATACACTGAACATAATCTTCACAAAAGTTATTTACAAAAGTTTAAGCTATTGCCATTATAAATTACAATAACTTTTATTTAAGTATTAATTATTAAAAAAATAAAAGCCATTGTTATTTGTAATATTAATACATCTAAGTCACGTAAATACAAAGCATGTTGCATTACAAATGCTATAGGTGTCACATTTGCGAAAGTTATAACTATTGGCATTGTAAATGACAAAGCTATTAATTTAGCTTTTTCCAAAACCAACACATAAATAAAAAATTGTCATTTTATTTAAATATTGGGCTGCGCATAAAGCTATTTGCTGGGACTGAGCCATTATGAAGATTGTGGGAATCGGAAGCTGTGCGAATTTTTCTACACTTGCAACAGTTGTCCGGCTCATGGTTAAGAACGCTGATATTTTACATTTATCCTATTCTCTCTGTTGCCCGCCTTCTCCTCTGTATGATCTTATTTCTCTACCCATTGTTTCACACTCTGATTATTCCTTCCGCATTCCCTTCTTGGCCATGTCGCTCCTCATTTTCCACTCTGCTTATTATCTATCTATTCAACGCCTTTAAGTCCCATTCCAATTGTTTTTTATCACCTTTCTCTCTTACTTTGTTTTTTTTTTCTCGCTTTCTTTCTGTAATCTTTGTGCTTCATTCTTTTCCTGTTTCGATCTTGCCTCACCTTTTTTCTGTTCTCCTATTCTTTTACTAATCACTTTACCTTTAACTTGCTTACCTTTATTTCTGTTTTGTCTCGTGCCTGCTCCATTTTCTCTTCTTTCCTATATTTCTTCCTAATATTGCTTCTTCATCTCCCCTCCTGTTAGCTTCTTCTAGCTCTTCTTCCTAGGGTTGTACTTTCATGCACGAGAAGTTTTCAGCAGTATTACCCATGTTTTATTCACATTCACAAAGAGTTTGCAGCACTATTTTTTTCAAACACGCGGTAGCAGTGCTAAAGATAAGTAGCTACTGTGCACCGTTCTAATCCGATTTTCTTCAGTGTGTTTGGAGATGAATAGAGTGTAAAGTTAAAACAAGCCCTGGCAAGGCCAATAGGTAATGCCTATGTGAGATCTATTGGATTTTTCAGTGTTTTAGCTCTATTGTACTGCAGAGAAGTTGCTGTTCAGGATGGCTGAAAGTAAGGACAAGCATTGGCATAGCCAATAGGTCTCGCCTTTGGGACCTTATAAGTGTTTAGACATGCAACAATTGATGTTGCTGCACCAAGGATATTGTACTGTATAACTAAATACTTATACGGTTCCAATGGCAAGACCTATTGGCTATGCCAATGCTTGTTCTCTTATTATTTGAAACTGTTTGTGTAAATAATTCTACTTTAAGTAGAATTAGTGAGGTTGACATTGTTGGTCTCAAAATGATTAAAACTTCGACAGGAGAAAAATAACCTAAATATAATCCTTTCAATGTAAATGGGATAAGCAATCTGATGAAGTGGGGGAAGGTGCTATATCCTCCTCTAAAAGTAATTCCGTTTTGAAAGAATCTCAGTTGAATGGAACAGAGGGGAAAAAAAAGGTTTGGAGATAAACTACCCAACAACATTTCAACAAATGCCTGAAGAATAAGCAATGTATTTAGAAAAACGCTAAATATTATAACAACAAATAATGGTAAGAGGTTCTGAATGCAAATACTTTATATAAAAGTTTGTGCAGGAAACGATTCTTACTTTGCAAAGGGTATTAGCCAAATGAGAAGCTAAAGAGTTTCTTGGGAGAGTTATGTAAGAAATTGGTACCCTTTAAAAAAAATTAATGAGAGCACCTGGCAATTCTTTAGATAGAAAAGGAGATGGAAGGACAGCTGCTACCAAAGCAGAACCTGATCAAAGACACTAATGGACATGATAAACGTTTCAAGATTGAATAACCGAACAGAGGGAGGCTTTACTTTCTATTTGGCACCACACACTTTATTATTCTGGATCCGATTACACACTTGGCAGTAAAACATTTTGTCCACGGCAACATATACATCTTAAAGCGCGACCCACTCATATTTACACCTCTTGGTGGGGAAAAAACACTCTTTTTTGGAGATTGGATGCATCAATTTTACGGGATATGTAGATAGTCAGATATCGTTGTGCAGAAGTGAGATCGTTGTGCAGAAGTGAGATCATGTTTAATGAGAAATTAATAATCTAATTTAGATTTAAATGCGGTTGGACAGCCTTTAAAGTTTTATATCCGAGATTTGAAAATGGACTCCTCCTAAAAATAAAAAAAAGACCCAACGAACTGAAGGACCTCGAGCTCGAATTAAACTTTCCGGAAAAAAAGGTTAACTTTGAAGGGTACAACGCAAAACAGCATATGCTTATTGTTACTGAACTAATGCACCGGGAAGGACAAAAGAATGAGTCGATCTCTTGGAGAGAGACTGTTTTCATATGGCCAATCACTAATTTGTGGAGTGGAGGTGTTAGTTCACTGAGCCACAACACCCATCTTAAAAAGACCTGCATGTGAAAGAAAAGTTAATTGAGCCATGTCTCAGATGAACAAAGTGTACTCGAGAGTTGGAATTTGCTGTCTATATTTGAGAAAACAACCTTTACATTTTCTTATACTATGAGCTTAGTGAGTCCTCTTGTGGAGATCATTACTCTTTGTAATTTTTGCGACTTGCAGTCACATAAAAAACAATATTACCGTTGTAGCGAATATGCATAAGCGTGATATCAACCCCAAAAAAGATTACCAGTATAGGGACACGAAAGCGCAACATTTCCCAAAAAATATATTACCAACACAGCAGACATGGCTCCACCTAAACAACAGATGGCCCCTGTGCGCTGAAAGGTAAAGAGACAGCGAGCAGGCAAATGCAAACAGCTCTTTTCAAGCACTCATGCTTCTGCTGGCATCAACCTTGCGGGAGCGAGCAGTAGCGCGCGGGCCATCTGTTTTTGATTAGCGTGCTCGCTCCCGCAAGGTGGATGCCAGCACGAGTGCTTGAAAAGAGCTGACCAATTTCTAAAGGTCATCTCCTACAGCTGCGCATGCGCGCTGCCTAGGCGAGACCTAAAAAAACGCTATGACACGATCAGTGCTGACCGAGTGATAGCACTTTTTTTCTTGTACTTTCAGCCATGCTGCACATCAGCCACACTGCGTTAAAAATTGGCTAAATAAAACCATGACAAAGTCAACAGCTTTTGCGTAAGCGAGACCTACTGGTGTTGCCAATGCTTGTTTTGAGAGGTGTCTGCAGTCCATAATTACATTTTGCGATACCCTTGGTCAGAGACTGTCGACTGGAAATATTTTACCATTAGCTGGGTTGCAGTACCATCCACATATACTGCTACACACGTAGGTAAGATATTAAAACCATTACAACAAGCATGGCATAATAGTATAACACACATACAAGTGCTAGACAGACCAACATATAAAATGTACACATGATCCACAATGGGCCACATCACAAATGAAATCAAAACATGACTAAAATTGGCAAAACTTCGATACAATATTAAAAGTTTTCCTCAACAACGGGAACCTCACATACAGAATATAAAAGGTGTTTAAATCCCGCAGTTAAGCACTAACTGGAGATATTCAAACACAGCACGGTTCTCAGTCGCTATGTCACAGTTACGTAAATATGGTATCCAAATATAATTTTTATTGTCAAACTTTGAACTGTTACACTAATGTGTCTTACAGCAGCAGTAAAACAAATCCAGGGTAAAACAAGACAATACAATTTAAAAGCACAATACTGCACTAACAGCTGAATTGCAGAACAATGATTAGGGAGAACATTTTAGGTGTGAATCGGCAGTGTCAATGAAGAATTTTTAACAGTTAATGCGTGATTCCAAAACTTCCTGAATTGTGCCAAAGGTAGCTGATGGAACATCGCGTATATAACCTCTCCTCCCCACTTTTGCCAGAGTAAATAAATTGGTTCGAATAGCTTTGACAATCTCCTAGAGAATAGGTATTCTGATCGTACCTGGATGGTAAGAAATCAATGTCATACGACTTCAAAACACAACGTTAGCCTTATTTCATTAAGTTGCATGTATTAACCGTCAATGTAACAGATATGTGTCCATTTCAAAATCCTCAGTGAGGTTTCTAGTTAGCAAGCCTGGTTTCTCTTAAAATCTACCTCCAGATAAGATCTTGAATACATTTGAAGTTGCAGTGTTAAAATTAAAGAGGGTTTATCACAATACTCTTCCATAAAAGAAACTTGCTATACTGAACTCAATACGGATCTGAGCAACAACAGTTGTCAACTAGAACAAATAATGACATGAATGCAGTGAAATGGGCTAAGCAAACTTGATCATTTGCCAGGGAAAACCTCAAAGCCATAGGCTACTGAAGGCATCAGTTCAGCACGAAATGAATAAAGTATCAGAGCAATAAGACTAATTTGAAACAGAATCTCATTGTTGTATTTACCAATTTATTTGTCTTGTTATACACATCAAATGCCTAGAGACATCTGTGGTGCGTGTCCCTTCTTGAGTGAGCCACTATTATTAGGGTCCATTGGTGAAGTCTTTTTTTGCAAATACAGCTCTGGGCAAGATTATGAGAGGTGAAACGGAGGAACGGAGTGAAAAGACAACCCCTAGAGTGGGTCCTAATTTACCTAGGCCGCCCCTTTTTCTAGAACCCTCAAGAGCAGCTCTTGCGTTCTTTGCAAAGAATTATCTGTTCTAGGGAGCAGAACTACTGACACAACTTCATATCACCACCTGCCCCGGAAATTAAATTCAGATTCTCTCTTAAACGACAGAATACTTTAACCAATTTTACTATGTATGTATGTATGTATGTATGTATATATATATACATACATACACACACATATACTGGAGCTGGGTGGTCTATTCTACTTCGGCTCTAATTTGAAGCAGTAGTTTCTTTTCCTAATCACCTTTCTGACAGCCACCTGGAGCAGTACTGCCAACTCTGCTCCAGACAGCTGCTTCATCTCCTCATCTAATGAGGAAACTATTCTATCACTCAAAGAATTATTTATTCGATCAGATCCTGACCATAAAAGCACGAAGTAAAAAAGACAATACATAATAACATTCATAAAATACACATTTTGAATTCATTAAAAAGGTTACAGAAAGGTCTTTCATGAAGGCATGTACTTCTAAAAAGTTAACAATTACAATTTTTGAAGCATATTTTTTCCTCAGTTTCTAAGCAGCAAGTATATAATTTAAGACAGAGAAACAGATTGTTGGGTTAGACAAACATTGTAGAAAATCTCACCTTTTTGATATGACATTAACTTCATATTACTTAACATGGGCCATAAGAACCCTCCGTTGAGGCATACTTTCTGGCCACCCAGCTCTAATGGGTATCAAGCTGGACAGCAGGCCGGGCGCTATGGGAACTGATCACAACCGCCAGGCAGATTCAGACCCGAACCATAAACCGTATGCTGCTGCCAGGGGCAACACCACTTCAGAACAAGCCTCTCCAGGTGTCAATGAAGCGCATACATAGGATGAACCGCACTGCACCCATGTACTCCCGCATCCTACCGCTAGTAGGATTCCCTAGAGGTCGGGCACACTACACGGAGCGAATACTCCACACATGGACAGAGCACTCAGAGTTGATCGGGCACCATAACTATAAGCATAGGACTATAATAAAATGAGCTGAGCAACTAGGAAGTTAATGAGCTATTTAACTTTGTGCATTACAGAGAATGGTTTCTTTACATTTATTACATAAAGCCTTAACACACCAGTGGTACGAGGTAGTAAGGGGGAGGGAGGGAGGGGGAAGAACTGGTTTGTTTACTACTGATGCGATTGTCTATCAGCTACAAATGATGTGTCTTGATTACGGGCCACATATAGCCAAACGACTGCAAGAGGATAGTTACTCGAAGGAGAAGAACGGAGACATAGCCTCTTATAGATGGAACTGTAACCACTCCACATAGACAACTGGATACAATCTGTTTTTTGTTATTTGAAAATGTAATAATATTTATATATTTTTAAATGGACAGAGCACTCATTTACAGAAGTAGGCACACCATCTCAATGGACAACTGAAGACATTTGCAACATTGGCGGCTGATATGGGCCTCCCAAGAGGACAATTCCTTTTGAACCAGCAACTGCTCAAAGACTGTCGTAGAATGTGGCACACAAACAACACAGAACCCCCCCACACACCTGGTAATTCACGTACTGTTACAGATGGGCCCGGGACGATACCTTATCACTTGGATATACAAAGCGATACGGGCCCTTAACTCACCCACCCTTGCGCCCCTCTGAGTGAAGTGGGAAACTGAACTCCAAAGACTGCCCCAGGACAAAGAACGGGCTTGTGCCCTTGAGTTCCCCAAAAAAAAGTGTCCCACAACTACTGCTTCAAATACATACAATTGCATATTCTACCTCACCCCCGAGAAGCTTCAGCTTCAGCAATATTACCCAGATGGGTCCTTTATGTGCCCTACATGCCCAGAACCCAGCGCCTCTTTAAACACGTTTTGGGACTGCCCAGCACCCCGCATCTATTGGGCCATAATCCATGCCGCCCTCCTTGCAGTCACGGGGCTTCCAGACATACACACATGGGAGGCCTGCACACAGGGCACTAGTAAACGCCGCAAGAATATGAAACTTGAGACATGCTTTATGTCCCTGTTGCTCCTTCTGGTCAAGCGGTGCATAGCAATGCATTGGAAGGCGCCGGGGGGGTCCTCCACTAGCGGCATGGGTGGGGGCAGTCAAAAAGTGTTGCGCAGCGGAGGAAGGGGTACTTCGATCGTAAGAGGTCAAGGGAACCCGCAAGTATCCTATATCTATGCCATGGGCTATGCTACTCCACTCCTTCGTGCAGAAAACATCAGATGCACCGGAGTCCCAGGCTACCCGCTCCGCCGTAGCAAAGGCACACCCTGCGGCAACTCAAGGTAGTCCCCAGATAGAACAGACGCTCGATGAGCAAGGCTAAAGGCCGAGAATGGACAATACACGTATTACCCTTCATGCGACAATCCAGGGTCCCCCCGCGCAACCTGAGACCTAGCCAAAATGTAGTAATTAGGCGGCCCCTACCAAGTGGCGTAATATGAGACACAGTGTATCCCAGTTATGTCTAGCTACTTTGTTCCAGTTTACATCATTAATTGGCACGTATCACCAAATTTAGCGTAGGGCTGGAAATGAGAGCGAAGCTCAAGTCCCAGTACAGCTCACAGATTACCTTGCATGGACACAGAAACAACCTCATCAATCTATCCGCATCAGCATTCCCAATTCCAGAATTGGTCAGGGGGGGGCGCAAAATACAAAGTCATTCTATTCCATGGCAAGATGTAAAATGGATGAAAAATACATTGTAATCGATATTAATCCTATTGTACTGTACTTGTTCAAAAATGCCAATAAAAATGATTTTATTTAAAAAAAACACGGTGCATAAGTAACTGATTAGTATAGTACAATGCAGTGTGCAAAAAAGCATAACGTGTGATGGGGATTGAGGAGACAGCATCACATGGGCACCATGGAAGCTTAGCAAACACAGATCCTGACCTGGGAAATGCTACTGAAAAATGGACCATGTTCGGTTGTAACCATGGGAGATACAATCTATGCTCAGCATTGGTTATCAAGTTACGGTATGGTTCCATCCCCATGGAAGTAGAGATAGACACCTACTTTACTACTGTGGCCATATTAAGAACCTTAGCAATTCTAACCTTCTCCCTATGCTCCAGGAACTTTACTTTTACCAACGCCTTTGACCTGGAGTTAAGGTACTGGACAATCAAGGATATTGCTCAAACCTCAGTTGGAAAAGATCTTTTTCACATATGTCCAACCAGGGGATGTCAGTCATATGGCTAGAATTCATACAGTCCAGTATTACCTTTCCCGAAAATGTAGACTCAGGAGTAGACTAAAGTTTCAGCCACAGTATTAGAGGGGCCAATCAAACATGGTCCTCCAAGTAACCAAAGCCAAGTTTCTGATGAGAAATAAAACAAGGCGTGGTTTGGGTGGCGGCTAGAAGTCTACACAAAAAAAAATTTGCAGTCTGAAATTACCCAAACATGCATATCGCCTTACACCGGCTCCATATGTTCCTGAAAAGATGAATTTACTTTTATAAAGTTTAGACATCTCTCTTAGGAGCTTATGACCTTTTGTACAAATCTACAAATTGATTCACATGAAGCCACCATCTTCTGTTATCAACACAGTTAAACTGTCCCAAATCAAGTTTGCATCCAAAAAAATGCACAAATAATTAGAAATAGATTCTTTAGTAATCGTAGTTGTCTCGATAAAAAAATACTTTTAGTTCTTGTATTCTTTGGCCCACAAGTCATTATAAAAGATTTACCATGGTTAATCTTCAAATTTAGCTTCACAGTTAAATTATTATAAGCCTCTCAAAGTGCCTGCAATCCATTTGCTATGCGTGTGATAACAACTGCATCATCTGCGTATAAAAGTACAGGGACCACGCAGGGCCTATCTTTACGACAACCTTAACACCAGATGTTAAAACAAGCACATGCAGTGCAATAGGTCTCGCATTTCCGAGAGTTTCAGTATTGGCATTGTCAATGATAATGCCTTTTATTTATGCGTTTATAAACTTGCAAGAGGAGTTTACCCACCGCTTGCAGGTTTCTAAACACATAAATAAAAAGCATTATCATTTACAAGGCCAATAGATCAAACTCTCGCAAATGCAAGACCTATTGCACTGCAAGTGCTTGTTCTACCTGGAGACTGAGCTGCCTCAGTGTCTGTAAGGTTTATCGCATCTGAGGTGCCTAAGGCAGCTTGTGAGTTTATTGCAGCCGGCGCCCTTTGCTGTTGTTGTGATGGAGACCACAGATGCTGCGGTAGCCTCGAGTCAGCACAATGCGGCTGGGAGAGGAAACTCCAGACTCTATAATGTGCTGCCAGCGAAGTAAAACTTTTTCACTCTTGCGTACTATATAAAGGTCTCATATGGAAAGATTTTACACAGAGGGTGGCTTTGCGATCAAAGGGCCACTGTCTGTGCACTCTGTGCTTTCCACCCCAAACATATCACTGCACCAGCAGGAGCACAATTAAACAGAATAAACCAGCCCAACGTAGCAATCGCATACCATGGCATTATGGGTATGCAAATGAGCCCAGGAATAGCTTCTTTCCCCACATTGCAGTATGCGACGTGTAAGAAAGGAAGCCAACATTACAACTGTAGTGGGAAAAATGACAATTTTGCAGCGAATGTCGCTTTCATTCAAAGACAGTTAAGTAAGTCTCAGCACACTTCAGCATGTAAACAAATAGAAACCTTTTTTTCGCTATTTCTTTGCATGCTGAAAGCGGCTGCCTGCCATTTTTTCGTTTTCATTACTTTTGTTACAATCGCATCACCCGCGCAGGTGCATCAAAAGTAAATTTATAGAAACTTCTTTTCTCTATTTCTTTACTTTTGATTCAATTGGGGCACCTATGTGGTTGATGCAATTGTAACAAAAGTTACGGAAATGAAAAGAAATAGTGGGCGGCCGCTTTCAGCAGAGACTGGGAGCAAGAGAAGGAGCCTGGCGCTGGGAGTTCGGACAGTTGGGCAGAGGGTGACCTGTAGCTCCGCGGTGGGGTGCGGCCGCAACCGGGGTTTGGACCAGGTGCCGCCTTGTGTACCATGCAGTGTCCCGCAGGTAGGATTTAGAGCCTTTCCTTGGCGCCCCCGCTGCGCACTACCTTTTGAAGACGCCGAGAGTGGTTGAAAATGATTATTCGCGGGGCCAAAAAAATAAATAAATAAACCGGGCGCAGCGTCCTTAAACGTGCACATTACCTGTCCGGGCGTGTGTACATCTCCTGTCCCCCTTCGGAAGCTAAATCGACAACAATAGAGCAGCGCATGTGCTGAGTCGCTAGTCGAGACCTAAAAATACTTGAGGGCATGTATATAAAATAAGAAAGGTGCCAAAAAGCAACCCTGCCCTACCCTTTTTGTAACTAAGCTCCGGCGGTGAACTCCGCTCTGTTCGCCGAGTTTTCTGCACTTCTTGGAGCACACGAAGTTCCATTAAGCTCCTCTCCACATAGTGGAGCATAGTTTGTTTTTTTTTCGCTCGCGCTCCCCAACCTCAAGTTGGCGAGCTTGAGCGAGAAAAATCTACCACCCGGCGAAATTTCTCAACAAGGGCGGTCGGATTTCTCAATGCTGGCAGTCACGACCCCTCACGTTCAGAAACCTTCTGTTTGCGTTGAGAAAGTTGCTGCCCGAGTAGAAAATCTACTCTAGTGGCAGAAAAGAAGCAGCATCCTCTTGTGCTGGGTGTGGTGCCATTCGCATTGATTTCCCATCGCATGACAGACACCCGTCTCTGAAAATCAACACGAACAGTCATCCCCAAGTGCTGAACTCTGCGTAGAGCAGCAGCATTTTTTTGGTCAATTTGCAGAGTTCCGTATAGCGTAACCCCGCCTAGGCGCACTTGTAACCTTAATGTGGTTCGTACAGTCACTATTTTGAGTATAATGGACTTCTGTGGAGGTATTCAGTCACTCAAAGGGAACCTTCTACCTGCTGGTAGAGGCTAAACCATCATGTATCATTGTCATATGTTTTAGCTAAAATATGAACTCTAGCAGGTGCCATGTAGCAGCAACCACAATAAAAAAACAACACCCAAAAAAATACCTTGTATAACAATGCAGTCCCATGGCTTTCTCGTAACATGAGATAGTCCACACTGGCAGCAATTTTCATGCAATGAATAAAGTGCAGATGATGTACTTCATTTCACAGGACCACCAACTTATGTCCATGTACACAACAGCTGGCCAGCTAAGCGCCAGAATAACCCCCCATGGACGATTAGATGCTAAGAAAATCCTCTTAACATAAGTAGTGGTGAGTTTGCTACCATTTTTGTCCAACTTCCCCTCTCCCAGCACCCAAAAGAAATAATTAATCAGTTGCACCTGGCAGTTTGGAGATTGGATGGTTGGGGGTCCCAAGGCAGGTATGTTCAACAGAAGTGGCTTTATATATTCAGTAATCAGGGATTTCCTCAATACTACATCAGCTTGATTCAGGGAAAGTTATCGCTTTGAATGTCAGAACTAATGTGAATTAGTACTTGTTGTAATACTGGTGTTGTATACTTTTGTAACTATAACAAGAGATTCTATTTGCTCTTAGTGCTGTTAAGGATATTAAGGAATGTTGACAGGGGAGACCTGAAGGTGGCTATCCTGGGAGAAACTGTACTTGCTATGGCGGTCTACACTAAACACAAATAAAAGATTACTGTCAGGTCGGTGCCTGGATGTCCGTATATGATGTGGCAAAGAGTTGCCCAGCTACTGCCTAATACTACCTAAAATGGTAACTCACTTATTTGAAATCAGATGTACAGCCCGTGAACAAAGTTAAAGGAGTGAGCATTTCCCCTGATGTTTCAGGACACTATAATGCCACTAGACGGTAGGAGCTAATAATCAATCAATGAAGACATTTGTTAAGCGTGCTACATACCCGTGAAGGTCTCAAGGCGCTGGGGAGGGGGTGCTGCTACTGATCGAAGAGCCAGGTCTTGAGAAGTCTTCTGAAGGTGTCTTCATCTATACATTGAAGAAGTCTTCTGAAGCAATTCATTAAAGACATGCAGTCACCCAAATGTGCTGGACGAAGCTCATTTCCAGACTACTTATAGGTTTTCGGCATGTAGTAAAAGTATAGGAGTTCAATTAGACCACCCTGGTTCCTTTATTGTAAATAGGTTTCCTAATTTAAACACTTCCAATTCTCAGGCTTACCTTCGTCAAGATACATGCCTGGTAAAACATACCATCTCAGTCAGTCGCACTCTCTTGAAGTATTTTCAGACCTATTATGAAGCCTTGCCCAAGCTGCTTGGCCTTGAGAAAACCAAAGTGACTCACACTTTGAATAGGATACGGGTTAAATTGAGTGGATATTAACGTAGTAGACCAAAAGCCATTACATTAGCTCAACCAATACATTGTACCGGAAAGAAGAGTTTGTTCTTGATTATCAAAAAGGCAAATCTGTTGAAATGGATCCCTAATTTACAAGCAACTTTAGACTACAAAAAAAACACAAAAAATATATGCAGCACTTATCTTGTAAAACAAAACACTATTTTCTGTGATTCAGATGTGTGCGACGACTACTAAGTGTGTCTTTCTTAAATATCTTTGATGTTGTAGATTTGAATCAGATTTGTATTTGTGTGCCAAGACTTCATATCAAAACTTGCATCTTAATCCCTATTTTATACTTCATGAATATTTCCGAGCTTTTATTTGGAGAGTAATGATAGGGTATCTAGCAGAGTAGTCAACTAGTCGAAGAAACTCTTCAAAGTTAAACCTGCATCTTAATTAGGCTAACAAGCTATTCATTCACCCTGTTCTGAAGGTGGACCACGATTGTTATCTTCAAACTGACAGAAGCATTTGCATATCTGGAATGTTGTATAAGAAAGTCTGTATTCTCACAGTTGCCTGAAATTTCCTGGGATAACCTATTTTATTTTTTGTCTTGATTGCGACGATAACTGAGGATTGCTAAAGTGCTTGTCTTCCTCTACTATGACTTTATACGAAGGACTTTGCAGTATACCTTCTTTTAAATACCTGTTGTTATTGGTGTGCTACGTATTCCCCCTTGTGATTTTCGGTAGCCTTCAATAAAATCACAACAATAAGAAATATCTGCTTTCTACGGAAGACCTTCTCTTTTTTTTTTAAAGCACGAAGGCTGTGTTTGCACTTTTAAAAAAAAAAAAATAGGCGGACACGTGCACAGAGACCACGACTGATAGAACTTCCGGCAGCAATAGGACCAAGAGTTTATTTTCCGTGATTTCGAAGATACCAAGTTTTGCCAAAGCGCAATAACTTTGCGTCAAAATAAACTATTGAATTTTAAGCACATCGCGTTGCAGTTTTCAACCCGATAACTAAGCAGTTGATAGGCGTATCTACTGCCGCTTATCGCTGCTTAAAATCATGCCCAGCCAGGGTAGAAAGAAAACAATGTCCTGCGGAATACTGGGTTGGAGGCTGGGCTGACCCTGCTCCCCGAGGGCACAGTCCACAATGCCGCAGATCACAGGCAGTTATGGGGGAGGGACAAATGGGAGTAAGAAGGCTGAGGGCCAATTTGGCACGAAAAATGTTTGAGTTCTTACCCATGCCAGGCGCACCCAACTCTCCCTCCCCAAGGTGCCCGGGTACTCACAGGGATCTCTGCCATGGCCAGCATCATCTCTTCCATCAACTCGTCTTCTTCCTCCATAGCCGCTCCCACGGGTGCAGGCGCTCACACGCCCCGGCAGCAGGGATTCCGTGGGCGGGGCTTGAGGCGGGGAGGAGCGGCCACGCGCCGGGACTCACGCGATTCTTGTGATGTGGCGGTTGGGGTCCGAGCGGCTGTCACGATAGAATCCGCCACTTGATGGGATGGGGGCGGAACCGCTGTACACTCACCCCCGGCCCGAGCGGTTGAAATCCCTGCCCTCAGTGCCGGATCCGCGGGAAGGCAGAGGGGGGTCTACTGCGTCACAGCCAAACCAACTGCACAATGTGCTGACACAGGGAGTGTGTAGCCCAACTAATGCCCGCGTACAGCCAGCATCGACGGGCTGGTAGACGGTTGGTGACCGGGGCTAGCTTATAGGAGGCGCCAAGCTTCTAATGAGCGGAAGATCGTCTGCTACAGGTGCCCAACCATAGACGCTTCACTTATCCAGGCTCAAGAGGACGCGTGCAGGTGTGGTTCTTCGCTTGCTAGCTCTTACGTTGCTCTGAGACCACCCCTCCCCCGGGGATGCTAACTAACCTTCGATTAATGAGGAAATATGTGACTGTATTTTGGGGATATTAAATACTTTAAGTACTGGGAAGAGAAATAATATGTATTTGGGTTTGCTATTTGAAGAGGACGTTAGCACGTTTCACAGGGAGTATCTGGACTTATTACATTTACACAATTCAAGCAAGGAGAATAGGTAGATGCATATGACTTGACTGTGTGATGTCGCTTAGACACGTCTTTCTGTTATGTAGACTGCTTTGATACAGATATAGTGCTTCTACTGTGGTTTTCAACACTATTGATGAACCAGGAGAGGTGTTAATCCTTTAAGTAGTTTGTTGCTCCACAACTGGACTTGGTCAATATCGAAAATTAATATCAAATAACAAATCCGAATTAGACGTAAAGTACATTAGGCTTTGCAGTTAAGACTGAAAAGAATTAAAATGGAAACCATGAAGGTTTATTAAAAGTGTAAAGGCATTGCAGAAAGAAAATTGACAATGAGTCAGTTAATTATTTGTCAGATAAAGAATTTAGTTTAGAATAAAATGCAAATCATAAAATAGCAAAATGGAATGCAATGCAGCTCATTTAATAGGTCATAAATCAGACACGTCAGCACTGCCCCACAGACATTTACAGTACAGTTCTATCCACAATGCTTCTGTGACATCTTTTGGTTAATACAAATTCTTTTTCGAATCAACGTTAAGTTCCCATGAAAATTACATCGGGGTCCCAAATTGAAGCCCTGAGAAAGCATTCAGTTTGCTAAGTCGGCAAGAGAAGGAAGCTTGGGAAATAAGTATCAAGTTGTGTAAGAGAGAATGAAAGTGTTTAAAATATTGCATACAAAATATTTTTTCTATGCTGGATGCATAGTGTGTAAAGGACAGAAAGATGGCTGGGCAGGAATAGCATGGGTACAACAAAAGTTTTGAAATTGAGGCCTAAATTATTTATGTTAAAGTAAACCGTTTCTCAGTAAAATATCTTTCATTCTTGAAGTTAATCTCTGTGTTAATACAGATGTGCATTGTAATTAAACGCGCTACACCAAGCTCACTCTAATGCAGAGGTCTTCAATCTGTGGGGCACGATCCCCCAGAGGAGCTGTGGATGCCTGGGAAGGGGGGCGCACATTTCCCAGCTTCACTTATGCATATACAATGCAATGGGTCTCGCATCTGCGAATTTTGGAGCTATTGGCACTGTAAATGGCAATGTCTTAAAAAAAAATTAAGCCATTATTTACAATACTAAAAGCAACACATATTGTATTGCGCGATGTCTGTGAAGACTGCACAGCGCTCATTAAAGTAAAAAAAAAAAAAAGTGAGGTGCGTACATGCAGCATGCTTTAGTTCACCCTATGGCTGCTTCACTGTACAAAACAGCATGGTAAAATTGGTACTTTACAGTTGTATATAAGCTGCCCCGCGTACAAGAACTACGCTCAACATTTAAAATCTGACCACACTTTAAGCACTGTAACTAAACAAAAAAAAACTCCCCCGTTCTAAATTACCTGTCCATTCTCTAAGAACTGCCTCAGCATAACGGGACCATTCATGCCATATGTATAGTGTACTGTGAATAAGAACTCTCTGCTTCCTAGGAGAATTGCTCTGCCACATAAAATCTTTCACTGCAGAACTGCATTCACCATATAAGAACTGGAATCTCAATATAAATGTTCCTGCTACAGAACAACATTCCCATATAAGATCGGACTGGCCATGTTAACAGTCACCCTGCCCTAAATTAAGACCCTAGTCCGGCTTGAAAGAAGGCTGGCTGCAGCATAATTATGTCGTTGATCCATTGACGGTGGCGATCTCTGCGCACTCTCCTTGCTGTGGAATAACTCTGCCCTGTGTGAGAAGAAAAGAGACAACTTCTCAGATTTACTGTGAACCAGCCTATGAATCACAAATTTGCTAGCATTCGCGACAAGAATTTGCAATTCTATTAAGGACACGGAGGCGAGGATTATGCTTCTCAATCTTTACTAGAAGCTCACAGCAGCCAATGAAAATGCTTGCTTTTCATTCAAATAACGTTAAACACTACATATCCCATCATGTCTCACATATAGGCACGCCCCCCTAGTCCATAAGAGGCCTCTGCCTGTCACCATCTTCCTCTTTCTTTCCGGCGAACAGCTCCAACAACAACTTGGAAAACTTTGTAACTCTTCCAACGGGAAGGATCAACATCCTCAGGCGAAATATCCTGGCATTCTCCGACCTTCAGTCGCTCTTTTTATCAGAACCTGGAAGAAAGGATATGAGACCGTAACCACCATAACCACTGGGTGGGCAAGTATGTGTGTATGTGTATATATATATATATATATATATATATATATATATATATATATATATATACACACACACACACATACCGGGTGGGATAATCCTCGCCTCCGTGTCCTTAATAGAATTGCAAATTCTTGTCGCGAATGCTAGCAAATTTGTGATTCTATGTCAGGACCGGAGGCTTCTGATTATGCTTGTTTAACGCTTATTAAAAACTACAGAGGTAATATCCCCCACCGGCTTATAATAAAATGTCTTGAAGGTCGATTCTGACGACCAGTCTGCACTACGCATGATATCGTGAATGCTGGAACCCAACATGAATGACTTCGATGCCATGGCACCCCTGGCAGAGTGTGCACCAAAAATGGTGATGTCAATGCCGGCTGCTTTCATAACATAACGAAGCCATCTGGCAATGGTGGCCGCAGCCACTGCTTTGAAAGGCTTTTGCAAGGCGATCAAAAGCTGCGAACAGCCCTGAGGCCTAATAGCCGCTGTACATTCCTCATAAGTCTTTAGACATTGAACCACACATAACTTTTCATTCTCCTGAAATGCATTATAAGAAACCTGAGTAGATAATGTCTTAGTGCGTCTAACAATCTGAAAAGAAACTCCTTCCGGAGTAAATACTCTACCTGTTAGCTCCAGCGCGCGTACATCCGACGACCTCCTGCAAGCCGAAAGGCAAAGCAACATGGCTAGTTTGGCTGACAATTGCTTTCTGGATAGAAGGGAATTCGCTGGCCATTTGTCAAAGAGGTCCAAAACCAGAGTATTTTGGTTTAGGAGGATTCTCCACCCTAATGCCTTTAAGTAATTTACACACGACAGGGTGCATACCTATTGGCATCCCATCCAGCTGGACATGGCCCGCTGAAATGGCAGATCTGAAGTTGTTGACCGATCTATAGGCCAAACCCTCTG
Organism: Lissotriton vulgaris; assembly: GCF_964263255.1. Lineage (NCBI taxonomy): Eukaryota > Metazoa > Chordata > Amphibia > Caudata > Salamandridae > Lissotriton > Lissotriton vulgaris. Next base: position 722,384,499 of record NC_141689.1, on the reverse strand, counting down.
ATGCCTTATCCGTCAGGAAATTCAGCACATGGGGTAAGTCGGCCCCCACGGGATCCAGGTGTCGTTCCACGCACCAATCCACCCAACCTTTCCAGGCCGAGGAGTACCTTTTCCTCGTGGAAGGTGCTCAGGCCTGCTTGATGAAATCTGCAGCCCTGCTCGAAATCCCTGGCACTTGCCACTGTTGCCTGAAAGCCTCCAGGCCATCAGCTGAAGTCTGCCCTCCATTATCAGAGGGTGCCTCTCCTGATGAGGGCCCAGCAACAGCGTCGTCGACTCCGGGAGGAGTCTGGGTAGGTCGCAGCTCCACTGCATCAGCTTGGGGAACCAAGATTGCGACGTCCACCAAGGCGTCACCATGACCACCTCTGCCCTTTGCCTGATCACTTGCGACATTGCTCTGGGGATCAGCAAGAAGGGGGGAAAGGCATACTGCACCCCCTGCGACCAGTCCTGGAGAAACGCGTCCGTCGCTTGCGCCAACGGATCCGGCCTCCAACTGAAGAAGCAAGGAATTTGGAACGTCAGTCTCGACGCGAATAAATCCGTCGCGAATGGACCCCAAATCTCCTGCAGCCACTGGAATATTCTCAGGAGCAACTTCCAGTCGCTGTAGTCCCTGAGGTATCTCGAGTTCCAATCCGCTACTTGATTGGACTGACCCGGAAGATATTCCGCAATTACTGATATCTGATTGCGAAGGCAGTAATGCCAAAAGTCCTTGGCTATCTGCACAAGCATGGACGACCTCGTGCCGCCCAACTTGTTGATGTATCTCACTGCCGACACATTGTCCAGACGCAGGAAGATACAACAGGATGTCTGCTTCGGGGACAACGTTCTCACAGCGAACGACCCCGCGAGCAGTTCCAGACAGTTGATATGAAGGGAAAGCTCCTCCGGGGACCATCTCCCTCCTGTGGAGATGTCTCCACAACGCGTGCCCCAGCCCCAACGGCTGGCGTCGGACTCTATCGTGATTTCTGGGAGGGAGCCGAAGATCGCTCGTCCGTTCCAGGCGTCGACGTGTCCCAACCACCATTGCAACTCTGTCCTCACTTCTTGCATGAGGGGAATGCTGTCTGAATATGAGAGACCCTTCTGAAGATGCCTGATCTTCAACTGCTGCAGAGCCCTGTAATGTAACGGGCCCGGGAATATCGCTTGGACCGAAGAAGCCAGAATTCCTACCATTCTTGCCAGTGCTCTGAGGGAGACTGTCTGACTGTTCAGCAGCTTCCTGATTTCTTTCTTTAGATCCTTTAGTTTGTCCTTCGGAAGGCATAGCTGAGCTATAACCGAGTTCACTGTGAAACCTAGGAAATCTATCACTTGCGTGGGAACCATGACCGACTTCTTGGAGTTTATCACAAAACCCAGATCCTGCAAAATAGTCGTGGTCAACTGAAGGTGCCGCAATAGAGTTTGCTGGCACTGATCCACTATTAGGATATCGTCTAGGTATATGATGAGGCGTATGCCCCTCTCTCTGAGGTACGCCACTACAGGCTTCATCACCTTGGTGAAGCGCCAAGGAGCCGAGGAGAGCCCGAAAGGCAGAACCAAATATTCGTACCATTTGTTTCTCCACCTGAACTGCAGAAATCTGCGATGCGGGGGAAAGATCGGAATAGAGAGATACGCATCCTTCAGGTCCAGCCGGACCATCCAATCGCCAACCTGCAGAAGATCAGTCAACAGATGGATGCCCTCCATCTTGAAATGATTGTACGTCAGAAACTGATTGAAGTCCCTGAGATTCAACACCAGTCTGTTTCCGCCCCCTTTTTTCTGTATAACAAAAATATTGCTGCTGAAACCTTGAGGACTTGGTGCTATTGCGTGTTTCTGCATCAAGGTTGCGATCTCCTCGTCTATAAAACTGGTCTCTAGTTGGGAAAAACGGAGAGCTGTTGGTACGCCTGACTGAACAGGACGCGAGTAAAACTCCAAGTGAAAACCCTGAACCGTCTGCAAGACCCAAGTGTCTTGTGTAAGTTCTCTCCACCGCCCCAGGCAGTGTTGTGTCTGACCCCCCAAAGGAAGAAGAGAAATATCTGCAAGTCTCACCCGAGTTCTGCTGGTGCTTGAAGTTCCCCCTGCCATTGCCGGATTGGTACCGGTTCTTGCTGAACCTCCTACGGGAGGGATAGAAGGTTCCCCCACGGGTGGAGTCATAATCATTCCTGCACCTTGCGAAGTCGCCTCTATGGGAGCCTGGAGGACCTCCTCGGCCTGACGAGCGACCCCCGCCTCGTCCGGCCCTATTAAAAACACCCTGGTTCAATGCGCGCTTGATGCCCGATTAGGCCTTGTCTAATGCTGTAAAGGTACACACGTATTTGGAGACGTCTTTGACGAACTTGTCACCAAACAATTGGCCCTCTGCGTCCGCAAGCTCTGTTAGGTTGTAATCCATCTTCATAAGCAACGACTTCCTTCTCTCCACCGAGATAGCACAATTTGCGTTGCCCAACAAGCAGATGGCCCGTTGGGTCCATCCGGCCAACACATCAGGGTCTACGGGGGTCGAGGCCTCCTTGGCCGCCAAGGCCATCTTCAAAATTTTTGCCAAGGGGCCGATGGCATCCAGCATCTTGTCCTGACACCCCTTCCAAGCCCTGTCTAAACCGCTTTTAGGAGCCTTCGTGAACATCTTTAAAAAGGTTAGAAGGCTGGGGTCTATCTCTGGCGTTTCCGCCACTCGATTAGGGATGTCGGGTCTAGGGCATTCTGACCTCAATCGATTCCTCACTTCCCTGGGGAACCCCTTGCGTAAGTTCTCGTGAATGTAAGCCGTCACTGCCGTAGGCGGCACCCAATCTTGCGACCTGGGATGCATTATCTCCGAAGGGTCAAAGGTAAAAGGGGTATGAGCAGGCGCAAGGCTATTGGCCTCCGCTGATTTAGCCTTTTTTGGAGGATTGCGATCTTCTGAAGTGTCCGTATCAGTATCTGTGTTGGTACCAGTGTCTGTCTGTGTCAGTATCATGGACCCTACGCTTAGCTGTGGCTTTGCCTCCTGCGTATGATCGGTCCGCCATATCCGGTAAGGTAGCTAAGGCCTGAGTATGAGGCCAAGTGGCAGTCACCTGAAGGTTGACCCGAGGCCGAAGCCTCCGTTTTCTTTTTCTGTGGTTTGATGAAGCCATGTCTTTTGGCGAAACCCTCGAGTTGTCGTCTTATAGGACGAAGGGCTGAAGCAAGGGCTTGCTGCACCGTCTGTGGGACCGTAGTCTCCATAGCCCTATTAACGGAGGACTGGACTGAAGCGTCCAAGGCACTAACCAGGTTGTCCTCCAAGGCAGCCGTCTGCCTGGTCTCAAAGTTCTCCTCCTCATTATATTCCTCATTATACTGTTCTTCTGACATCTTGATATAATTTGGAATAATCCCACTAGAGGCTGCTGACACCGAGGGTCAGGCACAAGGAGGGTCAAGGTGGCGGGGGGCGGGGGGGGGGGGTCAGCCCACACAGCACACTGAAACACTACAACCTTCAACCCCCTCAGCAAAGCTTTAGTCAATAGGGGTCAGGGACCCAGGCCACCACCAAATTCCAGAGCGTGTGCACACTCAAAACCGGCCTTATTGGTATTTTGCAGCCTCTCCAGGCGGTTCACGAGGCAGAGGGACACCTTGCTAAACTCTCCGTGAAAAAAGCGCAACTGAAACTAATTTGGGGATCGCGCCGCGACGTGCAGCCCAAACGCGACTGAATCCTACCAGAAAGGAGCCCAAATTCAGCGCGTTTGGACGCACGCCGCGGCCGAGAGCCACCCGGCCTGAATCCCCGTCAGCAGCCACAAGGAAAAGCCAGCTGCGCATGCGCAAGAAGCGCCGACACTGAGTGGGACACACCGGGATAAACAAGGGCTCAATGTAAACAAAGGCGTCCGTCTGCCTCCGGTCAGCGACCGAAGCTACCTTCGCGCCGCGAGGCGCATCTCCAAGCCACTAAGAGGAAACAAGGAAATGAACGGCGGGCGCCGAGGCCACCCGCCGGTGCACCGCTACTCCCAATAACAAACCGGGTAATTGACTTTACAGAAAATACAACCCACAGTCCATCCTGGACCGACAAACCCAGTTTGAAACAATGTTAAATAACAATAATCACAACAAATATAACCATAAGACTGAACATCAGAGGGAGTAAACGAAGGTGCACTTAGCTCTGTGAGCAGCAAAGAAAGAGGAAGATGGCGGCAGGCAGAGGCCTCTTATGGACTAGGGGGGCCTGCCTATATGTGAGACATGATGGGATATGTAGTGTTTAACGTTATTTGATTGAAAAGCAAGCATTTTCATTGGCTGCTGTGAGCTTCTAGTAAAGATCGAGAAGCATAATCAGAAGCCTCCGGTCCTGACATAGAATCCGAAACGTGCACCAGCGTGTGATTTATGGATCGATTTAAGCATTTGCAATGAAATTGGTCTTGCATTTGCGAAAGTTAGAGCTATTGGCATTGTAAAGTACAGTGTTTTATGTATGTTTTGGGCATTTAACGCGTGTTCTGTAACAAAGTACTGGCAAAGCCAGTAGGTCGGGCTTATCACTTACAGTGCCTTGATGTTTCCATCCATGCTCTAGCTCATTCATCTGTACATTTAATTCTCCCTGCTCATCCATGCAGTCAGTCAATGATACATGTTTTACATATAAGTAAAAGTGCGTGACTGCGTCCATGCACCTTACCAAAGAGAATGATTGCTGACTTTGTGAAAAGAGAATTCTTCTACAATCTGTTCTGAGCTATTTATACGCTCCAAAATGCTGTTAAGCATTTGTAGTCCTGATTAAAAATATAGGCATTTTTATAGTAACAAAGAATGCTCTGATTATTTGGCTTAGATGAATTATGAGGTCACTGTGGTAACTAGTGTACCCCTTACATGGATAGGAGACGCTGCCCAGACCTGAATTGACATCCGCAGCCACAAACAAATGAGCAGAGCTTCAAATATGCTTTACAGAAACAAAAAATGCACGTTGTGCTTGTAGTCTTAGTAGCACAACTCTAGATTGCAAATTACAGAATGCAATGAAAGACATAAGTTGTGCCTTATTTGGCAACTTCACCTCTATTGTAGTAAATTCAGCCCTGTAAAGCTGCCAGGGTGCTTACTGCTGGATGGAGTCCATATTAAATAAAACATAAATAGGTACAGATGAACACTGAGCTTGCTGGCACAAGGAGTCAATCAACTGCCATCTCCTGTGTTTGCACTGGAAAATCACATTATTAACAAAAGGTAAACCCAAAACTATGAATCCCACAATGTAGTGTTCTTGGCCCAAAAAATGGACCTGGGTAAATGGAAATTTTTATTTATTTCGTTTCCCACTTAGCATATCTTCCTTACAAGCAAAGTTCATGATAAGATTAGCAAGAGAGTTCGGAGCAGCCTGACGCTGGAGATACCACTGTTTATCTAGATATATGTATTTTCTAATTTACCTTCCAGCCATTGCAGCATTGTGTTTTCTAAAACAACTGACTGACATAGAAAGGAAAAGATACACCTTCCTCCGCTATCTGGGCTTGTGGCTGCAGTGTCTGGTTAGTGGGATTGTTCTTTTTATACACCTCAGCCATTCCTGCCTGTGTGAGGAATGGAGCGATTACGGAAACTTTCTTAGTTACGCCGATACCTCACAAGGAAATAAAGTGCTTCGGATTGTTTATTTGCTCTAGAAAGAATAACAGTTGTGTATTACTGTGATTGGAAGAATCGGTAAACTGTGTTAAAAATGTATAGCACCTCAAATGTAAACAATGAACATCTGAAGTTATTTTAACATAGTTTGTATGTAGACAACTGAAAGACCAACACATACAACAAAACTGAAAAGGCTGGTCCTAAATAGGTTCCTTATCAGATAGATATACACATGCAAATTAGAATTGAAAAACAACACTTTGAAAAGGCAATTAATATTGGGAGAGGTTTCACAAGTGGCAGAAATTACAAGGGTGAAAGATTGCAATGTGGCTCTGGGACAAATGACCACAGGCGAGACGGCAAAGTAGAGTGCTAGAGTGAGTTTAGAAGAAAGAAAACAAGAAGCTGCGACCTCGGAGGGTTGTTGTGGGTTGTCAGAGGGGTGAAGTGGTGTGAAGGAGGGCACTGGGAGATTAACATCGGCACTGCGAGCGTGGAAAATGAGGCATACGCAGCTTTTTCAGTGTACAAGAGCATTTGCCAATACAAAAGCAGCACACATTTGAGTTGCTAACTGCTGGTATCAGCACAGACCCTCCAACATTAACTGCTGCATTTGAGCAGTAAACATGCAGCCTCTCTGCACCTCCCCTCAGTCGCTTACCTTGCCGATCTCCCAGGCAGGCTAGAGCTTCACAAATTCAATCCCCTTCTGCCAGTATTGACAACTGAAACTCCATGCTGAAAGTTAACTGAAAAAAAGTGTGGCCACGTGGGAGGGGTTGTGTTGGGAACGACACTGGAAGATTAGAAGCGGCACACACAGAGGGCGCCAAAACTAACCAGCACAGGAGACCCCACCTGCAGCCCACCACCTTTTAATTAAACTGAGCAGGGTGGGACACTCATGACTGGCACATACAGGAGGGTTGTAACACCCACAGCCAACGGGCGCCTTAAGAGCATGGATTCCACTCCTATTGATAGCGCAGAGCACACTGGAGAAGCGCCGCTCCCCCTGCCGGTTAAAAGTCCCGGGCCGGCATCCATGCCTAATGCGAAATACCGCACACGGCAGAGTAATCCCGCTCTGGGCAAAGGGATGAACGGGCCCCCCAGCGTGTACCTGGGCAACATCAGTGAAGTTTCAAAAGCCGTAAACGAAAACGAGGACTTTCATTAAATACACCCCAAACGCTTTGTACTTAATGGAACATGTCTCCGCCTTTTCCGGGTGCACTCAGAGCGCTCGATTATTATACAAACTTGTGGATATTACGCACATCCAGCATCTATAAACAAGGACGGAAATAATATGGCATTCTAGGCTGAGACAGTGCACCACTAAGGAGTGTGATGGAGAATGGTGAAAGCAAAGAGCACTGGCAACGCTAATCGGTCTCGCTCGTTTGTATTGTTGAGACCAGGTGGCAGAGGAAACAAGACGTGCAGCCGCCATTCTTTAATATGTTAATTAAAATAAAATGCAGGGCACAGAACACACTCACTCTGGGACAAAGGGGCCGTCCACAGCACTCCCCCTGTGCTGAGAGGAAGGACCCAGGGCACGTCCCAGAGCTGAGGCAAGCCACCGCCCCCGCCTTTCGTAAAACAAGCGATGAACTAATTAGAAACAGATGGCCCCCTAACGATAACTAAGTGCTTCACTGCAGCCGTGAAGCAGACTATCTAGTCCGGATGGGCCGGACGAAAAAGGGGAAAGGGTCGCAACCAAAAAGGCTCAGTTCCTATCGAAGGCCAGCGTTTTACATAACCGATGACACCAGCTAATGAAATTCAGGGGTGGAGCTTCAAGTCCCCTTCTGAAAAATCCTCATCCACAATATATCTCGCCAGAGCGTGGAGCGCTGCAACGCCAGGCGAGACCTAAAAACGTTTGATTTTGTTTTGGAAAAAGACAGCAGTCCTGCAACTGCTAATTTAGATCCTTATCAGCTGAAGTTTCAACAATTGAGTGATTTGTGGTGTGAAAAGCTATTGTGCCAGGGTGCCTGCTTGCCTGAATGGAGTGCAAATGTGCCTTTCAGTTAATCAGCAAGTGTAACGAGGGCTTGGGGCAGGTTTTGGCTTAAATTGTTCAAATCACTCCAAGCTTTGTGATGATAAAGATTTGTTTTTTCGAGTGGTAGTGCAAAGAGTTAAAAACGGGGCTGTGAAGTGCTTGCTTTTAATTTTAACTGCATTTTACACAGCCCATAGTACCCCTAAAGAGATGTTGATGGGACATTTATGTAAAGATTGAATTCGTTGGGTCCTAGTTACACATAGCCCTCTGTAGTGCATTAACTAATAAAGGTTTCATAATGTACTAAAGTGCTTTTCCCACTGATTAACAACTTTTTGAACATATTTTTAATTCCGCTGCCCATTATTTTATATGGAGATACCTGATGGTGAAAGACCTACAAAATGTACAGATTATTTTGGGGATTATTTATGAGCGGATTGCATCGCCAGGGCATCACTTTTATTGACTCTCCGGCGGTGCAAGCATCTCAACTATACCTATGAGGCAGTGTAAAATCACCCTGCATGGCCTCACAGATATGGAGTAAGACATAGCAGCACAAGTCACTGCATTGGCTTTGCAACACCCATGGATTTTGATGCTGCCCCATATTTACAAAATCAAGTAAACCTGAGGCAGCTTCAACGAGCCTTTACAATGCAATGGTCTTGTCTTTGTTAAAGTTAGAGCTATTGGCATTGCTCATGACATTATTTTTGTTTTTAAAACATAAATAAATGGCACTGTCATTTACAATGCCAATAGCTTAATCTCTTGCAAATGCGAGACCTATTGCATTTGCACCCACACACACAGCCCAAGACACACAGAGCCCAACACACACACACACACACAGAGCCGCACACACGGAGAGCCGCACACACACACACACACAGAGCCCAACACACACACACACACAGCCCAACACACACACACACACAGCCCAACACACACACACACACACACACAGAGCTCTCTGCCCAGTATCGCCCCAGGGAACGGAGGCAAGAAAAACAAGTTTAGCCATCGAATATAGCAATCAGCAACAAAAGATGACCAGTCAAGCTCTGGGAGGGGCCTTCCATGGCCTATAGCCATTCCCCCTTGCAGGTGAAAAAGCATCGACTAGACTGACTTGAAACTGACACGTGTCACTATGGCCGAGCAACCCAGTGCCTTGCTCCATCTACACCAACGGTGGAAGATTATAAATGGAGGAATCTGTCTCGCATTATTAAGGTTTTTATGTTTTCAGCGCTCTCTTGAGAGAACAAACTTGGCCAGTGGCCTCAACATCCCTCAATAGTTCTGATTTAAGATTGCGAGGTCTCCAAATCTCACAGACTTGGCAGAAGGGGAAGCCGTCGGCTATATGTAGGCTATTACACGATTTGGACGATGCCAGCCATAGTGTTCACACACGCTCACTAGGATACTTTATTAAATAGATTAGAATTAAACTAGCATGGTCAGCAAGTTAAGGCTGTGTTCAGTGGGGGGTGGTGCATAGCAGTCGGAGTCTGTAAATATACCAAGTTGGTTACAATGTTTTACTGTAGAACCTTGACGCGCTGAGTGCACAGTTCAATAACCATATTGCTCGTTCCGCGTCAATATTCAACCACGCGCAGCAGAGCCTTTCTCAACCCCCACAAAAAAACTGTAGGAACCTGGCTACCAGCCAAGAATCGCCGCCAGACCGTACAAATGTATTACACGCCTGGTACCTTTCGCCTTCACTTCCTTTAATGGGCCGTACCCTTGTTGAATCACGCGCCCCACACTTAACTTTTCTTACGGACTCAACTTGTGGGTAACTTTCAGTCCCTTCTTCTTCTCTTCGGCCTCGGAGAAGCCAGAGAGAAAGAAAATAATGGACCCCGCGACGAGTGCAGCAGCAACAAGCAGCTTCATGTTCTTTGCCAAGGCCGGCCGCATCAACCAGGACTCACAGGTGCTGCCGGGAATAAAAGGTACTCAAACGAGAGCCGGAAGTGACGTGCACGGAATTGGCCAGCCGGTACCATAGAGTCGGATTCGGGGGTGCATAGCATTTTGTCTGATACTTTCCGTGATGCAAGACGAAGGAACAAGTTACGAAGAAGCAAATATGCCATATTTTAAATGTGTACAGAGGCAACGAATAGTGCGTAACACTCTTTCTAATATGTTCTTAAAAAAGATACCCCCGCCGTGGCAATAGAATAGCCGACCTCCGAACCTCTTGACAGTAAATGTACGCCCACCTCCCCTCGATGTGTAGCCCCGTCCTTTTTAGACTGGGTGGCGTGTTTTTCCGGAAGACGTCACAGAGAGAAAGGACAGGAAAAACAGGTCCCCCAATCCAAAACGGACGGGGCTTAAAGTAACATACAAAGCTCTTCTCCAATGGCTGGCCGCCGTTTAGGAGGCCAGCCAATGGAGAAGAGCTGGCTCGTTTACCTCTGTACTGAAAAACATAACATTTCTCCTCGTTCTTTTCTCTTTCCATGTGTGCTGCGTTCTGCAGCTCAGATAGAGGAATAGGCCTCTCAGGATTGTTTTTGTGAAGGAATGTGCCCCTTCCTGTACAAAAACAATCCTGCCTATGTTAGTGATATGCAGCAATTTGTGCGCCAACGCAAGGGAAAATGACAGTAAAGCATTGTATTTCATAAATACAGTGCCTTCCAGCCCTTTCACATCAGCATAGGGCAGCGTAGCAAGAAGATTCTCAGCACTGCCCTACGCCAATTACTCATAAATGAGGCCCTTTGTTTTTAGCTACACCCCCACGCTCACTATTATTATTATTATTATTATTATTATTATGTTTCTTATATAGCGCCAGAATCGACCCCCGAAGGGGTATCTCTGCGCTTGCCTTGGGAACCCGTCCTGGCTTTTCCCTGTGAGATAGCCCCTACAGGGCATCCCCAAGGTGAAAGCCAGGCATCCCGCCGCGGGGGGGCCGTTGTGGAGATTAAGCAAGCATTATGCCCAGAGTTGCAGAGTGTGAACCCATGATTAGGTCAGGCACCGAAGCGAGAATTATCGAGTCCATGGACATTTGAGCTCAAGACCCTGCCGCGTCGGGAATCGAATCCTGGTCCCGGGTCTGACCTCTGCTTCAGGGTCTGCCTGCTCTAACCAGTGAGCCACACTTCTCCACTCACCTTTGGTTTGCTAAACACAAGTTTAATATTATTTCCCCACCGTAAAAATGGTTTGCTGTGGCAATTTGGGGCGTTTATGGTTGTTGACAGTTATCGAGGATGAAGAGTACCAGGTTCTAGAAGGGGGTCCTTATACCTAAAAAAGTTTGATAAAGGGGTCTCGACATCAAAAACTTTGAAGACCTCTGCTCTAATGTTTTTTGGAATGATTGCAACATTACTTCACCTTTAGATCAAACATGGTTCATTTCAAAATAGTCTTTTCTTTTTTCTTCTGGTCATAGCTGACATCTTCGCAGTACTCCCTCGATTCAATGGCAGGACCGAAGGCTAGAATTATGCTCTGCTTTCCTTATTTTCCAGAACCAGCAGTAATCAAAATTAATACAAAAGAACTATCTTTCCCATGGAACCTTTGGAAAGGTGAACAATTGAGGTGAACCAATAGGCAGCGTCAGGCATCCTGAAAGGCACGGGGATCCTGGGATACGTCCTCTTTCTTTTCCTGCTCCACCAGCAGTTAAGTCAATGTTCTTCTATGTTCCTTCTCTTTGTTAATGCATATTGACTCATGGCTGTATGTTAATGTTTTTATTGTTCTTCTGAAGTGGCAAGTTCGGCGCAGCTTTCAGCCAGCGGGAGCGTTCTCATCACTCCATTCGGCGCATGTCACATAGCAGGCATTGCGGTAGCGGCGGAGGCCACTAGAGGGCGCATGTGTTGTGCAAGCTGCGTCTCATTGCTCTGCGGGGAGGCGAGTTCTTTCCTGTGAGAATCATTCCTGTCAGTAACGCACTCCTGCCGAGCAGCACCTCCTGAAAGCCAGACGCCCATGTTTCAGGGGTCTGTAGTTAAATTCTAGAACAGCCTCTACCCCTGTTTCAAAACGGATCTGTATTACCCTGTGTTTGTCCTACAGTATAGCTCTAACCTGTAATAAGCTTGACACTCGTTTTTTCACAGGTCTGCCATACCTTATTTTGGCTGTCACATTAGGGCCCAGCCCAGGCGTAATTTTAACCCCTAAACCAGTAGTGAGTTGGCCCCAGGGGCCTTAGCCCCCTTATTCCCCCGCTTCACACCCAAAATCTCAGGGCTTCAAAACTGCCAAAACCCTAGGTTTGCCAAAATATTTAGGACAGAGTGCCAATAGCAGCTAAGCCTTGATTCTATCATGGAGGGGGATTATGTTGAAGAAGAATCCCTGCAGGTCCTTACTCTGGACGACGAGTTTTGTGAGGCTATGGATGGCTCCATCCACCAGGCAGTCGCGGCGGCCATGGGTCCCTTTGAGAGACGCCTCATGCAATTAGAGTATTCCTATGCAGTCGCCCCCTCCTCAAAGGACCATCTTCCCCCTCTCACTCGTCCTCCAAAACGCAAACCGGTGTTGGCTGTTAATCTAGGCACCTTTGAACACCTTAAGAGGGCCTTTCTTGCACGCCTATTCCTTTAACACTCAGGAGTGTTGGAGGAGGTTGCTCCCTCATCCTTGCATTACAGGGGGATGATGACGGTGAGGATTTCCCCCACTGAATCCACTGAGGCAGCGGCCCCCGTCCCGGTGCCCAGCTACGGGGGGTGTGGACCCTCCCACGGACATGTTGGTCCCGGAGAACCTTCTTCACCCTCACTCCATGGAGTGGATTCCGGCTGATAAGGTCGCTCAGTTTGTGACAAGCCGTCATAGAAAACCTCTGTAGAAAGAGGTCGGGACCTGCCTGAAGGCGGAATGCCCACGACCCGCCCTTGCCGCTAAGGTGGCATTCACTCCTGAGATTTACTCTAGGATGGCCACTTTCCTTTAAAAGTATATCCGTGTCCCTAAAAAAGGGATAGATAGGTCCTGTAAGGCTTGCCTGGACAAGCTCCTGGACGTATGTGGACCCCTTACTAAGATCTCAGACCTTGTGGAGGAAACTAAGGCATTCCCAGAGTTGGTGTCTGGCTGGGTCCGGCGTGTCATTGTGTTTCTGGGCAACGCTAACTGTGCCCTCTCAGCTGAGAGGAGACGCTCACTTCTGCTGAAGGTGGACCCCAAGCTTGGGGATCTTACTTCCTCTGACTCTGGTGCTGTGGCTGACGGGGGACACTTTGGAGAACCCTTTGTTAAGGAACTCACTACATCCAAAGGTTTTCGTCGGGCCGGTCGTGGCAGGGGGCACTCAGCCGGTTTTGCCTACACCAAAGCCCCTTTCAGAGGCTTCAGGAAAATGCAGGAGTAGCCCAAACAGTATAACCTCAGATTCATGGGTTTTGCGGACCATCCGGGGATTCCACATAGAGTTTTATGGGAACTCGGCGCAGGAATTCTGTCCCGTGTCCTAGAGTTTCCAAAGCCCAGTCAGCCCTGATAGACCGGGAAGTACAGGCTATGTTACGCAAAGGGGCTAGCTTTAGTTCCTCCCTCCACCCAAGGGGTTTTCTAAGCAACATTTCTTTGGTGGACCAAACCGATGGAGGTCAGCGCCCGGTTATCAACCAATTGCTGTTGGTGTACTGCCATTTCTAAATGGAGGGGATCCACCTGCTGCGCAACTTCCTGCGCCCGAACTACTGGATGGTGCACCTAGACATAAAGGACACTTACCTGGCGGTTCTGATTTGTTTCTCCGCACCACCGGTTTCTAGAGTTTCAGTAGAAAGGGCAGGTTTACAAGTTCACCACCCTCCCTTTCAGTCTGTCTTCCGCACCTTGATGCTTAACCAAGGTGCTCAAACCCATGATAGAGTACCTCAGAGTTCGGAGCTTCCACCTCATCATATACCGTGACCATCTCCTTTTTTTTGGCTCTGTCCCCATCGCTGCGCTGTTAACAAGCCAACTGCAGACAACTGTGGCTTTGTTGCACAGCCATGGCTTCATTATCAACACAAAGAAGTCCCTCCTCACACCGCAAAGACAAACAACGTTCCTGGGGTTTGTCATAGACTCCGTCAGCAAAACTCTTGAGTTTACCATCCAGAAAGCTTTCGAAGATCCGTTGGGATCTCAGGAGGGCCCTGCCCAGGACTACCATTAACCTCCAGCAGGTCACCAGAATAATGGGCCTCCTTTCGTCCTCTCTACTCAGTTTCTTCTCCCACCATAGCAAGATGGATCAGATGGGTCATGCAGGAGGCAGGTTGATATGTCGCACTTCGGTGCACACTCGGTCCGAGGAGCACTGGCCTCCAAAGCCCTTTCCCTCGTGGCTCGCCTCGAGGATATAATTAATGCCGCAAACTGGTCCTCGGATTCCACGTTCAAGAGATTCTATTTCAAACCAGTTGTGGATATGGCCTCCCTGGTTGTTGACAAGCTTTGAAAAAGCATAATCCTCGCCTACGGTCCTGCCATAGAATGAAACAATTCCTAGTAAGCATGAAGGAAAGTTTCAATTCTATTAATGACTCGGAGGCGAGGATTATTCCCGCCCAGAGTGTTAAAAGCAAAACGACAATCATGAACATTATCTGCGCCATCTTGTCTGATGGAAGTTCCTACGTGCACATAAACTGCAGTCATTCTGACCGACCGCAGCCATTTTGTATTCCGTTGATCACCTTTGTTTCACCTTGCCCACACTAACCTCCCTCTGACCAACCTGGTATGTGACTTAGGGGCTATAAACTATTGCCACGACAAACATCAACACCACCTGCTGCTACAAACTCGTTTTTTTCTCTCATCTCTGTTTACAGGCAAACCCATGGACACTCCTACACAAACAGGTTCCAAATACCAAACATACTCTTGCAAACATGGTTTATTGCACTGCACACAGCAAAACTTGTTTTTGCCAACAATGGGACCTGTTTTTATCAACAGAACGGACTCTAAGATCCAGGTCTCGCATGTTTTAGACCCTGAAGCAAGGTCCAGCTGCAAGAATAAGTTGTTTGTTTTGACCTGGGTGGGAGGAGAATTAATGTTGGGCTTGTGTAACCATGTTGATAAAACAATGGTGGGCTTGTGTGACAACCTGGCCGGGGCGGAGACTCCAAGCTTGTAACCTAGATAATGAAACAAATAAATGGTGCCAGAACTGTATAAAAGGAAGAGCCAAAGCAGTTGCCAGCAGATCACTTCCCTGAAGACATCCCGGTGTCTGCGGTTGACATGGTCTCCTCTTGAGAGTAATAAACCTTTTTCTTGCCTTCCAGTTACCAGCGCCTGTCTCTTCATTTTGGTAACTATTGATATTGGGAAGTAGAGGTGTCATACGCCAAACAGTCTTGTTATTCGTTAAAGATTGGCTGTTTTTCCACAATTGGCGTCCCAACGTGGCGCCCATCAGAGACATGCGGGTCCAGGTAGAGAGGTCCTAACGACTGAGTGAACATCTAAACGGTTGGAAGTTAACCTGCCTTGAGAGGACCCTCGTCTGGCTGCCGATCAATCTGAACTTTACCGGTTCCGAATGGACCTCTCTCGACTGACCTGCGGTCCTGACTCTGATCCCACAGGAGTGCTGCGGTAAAATTGGAGTAAGAGAACGCTCGGGCGCTGGAAAGGGAAGGCGAAGAACTGTCTACGTGATCCGGGTAAGGTTGTGATACACGACTATTCAATTGTTTGATTGATTGTTTGGTTCGGAAAATACTAGTATTACTCATTGATTAGTTCGTTTAGCCTCTTTTGCTACTCGAAATATTGGTTCTTTGGTTCTTAGGATATTTGGTTCTTTTTGATTTTTGCAGGTAGGGAAGGATAGGTAGTGCGGACCTTTGTCCACCATTATTTGAGATCTTCATTTGTCCGATTATACGTCATGCCTATCTTCTTCCCACTGATTGGTAATTGGTTCAACCCGGAACGTTTATTAGAGGTCAGTCATCCGGCTCCACCGGAAGGCACCCCTAATAAAAAGGAAAAATCGAGTAAATCAGTAGGCCACTGATGGGATCTTTTGACCCCGCTAAAATGGAAACGCCAGGAATAGTCCTTCACGAGAAATATGGATTCTGATAGATATATCTGCCGTGTGGATTCCTCACCTTGTGAATATCCCCTTGCGTCAGCAACATTCGGAAATTCTTTTTGTAGCTTCGCGTGGACGTCACAGAGACACGGCTCCGCTCGCGACTCCACCGACGCCTATAATAGGCCCACGCCGGCGTGATGACATCAGTTCCCTTCTTTCCGCGTCGTCAACGCTAACGGTTTTCAGGGATCGTACTGTAGCTTTACAGTAACTTTGTTACTATTAACCTGTTATTCTGTTTAACTTTATATTCTTCGAGATGTCGTCGAAGAAGACTGGTTTTAAGGCTTGCGGCGAATGTGGCAAGACTATGTCTATCACCGATCCTCATGATTGCTGTGTCTGGTGTTTAAGCTCCGACCATGACGTCGAGGACTGTCCTTGCTGCAAGAAGATGACTTCGAAGGCGCTAAGAGAAAGAGAGGCGAAGCTCCTTGTGGCTAAGCTTAAGAGTAAGAAGGATAAGAAATCTTCGAAGTCTCGAACTCGTCGGTCGAGGTCGAGGTCTCGATCGAGGTCACGCTCGGAGTCGTCTTCAGCTCACGCTTCGAAGTCTTCGAGGAAGAAGCACAAGAAGAGGAGCCATGAGTCACGTCATCACTCCGGAAAAGACTCTGGTTCGAGACCGAAGTCCCAGGTCAAGCTTCTGAGTAAAGAGGTGGTGGTTTCGGAGTCAGAGCATGTCTCTGTTGGTGAGGCTTCACAACCAGGTTCACCCGAATCACAGGAGCAGGTCCATTCTCCAGTTCCATCCAATCCTTCTGGTCAGGAGGATGAAGGTGAGGAGCAGGGGGCTGGTGAAGTCGAGGTTCCGGTGCCTGCGGGTTCGTCGACCCCGGTTCCAGGACTCGTTGAAGAGGTCGACGTCGTTTCGACTCCACCTCCTCAGGAACGACCCAGAGAACCATATCCTGAGTTTCCAGCTCCAGGTCAGGATCCATCTCAGTTCTTGAACGCCATGTTTGGTGTCTATTCTAGGGCAATGTTCCCGTCTGGTGCACCTGTTGGTCCCACGGGTCCTATGGCTTTCAACTTGGGTGTTCCCAAGGCTTACGCCCCTGCGCCCTTCATGCCTTTTATGCCGGCTATACCACCGCATTGGCATTTTCCGACACCTCCGGTGTCGTCGACGCCGAAGCGCTCGACGCCGACTCCGTCGACGCCAGTCACATCGACGCCGATGCCTACAACTCCGAGGCAGGATTCTGTCCGACCTCGTGCTGAGAAGCCTCGTCCAACGTCGGGTTCGACGCCGGCTCCGGTGCCGTCGGAGTCGATTCCGAACCCGTTGGCTTCGGCTGTGAAGGAAAGGTCTCGGAGAAAGGCTCAGAGACTTCTGGAAGAGGAAAGGTATCTATACTCGGATACTGAAGAAGGGGAGTTACGGGATTCTGAGGATCCTTTTGAAGATTGGTGTGAGGCCATGGGCTTGAACTGTCACCTGAGTGGGAGTTGGCTTCAGTTTCAAATGTGCCATCAAAGGATGTGGTACCTTATCACACTGTTATAAAAAAAAGCAGCGAGTCTGTTGAATATTACTCTTCCTACTGCTGACTATAAGCCTAACATCTTGACTGAGGTTCTTCATTCTCCCTCGTCAGTAGTTGAGCCTGTGTTACCCTTCAACGAGGCCTTGACTGAGCCCATCTATGAGGTTTGGAAGAAGCCTTTGTCTGCTCCTGCAGTTTCAAGAACAGTTGCAAGGAGATACAGAGTGGCACCTGAGGACCCTGCGTTTTTATCAATTCATCCCTTGCCTGAGAGTTTGGTGGTGCAGGCTGCTTGCTGTAAAAAATCTGCTGGAGCTTTCCCACAGGTTCCTGGGGACAAAGAATCCAGAAAGCAAGATCAGGGTGCCAGGAAGGTCTTCTCTTCAGCCAGTATGGCGTTAAAGTCAACCAACGCAACGTGCCTGATGGGGAGGTATATCCATGCCTTGATGGATTCTGTCAAGCAGCTAGTTCCGAAAATTCCTGAAGATGACCGGAAGGATTTTCAGGAGGTGATTTCAGACACTCAAGCAGCTGCGAGACAGGTGATTCAGAGTGGCCTGGACACTGCTGATTCAGTGGCAAGGGTCATCTGTGGCCACCAGGAGGGCTGCCTGGCTTAAGTCATCGGAGTTCTCTGCGGACGTCCAGTCTGCTTTGTTGGACTTGCCTTTTGATGGCTCAGGATTGTTTGGCAAGAAGGCTGATGCTGCCTTGGAACGTTTTAAGGACAGTAGGGCCACTGCAAAGTCCTTGGGTCTTCAGTCCAGAGGAACTACTGGTAAACGCTTCAGGGGGTTCGGAAGATCTTCCTTTCGCTCTTACAGACCTTCCCAGCAGCAGCCTCAGAAGCAACAGAATACGCTGTACAAGTCGTACAGGGGCAGACAAAGATCCCGCCCTAGAGGTCGTCAATCCTCCTCCTCCTCTCCTTCCCAACCCCCGGCCAACGCAGCAAAGCAGCCCTAGATCCGCCATTCCGGATCATGTGGGCCCAGTGGGGGGTCGGCTTACTCATTTCCTACAAGATTGGGAATTAATTACATCGGATCTTTGGGTTCTCAATCTTGTAGGGAATGGGTATGCACTTCCTTTCCAGGAATTCCCTCCCAATTACCCTCCTTGCCAGGGTTATTGTTCGGAGGACCACCTGCTTCGCCTGCAGGAAGAAGTCCTGGCTCTTTTAAAAAAAGGTGCAATAGAGGTGGTTCCAGAGCAGGAGAGGGGTCAGGGGTGCTACTCCCGGTATTTCCTGAAACCCAAGAAAGATGGCAGGCTTCGGCCAATCCTGGATCTCAGGATCTTGAACCTTTACCTGAAACAGGAAAAGTTCAAGATGCTCACTCTTGCGCAGGTTCTTCAAGCGCTGCTGGAAGAAGACTGGATGGTGTCGATCGACTTGCAGGATGCGTATTTTCATATTCCCATCCTGAAGTCGCACAGAAAGTATCTCCGTTTTACGGATGGTTCACAACACTACCAGTTTGTGGTCCTTCCGTTTGGACTTACTACTGCGCCTCGAGTCTTCACCAAGGTGATGGCGGTGGTGGCAGCTCATCTCAGAAGAACGGGGATACATGTGTTTCCGTATCTAGACGACTGGCTGATCAAAGCGGAGTCGCCGGAGAAGGTGCTCCATCATCTGCAAGAGACAACTCAGTTGTTGCACAGGTTGGGTTTTTCGATAAATGTACCCAAGTCTCACCTGGTGCCCTCACAGCGCAACCTGTTCATAGGTGCGGTACTGGACACTACTGTATGCCGCGCATTCCCTCCCCCTCAAAGGATTCGCGACATTCAGGAGATGATTCCTTTGTTTTACCCTGGAGCGGTTGTTCCAGTCCTGAAGGTCCTTCTCCTGCTCGGTCTGATGGCTTCATGCATCCTGTTGGTCAACCATGCACGCTGGCACATGAGGGTACTCCAGTGGTGCCTCCGCAGGCAGTGGTATCAGCACAACAGAGATCTCAGGGAGTCAGTGAAGATCTCCAGAGAAACTGCAGCGGATCTGTCTTGGTGGAGTGTGGAAGGCAATCTGTCTCAAGGGAAGCCTTTTCAGATTCCTCCATCGGTGGCCACAGTAATAGCGGACGCGTCCACCCTCGGGTGGGGTGCTCATTTGGGGGACCTGGAGGTCAAAGGTCTTTGGTCTCCAGAGGAAAGGTTGCTTCACATCAACCTTCTGGAATTGCGGGCAATACGTCTGGCGCTCAAGGCTTTCCTCCCTTCCCTTCGCGGGCTGTCAGTTCAAGTCCTGACGGACAACACGACCGCGATGTTGTACATCAACAAACAGGGAGGAGTAGGGTCGCAGTGTCTCTGCAGAGAGGCTCTGCGTCTCTGGTCCTGGGTTCAGGACCATCAGATTTGTCTGATGGCAAATCATCTGGCCGGAGTTCTGAACGTTTGTGCAGACCGTCTCAGTCGGCAGTTCTCTGCCGATCACGAGTGGAGGCTCCATCCATCGGATGTGGGGGACTCCTCGGGTGGACCTGTTCGCCACTCACGAGAATGCTCACTGCCTTTCATTCTGCAGCCTCCAGTTTCCGATGCAGGGAGCCTTGGGGGACGCGTTTCAGTTGAGTTGGAGCTCGCAACTCCTTTACGCGTTTCCTCCCATACCCTTGATTCCTCGGGTTCTGAGGAAAATTCGCCAAGACCGGGCCCGAGTCATATTGATTGCCCCGGATTGGCCAAGAAGGGTGTGGTACTCAGACCTTCTCCACCTCTCCTCTCACCCACCGCTCCGTCTCCCTCACAGGGCAGATCTCCTCTCTCAGTTGGAGGGGCAGGTTCTACACCCCCACCTCCAGACCTTACACCTTCATGCCTGGAGATTGAACTGGGCAACCTGATTTCTTTTTCTCTCCCTCACGATGTGGTGGATGTCATTTTGTCAGCCAGGCGTGACTCCACTAAGTCCATCTATTCTTATAGGTGGTCGAAGTTTGTTATTTGGTGCAGGGAGAAGTCCATAGACCCTTTGAGGGCCCATTTATCTGATGTTCTCCAGTTTGCCCTTTCTCTTGCACAGCAGGGTCTTGCTGTTGCCACGGTGAAGGGTTATCTGTCAGCGCTGTCGGCGTTTATCTGTTTGCCTGACCAGCCCTCTCTGTTTAAATCTCCTATAGTTTTGAGGTTTTTGAAGGGCCTCACTAATAAGTTCCCTCCTATCCCTTTTATTGTGCCTCAGTGGGATTTGAATCTAGTTCTGACATTTTTAATGGGTGCTCCTTTTGAGCCTCTTCATAAATGTCCCATGAGGCTCCTGACTTTCAAGACTGTTTTCCTCGTTGCAATAACCTCGGCAAGGAGGGTTAGTGAGCTTCAAGCTCTTAGTTCCAAGCCCCCATTCCTGTCCGTTCATGCTGATCGAATGGTTCTTAGGACCAGGGCTGCTTTTCTGCCGAAGGTGGTGACTTCTTTCCACCTTGGTCAATCCGTCACCCTTCCTTCCTTTTATCCTCCCCCTCACCCTTCAAAGGAGGAGGAGAGATTACACCGTCTTGACCCCAAGAGGGCGGTGTCTTTTTATTTGGACAGAACTAGAGACTGTCGCATGGATGACCAGCTCTTTATTGGCTTTGCTGGCTGCAAGAAGGGAAGAGCGATTCAGAAGAGGACTTTGTCGAGATGGATCGTCCTCTGCATTAAGATCTGCTACTCTTTGGCCGGTAAGGAACCACCAGAGGGCATAAGAGCTCATTCGACTAGGGCTAAGTCTTCGACCTCTGCATTGGCTAGAGGTGTTCCTGTGGAGGACATTTGTAGGGCGGCAACCTGGTCTTCCCTCCACACTTTCGCGAAGCATTACTGCTTGGATACCGAAGTGAGGAGGGACGGTCACTTTGCGCGCTCTGTTCTTCAGGATTTCCTGGTCTAGAAGAGTGAACACCCTCCTCCGGGAGTGGGGACTGCTGTGGGACTCTATTCACAAGGTGAGGAATCCACACGGCAGATGTATCTATCAGAAGAACAAGTTACTTGCCTTTGGTAACGCTTTTTCTGGTAGATACAATATCTGCCTGTGGATTCCTCACTGACCCACCCGCCTCCCCGTTGTCCACTCTTCTTTGCCAGAGTATCTTTAATGGATTGTTTTATTGTAAAATGTTTTATTGCATTTACCAGACCCTCCAGTTTATCGCGATTCACGAAAAAATCGCGAAATCGGCAGATTACCGCAATGGCCGCGATAATACCCATATTGGCCGCGATATTTTACAAAAAAGTGTCTCTATCGGGAGACAGCAAAACAAACAATCAAACAATGCCTTTTATTAGCTCTGCGCCGCCCCCCGCTGCTCGTGTGTGTCAGCAGCTTCCCGGGAGGGACGCACACAGACAGTCAGTTTTTGAGCTGATTAGTGGGGAGCGGATTGCGGCGCTGTTGGCACGATTCAAAAGGATTGTTCTGTGAGGAGAAACAACGTTTGCGAATCGGGCGCTTAATAGCAAGTTGAAAGCAATGAATCCAACTTGTTTAATTCCCAGCAGCAGAGAGAGCCGTCATCAACGCTCAAACAGGGGTTTGGATAAATGTCTTTCAGATTCGGGCCACCCCCCGGACAGATAAGTGATTGGCCTCGCTTTGTTCTTTCAAACTAACCCCAGGTGGTGAGAAAGACTCTCGGACTTGAGATGACTTGTCATTACAGGCCTCCATTAAAACGTGATGGCAGCGCCCTGCTGATGCGAGGACACTATGCAGACCAGGCGGCACCTCCCTGTTGGGTAAAAGGGCTTCAGCCCCCCTCCCCCGTGGTGGGGCAGAACCTGATGTACTTGCATCAGGGAAACTGATGGCTACAGTTAAAACAGTGGTAGCTGAAATGTTATAGGTAAGTTCAGTGCAGGATGATTAAAGCAATCAAGGTCAAACATTATGATATTTGAATCAGTTTGCCCAGTGGATCTCACATACAGTACTTTGGGACCGGAGTTCAGTCTTTCCTGGCAGCGGCCTCGTTTCTCTTTCTGAGGTGGTTAAGGGGGTTTAGGTGATTGCAGTATTGAGGCCGAATGACAGTAGGATTAGTGAAAAGGACGTACACACAGAGGCCCTCATGCAAGGTTTGCAGTTAATTGCATACGTTTTTATGGGTTCCAGTGAATCATAGAAGTGCGCACATACTCTCTGTGTGTATCATGATTACTCTCTTTTCATTACTAGGCGTTCTAGAAAGGACACAAAGAAAAAAGAATGACAGATATGTACATTAAAATGTATTTAGTGTTAAATAGGGATTAATTAAATAGGCTTCTCAAATTGATAATTATCAATCATCTAAAATACTATTGAATCGGTAATTAATGACTTATGTGTTTTTCTTTTCTGTATTTCTATTATAGATTCCGAACCGCCGCCAAAACTTTTTCAACCTTCTTTTATGCTTAGGTCTCATAAATATATATTCTCCAGAAAATGAACTTTCTCTCATTTTCCCAACCATAGTTCCAACACAGGCAGTCATTTTGCTTTAAAAAAACCTGTGATGACGGACCTGGGGATCAGCATTGCAATAACCCACCATCTACAAGCTTCTGTGGGTGTTATACGCAAATGGGCTGAATTTTCTGCATACTTGTACGAAAGTGAATTATTATTTGTAGTGAACAAGTGGACAACCACAAAGGATAAGGTCACCACCTGCTAGATGTTACTTAAATTAAATAAACTTAGGCTTAATCCCTAACAACATGATGCAAAACGGACAGGCGTAAATCAAAGACAATGTGAAGAGTATTGAAGCAGTGCAAAAAAGAAGAATAAGTCCTACAAAATACAATAAAACTCCACAACCGATTTTAAGCTAAAGAAAAACAAATATGAGTGATATAAGCTCAAAACAACAAAAACACAGCAATGGGAAATGGAGACATGAATTTTTAAAGAATTATAGTGAACAAGTGCCAAGAAAAATAAAGTGCCCCATGTAAGTCAGTGGTCACAGTAGACTCAGACCAAAGTGTATTTTCAGCCCGAGTCATATACACCAGTGAATTGGTCCAGGTGAAAGTCTGAAAGTAAAAAAGTTCTAAAAAGTTTCTAAGTCGTTCTTCAGAAATGGGTTTTGTTACTTTACTGAAGAAAAATGTTGACTTTTTTTTTATAATTCCCAGCACAAAATGGGACTTTGGCACTTTTTCAGATGAAAAATCCTCTCTTCATGGGGCATTGTTAAAAGTGGAATGCCACCTTTATTCCCAGTGGCTGGATACCTGATGCAGTATGGTGCTGCTGGTTCTCTGGAGGCTTCTCTCTGAAAAAGTTCTTACAGTGAGAATTAGCCATTCCAGATTGCCTAATCAAAGTGGAATACTCTGCTAAAACAGTTTCCATTGATTTAAGGCTGAAAATGAATGCTTATGAGTAAATAAAAGTGCCGCTAAAATGCCGCTAAATTTCCATATTTGTGCCGCTAAATTTCCATATTTGTGCCGCTAAATTTGCGAATCCATGCCGCTATATCCTGGGGGGTCTGATTTACTTCACACTGTGTGTGTTACTTTTATTTCTATACTGTGTATATTGTGTACATTTCTACTGTCATCGGTCCGTCCGTGTGCCTCGCAGGCACGGAAAAAAGGGCGGAACTGATGTCATCACGCCGGCGTGGGCCTATTATAGGCGTCGGTGACGTCAGCGGAGTCGCGAGCGGAGCCGTGTCTCTGTGACGTCCACGTCGGCGCGAAGCTACAAAAAGAATTTCCGAATGTTGCTGACGCAAGGGGATATTCACAAGGTGAGGAATCCACAGGCAGATATTGTATCTACCAGAAAAAGCGTTACCGAAGGTAAGTAACTTGTTCATTAGCAACATAAATATTGATTGTTTGGTAGTTTTTGAATAATGGTTAATATTTGCAAATAGTAAAGGACAGGTAATGCAGACTACTTGTCTGAATTTAGGATTATTTGAGAGATTCTTTTGACCAATATCCATCATGCCTGTTTTTTCTGAAGTTGTTGGAAAATGGTTGTTTTAGCATGAATTGTTTGTTGAACAAAAAGTATGGTATTTGTCCCATAATGTATGACTCATTGAGGAACAAATACGCAAAGAAGGAACTCTAATTTAAATGGCCAGTAAAATAAAAATTACTCGATTTATAAAAAGTTAAAAAGGATACAGTACACAGAAGCAATGTCAAAACAATGGTCAAGATCTGTTGTATTTTACACTCTTACAACGTAAACAATTGGTAAAGATCCTGATATTTAGATATATCGATGAAGAGGACAGTAGATCGAACCTCTTTTCTTAGCAGCTCCCTCGGAGAAGCAAAAGCGTGCATTTTTCAAATTAGGAATTTTTTTGTTGTAAGGTTCCCAAAGAAGTACATTAGCTCGAAATTTGTTAGCTATGATCCTCAAGTGCATTCTGGTCCTTGGAGTCCTAAACATCGTAATCTTTGTTTTACACACCACGTGTTTCAGAAGAGTATTTCAAATGCTCCAAAGCCTCACCAAAGGAATGACATCCAGTCTAACATTAGGCAGGAGTAAGTTATAAATGTATTAAGTAAAAAGGAGAAAAAAATCTTCCTTAGAACCTATTTGCCTGCATGGCCAAAGCCAGGGCTCGAAAAACATCGCAAGAAAGCTTGTTTTAAATGTTAGCCTTTGATGTCCTTGCACAAGTCATATGATTAGAATGAACATTTTAGGAAAGTCCCGCTGTGTTTTAACCTCTCGTAACCTCCTAAACGCAGCGGTCATGTGTTTAGATTATATATGAAAGGCATTTCTAGGCACTGGATTTTAGCAGTCGGGCACAAATGCATATTTTCGGTTTTTAGAAAGGGAAAGTTTCTTTTGTGTGTTATAGATTGGTATGCCTTGCACAAGCATTTCAGGCATGGCCTAGTCCGTGTTTATGGACCCCATGAATAGGTCTGCCAGCCTCGGCAATTACGAATCTGCGATTTTCTGGCACAACTGTGCTCCTGCGTCATCCTGCGCTGTGTCCTCCACCCGCCCGCAAAACTGATCTCCATGCAGACATTAGACAAGTCTGTTAGTGGTCTTACAGTGAAGCAAAAATGCATACCATTGAAAGCGTGAATACACCCAGCTAAACTCGCTACCTCCTATAGTTTCCCTGTTCAACGAATAGGAATGGCCCCAGGCCACTGTAGATCGTTTTCTTCAATGAGAACATTGATCCATCCCCCTCCCCTCACCTTATACTGAGTACCTCTGGTCCCTGACCTTTTCCTACACTCGGTCTGTAATACCGCACTCGGACGATCTATGTAGTGAGCATCCTATCATTGGTTATCTTTGCCGCACTAACAGTTCTTGGCCATGGACTGCATCCCAAGAGATAAGTCAGGTATATGGTAAGTAAAAATATTTTCCTTATAATGCGCGCTGATGTGCTTTGAATGCTGCATCCTCCCCCTCTTTTTTTCTGTAGGTTACATCGGAGTTTCAGCTGAAGAATGGAAAAGGCCTAAACGCACTGTGTTCCACGCTGATAATAGGCCAGTACTGTGAGATGGTATGTTTTATGCAGAGGCTATCTCTGGGAACGTGAAAAATTGTATGGTATGAATGCGTGTGTGTCCTGATTTGTATGGTATGAATGCGTGTGTTTCCTGATTTGTATGGTATGAATGCGTATGTGTCGCGCACGCCTGGTTATGAATGCGTGTGCACGCCCTGATTTGCATGATGTGAATGCGTATGTGTCGTGTACGCCTGAGTCGATAAGAGAATGCTTTTTGTACGACTGAGGTACTGATCGAGCAGTTAATGGAATGAGAAAAATAGGCCTAAACGTGGTACCTACATGCAAAAAACGATTAGCGTTTTTTTAAATATAGCACATTCTTTACTTCGAAACGAGTCTCTCTCTAAAGCCAGCGAATGGGAGGGTAGCCTACATCAGGAGCTTGAAGTATTATTGCAGTACATTGAGCCTGACTCCAACCCATATCACAAATGTGCGACCAAAGTAATGCGCGCCTGTGAGCTGACCAAATAGAGAAATGAAGAGTCCCCTGAGTTAGGGCTCATCCAAATCTTCCTCCACTCAGAAATGAGAGATATGGTCATGTTTTAGATTTACCCCTTCTTCTTCCATCCACATAGAAAAATAAGAAATGTACCGTCACACGTCCGACTGACATCCCTCCTTTACCTCAGCTTGAATCATCGTTGCTAGATGTTGGGGGACCCCACCGTGAGTATAAGTACGACTCGGCTAGTGTCCGACCAATTAAAAGGGAGTAAGTATTTTCAAAATAGGCCACCAGCTAAAAATTGTCGACTATTAGGAAAGAAGGAGCCTGACCCCAGAATAAATTAAGTAGTGTACTGAGAATATGCAATATGCATGAGATAGTCCTTTTATTGTCCAAAACAACTGTGTTTTGTCTTCGGATTTTTGTACTTGATGCATGCACTGTCACGCCTTATTCGGTATTTGTGTGTACGAAAACTATGCATTTATGTTTTCCCTCGGCTTGTGTGTTTTATTTGTAAACCGACCTGTACTGTTCAATGTTGCATATGTACTGAATACCCTATTATTGTACACGCTCTCTCTCTCGCTCTGTTATGCGTGTACTGAATAGCCTATTGTTGTGTACGACGCTCTCTCTCTGAGAGCTCACTTTTGAATAAATAACAACGCTGTACCTCACCAGTACTCGCCCAATTGGCTTTAAACAAGACAGTGAACAAATTGACAGAAACAAAATATCATATTTTGACCTATTACTACCTCTCCTTTCTGTAAATTGATGGAACTTAATTGGCTGAGAAAGAAAGGACAGGTGAGACGACTGATGTCCCCTAATCTGGCCTTTATAAGGGAACTAAATGTCAGTGGCTTTTTGTTTTAGTGCCTTAGTGACACAACCTTCATCGTTCATATTATTCTGCCCATTGCACATAAGTAGAGTGACCAAAACGTCCCCGTTTTTCCAGAATGGTCCCAGTTTGGTACCAGCTGTCCCAGAAAATTTTAAGAAATGTAGCTCATGTCCCTGTTTAAAAAAAAATAAGAATTGACTAAGCCTGATAGAAGTTAGCCGTTGTTTCCAGAAAAGATTTCATTGACAAGCAAGCTGCCAGGTTTAAAATTTGCAATGTATGTAAATTCTTACAGATCGTTCTGTAGCTCTCTGCTAAGGAACGCACTCGTAGCTTGAAGTAAGATCGTAGTCCTTCTACCAATTTTGTGAAATGTCCCTAGTTGTTTTTACTTTAAGATTCCGGTCACCCTAGATATAAGTTGTATGGACATCGCAAGTCCCTCATTAACTGTTGAAGGAGCTAGGTTGTAAAGTGTGCCGAAAAGTAGAATAATGTTTATGAAAATGATTCGAACCAAAGGAATGTTGTAGTAAGCCCTGCTGAACGAGTACTGAAACCAAAACGTTTAGCTGAAAGAAGGGAGCATCGATAGGATGGAACAATGCTTAGCCTGTGTACTCTATGGTAAACAATAGCCAGAAAGGGTACCTGTATGCCCATGATAATAGCCCATCACACTTTTTGTAATTAGCAGACCTTGAAGAAAAATATAGCTCCACAGGATTTAGTTTAGAATGACGAGTCTCTGCCGGAGGAGCCGGTTTTAATTTGACAGACCATGTAAATGATAGATATTGGATTTCTTGCCACAATTGTGAATGAAAAAGGAATGAAGGCCAAGGATAAAAATGATGGTGGAAATTCGAAAGAAATGCTTGCAGACCTGCACCAGAGTAATGATTTAGGAGTTAGTAGACGCCGATGCGAGGATTCAAAAGTACCCACCCTATCGTCATTTTGAGTAGCCGATGAAAGTTTCCCCAGCTACTTAGGGTTTGGGAGAGAAATTGAATGGTGTAAACGTCTTCCCCCTGCCAGATCTCTAAAAATCGTTTTGTACTTATTTAAAGATGTCATGCAGTCATCGGAGGAGAGGGGCCGGACGTGACTCAGAGCCTGGCTGCAGATCGCGGAAAACCCATGACCTCGACCAAGGTGGAGCCACAGAGCAAAGAGATGCTGGATGAGGCACCATTCCCAACATGGAAAATGAAAGAAAGAAGGGCTGTCCAGAAGCCCCAACCTTTTAATTAAAACATGTGCCAGAAGTCCCAGCCCATATAGCCTAATTGATGGGCCCACTTGCGTGAAATTTCTGCCTCCCTTGGTCCATTTCAGATCTGACCCCACTCTGCCCTCTCTTCCTTCGACCTTCCAAAGCACGCCCTGCCTTTTTCATATGGAGTTTTGAAATTGACTTGATGAAGAAACACAGCGCACAGATAGAATAGGGTAATAGGGATGGACTTTATGGATAAAGAATAAGAGTGTGGGTACCCTGTCTAAGGTGCCTATGATAGATTAGTTAGAGAACAGGGCAAAAAGGACTGTGGTCCGTGAGCAAAGAATGGCCACGCTCTACAACGTGGAATATGGATCAGAGCTGGACGCATAGCTCCACCGTCGGTGCTCAACAGTGTCAACCAGAGGCGGATCCTCCATGGGGGCGTTTGGGCGCCGCCCCAC
Organism: Lissotriton vulgaris; assembly: GCF_964263255.1. Classification (NCBI taxonomy): domain Eukaryota; kingdom Metazoa; phylum Chordata; class Amphibia; order Caudata; family Salamandridae; genus Lissotriton; species Lissotriton vulgaris. The sequence goes on along the minus strand of NC_141689.1, from coordinate 722,355,676 downwards.
TGCTTTCTCTCCGTGCGAGAAGGCAGAAACAAATAGTAGAGAACTACCATTTGTTTCTGCCCTCTCGCACGAGAGAAAGATGAAGTTCCTGGTTGCGAGAGTGGGAGGGGTTACTCGAGGGCAGGGGGGAGCGGCTTTCTTAATACAGTTAATACTGTCTGTTTGGACAGCCTCACAGAGGCTGTCCAAACAGACAGTATTAACTGTATTAAGAAAGCCGCTCCCCCCTGCCCTCGAGTAACCCCTCCCACTCTCCCTGCTCTCTGTATGCTGCAGCATACAGAGAAATCACGTGGGGTTGGGGCTGCCGGCCGAACCTATCCCAGCGCTGGGCTGTGGTGGAGGGGAGGGAGGCTGCCTGCAGCCTTCCTCCGTGACGACGAGCACCATGGGAAATTCAAGGACAGGAACAGGATGGCGAGTCTGGAGTCGGAACTTGAAGGCGGGAAGGTATAGGTAAGTAAGTTTATTGACTTTTATATTTATTTTATTTACTTCGTGGCATGTGCGGGGGGAGAAGTCAAGACACTGCCACCTTGTGAGAAACAGAAATGCCACAGGTCAGGATGATGGTGTGTGTGCAGTAACGAAAGTTGTACTGAAAGGCTTCAAGAAATGTGAATGTGAAAAATACGAGGGCTGAGAAAATACGGCTTTATTACATCACACATTCCAGGATAAGCTATCTTTTGTTATCTAAGAAGGTGCCTGCTATCGCGCTGTGCAGTTCAGTTCAAGTCCACTGTTCTGTAACCCCAGCTCCCAATAATGTCCAGTTTTACTCTGAGCGGGCTGCAGCCAGTTTCTCTGCGCGAGCGAGCGCTGTTAGCAGGATTGATAATGCCCCTGTGGGTGCCCAGCCAGCTCAAGCAATCCTGACAATTTTACAGTGTGTGTACAGATGGGCTTAAGCAGGGAATTTGTGAGGGTCTGAGGAATATTATTACACGTGACATTCCTGTGGGGATTAGTCTCGTCGGCCCATGCCACTCTGTCAAGAAGGTGCAAACCGCGCACTTTCTTGCTGTCCGCTGCTTTCCAGTCAGACACACACCCAGGTGAAGCGCTCGGTCGTACATTCTGATGAGTTGAGGACTCGTGAATACCAGTGCACCTATGTTTAACTGACGTGAAATGGAAACTGGTAAAAATATTGCTGAGCAAAACCTGAATCCCTGCAGGGTCAGTCAGCTCATCCTTTCAAAATATATGAAATGGTGTGAAAGGGTAGTCATTTTTTTACTAACACTCATGGCGAATCAGTGTGCACAAGTGACTGCCAACAGCTAAAATAAAGTACATCCTGAAAGAGTAAGGGGAATTCCTGCCAACCGCCACTTAAAACTACCTTGAGGTGATGTGTGCTTGCTTCTCTCACACGCACTATACTTCATTCATTGCTCTTACGCCCTACCACTTTCAAATTCCAGCAGCCGCCACTGGTGTCAACGAAAGGAGAAGAACAATGGAAGCTTACCAGTGATGGCTCGCTATAAAAAGACACTGGAAAGAAAAAGACTTTGAACACTGCCAACCATCCAGTGCTTGTTGCATCACCCAATGTGTACTTTGTCTGTGGAACCAAAGCCTACACCTGGCTCCCAAGAAACTGGGGAGGCACGTGCTACATAGCCTTTGTTTTGCCACCAACCTACATAGCCCCTGCAGAGCACCATCGAGAAAAACGTTCCAAAGACACTGATCAAGCAGACTCTGCTGCATCACAGTTCCTCGATGCAGCAAAAGGGCTCATCCCGCTATGGGGTCCGATGGCAAACAGCCGAGCCATCAGACATCTGTCTCAAGCAGTAGAAACCGCCCTGAACGTCACAGCTTGGATCCTCCTCAACAACACTGCCGAGCTTTAAGCGGTCCGTCTGGTGGCGCTTCAAAACCGCATGGTCCTGGACGTGGTACTAGCGGATCGTGGAGGAGCATGTCGCATCATCGGTGCCAGTTGCTGGATATACATCCCTGATAATTCACCCTCTGTCTATGAAGCAATCGAACATCTCCACAGACTGTCTTCAGAAATTCATCAAGGATCAGAGACTTGGACAATTGGAAGTTGGCTTAGGGGCATCTTGAAGGACTGGGGTTGGAAAATAACAATGCTTCTCTTGGTCCCAGTATTGGCAATATGTGGTTGTTGTTTGGGTGTACACTGTATACCACCTTTGTGTTCTCTGTGCATAAGTTCCCTGCGCCCTAAGACTATGGACACTCAGCTAACAAAAATGAGAGTAATGTATGAACAAGAGATACAGGACATTATGGAGATCGAAATAGACTGACAAGGTGGCTAGTTATGTTCAAAGGGGCGACTGTTAAAAGCAAAACAACAATCATGAACATTATCTGTGCCATCTTGTCTGATGGAAGTTCCTACGTGCACATAAACTGCAGTCATTCTGACCGAATGGAGTGGTGTGGCTCACTGGTTAGAGGCGGCAGACCCGGAAGCAGAGGACAGCCCGGGACCAGGGTTCAATTCCCGACGCGGCAGGGTCGTGAACCAGGGTCAGCGGACTCGATAATTCTCGCCTCGGTGCCTACTCTAACCAGGGATCACACTCGGCAAATCTGGGCATTAGCTTGCCTCATCTCCACAACGGCCCCCCCACAAACGCCGGGGATGCCTGGTTTCACTTTGGAGATACCCAGGAGGGAACATCTCACAGGGAAAGCCAGGACGGGTTCCCCAGCGGTCTATAGCGCCAGGACGCCTCCGAGTAGCAGTGCGCTTTACAAGACACACACATTACATTACCGACCGCAGCCATTTTGTATTCCGTTGATCACCTTTGTTTCACCTTGCCCACACTAACCTCCCTCTGACCAACCTGGTATGTGAGTTAGGGGCTATAAACTATTGCCACGACAAACATCAACACCACCTGCTGCCACAAGTTCGTTTTTCCTCTCATCTCTGTTTACAGGCAAACTCATGGACACTCCTACACAAACAGGTACCAAATACCAAACAGACTCTTGCAAACATGGTTTATTGCACTGCACACAGCAAGACTTGTTTTTGCCAACAATGGGACCTGTTTTTATCAACAGAATGGACTCTTAGATCTGGCCGGTCTCACATGTTTTAGACCCTGAAGCAAGGTCCAGCTGCAAGATTAAATTGTCTGTTTTTACCTGGGTGGGAGGAGAATTAATGTTGGGCTTGTGTAACCATGTTTATAAAATAATGGTGGGCTTGTGTGACAACCTGCCCGGGGCGGAGACTCCAAGCTTGTAACCTAGATAAATGAAACAAATACATTGTGCCAGAACTGTATAAAAGGAAAAGCCAAAGCAGTTGCCAGCAGATCACTTCCCTGAAGACATCCCGGTGTCTGCAGTTGACATGGTCTCCTCTTGAGAGTAATAAACCTTTTCTTGCCTTCCAGTTGCCAGCGCCTGTCTCTTCATTTTGGTAACTATTGATATTGGGAATTAGAGGTGTCATGCGCCAAACAGACTTGTTATTCGTTAAAGATTGGCTGTTTTTCCCCAAGAGTTGCTTTCCTTAGAGTATCAGTCATTACTCCCGCCCATTGACACGAACATATAGGCCTGGAAGTGTCCTGCCTCTTCGTATGGGATAAGTATGAGCACCGGTTTTTTTCGGATTCTGTGCAATGTTGTAGTTAGTTACACAGGAGTTCTGATTGAACATCACATATGACCGTATCCTAATGTTATGCTGTCCATGAATGGGATGTTATACAAGATTCCAAGGTTTGAAAGTTCAGGTTCATCTCCGTAACTTCTGGCTTCTTGCAGGGTCCGAGCCTGCTAATATGGACTTATGGAATTCGATAAAGGTCAGATGGTCACAGACAAGAAAGAGGACGTATCCCAGCAGCCCGGTGCCTTGCAGGATGCCTGACACTGCCTATTGGTTCACCTCTGTTGTTGACCTTTTCCGAGGTTCCATGGGAAAGATAGTTTTTTTGTATTTATGTTGAATACTGCTGATTCTGGAAAATAAAGAAAGCAGAGCATAGTCTTTGCCTCAGAGTCCTTGATAGAATTGAAACTTTCCTTCATGTTTACTAGGACATTTTTCGTTCTGTTTTCTCTTCAACATAAGAAATCTGACACCTGCTGGAGTCAGTTTGTTATCACATAGACTAATTCTCACATTATATTGGCCAGTTGTAGGGCTCTTTGCCATTGTTTTAGAGAAGATCAGGAGCAATGCATCACAATTCTATTTTAAGTCAATAAAGACAGCTGGGTTTGAGTTAAAGGGTTTTATTCAAATCTTTTAGTAAATCATCTGTATTATATTACGAGTTAAATTAATCAATTTAGTCATTAGAATCCAATTGGAAATCAATATAAAACCAATTCGCAAAATTCGAGATTGTAATGCATTAGACTCATTCCATAAAGGAAAGAATCCTTACTACAAGAATCGTGTAAAAGAATACCCTCAACTTCTTCACAATAAGCACATAAACCTCACCAATTTTATTCAGCATGTGTACACAAATACTTTATGAAAAGCACATTAATAATCACAATGCATAACCCTATTATTACTCACAACTTCAATACAGCGAAGGCCTTCAAAATCACACCTTGTCAGTCTTCAAATTCTGGGGTTTGTGCAATGAGGCTTGGGCATTACTCTAGCTTGGGGTTATTATTTGTAGCTCATATCGTAACATAAACAGTCCTCCTGCTGCCGAATTTGCTGGAGTGGGAATCAGTTTTCAGTAAAAAAGAATCTCTGTTTACCATCACACTGGCTAATTCCCGCTCTATATTGGTCATTCTCATGGATCTTTGCCATTGTTTTAGAGAAGATCAGGAACAATGCATCCCATAAATTTATAATCACTATTCTACTTTTAATCAATTTTGGGTATGAGTTAAAGGGTTATATTGTTAAACTCTTTATAGTAACTCATCTTTATGTGATTACAAGTTAAATTCATCAATTTAGTACTTAGAATCTTTTTTTAAATCAATTAGCAAAAATCACAATAAAATGCATTAGGTACGTTCCATAAAGGAAAGAATCCCTGTTCTAAGAATCGGGTAAAAGGATTTAGTCAGAACCCATAAAGAGTTCTAGTTAGAGAGAATGAGAGAAACCATAAAGCTATAGCAATAAAGTTAGCTCAATAGATCAAAAATAATTCAAAGCAGAACTTCTTATAAAGAGAGGTTAAAAAACTCAATAGAGTCTCAGAGCAACGTGGAATAGCGCTTAGCAAAAAGTGGGCTGGAAAAGTGGAGTTAAGCTACTCTATGAAAACGCATTATTATAGACCTCACATTCTGAAGCTTTGTAACATGTTTCTTCCGTCTCAAATCAGCGTTCAATGCTTTCATGGGAACAGGTTACCTCCTCTGTACGCCAAATTACAATAGACCAAAGACAGCAATTTATTTTTTTATTTTTTTTTTAAATCTGTTTTATTGGTACACGTGGCATACAGTTACATTTCTTGTGCGCGTAATTCAAAGGGGAAACAACAATTGGAATAGTTCTTACATCATCAATGTGAACGTTGGCGACTTTAGAAAACCAATAAATGCACTCACTGTTAATAAATATCATCCGTTACCTTGGGGCGGTCCCTACATTCACCAAATCATTCGCTCCATTGCTTCTATACAGTGTAATGCGCTCTGTTCGCCTTGCTATGGTGCCAGACCTCACCCGTCAGGGCGGGCAGCCTGATGGCCAGCCGCGCCCCCGGTGCTCGCGACCCACTGGTTGGTGACGTAGCAAGTTGTCTCTCAGTAGTGTGAATAACCAGCCGGGCCCGGTTCCAAGCAACCTGCACATGTACCGTGGCCGGCTAGGAGGTTTAGTAGTCCGCCTCCGTGAGGCAGAAGTTTGCGGTCGTGGCTTGTATGCGAGCTGCACTCCTGTGTGTCGTCGCCGTGTGTCGAAAGTGAGAGGTGTAGGTGGGAAAGGTAGATCCGGCGTGGACAACTGGGGGGTGTCCTGTGCCGTGAACGCCACCAATTCAAACTGGGGAAAACAGGAGAGTAGGTGAGGGTGTAAAGAGTCCGATCTCGGAGTAAGGGGGTGGGGGGGGGTGCTGCAGCATTGGTTCTGCCTAGGCCTCTTCGGGTGTGGTAGACTTGCGGGGTGCTGGCCCTGAGTGTGCTCGGGGGAGGAGGCATCGGCGATGTGTAGTGGCTCTGGGACTCGGGTGTGGGCGCATCTGTGGGGTCGAGGGTATATGTGGGCTCCGCTGATCAGTGGGGGGGGGGGGGGTAGGTCGTGTGGGTGGGCGGTGGGTCGCTGGGGTGGTATTTCATGTCCATATATGCGTGGCTCCCGATACTCCCCTCTCTCGCCACTCAGTCTGTGATTTGGACCTGACCCCCCCTTGTCCACTGGGGAGGAGCCATCTCCTTACAATATCCCTTTATCGTGGCAAGCTCTGGTGAATGCTCTCAGGAAGCCCTCCCATACCTGAGCGATCGGTATGGCCCTCCGCCCCGCCGTTTCCTATAGACCAAAGACAGCAATGTTATTTTTGCTCATGTAGATCACTTTTGCAATCAGGTCTACTACCCTTTAATGTAGTACATTTTATTCATTTCCAACAACGATCTATGTAAGTGCTGCAACATCTATATTTTAAAAGAAGACGTTTTGCACAATGCCATCCTTTGGGAATGAAACTAGGAATTTAAGAGGTCAAGTTCAGTTTAAATGCTGTATTTTATATACACGCTTCTTCATTACCTCATTAAACGCTCAAAACGAATCGTGTTAACAGTGATACGTGGGTAAATAGAGACATTCTGCAGAAATATATAAAAACCTTTCTGAAACTATTATTTATTATAAAAAAAACATGTTCATGGAAAAGTCAGGAAAGAAACCTTTAAAGCACGTTTAACCTTTCTAGTCAAGTCAGCTTTACAAGCTATGTTACTTTAGCCATTTGAGGCCTAGTACAGTAAATCGATGGCCTACTACACATTTTTGCATATTAAACTTTTTATTTTAGTTAAAGCTTGCACATTCATTATGAATTATATTAATTTCTTGATTTGATTAGTAACACACCCTCAATTCTCCCCTGATAGTTATCTAACAATCAATTTTTTTTCAAAAAATGAATCTTTAGAGTTAATTCTCGTCCTCTGTTGGGTCAGTTCTCTTTCCTTTTAAAACAATAAGCGCATTCAAATAATTATCATAAGGGTTACTATCCAGCTTAATATGCCCTCGCCTAGGTTACAAACCCTCAAAAGTCTTTAAAAAAAACCCTTTCCAATTTTGCTAAACCAGGAACCAGCTGATTCCCAAGAACCTGTTTCTTCAAGAACCTTTAACTTCTGTGTGATGTTAGAGACATACCTGTGAATCTGATTACTATTTTCAGACATATTTGCGCAGCATTGCTGAACTTTTAACCTGCAGTAGACTTCATCCTCTTCTTTAATATATCTAAAGCTAGCCTGTTTTGCATAACCATAGATCTTACAGCTCATTAGTAATGCTTTTTAAGGCTCCTGTTGTGTTTATAGCCAATTTGTCAACATGGGTAGCCAACTTTCAAATATATCCTCTCTCACTTGCCCATCACTACGACTTGCCCTCGCTCTCCTCGCAATTTTATTACTCTTTTCATATATATCTTCCTAGTGTTAGACACAAGGAAACACTATGCCTAAATAGCAGCTACCCTCCCCGTTATGGGGCAGTTTAAAATAAGCAGTGCTCCCATAAGCATAATAGATCCCCTTAATAATGAGCTACGGTCCAGTATTTGCTACATAACTTTCCTTCCGCTCGGTCCAATTTAATTCTCTGAAGTTACATTTTGTCTCTTTTCCTGTACCATACACATTTTGCTTTTCTTTGCTGAATCGAAACTAAGTCAAGAATGCACTCATAAATTTGCATCATCCTCTTCTTCTAACTTAACTCTTTTCTCTTCATCAACCTTCACTGAATATCATCTTCTCTACAGTATGCCCTTCTGCAAACTCCTTCTCACCTTTGCTTAAAGAACATGTACCTTGTGTGCAATATAGCTAAACAAGGCCCCCAAAGTTTTGCTTCCATAGTAAGCATACAAATACCTAACTAAATGAACTGTTTCCAGTGAAACATCAAAATTCGAATGACACAGCTCAAGAAAATCCTGTTGATAAAACCAATTTAGAAACACAGAGCAGGTTAAAGCATAGTTAAAAGGAATGTGGTGATACATCTATGTAAAGCGGCGCAACATCAACAGAAATAAAAAATATAACTGCAATGGCTATAAAAGGAACTCTTACCACTTTACAGGCCGTGGTTCCTGCTGGGCACAGCTTACAAAATTATGTCCCCAGCCTACTCTGTAATCACAGCAGTGAATGTTTCTTTCTGAGTAGGTTTTAAAGGGGAAAAGCAACCCAGAGAGACATTCACAGCCAGACACTAGAAACATCAATTAATTAGGAAAACTAGTTTGTCATTTCTTAACTTGGTTACGGGAGAGGTACGGTGGGACGGATGAGGTTGGAAGCAGTGTTTTGTTTATCAATGTGTATACAGATGTGAATGTATATTTGAATTTACAAGAGTTCAGGGTGGGTTAAAGGTCACTACTGAAATGTGGCGATCTGAAAATGATGAATTTGATCATCCTTCCAAGATCAGTAACTGAGTTTCTTAAAATTACCATTAAATTCATAATCTAGTAACATGTATTATGTACAGCACTTAGAATTGAGGACCCGTGCCAATAAGTGCCATATAAAAAAATTTAATCTTTACATAACACACAGTACCAACTCTAAGCGGTCTGTTGTTTCTGTACTAAATATAACCAAAAACATGACCTGGTTTTACCAGTGCACATACGCACTCACAAAAAGAGGCAATTGTGAAAGCGTGCAGGGGGCTGCAGCAGAGACACAATACAGTCCCCGTTTGTTTCCTCCAATATTATGGGGGACAATGACAATGCTACCTTCAGAGATTCCAGTCTCTCCAGATGAGGTACCCGCCTAATCCAAAAACACAGACCAGCAGGTGGTAAATTATCAGTATTAAAATCCCTGGAATCTGGGAAAATGCATAATAAAATGAGCCCTACATTTATCCCCTATTCCAGGGGTTTAACTTGTAATCCCCAGTAACTCACATGGACAACATCCAGACACGTGGAAGTCAATGGCATAAGTTGTTATCAAGATCTGAAAAATCTGCATTTTTCTTTTGTCATGCAAGGGCAAACCAGATCACATATAGATGTTTAAAGCAAGCATTATCCAATTAACGAATTCCCAGAATAGGAACTTGCGACTGTAGTGTAGTTCCTATATTCCCAACAGGCTCTGCACATTGGAGATAATATATCCTATAGATTAGACGTAGGACTGAGGTCTACTAGGTCTCTATCAAATATATTAGACTTAATTGTGAGTGCCAGCTAGCTCAGAGGTCACTAGAAACTTTCATCGAATTCAGAAGAAGGGATTAGTTTCTGACAACCGCATAAACAAGACAACTTTGTTTCCCCAAGAATAAACTGATCTCCAGAGTCGTGGAAAAATTAGGTAGATTTTTCACTCAGTCAATCGTGCATGCTTCGGTTCACCAGAGGTGCAGAGAAATAGATAGACTGGCGTTTTCAATAAGAACAGTCTTCTTTCTCAGGTACGTATGAAGGTGGTCTGAGTATTGCTTTCATAGGCATCAAATGTCAATAAATATCACAAATCAAGATTATGTAACTTAAATCATGAGCAGTCCATAGGTGCAGTGCATATTTTATTTTAGCACGTCATAAGTAAGATACTAGGTATCATTCATTGAGTAACAAGGTTTGAGGAATCAAAACTTAAAGCATATCAATTACTTCATTTTATGAAGGAAAAATTAGAAAAGACAGTTTGAAAAGAACAAGTGTGCTCATCAAGTTGAGAGCCAATTACATTCTGGTATATCAACGCGCTCTTTAGTGAACAGGAAAAGAGGTAGTTAGAGGGGATGGGTGTGATGGGATAAAAGTGGGGACCGGGTAAAGGTGTTGTGACCATGAAACAATCGCAGTGAATTTCAATGCAGCCTTTACAGTCTGGTTTAGATCGGTAGTTCCATAATACTCTTAAGCACAGGATCTGTATTAATCCATTGGTTATTCCAATGCTCAGAGAAATGCCATGGGCTAGTTGTCTACGTTTCGACCCTTGGTTGTAAGGGTTGTTGGGAACCTCATGGTGGGGTCTTCTTCAGGACACAAAAGGAACAGGAGCGCCTACAAATAATACAGTTACAATGAATGTATCTACCAACTGATGAAGAATAATCTTGCACTAGGACTAGAATGAAAATGAAGTACATACTTTACGTGGGGCCAGTTCAATGGCCGTTAAGATAGGACCTTCCTAGGTTCCTATGTTGTGGGATATAGCCTGCAATTATTAAAAAGGATCGAAGTTACAATAGGATGTACAAGGGGGTTCCTTGACTCCCTAATGGGCGATGTAAATACAAAGGGGGCACTTACTGGGACGTAGTTGCTTTCCAGATAGTTAATCTGTGTATTTCAAAGTCGTTGTCTGTCCACCGCTGGTGGTAGGGGTATGTGGAAAGACTCACTGACCCGATGGTTCTAAAGAATAGAGTAGTCACATGGGTCAGTCAGTTGTATCGCTTAGAAATTAGAGAAGAATTAACAAAATAAAACGGGCATGGTCTGGAGCCCAGTCATGTGTGTTAAATCTAAAAGCGCATGAGGGCTGTGGGTGGGAGAAAGAGTAACTCCGATAAAATCCGTTTACTCGGCCCATACAGCTCGCCCTAATTACTAATAGCAATCTGTCAGAAATAGTTTAAAGCAGGGGCATTCAAAACTGGCTAATGGCGTTAAGGGCTGACTCGATGCGGGAATCGTGTCGCGTCTGGTAGAGGAAACACTTTTAAATGCTGAGGAAAAGGATTCGGTCCTTACCTAATCGCCACCAAGATGTGCGCAAATGCATCTCACTCTGAAGGCAGCCGATGGGTGTCTGAGCTTCCGCGAGGTGCAGGTGCTGGATACTTGTCGGAGGCTCGTCGTTAGACAGCCAATCACTAGAGAGTATTCGAGTTGGTCTAAGGGAGTAGGGTGAAAGGTCCCGTGTACTAAGGGTTGGGCCTAGGGAGCGTGTCAAACGATCGCATTTTTTTATAATTAATTAGCTCAGGAGCCCAATTCTCAGAGAGAACGCATTGCGTTCAAAGGAAGTAAAGGGGGAGAGAGAGTTTCTTCTCGATGTATCTCGATGACAGATATAAAGCTTCAATGTTCCAGAATCGACGTTAGGAATGTCCCTTACACAAGAATACATATGTATACATAGGATCACAAACTGGTTACATTTACAGAATGGTTATTACGTATAGATACATACATATACACAGGCACATATGGCAATTATGCATTAGTATTCTGTTATATATAGGTTATGGCCAATGTACCAAAGGATCAAGACCTGTATTTACTGAAAGTAATCAGTCAGGGTCAATCAAGGCCATCTGGGCAAAAGTGGTCTCCAGTTCATTTAGACCATTCTGGACAGAGTCAAAGGACTGCATCCATTTACATTCTCTTAAATTCAAAACAGAATTCAGGTTACCCCCTCGTGGGCCTAGTGTGATTTTTCTCAATGACTACCCACTTCAAAGATTCTGGTGTGTGAGTGTTCGCTAGAAAATGTTCTACCAAAGGGGCCCCTGGTGTTTGGCATCTTATTCTACCGCAATGTTGCAGCACACGGTTCTTGATTTTTTGCTTAGTTTGGCCTATGTAGATGAATCCACAAGGACAGAAAATAGCATAAATGACTCCATGGCTATTACAATTCGTAAATGATTTTAGGGTAACGGTCAGGTTGTTGTGTGTGATTGTTTTAGTTTCCAGACATAATGCACAAGCTTTGCAGTTGCTGCATTTGTAGTTGCCGAGTGTGATGGGCAGGTTCCACGTTGTTTGTATAGTGGGAACCGGTGGGCTATCCAGCATGGAGCACACTACGTAGTCTCTGACACTCTTCGCTTTTTTGAAAGCGTGCATTGGCAGATTAGGCATTTCAATAGCGTCCAATACAACATTCCAATGTTTATTGACAATCTTGCGTATCTCATTACTCTTGCTGCAATAAGTGGTGACGCTGCTCAAGTACTCAAGTCGTCACACCCGGGCCTGACGAGATAATTTACCCTTTGGCCAGTTCCTCAGGATTCGGAGGAATTGCACGTTGAAGGAGGATTTCTTTTCAGAATCAGATGAACTCATCTCCCGATTGTTGGAAAGAGGCTACCCCAAAAGGCTCGTAAAGAGGGCTCGCAAGAGGGCGTGGTTTAGTAACAGAGAAACCTTGCTTGTACCCAAGAATCGACAGTCCTCTGAAGACAGATTGCTTCAAAAGTAAGGGCACCCGTGCTTTAGCTTAAGATGTTTACAGTTGAAGCGCTATTCATCTATTGCACCCGGACAGCGACTTGTGAACTTTGTCACCTTTACTTTCTTTGCTTACCGGTGGCCTATCAACTTTTAACTCCTCAGCATTGCCTACCAGCAGCACTCCGACTAGTATGTGCACTTCTCATTCAAGACTTGTGCTTTTTGGATGCATTGTAATCAGTGGCGGCTGGTGACATTTGAAAGTGGTGAAGCGTAAAACAATTGTCGTAGTTCACTGTGGCTAACGAGCGACCCTGAACCACCTACGGGGGATTCGGGGTGTTCTCCCCTGAGAAAATTTTGAAAAAGAGTGGGCAAATGGTGCTTTTTCAAGCAATAATGAGAAGAACAGACGAAATTGGTGATGAAAATAACGGAAACAAAAAATTAGATAAAGAGAAGGGATCTGGGTGAGGCCTGCAAGCGATGGACAGGTAATGTGTCAGGTCAGAGATCTACAAATAGGGACTGAAGAAACAGTGTGATGGGCACAGGCAGACGTAGGGGTGATGGACCAACAGTGTGACCAGGCAGGTAGGTAAGTGATGTACAGGTCTTGTGCCATGTATTAGAATAGGAAGAGACAGATGGGTGATGGAGGTACAGGGTTTGTCGGAATAGACAGTGTATCAGGCACGTAGACTGTGGGTTGTAGATAGAGGGAGTGACCGAACAGGCATGAGGTAAGTGATGGACAGAACGCGTGTCAAGGTGTCGGGATAGGCAGACAGATGCTTTATACAGGGGATGTTGGTGATGGGTAGAGGGGGTCAGGACAAAAAGGATGCAGGTGACATGGAAGTTCCAGAGTGCCCAAATAACATTCAGCGGCAATGACATTACAAGTAAGGCCCAGTAATCACAACCTAACTATGCATTAATATTTCAGGTAGGGTGCAGTAATCATAACAAATATGTTACACTATCACTCTACCTCTCTTTTGTGAAGATGTGAAAAGAGCACTAGAGTTGCAAATTTACACTGCTGTCCACAATTTCCACTCAAATCTCTCAGGTTCAATTAAAGATCTATATTAAGTAAACAGCAATGGGTGAGCAGCGCTGGCGCACGTTATAAGAGATTCGAACAGAGACTTGGTTATCCATCACCGTTCTTTAGCCCACTCTGCCACCCCAGTTCAGACATGGCTATATGCAAATCAGTCATCTTGTTATAGCCCCTATCAATGAAAGCCGACATTAGTAGGGAACTAGCTCATAATCGTTCGTAACACTACTATAACCAAAAACGAAAGTCCCAAAGTTGGCGTAAAATGCCATGTCCGACAAGAAACATATAAACCCCCACATGTATAAACATTACATATAAACTCTGAATTGCGGACAAAAAAGTCATACACAATGTCTTGAATAGCATACCTCCGAGTACAGAGCTAAAACAGCAGTCTCAGTATCAAGCGGCGTGCAGCAACTGCGCCATATTGGTCGGCTCCTTATCATTGTAATTACCTGTTAAGGTAACTAAAAAAGGACTAAACCTGTTAGTCCTATTATAACTTGGTGGTAATTATATTATTATTATTTCTTTTCAGCCGTTACTATTGACACGGAGTATGCTTTTATCTTGTTTTCAGGACAGGAGTGAATTCCCCATTTTCATTAAATAGACCCGGACATGGCTTGATTTTCATATCTTCTTTACCGACACTAAGGACTGGGCTTATGGATTTTGTGTATTAGTGACGACCTGGAGAATACTTGGAATTGAGTGAGTGTTAAATATGTTCCTTACTCCAGTTTGGATTTTCCTATGATGGTTCGATTTTGCGTTTGGAAATTTTTGTACTTTAAGACTTGAGGGTTCCACGTATATGTTAAATAGTGACTATCTCAATTTTCGTTTTTAGTATAAGAGTTGATGCTGGTTACGGACTAAGGCATTCCTCTCATTATTTCAACATAAGCGCTCCGTTGAATTAGGTTTCGCCTAAGTGAAAGCTGCGCACTGCGCAGCTTTTCACGCAGGTGAAAACCTAATGAGAACAGTAGAGTGGCTTGGGAATCCGCCCTCTGTTCCATTGGCTAGCTCCATAAATGGAGGCTAGCCATTGGAACAGAGATCTGTCCGTCATGGTCGGACCAGATTCGTGGGCGTTTCCGCGATTTCTTCCCTCTCCGCCCCTCTGTGTGCGTCATCTCGGCTGTGGGCGGGTTTTTTTTTTTTTTTAGGTTTGTTTTGTTTCATTCCAGGCCGACCGAAGTCCAGGTGAGTGCCCGTTCCCGCCCCCCACTCCCGCTGACCGTGTGCCGTTCCTGCCCCCCCTCCCGCTGTCCGTTCCCGCCCCCCCCTGTTCGTGTGCCCGTAGGTACTCGTTATGTTTTTTTTTACGAACGTCTATGTAGAACGTCTCTCAGATACTTTCTTATGCCATTGATCTTTCTAGCTGTTTAATATTGGTTTTGAAATCATCTTGGATTGCACTGTGGGCTTTTCACTTACTTACACGTGCAGAGTAGTTGGCTTAGCTTATCCAAAGTACGGATACGCACAGCTCCATATCAGTGAAGTTTTGTGATCATTCCAACATTTGTGATTTCAACTTTTCGCCGTGTGTTTTTTTCCGTGCGTAGGCTTGATTTAATTATTAACCTTTATGCACAGTAATAGGGGCAGAATATATTTATATTTTTTTCCAGTATGTTTGGGTACATCGATATTACATCACATGCGCACGGAAATAGTGTACTCGGTTCGCGCATGCGTTGGGCTTATGGTTACGTCTTCCATCACATGTGAGCCCCGATGCATGCTTTGATTGGCTTACATTACGGAAGGATTATCTCAAAAGGAGGCTTGAAAAAGTCCCGGTGCCTCCGGCTTCAGGCTCTACAAATTGCTGCGTACCGACGGACAGGTAAGCCCCCCGCAGGTACGCTGTGTTTCTTATTTGTAAAACCGTTTATCGTTCGGTTTTTTAGCTAAGTGGGCTCCCTCTTCACCTATATGATCGTTATATTTAAGTCGCGTGGGTGAGGCTGGACTACGATTATAACAAGGTTGCTGCAAGTCACAAGTGCAGCAACCTTGTTATAATCGTAGTCCAGCCTCACCCTTATGTTTACACACTTTCAGGAACCCTTTCTTTAGGGGGTTGGTAGACATTTTCTACTTGTTTATGGTAAAACTTGTCTGTATTCTTGCCGGCTGGTTATTTGAGTTGAAAGTCTTTCTGATGACTTTTTGACTTTATAGGAGCTTGGTATGCAGGCTTTGGTAAATAGACAATATTGATTAAGTTCAGACTGTCGAAGCCAACTAATATTTTGGTGTAAGTAGTCTCTTACATCTTAACCCAGTATATGTAAGTTTCCCTCTGTAATTTTGGCTCCTTACACTTTGACTTAGTGGGGTAGTCACAGTTCTATGACACTCTCCGCTCCTAAAGTATATTATTACTAACTATTAGTTGCTACCGTTTTTTCTAGAGCGGCGCCCCTTTCCTGAGCGGTTGCCAGGTAGAGGTGTGGTGACTTACCCAGTGATTACGGGTACGTTCATTCTTGCTTTTAGATGGTTTTCTCCATGTGCAACGCTGCAAACGTGGTTGATATATATACAAACATTACTTCCTTGTTGTTTAGGTTTCGCCTAAGTGAAAGCTGCGCACTGTGCAGCTTTTCGCGCAGGCGAGCCAAGCTCGACCCTCCATCACTCTCACCCCCCACCCAGGGTCCTCCGTCCCACACTCGCTCCATCGCTCCATTATCAGCAGGGCCTCTAAGGCGCAGAGCGGTGCTGAGTTTTACACACTCCCTCGAGTCTGGGGTACACCTCCTCCACCTCTGGCCAAGTTCGACCCCCCCCGCCCCACGTACGCAGCTCTCCCTTCACGCTCGTTTTCCTCCTCTCTTTCATCACTTCTCTCTTACCCTCCCTCTATTTCATGCTAGAGGCTTCATGCGAGCCTCAGCTGGTGAAACTCTGCTTCTGTGCTACCCCTGACCTCTGTGTGGGGCTCTTTGCGTGTGTGTGTGTGGGGCTCTTTGCGTGTGTGTGTGTGGGGCTCTTTGCGTGTGTGTGTATGTGGGGGGCTCTTGCGTGTGTGGGGGCTCTTGCGTGTGTGGGGGGCTCTTGCGTGTGTGTGTGGGGGGCTCTTGCGTGTGTGTGTGGGGGGCTCTTGTGTGGTGTGTGGGGGGGGCTCTTGTGTGTGTGTGGGGGGCTCTTGTGTGGGTGTGTGTGTGTGCAAATGCAATACGTCTTGCATTTGCGACAGAGTAAGCTATTGGCATTGTAAATGACAATGCCATTTATTTATCTGTTTTCAAAACCAACACATAAATAAAAAGTTTATCATTTACAATGCCAATAGCTCAAACTTTTCCGAAGGTGAAACCGTTGCATTGTAAATGCTTGTTTACATGGTGAGCGATTTTTTTATATATATATATATATATATACGTTCATCTTGTCTATCTTTTTGCTTTTTATATAACTATCACTACGAGGTGAGCGACGATGTTTTTGTTTTCGGTGTTCACGAACCCTTCTTTCTGATCTGCGTTTTCACTAATGGCTTGGGTGATTGGTAATTTGGTGTAAACATTCACGACTATACTCTATTCTGCTCATGTCCTTTTGTGACCAATACACTTTCTATTTTACCATAACGGTCATCTTATTAGAGCACTATCTCTTTCTCCCTTTCTTCCCGCCCTTTTTTCTATTCTTTGCTTATTAAATTTAAAAAAATTGTAATACGAACTTCAGTGTCTATAGGGCAAAGTAGTGAATACAGTTGTAGTATCTTTTATATTTTACCAACTTTTACATTTGCTCCCTTTTTGTGATCCACAAAACCTGGCATTCGTTACAAAGCATGTTAATGGCGTCATGCCCCCCTCCCCCCTCCCCCAAAAGTTCTGCAATGGCTGCCACAATGGGTTTTCTATATTGTGGTCAGTTAAAAAAGACGCCAACACCCCTCCCCCACATGCCTTTGAAGGTCTAAGAGACTATGTCCCAGGTCCTGTAATGGCAGCCACATAATATGCTTCATGTTTTGGCCACAGAATCAGAATTTCCCTTCAAACGGGACTATCATGGCACATCTGGACACCAAATTTCAGACAAACTTTACTTTTTTACCCCTTCATGCTCAACCCTTTTCTCTCCTTAAATGCTAATTTCTTGAAAATAGCTGAAAGTATTTACACCAAATCACAAAAAACATTCTTTCGGAGTACATTACATTGTTTTTTTTAACAAAGCTGGTGTATTTCTTTTCAGCTATTTTTTCTGTATCGGAGAGCAAATTTTTCTATGGGAATTACCATGGAAAATTGCATTATTTTTATCGCCCCCTCTTTTATCTTGGCCCCACCATGATGGATCACTCATGAGATGTTCACTGACTGAATTGATAACATCTCTAATAACATCTGAAATGACATAATCGATAAGAACACTGCGCATAGTTAACGTGCAAGTTAATAGTCCCTTTAGGGCACAAGTAAAAGTTACTTGAGGTAACTATAACTGGTGAATTTCAGGGATATTTTTTTTTTACTTTAGGTTTTAACTGAAATTTTCACCTAACGATAATGTCCCTTTAACCTGTGGTGATATAACTTGTGGTGCATTGCCTCAGTCGAGATGTTGTCCCTACTATATGAATTTAATTGTTGTTTTGGCGGTTCAATCACATATTGAGATATGTGTAGCGTTGCAAATGGTAACATCGTGTTCTTTTACAATCACGAGCAACTATATTTTTTAGGGCTCGCCTGCTGTGCGCATGCGCATAGCTGGCGAAGCTCTAATGTGGCTTATCCAGAGGTTAACCACCACTGGCGATTCCACTGGCGATTGCATGCAGTGCATGTGCTTTTTAGGTGATTGCGCAAGCGCAAGCCCTAAAAAGCGCGTGCACAATGCCACCAGCCGCCTGCCTGCCTGCCTCGCATTACCACATCAAAGGCAGCCCAGCCTCCCTCCCACAAGCTTCTCAGCGTGTGCTCTACCTCAGGCCTAAATGAAAAACAATGTCCTAATAGGAAATAATAAACAGTCAATTAAATATGCATGCACATTGCATTGCTAGCAAGGGAAAAAAGGAGACTATCTAATACACTTTCAAGCAAGGTAGTAAATCATCTTGTTTTATGAAGTAGAATTATGGTCGGAATAATACAGTTATAAGCAGCACTGCATATATTCAATTTGAATGACAACCAAAAGGAACTTGGTGCTCTACAAAAGTGACTGAGGTGCAGGTGGCGACGCAAGTGAAAAAGTGAAACAGCAGAAACGGCGCACTGTGAGAGGCTGCAATTATCTACAGTGAGTGGTTCGGATCATGTGACAAAGTGAAATCACAGATACAATGTTATATTTCCATTTTTTGTTTTTAGGAACCACAATATAGAAATGCGCCTATTAATGAGCTGGGTAGTCGACGGCGTTTCGATCCATGTAAATAAGGATCATCATCAGGACTTGGCTGTCTTGTTTGGGGCGTGCTGAAAAAGTGGACGATATTAGATGATCGTCAGTAATTGAATGGTGACCTGCACGGGGGCTAGGTCTGGAAGCGCTGGGCGGTCATCTGTGATCCGCCGAACCAGCACGAGTCCTCAGATCAGCGTGCCGGCACCGGAGTTAATCTGCAGGTCCGTAGGCTTGTTGGCGTTCAGGCCGGCTTTTCTCCTCCCCTCGGGCAAGCAGATAGCCGCAATAACACCCTCCCTGCTCAGCTTTCTTCTCAATTTCTCCCAGTCTCCACTTCCCATTAGGAGCCCTTCCTCCCCCCACTTCGTATGCTAGCCTTTACTCTAGCAATGGCAGTGCTTTCACTTTACAAATGGCAGAGTTTTGCTTCCTCACCTCCGGCTTTGCATTAAGACCCGCATATGTGTGCTTTACAAAGTGGCAGAGTGCAACAAAGGCAGGACGCGAAAACCTACACCATGGCAAGGTCATCACAGGTAAACTGCCTCGGGAGCAGAGCACATTTATCTCGCCTCCACTCGGTATGCACGCATTCACTTTACAATGGCAGAGTGCAACAAACTTTAGCCGGCCATGGCGTGCTCTGTGAAGTTCTTTTTCTACCCTGCTTTGGATTAAGAGCCCCCCTCTCTGTATTTCTTTTGCACGCTGCGGCATGCGTTTTTAAGTTAATTTACTTCCCCCCTCCCACTTCGCATTAGGAGCCCTCCTTCCCCCCACAGGTAAAAAACATGCTGCTGCACGCATCGTACATAAGATGTGAAAAGGCGTGCACTGACATTCACAAACAAGCCACCACATATGCAAACCGAGAAATTGCTTAGGAAGGGAACATCTTTATACTTTTCATCAGCCCGCTTGTTTCTCTTTGTTACAAAATCAACCACTTTAATGGTAGTCAGTGGACTAATTCAATTCCGAATATTTATTTTGAAATCTAGCTCTTGGTTGTGTAAAATGATGGCAGTAGGAACTACATGGGAGGGGACTCGTGTGCCTTCTGGAAAATACAGCCGCTCGACGTGTGGAAGAAATGCCGAATATAGGCTTATAGCATCACTGCAGAGGTTAGAATCACCACAAGGAGTCCCCAGAAGAGCATCCTTAATCTAAATTGTATTTTAACCCGTAATCCGGTTTCCGCTAAACTCTTGAAGCTTTCACCCCTGCTGCCAATAATAAGTGTCTATCTAACTTATACACTACCTTAATCTAGTCGTCTCTACTGGCATTTATATCTGGAGACCACGCCATTGTCTCATGGCTGACTCTTTCCATTAAAATCCTTTCTCTAACCCTAAACACTTTTTGTGTACCCTTCCTCCTGTGCCACAACTCTATCAAAACCTGGCAACGACTACCAGGATTTTATTTTCCCCTCCAGCACATTGTTAAAAGATACCACAAACTTAAATGCAAAAAAATGAAATTGTACATCACAAAACACCATTGACCAATTGTGTTTTTCTCCTTATGCTCCCTAGCCAGCTTAACACACAACTATCAAGGGACTATGGGAAGGGAGGCACTTTATGTTTACTCTATTTTCCCCCAGAATGCAGTCTTTTATGCAGCTTAATTGAAATTTTATTCATCAAAACAGTCCAAAGTTGAGCCACATGACTAGCACCAGGGCTTTTTCAAGTGGCAATGGATAGTAGGTGGCTGCCACTTTCATAGTAAGGCCACCCTTGAATATATCACTAGTGCAGGTCACAATTGACCACAGCACCACGTGTACACAAAAGGAAGAGTTTGTATGTTATGGATGTTCAGTGTCTGTATTTTATTCATTGGTACAGCCCGTAAACTTACATGTAAAAGCTGCTCCATGCCATTCCAACAAGCACCTTAGCTACAGAGGATTTTCTAGTTGATTTATGTGGAACCACACAGGCACCATTGGGCCTGAGGTTACCATTAGCAGCAGCAAAGTTTGCCCCTTACTTGAGAGATTGTTGGTGCAGTGATTTATGCATCAAAATGTTAGTGTAGGTAGAGCTGCAAAAATAATTGCTACCGCCCTAACCACCACCTGTGAAAGAGTAAAGGTATAGAAAGCAGTCCTCCGGAAAAGGCATGAAAGCATGTGAACTTCTGTTCTTTGTATCCAAGCATCTCCCCTCCCAAGCATGCACAATTGGCTCTCATGTAATCATACTTTTAAGCAAACTTAGAACATGGATGTGACGCATCATGTCCTAGAAGATTACAGTTATTATCCAAACGGTATATTTAAATAGATTTAATAAAGGAGGTAGAGTTGACTTGGCTAAAATTGCACAATTTGGTTGGTTGGGAAGCCGAGACTAGAACTTGTTTTTCGTAGTTTCATAACGGACAGTAAGCCAGTTAATCCACTGAGACCGTCTGCTGAGGTTAGATGGTGTGCCACCTTTTATTTCACAAAATCATATTGTCCAGGTATGTGCCTGTCAAGTAGAGGGTACATCTTTCTAACCAAGACAGTGGGACTTCACCAGGAGAATGACAGACTGAACAGGATAAATGTGTGCAGCAGGCCTGACTGCTCTGGGACCTTACATAGAGGTGAGCGATGGGAGTGGAACTGGAATACGTTTGCAGGTACCCACTTGCCTCCTTTCCCTGAAGGCTTTTCTTCATTGCTGTTCCTCCTTTGCCACTTGCATTAAAAGAGGGGTTTTCAAAGCTTAGTTTTAATTTTTTTTTTTTAAACCTGTGCCTCCACCACAGAGCTCCACCGATGCACCCACCACAGAGCTCCACAGATGCCCCCACCACACAGCTCCACCGATGCACCCACCACACAGCTCCACCGAGGCACCCACCACACAGCTCCGAGGCACCTACCACACAGCTCCACCGATGCTCCAACTAAGCTCCACCAATGCACCCACCACACAGCTCCACCAATGCACCCACTAAGCTCCACAGATGCACCCACCACACAGCTTCACAGATGCACCCATCACAGAGCTCCACCGAGGCACCCACCACACAGCTCCACCGATGCACCCACCACACAGATCCACCAATGCACGCACCACAGAGCTCCACCAATGCACCCACCACACAGCTCCACCGATGCACCCACCACACAGCTACACCTACACAGCTCCACCGAACGACCCACCACACAGCTCCACCGAACGACCCACCACACAGCTCCACCGATGCACCCACCACACAGCTCCACCAATGCACCCACCACACAGATCCACCGATGCTCTAACTAAGCTCCACCAATGCACACACTAAGCTCCACCGATGCACACACCACTCAGCGCAACCACAGCATCACTCAGCGCAACCACAGCATCACTGGTTCAAATATGTTCTTTCAATGTTTCAAGCGGCTTTCAAGCTTTCTTGCTTTATTACAAATCACAAAAAGATGTTAATATTTCACTTCTGTTCTTGGATTTTCGTCACAATAAAAAACACTGAACATAATCTTCACAAAAGTTATTTACAAAAGTTTAAGCTATTGCCATTACAAATTAAATAAATTATTTAAGTATTAATTATTTAAAAAAATGAAAAGCCATTGTTATTTGTAATATCAATACATCTAAGTCACGTAAATACAAAACATGTTGCATTACAAATGCTATAGGTGTTTGCGAAAGTTAGAACTATTGGCATTGTAAATGACAAAGCTATTAATTTAGCTATTTTAAAAAATAACACATAAATTAAAAAAAATCATTTATAAGACCAATAGCTCAAACTTTCCTAATGTGAGCCCTATTGCATTTCCAATGCTTGTTTATGGTTGGAGGTCAACAATATCCTCTTGTTAGTACCCGATATTGTGGTTTATGCAGAAACTACCAGCTACTTTCCCTAGCTCGCTGTTTTCACTGTGTCCCACAGTGTTGTGGCGTGAGCATTGCATGTGCATGCAAAGTAGCAGTCATTTATTTTCTTCATTTTAATGTTTTCTGTCAACAAGGCCGGTTCTCGACCTTGTTTTGACCTCTGCTTGTTTATCCAGTCCCCGCCTGAGATCATTAAAGTCTTATCCATGTTTGCGAGTCTACAACTGCTCGTTTTAAAGGTATGTACACAGACAATCAGATCAATGTCGACTCTTTCTCTTGAGATCTTCTGAGGTGAGGTAAAAAGCTGCAGCTGGCCAGGATTCTCGAGGAGGGAAGGGGAAAAACGATGTTATCAAGTGCCTTGCACACAAAGGGCTCGCCATCTTCCGAAGCTACACAATGCTGGGTCTCCCAGATTGATCTGTATACTCACCCTCCTTAATAAGACCACATGAATACCCCTCCACGTGATCCCCGGTTGGTCATTTTCTTTCAGCTTAAATGCCTAAACGCTTCTCTGGTAATCCAAAACAATAGAAAATAAGATAAAGCCGTTCAAAAGATCTAAAGTCCCGTTTCCAGAGCGCAACCAAAAATATAGGATCACGATTAGCTGATTGCACAATAGGAACATCGTTAACTAGCAACGTTGCACTGTGCAGCAGTCTCAATAAAACATTCCTATCCGTCCCATTCGTTTAGGGCAGTGCAGTTTCACGTTTGAGGGTTTGACAGTGCAGGAATGAAACTAAACTATTGCTAACAATATACATAGTGAGTGGTCTTTGAGTCCAACCCGTTCAACCTCTGGCTTCGACCTGCTCTTTCCGTGACTTACTGGAGACTTAGTTAATCTAACTTTGACTTACCCTAGTGGAGTATATTTATCTCTTACCTAATGCAATTGTCAGTTTTTCGCTTGAGTACTTGCACTGAACTTCAAGTATAGCACTCTCTGCTTCTGTTGAGTCTGTGTGTCTCAGTATTATGTGTGAACGCTGTTGAAGTGGGGCAAAAAGTTTGAAATAGCCTGCAGCTGCCTAAATGAACATAAGTCCAAATGTGGAGTTATCTGCACAAACATCTACATTTCTTTTATATAGAGTATATCACCCTAGGCGACATGTAAGACAGCTCTCTGATAAACGAAAAACATTTGTTCCCATGTGGTCAGTAAAAGGCAATATCATAAACTAAAAACAAATTCTATGATTTACTGTTATAAAGGTTTATATCACTCTGAAATCACTGCAGTCACCCTCCTTATAGCTGGCATCATGGAATGTTTTAGGATCGAGGCACCCCTGGCCAATCCAAGGGTGCCATACCATCCCTCCACCCTTGTCCACACCCTCCTGCACAGCATTATGGGGCAAACCAAGATGGAGACGTCAAGAGTCTTTGGAGAGAGCTTCCCTGTGAGCCTCTGCCCGCCCCTTGATGACATAGCTGCCGGAGCTCATCTCACCCTAACTTAAAAGGTGAGCCTCTCCAGTGTTCGCTCTAGCGGTCTGGCCCACCTTCTTTGTTCCAGTGAGTCTATGTGACAATCTAATTAACAGGTGCAGTTTTGTCCCCAACTCTTCCTTTTTACAGGAACTGGGTCAAGCACTGTTAATTACTGTATTGTGTGGATTGTGTAGGATGGTACTCTCTCTCACATACACAACCCGCATAGGTGCACCCAGGCTTGTGCATTTGTGTTCACATGTAACCAGCTTGAAGCCGCTTCACATAGCTGCACAGCAGTGGACTTTTCTTAAAAGGCAGGCACTGGTGGTTAACATGCAGTCAGACTCCGGTAGTGAGACTCATTCACGTTTAAAGTCCCAAAACAGGGTAGTCAAAAGCGAATAATCCTTGGGGACAAAGTGCGTGGAACCAATTACCTAGTTAATAGCTTGTTTTTTCAGGGTCATAAATAAAAGGTCTTCTCTTGGTGTTGCAGAAGGATGTCTCGTCCAAGGTCAGTTTGCCAGTTGCAAGACACTCTTTGAAAGGTATTTGTCCTTAACCCCTCCCACGCTGATGACGGAACCGTTCCGTCACTTCCCTCGGGTGGGTTGTGCTGGTGACGGAACAGTTCCGTCACGGGCCGCTCACGCGCTGATTTCGCGCCTGCGCTGCGCGTTCTATTGAGCGGGCGGGGCCATGAAGGAATTTTCCGTCACAAGCACAGCTCACCCGAGGGGCGTGACGGAGCGGTTCCATCACCAGCAAGGGAGCGCCGCGCGGGCCCCCCGCACCTTAGCACTGCGGCGAAATAGCCGCTGCAGCAAAAGGGTTAATGAGTAGGACGTGTTTAAGAATTTCAGCTGTAGAAGTCCTGACATAGTGCTTATGTGGCCGCAGTTTACCAACTAGTCGATTATTGGTAAAATATAGTGAAATAGGCAGCCAGTAAGTTTGAGCACTCTCTACTTCCGTCACAAAATCAAACTTTTAATTAATCAAGGAAAGGTATTGAGGGAAATATTCGTCTATATGGCCCCCCTCGAGGACGTGGTAACGCCATTTAACATCAAAATGGTTAGTTACGCTGACGACACCCAACTAGTCGTCTCCCTGTCCCAGCTGCTTGACCACCCTGAAAATCTGACCAACTGCCTCATAAACATCCACAACTGGATGAATGAATCATCATTGAAATTGAACGGGACTAAGACAGAGGTAATGCTACTCGGCAAGCAATGGACAACTATTCCTCCCACGATATGGCCCGATGTGTTCGGTGAAATTCCCCCTCCCAAATCTGAAATCAAGACTCTCGGGGTATGGCTTGAGCCACAGCTTACAATGAAGACCCAGGCAACCAAAACCTCGGGCACATGCTTTGGGCTCATGCGTACGACCCGTAAAATTCTGCCTTTACTCCCACCTATGTCCAGAAAGCTCCTTATCCAGGGCCTAGTGCTGTCCCGTTTGGACTATAGCAATCTGGTCTACTTGGGAGCCCCCGAGGCTACCATCACGAAACTCCAGCGGACACAGAACGCGGCAGCACGTATGATTACCGACACCCCCTTCAGAACATCCGCCAAGCCAGCCCTTAAAGCCCTGCATTGGCTACCTGTACGCCAAAGGGTGCACTTTAAAGCAATGTGTATTACACATAAGCTGTACAACGGATCTGGCCCTGCGATCCTTAGTAAAATGATTACGCCTTATACAGCTACTAGATCGCTACGATCTCAAAATGAGAATCTAGTCTGCACCCCCAGATTCAAAAAAGTCCGCACAGGAGGCCGTCAATTCTCAGTCCAGGCAGCCAAGGGCTGGAACGCATTACCCCGCGCCCTCAGACTGGAAACCAACCACCTTGCGTTCCGCAAAAAGCTAAAGACCCACCTGTTCCCCAAATAACTCCATTCGGCTTCCTCACCTCTCAATAGGATTCAAGCTACACAGCGCGGGGATGCCCTTGGGTCACCAGGCGCTTTAGAAATCGCTAAAATAAAAAATAAAATAAAAAATAAAATATTAAACAAGACAATTTTAACCTAATAATTTGCAGCACCTTTCGTCCAACTTACAAGTGTTATATAAGCAAATGAGGATGTGTGTGGACTGGCATCTAAGCAGCAACAGGATATTTCCTAATCATTCCACATAATTGTGTCACTACAGTCATGGAAAACACGACTTGACAAAGTTAAGCACAAATACAAATATATGGCATGTAATGAACTTTAATGGGATGAACAGAAGAGTTTAGTAGGGGTCTACTAAATGGTCTAACATGGCTAGTTAAAAATATGATTCAATCAATCAGTACATTTGTAGAGCGCACTACTCACCCGTGAGGGTCTCAAGATGCTGAGGGGGAGAGGGGGTGCTGCTACTGCTCGAACAGCCAGATATTGAGAAGTCTTCTGAAGGTCAGTAGGTCCCTGGGTCTGTCGCAGTGTGGATGGGGAGGGTGTTCCAAGTCTTGGCGGCGAGGTGGGAGAAAGATCTGCCACCGGTGGTCGTTCAGTTGATGCATGGGACAGTGGCGAGTGCGAGGTCAGCAGAGCAAAGCTGGCGATTCAGGGTGTAGAAGGTGAGTTGTTTGTTGAGGTATGCTGGTCCGGCATTGTGAAGTGGGGGGGCCAAGATGAGCAGGAGCTTGGTGGCTGGTGAAGCTGCAGCTCCGGCAGGAGAACTGTCCGTGAGTGCGCTTCAGGGTGGCCTGGAAGCAGGTGGGTGATCGGCCGGTGTTGAGTTTGTGGGGGAAGCTGGCGTCGTAGTGGCGTCGGGTGTCGTGGCGCTCGCGGGGGTCAGGGAGTCTGGCGCTGGCCGTGATTCAGGCACGGACGGGCGCAGACTGGTTTGCCTTAGGCGTGCCAGCGGTGCGGCCGCCCCTAAGAAGGGGGAGGTGAGAGGGAGGAGCAGCTGGGAGGCGGGTGGGTAGCAAATGGGTGGGTGGGGGGGGTCCGCAGGGGATGCATTGGCGGGAAGTGGAAGTGGTAGAAGGCAGAAAAGTGTAGAGAGAGCGCTACAGAGAGGAAGAATGGCAAGAAAAGGTAGACAGAGTGGGCAAAATAGCATACAAGTAGATACGGGCAAATAGGGAAAAGTAGGGAAAAAACAAAGAGAGGGCACAGAAGGCACGAACTTGCGGCAGCAGCGGGAGCATGAGTATGGGCAAAGACCGGTGGAGCTGTGCGGCGTTGGGGAGTGACCTGCCTGGAACAGGATTATAGGTTCTTAGGATGACCTTTGGAAATGTGATTTATTTGAAATCTTTGTAATGGTGTTTTCTTTTCTCAGCATCCACCTCCACAAAAAGTGAAATTGAAGCATTTCCTAGAATCAATTTCTAGAGGAAGTTATATCACAGGTGTTCCACTAAAATCATATTTAAAAGAAGTCTGATAACCATGCTTCATTTACCAGCATCCCTCTCCACAGGGAATC
Organism: Lissotriton vulgaris; assembly: GCF_964263255.1. Classification (NCBI taxonomy): domain Eukaryota; kingdom Metazoa; phylum Chordata; class Amphibia; order Caudata; family Salamandridae; genus Lissotriton; species Lissotriton vulgaris. The sequence goes on along the minus strand of NC_141689.1, from coordinate 722,328,077 downwards.
CCAGGATTCCTGTTTCTGGTCCAGGGAGGACCTGGCTTGGCAGTTCGGACTGAACTGTTCCCATGAGGGGCAGGGGCAAAACTGATTTGCATATGGCTGGGTCCACAAGGGGTGGCGTGATGCACAAAAGAACGCTGTATTAAACCCCGTGAATCTGAATGGAGGTGAATGTTTGCACTGTTCAGCATTCCGCCCATAATGGGTTCCTTTTGCTTTTGTCGCCTTAAGTGGGAAGGGTATGCCACGCTCACTGCGCCACTAGATTCAAGCTAGCCTGGCTGATGAGGGGTGATGCCCAGAAATCGGTCCCAGAATTCTTGTTTCTGGTTCAGGAAGGACCTGGCTTGGCAGTTCAGGCTGAGCTGTTCCCATGAGGGGCAGGATCAAGACAGATTTGCATATGGCTGGGTCCAAACTGGGGTGGCGTGGTGAGCAAAAGAACATTAGATTAAACCAAGATCCTTGTGACTGGGGGTGAATGTTTGCATTGTTCAGGATTCCGTCCATCATTTGTTCCTTTTACCACTGCAGTTTTTAGCATTCGTTTCTACAAGAAGTGAAATCGCTTCTTGCCTCCTCCATACTTCAGTCAACTACTTAGGGTGACCTACAGCGTGAACGTGCCCAGCAAAGGGTGGATGCAGAAGGAATATGCTACTTACCAGTATGCATCTGTTCTTGGCATGTAGGGCTGCTGACATTCATATCTTGTGCATAGATCGAAGCCTAGTGTTGGATCCGGATGATTGCACATTGTTGTCCTGGAAGAGTCTTCGAAGTATCACGGGATAGGTGGCTCCTCCCCCGGACTACAGTGCGCATGGGCATCCTATCCATCCTCAGATTGTTTTTCGCCATTGTGGCAGGGATGGAGTCTGATACAGTAAGTGATGTCCATGCTAAAAATAATTCTGAATTCTACAGCTGCGACAGGCACCGGGGAGGAGGGAGGGCGATATGAATGTCAGCAGCCCTACATGCCAAGAACAGATGCATACTGGTAAGTAGCATATTCCGTTCGAGGCATGTGGGCTGCTGAATTCATATCTTGTGCATAGAATGTATAGCAGTGTCCCCCTAGCGGTGGTTGCCTGTGCCAGCTGCAGCAGCCTGAAAAAGAGTCCTGAGTACAGCCTGTCCTACAGCTGCTTGCTGTTTGGAGTGTACATCTACGCAGTAGTGTTTGGTAAATATATGTATGGTAGTCCATGTGGCTGCTCTACATATGTCCTCTAGGATGTTCCCTAGGAAAGCCATGGATGCCCCTAACTTGTGTGTGGAATGCGCTCTTGGGGAAACTGTTAATGTGCGTTTAGCTTTTTGATAACAGATTTGTATGCACTTAACAATTCATCTGGCTATACCTGATTTGGAAATGGGGTTGCCTTTGTGCTGTGGTGAGAAGGCAACAAACAGTTGCTAAGTTTTCCTAAAAGGTTTTGTCCTGTCTATATAGTACAGGAGAGTTCTCTTAACGTCTAGGGTATGGAGCGCTCTTTCTGCCACTGAATCTGGATTTGGGAAGAAGACAGGCAGTTCGATAGTTTGATTGATGTGAAATTGGGATACTACTTTCGGCATGAATTTTGGGTTTGTACGCAGTACAACTCTATTTGCATGTATTTGTATGAATGGCTCCTGAATAGTGAGGGCTTGTAGCTCACTAACCCTTCTCAATGAAGTAATTGCCACTAGGAAAGCCACTTTCCACGTTAGGAACTGTATCTCACATGAGTGTAGAGGTTCAGTTTATCCATATTGCATTGCCCTGAGACTGCGGATGTGGGAACCTGGCGGGGAAGCTTTGGCATTTTGTGTTTTCCCTTGTGGCGAACAGGTCTATCTCTGGCTGACCCCACTGCTGGAAGTACGGGTACAGCACTGAGGGATGAATCTCCCACTCGTGCATCTGGTGGCTGTGTCTGCTGAGCAGATCCGTCATCTGGTTGTCTCTGTCTGGGAGGTGTTCCGCCATGAGGAAGATGTTCCACTGAATGGCCCACTTCCACATGCTTTGGGCCAGGTGTGACAACTGTGGAGAGTGTGTCCCTCCCTGCTTCTGAATGTAGTACATGGCTGTCATGTTGTCCGTCCGGATCAACACGACTTTGTTGCACAGGTGTACTTCGAAGGCCTTCATCGCCATGAAGATCGCCATCAGTTCCAGCAGGTTGATATGCATCTTCCTCTGCTGTGTGGTCCATAGTCCCTGCACGGTGTAATTGAGGACATGCACCCCCCAACCCAGGAGAGATGCGTCCGTTGTCAGCACTATTTGTTGAACAGGCTCCTGGAACGGTCGTCCCCTGCAAAGGTTTTGTGGGTTCCACCAATGCAGAGAGTGATATGCTCGACCGGTCACCAACACTAGGTCTTTCAACTGCCCTTGAGCCTGGTTCCACTGCCGTGCCAAGCATTCCTGAAGCGGACGCATGTGTAGCCTCGCGTGAGTGACTGAAGATGCAGGAGGCCATCATGCCTATCAACTGCATAAACACTCGTGCTGGCAGCGAGTGTTGGGGCCTGAACTTCTGAATCAGCGACTGAATACCGCTGATTCTTGCTGAGTTTGGCTGTGCTTTCGCTACCAGCGTGTCTATAGTCGCTCCCAGGTACTGTTGTACGTGAACGGGTTGGAGATGAGACTTTGCGTAGTTTAGAGAGAACCCTAGGCTGTGTAGGAGGTGAATAGTGCGCGACATGTGGCTGGCACATTGCTGGGCCGACTTTGCTTGAACGAGCCAGTCGTCCAGATAGGGGTAGACGTGGACATGGTTTCTTCTCAGGTGCACCGCCACTGTCGCCAAGCACTTGGTAAACACCCTGGGTGCTGTTGTCACCCCAAAGGGTAGGACCTTGAACTGATAGTGCTGGTTTTGTATGGTGAATCTGAGATACTTCCTGTGTGCAGGATGTATTGGTATGTGGAAGTATGCGTCGTGTGAGTCTAGCGTTGCGAGGAAATCTCCCTGACTGAGCAATGGTAGAACCTGCTGTAAAGTGAGCATGTGAAAGTGTTCTGACAAGATGTATTGGTTTAGGGGCCTGAGGTCTAGAATTGGCCTGAGGGACCCGTCCTTTTTGGGGATTAAGAAGTACAGCGAGTATACCCCTGTACCTTGTTCCTGTAGAGGGACGAGTTCTATGGCCCCTTTTTGCAGCATACTGATTACTTCTTGCTGCAATAAGTCTATGTGCTCTGCTGACATAGGACGGTGTTTTGTGGGTATGTTGGGTGGAGTGGAGGTTAGATCTAGACAATAGCCGTAATGAATAATTTGTCTCACCCACCTGTCTGTGGTAATGCTGTCTCAGACTGGCAGGAACTGTTGTAATCGCCCCCCGACCGGTGTTATATGGTCCGGGGGCAGTGACAAGGCGTCACGGTTTAGTATTGGCGGAGGATCTGGTGTTGTTATTCCCCCGTCCTCTGCCCTTGCTGCTGTTTCCACCTCTATTGTTCTTATTGTAGGTGGTTTGCGTGCTGCTTTTATTGTACGTGGACTGTTGTGATGCCTGGCCTCGTGTAGCTCCTCTGTTACCTGAGCGACGAAAGGAACCTCCTCTAAACTGTTGGGACTGGAGGGCACCCATGGATTTGGCCGTATCAGTGTCTTTTTTAATCTTTTCTAAGATTGTGTCCACATCAGGACCAAAAAGATAATCTGGGTTTACAGGCTGGTTCAGTAATGTTGTCTGGATCTCAGGTTTGAATCCCGAGATACGCAACCAAGCATGCCTCCTGAGCATGACGCTTGTATTGATGGACCTTGCTGCAGTGTCTGCCACATCTAGCGCACACTTAATAGATGCGTTGGTAATGAGTTTACCCTCTTGTATTAGCATCTCTGCTCCCTCCTTGTAGGGCTCTGCAAAAGTTGTAGCAGTTGCTCTAGAGTGTCATAATGTGCCCTATCATATCTGGCTAATAGGGCCTGTGTGTTTGAAATCCTCCAGATATTAGCTGCTTGAGCAGCCACCCTTTTCCCAGAAGCTTCCAGCACTTTAGATTCTTTGTCTGGAGGGGGAGCATCACCCGTAGTCTGTGAATTTGCACGCATATGGGCATTGGAGACCACCAAGGAGTCTAACGGCAGCTGTCCCTTAATATATGTAGGGTCCACAGGCGTCGGTCTGTATTTTCTCTCAATCCTGGGGATAACCCTTGCTCTAGTGGTTTCTTTAAAGATGTCCCCAGCATGCTTAAGGACACCCTTTAGCATTGGTAATGTCTTTACAGATTTTTCTGAAGAGGAGAAAGTGTCAAACAGGAAATCCTCTTCCACAGGGTCCGCATGCATGTCCAAATCATGATTCAGCGTTGAGCGCAGCTGTATCCTCTGTTGGTGAGGTTTTCACTGGATAAGAGGATCAGGAATAGTTTGTGATTCTGCCTGGTCAGCCGGGTTTGCCCAGGTGTGAGTCTCCTCATCCTGATCAGTGTCCATAGGATAATGATATTGTTCCTCATCATCATAGACAATATCCTCTGTATTGGGTGTGGGTGAACATGCCGAAGTGTCCTGGCCATAATACTGCACAGATTCAAAAAGGACAGGTGAACTTGCAGAATCCCATTTCCTTTTGAGAGGAATTTTGTAAGATTCCAAAGTATTGTCAGATCTGATTTTCCTCTGATTAATAGTGAGTTTACCATATTCTGAGTCTATGTGTAACTTGGACTGGTCATCGTAAGAGGGCTCCTGGTACAGAACGTCCTCCTCCGAAGGATGGCTCAGTTTCCCTAATGACACTTGTTTAGGGGCTTCGACCCTAGGCATCGGATTGAGCACCTTGGGGCGCGCAGTCGGTGGTAGTCCGAACTTTATCGGTGCCTCTTTAGGGAAGCCGACCTTTTTCGGCGCCGATGTAGGCCCGGCCTACTTTGCCTTTTCGCTAGCAGTCTTTTGGGCGTGCGCCGTCTTCGGTGCTTGCGGCGTCGGAGGCGTGCTCTTCTGTCTTGACTCGACGTCCTTCGAGGCGCTTTTAGTCTTCGACTCGAGGCCCTTGACAAGCTGGGGACTTTCGACCTGATGCTTTAGATCGAGACCCTTTCGAGACTCGAGTCCCTTGTCGCTGTCCATTGACTTCGACGTCTTCGGTTCGACGTGCTTAGATTTAATGGCGGCCTTTAGCGCCCCGATCTTTGGTTCGACACTCTTTACTTTCGGCCCGACAGGGGCGTCAACACCAGATTTCTTAGTCGACTCCGATGGGTTAGAGGCTTTCGATCCGAGGGCAGTCTTTAGCACTTTCGGTTTCGATATCTGCTCGATAACTTTCGGTTTCGTTTTTAGTAATGGAACCGATGGCTCATGTATAGTTTTCTTAGCCGGGCCTTGACGCGGGGCTATAGAACATTCTTCACGATCTCGGCTAAGGCCTTCTGGCGATGCCTCAACCTTAGCCTTTGGGAGTTCTTGAGTGTCTGCTTCGCGCCCAGTATCCACTGTCGGGTCTGGTTAATCGCTTGAGTCGTCATGAACGGCTCCGATGGGGGATACGTCGTCCCTTACCTCGACGACGTTTTCTAAATCGACGTTGTCATAGTCTTCTTCATAATAGTCGGAGCCATGCTCCGAACCGGGATCCGACTGCTGTTCCGGATCCTCCGTGTCGACGATCTTATCGGCGTCCTCATTGAATATGTTCACCGGGTCGGGCGCCGGCTTCGACATCGTTTGCCTCGCTGCACGTCGGAGTCTAAGCGTCTTCTTTGACCGGAATCGAGCACAGGCTAGACAGTTCTCGTCGTGCTCCGGTGATAAACACTTGTTGCACACCGAGTGTACATCGATGTGTGGGTACTTGGAGTTACAAAGGGGGCTTCGTTTGATTGGGCTCCGTTCCATCGACGATTAGGCCTTCTGGTGTCGAAAAGGCCACGCAGCACTTCTCGACGTCCTGCTCTGGAAAACTGGAACAAGAACTCATCACCGATCAAAACAATACCGACGACCCCGAAGGTCTTTTGGCCTTTTAGAAGTTTCCGAACTTGAGTAAAGAAAGGTACTTCCGAACCCAATGGTGGAAAAAAACAATCTGGGGATGGATAGGATGCCCATGCGCACTGTAGTCCGGGGGAGGAGCCACCTATCTTGTGATACTTCGAAGACTCTTCCAGGATAACAATGTGCAATCATCCGGACCCAACACTAGGCGGCAATCTATGCACAAGATATGAATTCAGCAGCCCACATGCCTCGAACAAAGGTGTTCCATATTTGGAATAGGAAGTGCCTAGGGCCAGAAACCCTGCTCCACTGCAGCCTCCATAGCAAATGCCTACAAAGTAAGTTCTCATCAAGAGCCTCACCAAGCATCCATTCCCACAATCACACCCAGACATACACCACACACAGCATTCTCACAAAACACAGGCCCAACATCATAGACATCCTGCTAACCACCACACACCCTATTACTAACCTTTGCAGTACTCCACACTACACTACAGATCTCATCACCAGTCACAATCGCGGTACACTCTACGTCACAGAAACAGGGCTCACCACTGGATCCTAGATATCCTCGTTCCCACAGGCTAAAGAACCAGTGTGCAGTCTGCGCTAATAAGAATGGAGGAGGCCCATCATCCAGAAGTACTCTTGGTCCTATACCACAAAGAACAAGGTGACATTCAATTCCATGGAGCTCCTCCTATGTCCCTTCCCACTCTCCACACCGTGGTCCACCCCAACTACTGGCCTTCTAGAGAGAACAGTCCAGTTTGTTGGACTTTATAAATATAATCTCAGGCCGTGTGAACAAATTTTCTATCCGACATGCACACACCACTATCTTCATTGACTTTAACTTCTCAATCTCATTAACATACCGAATCTTGTACAGCATGTCGCCTAGCCACACAATACAAAGACCACATCCTCATTCTTGTCTTCTCAACATCACAACCATCCAGTACAAGCTTTCCAAAACCCTGGATTGGACTGACACCTCATCGCCCCAGGCCTCCTGCTGACCATCCAGCCAGAACACCTCGGTCGACCCAGAAAAGAACAACAAACCTTCGGATCCTTTGACTTCTCCATACAGCTCAAACTTGTCTCTCGTCCTGCCACATCCACCTCTGACGTCAACACCCTTCTAACCGACTTCAATGCATTTCTGGAAAATTATATGAACAAGCAAACTCTAACCAAAACACACCAAGTGCAAGGCAAATCATTAGGCACCCTGTTGCTCCAAAGACCCGTTGACAACAAATGCTCCTTCTGCAGACAGGAAACAAAATATAAAAAAGCAGAGCCCTCGATGACCTGATGCTACTGAAGTCCTCAAGGTAACGTAAACAACTCTTCATATCTCCAAAAGCCAAGCACTATTCCTAAATCCTCAAGAACGTTACCTATAAAAGCAGAATGCTCTTCAGGACGATCAAGCTCTTCATCAACACACTACCTGACTTTCCTATCCTTCATTCAATGGAGAAGTGCAATGCCATCAACATCTTCTACAATAAAAAATACAGAAGATTCAACAGCTCATCAACAACATCAAGCCTGCTTGTCCCATGCATGACACACGCCTCTGTGGCACACCTCAAAATCATCATCCTTTAAACCCATCTCTTGCAGGCCTCACTGGCATCCTCAACTGTCTCAATGCCACCACCTAAGAATATGATGTTTTATCATTGTCCGTCATTAAAAACCTCCCTGAAGAAAGTCTCACACACTCAGATACCATTGTCAACATCTTCCTCAATCAAGGCATCTGCCATGAGGTTTGCAAGACAGACCAGATCCTCCCTCTCCTGAAGAAACCAACACTAGACCCTGATGACCTCCCCAACTACAGGCCAATCAACATTTCATCTGCAAGCGCATTGAAACTCTACTTTGCTCAACTTCAAGATCACATCATTGGTAACCATCTCCTGCAAGACTGCCAAACCTGCTTCAGATCATGCTGCAACACGAAGACTGCTGCATTCAAAATTATTGGCTATGCTTTCCTGCAAAAGATGAAGATGATAACTTCGTCCTTCCATTGCTAGACCTCTCTGATGCCTTATACGCCATCACCACCCCATCTTCACCCACACTCTACAGTCTCGATTGGGATTCCTTTGCAATGTCTTTCACTGGTTCTCCTTCCATCTATCCAACCAACATCAGTTTGTTTACATAAGCACCTCCAGGACTCAGAAGATCCATATCACCTGCTGAGTACTCAGGGTTCCATTCTGTCCCTCGTCATTCTCTACATGGAGCCCCTTGTGTCTTTACCCATAGACAACAGAATCAAAACTCCTCTAGAAGTCAATGACATACATCTATATTTGAAAAGTCTCTCCTGCTCCAGATATCCAACACCTTGTGTTGTGTCTGTCACTATTATCTGTGTGCAGTGTCCACAATTAGTTTGCACAGCATGGAATGCAAGCAGAGTACAGATTCTGTCGTTGTCTTTCATTTGACCCCCAGATACAATACACTGAGGAAATTACTCAGAAGGGTTTGTATGTATTGCATGCCTGAATACGTGCAACACACCAATAGTGGCGCTGCCACACAAATTGAAATATAAATCTGCGAGCAGTGAAAAGATTGAGGGTTTACGTCCTGCAGAAAGCCATATGGCTGTTAAGGCATGACTGAAACATGTAGAACCAATAGTTGCCGGAGTACAAATAATGAATGACTCCTTCTCCTTGCCACAGGATACTGTAATAATTTAAACTTCTTTTAAAAAAAAAAAATATTTATTGATTTTGCATATACGCACAGCACAGTTCAGAGTGAGAAAAAAAATCAACAGAAAATCAAACATTCTCAGCACAATATTACAGTACCCAACAAAAGTGCATTAGTAGACTCAACCTAGCCCACCCACAGTCTACCATATCCCTACTAATTGCGGGATCTAATAATTACACAAAATCATATCCAATAACATAAAACAACTAATATAACCCAATCTGCTAGTCTGTAAGATCAGTCACCAGCCTTACCCTCCTTCCAGGCCGATATTGGCTCCCAAATTTTCTTTCCTAGTCTCCTCGCCCTCCTACCCCTTCTAGCATATATACCTTTTTCTAGATTGTAGACAGCGAGGAGAGTGGCCAGCCACTGTTGCATTACTTATGGTGTTTTATCCAACCACGTCCTTGGTATCGCAAGTCTAAAAACTGCCATAGCCACGAACAGAAATTCCCCATATAGGCTATCTGACTCTGCGCTGACTCCAGGTAATATCAGGGGTGGAGTAAGGGTAGTGTCAAGCCCAAGTGTACCAGACAAAAAGTCTTCAATGCCCTTAATGAGTGTGTGGAGCTGAGGGCAGGTAGCAAAAATATGTATACTGTCTGCCTCTGGTGTATTGCATCGTGGGCAGGTTGTCCCGGAGGTCCCTCCCCACTGTGCTATTCGTGCCGGAGTGAAATAGAGAGAGAATAATGTTTTGTAGTGCTGAGCTTGGAGAGAAGCCGAGCATAATACTGAGCGCCCTAGTTCTAATGAGTCCAGAAAATAGCCTGCCTCGATCTCCAACTTATTTTCCCACTTGTCTCCATGTTTTTCCAGGTCGTCTGGTTTATTTGCTGCCAGAGCTGCATAGAAACTACGAATTGAACGCCCCCCCCCTTCAATGGCCTCCTTAATGGTATTTTTAACAAACCCTGTAACCGCCCCTTTCCTATTGCTTAAAAAACTACGCACCTGGAGATATTTGATAAAACTCCTCCTGTTTATATGAAATTTAGCCTCCGGACTTGAAAATTGCTGCAAGCCCCCATCCGGACCCAGCAAGTCCCCTATTTTCACGATCCCCTTACTTGTTCACTCTGCCATAGTTGCGTCAGCGAATATCAATGGGGGTAGGGTTCTATTTTTATGCAGCCAAATGTATCTATTAAACCTTCCCAAGCCAAATTTCCTTGCAAAGGCGGACCAAATATTATAAGCGGCCTGAATAGTCTTGAACCTTGTCCTTTTGAAATAGGAATAATCGGTACAGCTAAGAAAATAATTCTCTGTATCTGAGCCAAGAATAGTTGCGTAAACTTTGGTAGAAGTTGATGTTATTCTAGGGTCTATCCCCCCACCTCCCACCAACCCCTGCATGAACTGTAGTGCTGCTGCCCAATAATAGAGTCTAAAGTCCGGAGCCCCCCACCCTCCTCTCGCCCTAGGTAAAGACATAAATCTATACGCCCTCCTAGTTTTCCCGTGCGCCCATATGAACCTATTCAAGAGTGCCTCTAATTTATTCAACAAAATAGCCTCAAATAACAGAGGGATTGCCTTAAAAAAAGATAAAAACTTCGGGAGAATCAGCATTTTTAATACGTTTGTGCGTCCTACCAGAGAAAGATGGAGATTATTCATCCTCACCAAATCCACACTAACCTTAGACATTAGGGGTGCCATGTTTCTTTCCACTACCATATTTAAATCTGCATTGATCTCCATCCCCAGATAAACTGCAGCGCTGACTACCCGAGAATCATTACACACAGCGTAGGAGTTTTTAACTGTTTGGGTCTTATTGCTATTAAGCCTATAACCTGATATTTCATCAAACATTTGTGCCTCCAATTCTATCTCATTGATGGCTAAGGCGGGGTTGGGGGTAACTATTGCCACATCTGCTGCATATGCTAGTATTTTAAGCTGCCTGCCATTAACACTTACAGCTGGAATATTAGGGTTCCTTTTTAGTTTACGTAGTAAAGGGTCCATATAAAGCGCGAACAGCAGAGGTGACTATGGGCAGCCCTGTCTAGTCCCCCTCCTAATATACACTGCTGTGGTAAATCCTTTGTTAATCCTAATCCGGGCTGTCGGTTCCCTATATAATGCTTGTACTGCTAGAATATAGCCTTCCCCTAGGCCATACCATCTCATTACCTCCCAAAGGTAATCCCAAGAGACCCTATCAAACGCCTTTTCTGCGTCTAAAAATAGGGCAGCAATAGTAAGGATCACGAAAGGCTTGTTGTCAGAGAAACAACCGGGTGCATAGCCTAATATAAACGCACTGGATGCTAGTAAGCTGTTATTAGGTGGTGCAAATGGGTGAGTGGAGAGCCCTTGGAACCACTCAAAATTAAGTAGACTGAACTACCAACTGCAGAAATTACGGGGTTACCCAATGCACTCATTCACAGTAAAACATATGTTATGTGACATGCAAAAGTTTTGAACAGAAAACAAAGCGACAGAAAAGTCTAGGAATCTCCAGAGAGATAGTGGTCCGTTGGAGTCCTTTATTAAGTCAAACAGCCAGCCGACACGTGTTTCATCGCTATTGCGAATCCTCAGGCCAAAATTGCTGTTTCAGAACCAGAAGGTTGCACAGCTGGTGATAATTCCGACCCAGCCGGGCCTGTGACCGTCAACGTAGTGAACGCAGGGAAATGAACTCCACACCAGTGTGAGGATGCAGGAGGAAAAAACTTTGTCCCCGTGAACACTAGTGTTGCGTTCTAATCTAGGACCCTGATCGATACTATGACCTTATGCCCCTATTCGGCTATAAATCCATTTATTCCCTATATTGGCATAACCGTTCAAGTGCAATATTCAGAAACTCGTCTCTGGCCTCACACGAACAGAGCCACATTCCAGAATAGCTTTCTCTGCCACTTCCTTTGCAACCAATTAGTGCAATGACATAGCAGAAGTTACTATCTGAGATTCCTAGATTAACACTCCGAGTTCTTCAACAAGATAACAACTCAGCAAACCTGGAAATCCCCGCTTGCTGTGTTTTGTTTAGTAATAGAACTCTAATGAGCACTGATAAACGATCACTTCCTGGTGACATCTTTATTGACGTCTTATGTCCAACAAACTTACGTCAAACAAGGCACCTTTCAGGTATAAATATTACCAACGTTGCCTTAAGCAAACGCTGAAGCTATCAATGCCATAGCTGCTGTGTTGCTGTCTGCCGTTGTTTCGCTGAAGCTGATGCTGCCAGCTATCTCGCTGCTGCTGAAGAAGCTATCATGCTGATGATACCATAGCTGCTATCGCTACTGCTATCGCTGCTAACTAGCGAACGATGGTGTGGTGAACTTAGGAGCTGAACAGCCATCCCCTGCGAAGAGCCCAGCAGAGCAAGCTGCCCGCGGACGCTGTCCCCCCTCCTCCTCCTCGACGCGCTGAAGAAGAGACGCTGCCTTTCTCCTGCAGAGAAATCCAGCTCCGTCGTTTCTAGTCTACCCTTGCGGGTGACTGGGATATCGAGCCCTGAGGGAGATACCAGACCTCCATCATTCTATTCCAGAGGTATGGTGTTGACTAAACCCTTGAGAGAGAATTCTTGAAGCAAACCTTGGCAAAACCAACTTAAACTAAAGCTACTTACTTACTCCCCTCCCAAGTATTAGGCTTAGGTCAGGTACACTGGGGTAGGCGTAGTTAGAAGCACCAGTTGAGTATTTTAGCCCAATGTATATATGAATGTATATATGTTTTATTCCTTTTAAACCATTGTATGGCTAAGAAACCATATCAATGCTGTTACAGTATTATTTCGCAATACTTATCTTACTGTACGTACTTTTTTATAATAACAAGTCTTGCAATTGTGGCAATTCATTTCTCTTGTACGAGAAGAAAGACTGTTCAATAAATGTTACCTTTTATTGACAACGCCCGTCTCTCTATTCTCTACATATTGTGAAAGTAATCTGCACCAACCTGACTGAGTAAAATAACTGTCTATTGTTTCACACGACCCTAGAGATTGACTCTTGATCTGAGGAGCAAAGTTGTCATGTTGCACGGTTGTTGGAAAACTGAATCCCTTCTTGTCTGTGCCAGGGAAGCTGATCTCTTCCTATTTCAGTCAAGAAAGTTTCCAGTGACCTCTGAGCTAGTTGGTAACAAACCCAATTAAGTTTAGCATAGTCAGTAGAGGCCTGGAAGATCCGCACTTCTACGTCGATACTATGTTTATGTTATTCCAATGCGCAGGGCCTATTGGGAAAATAGGAACTACACTACATGGCGCCCAAACGTTTGGTAAGGCGATAAACTAACGCAAGACGTTAGAGTAACTCAGTCGTGCATATTTCACACAGACCCCTTTCTCCCGTAAATACTCCAATAGACGTCTGGAGTGGGTGAAAGGTTAAAATCCGCCCGAACTCAGTAGGAAGAGATTCCTATGTAAAGCTCTGGTTTATTCAACGTTGAAGGATACAGTGTTCCAAAATATTGTGCACTTAATCTTTGTCTCCTTGGAGACCTACTCTGCAAACCTTGCATTTATACAATGCCAGGAGAAAACGGAACCACTGGGGCCGCAGCAGATGCGACTCAGCAGGGTCCCGACGATACAGTACCGGGTGCAATAATCATCCCGGCACATTTAAGAAAGTCTATAACTTTAAAACTTATAGAAAACGGACTGACTCCACAAGGGGGTACAGTAATTTTCGTGATAGAGGCACACGAATATCGGCAGACAGAGGTATTCTATTCATGGATAAACTTTCCAGCGGCAAACGGTAGAACAAAAGAGTTTCACTATTATAAAATAGAGAAACCTCCGGATGAGTACGCTCCTTTCGAGGAGACTGAAATCCCACTAAAATTCCAAGAGCACCTGCTCTGGTTTAATGGCGCCCTAAAACATAATGATCATATTACCAGGCTCGGTCCACTAGGTAGACCAAGAGCAACGTGGCCGGTTCTAGCCAGCTACACACCACACCCGGACATTGCAAAAATGTCAAAAGAAGAACTCTTAGTTAACATAAGAGAATTAACAAAAGCATATAGAGAGTTAGTAAAATTATTTATTAAAAATAATTTAAATACTCCTAAAAAGAGCTGGGATGGAAATAAACAATCCACTCCCAAGGAAAAAGTTTTCCAGTCCAGAGGAAGGTCTGCTCGACGGAGGGAAAGAACTCCAACTCGAGAAAACCAGTCTCCCCAGAGGGAGCCCTCTGAGAAAAGATATAACCTTAGAAATAGGGATAATTTGAAAAAACCTGATAGATATCAAAGTATTGATACACGTCCCTCTCGATCTTTTTTGCAGAAATCGGAAAGAAGAGGACGGTCAGACCCAGGAGAGCACACCAAGTCCAAAGACAAGGAACCTGCTCAGAGTAAAAAATCTCAATTTCCAAAAAAGAAGGTAGCCAGTATTAGAGTAATCAACCATGCCGAGAATACCGAGGACACAGTTGAAAAACGGGGAGTGGGCACAGACAATGTTAGACAGTGCAGCAGAAATCTGTATAGCCCGCAAGATCTTGATGAGTCATCTGGAGACAGTGGACACGAATGAATACATTCAGGTTGAAACTGCCGACACCAGACTTAGCGAGCCCCATAAAATATACGAAATAACATTGCGTATGGAGGGTGATAAGACTAGGAAAATAAAGGGTCTATTTTGGGATAAACTCTCAAAAGGCTATGATATTCTGTTAGCTGAAAAAGATTGGCCCCCAGAGTTTGTCAGGGAGTGCCCTCGTGGCGAAGAAATGATTATGCCTGCCTTCTCGAATCACATTCCGATTCACAAAAAATATACTTATGCAAGGAAATGGGCAGTAGCCCAGGCACCGGCATTATATAAAAATCATGTAGGATGGGATGAGGACTCACCTCCTCACAAAATCCAGTTAAAAAGTGAACCAACTGCCCAACGGCAGTATCCCATTAAGCAAGAAGCTAAAAAACAAGTCAGGGAGATCTTAGATCAACTTGAATACCAGGGGGTGATTGAAACATGCACCTCTCAAATGAATAATCCTTTGTTTCCTGTCTCCAAGCCAGACAATTCATATCGTCTAGTTTTGGACTACAGACATCTTAATGCATGTTGTAAAACTTTTGCAGTACAAAACTCGCATAGTGCAGTCCTAATGAATAACATAGTTAGGAAAAAATATAAAACGACATTAGACGTATCTAATGGTTTCTTTTGTCAAAACATTGCACCAGAAAACAGATACTTGAACTCTTTCTCAGCATTTGGGTCGCAGAAAAAATTCTGTCGACTCCCACAGGGGTTCAAGAACAGCCCAGGACTATTCTCAGCTAGGGTAACAGAGTTACTACAAATATATGATGATGAGGCATTATCTTACGTAGATGATATCTATCTCACAGACGACGACTTGGATACTCACTTGAAAAGAGTGAACACCATTATACTTGGGTTCGCAGCAGAGGGTTACAAATTCAACTTTAAAAAGTCTCGAATTGCCCATCTGACAGTACTATTCTTAGGGTACGAATTATCAAGTGAAGGAAAAAGCCTAGCGGACAACTTCTTAGAGAAGTGCGCTGTACTCCAAGCTCCAAAAACGCTGAAGAATTTACAATCCATACTAGGTTTTCTGAATTTCGGAAGAACTTACATTCTAAATTACGCAGAGAGGGTTAAACCTCTCTACGAACTAATAAAACCTGATTTTAAACAAATCAATTGGACTCAAAAACACACAGAAATTTTGGGATCACTGCAAACAGACATGTTAGCTAAAACAAAATTAAATACACGTGACAACACACGCAATCTTGTAATCCGAGTCATCCCAGGAAGATGCGGATTCACGTACCTGACCTCTAATGAGGGAGAAAAGGTACCAATTTCAATTAAATCTCACTTGTACACACAAGCAGAAAAAACATTCAGTCCCACAGAAAATACTGTGAAAGCAGTGCAGATTGCATTAGCAAATGAACGAGAACTAGCACACGGCAAACGGATTAATATCCTCACAGCGGAATCCGCCTTCGAGGCGCTAGTCAGCCCAGTAAACCTGCCTACAGTGTCACTGGATCCGAAATGGATACAGTGTATAGATTCTCTAGGAGGGGAAGATGTGAAATACTATTTCGCCCCGCAATTCGAAGAACTGAATGATTTAGAATATGAAGAAGAATATCCTCTGCCAATCGAACTTCTGCCTCTCCCACAGTACGCCTGTATAATCTATACAGATAGATTTGTACAGCATTTCAACGTACAGAGCAAATCCTACGATGCAGCCTGTGCGATTATTAAAGGTCGTTGGCTGTGGGGTAAATTCAGACCGGAAGTAACAAAAACTGAATCAGTAAGAAACTGTTCGGCTCAGAGAGCTGAAATCAGATGTTTAAAGATGGCGCTCGAAAATGCAGAACGTGAATTCCCGACACTTATCGTGTGTGATTCTCATTTTGCGTCAACTCTTACAATAATAAGCTGCAGAGTTGGATTGAAAACGATTACAAAGATGACACAGGTGCCACAATAAAGCATAAATTGCTCTGGAAACAGGTAGCTCTTTTACAGAAAGAACTACAAAAGACTCACGTGATACACGCACAGAGTCTTCAACGTGATGGCGTTCACGTTGCAGGGAATTCATTGGCTAATACAGCCACAGCGGAAGCAACTAAACCGGCTTCCGTAGCCACAAAAAAGCGTGCAGAAAAATACATAGACGGGGAAACCATGCTGGCAGTAAAAACGACCGTAAAAGGCGACTGTGCAGCACTGCCCGTGAACTATCCACTCAATTATGCATACGTAATCGATGCAAACTCCGTTCCTTTTGCTCGAATCCCTGGAGTGGGGGAAAGGGTAATTCCAAACAGGGACCGGAGGGGCTTCCTCATACAGGAAGCACACATGGGATTGGGTCTGAGACACCAAACAATCAGGGACTCTCTGAGAGAGTTAGAATCAGAGTACTGGTGGCCGGAAATGAGTGAAGGCATTCAATGTTTTGCTAAAAATTGTGAAAACTGCAACAGAGATCGCAGTGGAGAACCGGCCAGTATAGTGTCAGGAACCCTGATAGACAGCTTAAGGCGGTCTATCTGCGCAATCAAAGAAGAGAAGCGCGTCCCATTGTACATCCTTAAGGCTAAACACACTTAAATAATGTGGCCTCCAGCGCTCGGCTGACGCTAGAACGGTTATTAAAGATCTGCGAGTCTTTATCGGCACATACGCAACTACCACGTTCCATTCTGACCAGGGTCCTGCTTTCAGCTCTCGAGCTTATAAGGAGGCCATGGCCAGCATGGGAATTGGGTTGCGGTATTCTTGTCCGTCGCACCCCGAAGGGAATAGTGTGGTAGAAAGAAAAAAACGAGACATAAAGCGATCTATAACAGCGAAGGTATTAGGTTCAGGCGCTGGGTGGGTCAAACATTTAATAAGTGTCCAGACCAGTCTTAACAATTTGCCAAGAAATTCTCTAAAAGGTTTCAGCCCATACGAACTATTGTTCGGAATTAGAATGAGAATTCAGGACTTAGATAGTCAGGTATCAGTGGTACAAGATAAGAAAACAGACTTTGACATCAAAGATCGTTTGGCTGTTTTACAGGAACTGAATGAAACACGAAAATCCTTAAGCAACATAAAGTTAAAGCAACAGCCAGATACCACTGACGAGGCACCACAAGCAACAGCCCCAGCAAGGCCTGTCTGGATTCCAAAGATTGGGGATCTAGTCAGAGAAAAAATCGCGGTGAAGAAGGAATTTGGGCCTTCTTACAGAAAAGCAGTACCTGTCTTGGCAGTCACCGGAACAAGATCAGTTGTACTACCGCCCCTTACTGGTAAAAAGGAGAACAGAGTCGTGTCTATCGACCTAGTAAAACCACAAGCATGTGGCCTATAATCAACAGTAGGCCCAGTGGACTCCCAAGAAACAACAGAATACCCAAACTTGCAACAATCCAAGAGGTTCAAACTGAAAGACTAATCACATTCGATCAGCCTGCAGTGCACAGAGAAGGACTATGTAATAATGCCATGGAACTCGTGCCTCTTGAGACACAGATTGAAACAGTTCTTCAAGAAACACCAGTCTACAATAATGTGGCATCAGAAAATGCTACCGAGAGACAGATTGAAAGAACAATCCCAACAATTGACAGAACTGCCTCTGGTTATTTCATCAACTTCGACAACTTTTCCGAGGATCAAAGTAACCCCGAAGTGATGCCAGAAACAAAAATGACTTTTAAAGAAAAAGCAACAGAACTCTTTCATCAACTGAAGGAAATCTACCTTATTTCCCCTTGGTTAGAGTTCTGGTTCGGGGTAGGTATATTTTTCCTCCTGCTTTGGCTCATCATGGTACTTTGTTTGGGAAAATTCATTGAGGGAAAATATAGTACAATGGACACAGCAAGTCAGAACATCAACTTAGTCCTCAAACCACACAGATCATCCCACGTGAAGAAAAGAGAACTGTCAACAGTAAATGTCACAGCAATTCCAATACCTGGTGGGGTAGTATGGGAGAAAACGGACTATGAGATCTATGGTCCGGTCGAGATCCTGAAGTATCCTCATCAACTGAAGGTTTCCTTAAGTGACTTTGTAAAACCTAGTACATTCTCTGATGATTGGGACTTTAACAGTATTAATGACATGATGTCTGATTTAGTAATGTCAGCTAGATTTACAGAACATGATTATTTACAGGGTTTGTCTAGTTATGAACAGTTATTCTGTTTTACACATTATGGCAATCATTCTTTGCATAAATCTGCACAGCCTAGAAATGTTTTTAAGTATAACCAATGGGAACATTGTGCTACACCACCTAAAAGCAGTTCTAAAACATTTTTTGAGAAATTCAAGTACTTCTCAGGGTTTAACACCAGTGATGCGGAAACATTTTATTACAAACTGTTAGATAAAACAGGAATGAAAACAATGCTGACAAATTCTAAATTGATATATTCAGAAGCATTTTATGAAAAAATGATGACATTTGGTTTTGATTATTGGAAAAATAACATTGAAACAAAAACCATTAAGGGTACGAAAGATTGGCAGGTACAAGGTCTAGAAGCACTATTAAGAACCTGCATGATACCAGAACAAATGATGTTTTTAAATGAAACAATTCACCAAACATCCTGTCTTGGCTTCGCTAAGATCAAAGACCTTAACAAACCGTCTATTCCAAAGCCAATACCTGATAATGCAACAACAGATATTGAGATAGACGTATCTAAAATCTTACATTTTAACAGAACACATCCTGATTGGAAAAAGTGGTTAATCTGGCCTACTGACACAAACAACTGTCAAGATAGATTCCTGAACAAAACACAGGGGTTAAAAATGACCAGACAAGACCCTAGATACTCCCAGAGACAACATCCAGGGATAGTAACAACATACAGTGTAGGGAAACTCTGCCTCGAATGGCTAGGAACATCCACACTGGCTGAAATGAAGCAACACTTGTCTTTACTAAAAGATGGTGCTGATTTGCGCGATTTTATTATGGGACCATGCAAACAGCGTCAAAAGCGTTTCATAGCGGTCAGCATCTATGCTGCGTACAACGAGGCTTGGAAAGTCACACAAATTGAAACAGCTGAAAAAATACGAGAAATTGATCGTATTAATTTGGAAAAATCACTTTCTGTAGTGGACAATGGGTTAATGACTCTGTCCTCCAGAATATATTTGTTGGACAATATTGTATCTTCTGCCTTTGACATAATAGACAGAGACTTGCTAATGTTACAGCATGGCCAATCTCAATTACGTTCTATTGTACAATTAGGCTGGACGCTGCAAAATCTTCGTTCAGGCTATGTGCCTTGGCGTTTAATCAACACAACGTCATTATTTTCCATTTTTAACCTTACTGATAAACAAATCAGTTTGGCACAGAAAGGAGCAGACTATACAATCCTGAGCATCGAAAAACTTGAGAGATTACCATTGACAATGTCAGAAAGTCCTGTCATTGAATGGATAATACACGGAATTATCACTATTCCGATAACAACTTTCCGATTTAAAAATTGCCTTGAATACATACCTAGGGAAACATCATTAACAACGAAGGCAGTACTACGCGTAACGTTTACAACGAGGCACTTACCATGTAAACGTCTTACCAACGCGTATGCCTTCAACGATCGTCTCTACCACGGACAAAAAAAAAAACGTAGGATTAAAAAGGGGGGTTGGGGGGGGTCTCCCCCCATAAAAAACGATCCCGACGTGCCGAAGAAAACAGCGTCGTAAGAGAGGAAGCGGAATAAACTTCCGCTTCCTCTTTCCGACGTAAGAGCGACGTGATAAAGATGATGAGGGGAAAACGAATTCCGTGGTAACGCATGCGTGGAAAAGGCATGCGTTGCAACGGAATTCGTGGTAACGTCATATAACCACATACCTACTGGCCAGTATGAACGATTGGGTAAAGGATATGTTAAGTCAGAATGGAAATTACCATACACACATTCATGCTATAGTGACAGCGACAAAAATGTATTTCTTAGTGGTGAAAACTGTAAACGTTCACTAAGCGGTATACTTTTGTGTCAGGGTATTAATTTACACGGAGCCTGTGAAGGTAATTCTAACAACCTTTCATGCCACCAGCTTGTCACACCTGCAACGCAGATAGAGCCCTTCTTTATGCAACTTTCGAATGGGAGTTACATTCTAAGAACGGATCACAGATGTTGTGGCCTTGTTCCAGGGAAAAGTTATCTCGTATGCGTAACATCCATGGTCAAATGCTGTATGCAAGCATTGTTCCCGAGCGGGCCTGGAGACATAGAGACTCCCATCTGGCCTCGTCTGCATTTCTCTTCTATACGAATTGATACTTTAAGCAAAATGAAGTCTGTGCTTTTACAGACAACAGTGCCCATAACGTCATCAAAAGAGACGTATGATCTTCTAGTTGCAAGGACAGCTACGGAGGTTCATGACCTTTTATCAACAAATTGCCCCGTGCATTTCGTAGAAATGTTGAGCCAACTCCTTAACATGTCTAGTGCCACAGGCATCCCAGGCATATTTAAGACTATTTTTACGGGACTGCTAACACCCTTTCAAGCAATTCTGGGAATCGTTCCGAATTTTGTCCACTCTGTTTTTGGCGGCATACCCCTATTTTTAGGTCTCGCCTGTCGATGCGCATGCGCATCGAGCAAGCGAGACTATGGGGGCTTATCCACTCTTTGTCCAACTTGCAAGGAATCGTGGCGATTCCTTGCAGTACCCGTGACTTTTAAGCTCAATGCGCATGCGCATTGAGCTTAAAAGCGCGTGCACATGCCCCCAGCCGCCTGCCTTGCCTACTCTCCCGCCCCCTCACTTCTTGATTGCACGACCGCTAGGCCGTGCCTCCCCTACTCTCCTCCTCCTACTCTCCTCCCCTCGCCGTCTGTTCCCGCACTCCTCCCACACCCCCGCTCCGCCCCCTCCCCTGCCTGCCATGTCGCGTCGCATTTCTCCTCCCCCCTCCCCCCAGCCGCCTGCCTTGCCTACTCTCCCGCCCCCTCACTTCTTGATTGCACGGCCGCTAGGCCGTGCCTCCCCTACTCTCCTCCTCCTACTCTCCTCCCCCCTCCCCTTATCTGGCCTTCCCTCCGTCTGTTCCCTCTCCCCGCTCCGCCCCCTCCCCTGCCCGCCGTCTGTTCGAGACAAGACGAGAATTGAATTCCCTCTCAATAGGTAGGATATTTTACATTATACACCACTACCTGTAAACAAATGAGCTTCATTTAAGTCTTAGATCGTGTTAGCATTTTGTCTCTCGAATATTTCTTATATATTGGAAAATTAAGCCTAAAATGACCAGAAGGCTCCATTTTACCAAGCCATCACTTACTCATGCTTAGGTTCAGTGATATTTGTAACAACGATGACAACACCAAGGTGGGGGCATCATGTATTTGGTCAGGTTACATTCTACATTTCCACCAATCTTCGAAACACACGCCACGGCTTGCTAGTGGCGGATGGGCTGGGTGATGCCTCAAAGATGGACGTCTTGCCTGACAAAGGCATCACTTATGTTGCATTTGTCACAATTGGAGGTCCTGGCTAAGTCCCTGGTGCTCCTCAGAAGCCGAACTCTAAACCGCGAACACAAAGGTCACTCATACGCACTGCCGCCAATGCTCTCGATATGAGTGCTGCTGTGAAAGATTATCAGCTGTATCCAGGAGACATGGGATAGTTTGGCGTGGGTGGTACTCTGTTGCCTGTAGTCCAGCATGCAGGCAAATTACTAGTTAGCGGGCCACTCAAAGATGGCCGCTCCTTCAAACCTAGGGTACGGAGTCACCCTTGATATGAGGTGGACTTCCGGTCTCTATTCTTTGTTCTAAAGATGACAACAAGTCCATCTTCACTGTTGAAGGCAATGGGCTCAATTTGCACAACAATAGCAAATTTACTCATATAGCCTTGCAACCAATTTAGTAGTATATTTAAAGTTTATTTGGAATTCTCAAACAAATCCAGGAGTACGCTTTGGAAGCTGTGACAGTTGCAGCTTTCCTAGAGTACTCGTATTATTTGTGTACATTCATGCATGTGCCAGTATTTAACAAAATGTACTTTCTGTGCTGAATTTTTATTTTAATGTTTAAAGAGTGGATAAGCCCCCATAGCCTCACCCTCACTCACCCTCACCCTCACTCACCCTCAACCCCTCACACTCACTCACCCTCACCCTCACTCACCCTCAACTCCTCACCCTCACTCACCCTCCCTCACCCACACTCACCCTCCCTCAACCCCTCACCCTCACTCACCCTCAACCCCTCACCCTCACCCTCAAACCTTCACCCTCAACCCCTCACTCACCCTCACTCTCACTCACCCTCACTCAGCCTCAACTACTCTCACTCACCCTCAACCCCTCACCCTAACTCACCCTCACCCTCACTCACCCTCAACACCTCACTCACCCTCAACACCTCACCCTCAACCTCAACCCCTCACCCTCACTCACCCTCACTCACCCTCACTCTCACTCACCCTCACTCTCACTCACCCTCACTCACCCTCAACCCCTCACCCTCACACAGTGCAATAGGTCTCAGACCATTTCAGTTAGAGCTTTAAGAAATGTTTATGGCTTTTTTTATTTGTAATTCTTTAGCATTGGCTACAGGAAACAAAAATGCTAAACATTTACAAAAAAAAACCCATAAACAATTCTAAAAGCACTAACTCTAATGGTGCGAGACCTATTGCATTTCCAATGCTTGTTTGGACTTGTAGCAGGGATTTTATTTTTGACCCTCCTGCTTCGTTATGGAAAGCCACAGCTCAGACATGACTCCTATGGGAATGGAAGAGACAATCCTAGCAATTCGCTACCGGGACAGAATAACTAGAGTCCTTGGATTGGCCAGGCTGAGAGATCTAAACATGACCTGGTTCCTTTCATTCAGACCGATATGGCAATCCTGCATCTTACCTGTACTACGATGTATGCTATGCGGAGATGAGTGCGTGTTGGACATCTGTCCAACGAACGAACACGAACTTCCATCAGCAGTACCAATGGATATCGATACTTTGCTAAGTCCGATAACGGCTCACGCATTGTGTTGTCCCCAGCGGCTACCAATCCTGATGAGGGCATTCGTTGAGACTCCTGTGCTACGACTAGGTGGTAACAGTGGAGCGAGTGACAAAAGCAACATCACCCAGGTACGACCTTCTGTGAGCATTGCTGATCCCGACTTAGATGACAGCAATCATTCTCACACCTGCCAAGTTACAGCACTATCGAATTTGGTCGAACTGTCACCTGATTTTGTAGAGCAATTCTTTGAGAGCCTGTCTGATATGATGTT
The DNA here is from genome assembly GCF_964263255.1 of Lissotriton vulgaris. Lineage (NCBI taxonomy): Eukaryota > Metazoa > Chordata > Amphibia > Caudata > Salamandridae > Lissotriton > Lissotriton vulgaris. The sequence continues at coordinate 722,304,492 of NC_141689.1, read as the reverse complement.
CTCACCCGAACAGAAACAATAACTTTAGAGAAGCATTCCGACACACAGCGTTCCCATGAACTCTGAATTCGGCCTTCAGTTTTGAACAACAAAAACTGCTAAAAGCGTTGGAACTCTATTTTCCCCGTTCAAGCAATAATTCTTTTGAATTGAACACTTAATATTCACCCTCTTTTTGGCACGAAAAATTCTTTGCTTAAAGTAAAACTAATCTTAGAGAACAGAAGCTTCAACTTCTATTTCTACATACATCTAGAGACATAATAACTTTACACCAGCCTCTAGCACATTTTATTGCAATGCATTTATATGTGATGAAATTATCTCGCCCTTCTTCTGTTTCAGAGATATTTCATGTGTGATTCTTTTTGCATAATTGTTCATTGATTTCATATGCTATAATTTTTGAATGATTTCTATGCTTCAAAAACGTACAGTACCTAACTTTTCACGTCTTACAAATACGCCTATTTCGAATGCATATATGTATTTTGGGGTGGGCAATGTTACACATGCATCTTATTGCTCTAGTTTTAGTAATTTGATGGACATGAATTCGTGGAGTGGGTGTTGTGTTCTAATCTAGGACCCTGATCGATACTGTGACCTTATGCCCCTATTCGGCTATAAATCCATTTATTCCCTATATTGGCATAACCGTTCAAGTGCAATATTCAGAAACTCGTCTCTGGCCTCACACGAACAGAGCCACATTCCAGAATAGCTTTCTCTGCCACTTCCTTTGCAACCAATTAGTGCAATGACATAGCAGAAGTTACTACCTGAGATTCCTAGATTAACACTCCGAGTTCTTCAACAAGATAAAAACTCAGCAAACCTGGAAATCCCCGCTTGCTGTGTTTTGATTAGTAATAGAACTCTAATGAGCACTGATAAACGATCACTTCCTGGTGACATCTTTATTGACGTCTTATGTCCAACAAACTTACGTCAAAAAAGGCACCTTTCAGGTATAAATATTACCAACGTTGCCTTAAGCAAACGCTGAAGCGATCAATGCTATAGCTGCTGTGTTGCTGTCTGCCGTTGTTTCGCTGAAGCTGATGCTGCCAGCTATCTCGCTGCTGCTGAAGAAGCTATCATGCTGATGATACCATAGCTCCTATCGCTACTGCTATCGCTGCTAACTAGCGAACAGCCGTCCCCTGCGAAGAGCCCAGCAGAGCAAGCTGCCCGCGGACGCTGTCCCCCCTCCTCCTCCTCGACGCGCTGAAGAAGAGACGCTGCCTTTCTCCTGCAGAGAAATCCAGCTCCGTCGTTTCTAGTCTACCCTTGCGGGTGACTGGGATATCGAGCCCTGAGGGAGATACCAGACCTCCATCATTCTATTCCAGAGGTATGGTGTTGACTAAACCCTTGAGAGAGAATTCTTGAAGCAAACCTTGGCAAAACCAACTTAAACTAAAGCTACTTACTTACTCCCCTCCCAAGTATTAGGCTTAGGTCAGGTACACTGGGGTAGGCGTAGTTAGAAGCACCAGTTGAGTATTTTAGCCCAATGTATATATGAATGTATATATGTTTTATTCCTTTTAAACCATTGTATGGCTAAGAAACCATATCAATGCTTTTACAGTATTATTTCGCAATACTTAGCTTACTGTACGTACTTTTTTATAATAACAAGTCTTGCAATTGTGGCAATTCATTTCTCTTGTACGAGAAGAAAGACTGTTCAATAAATGTTACCTTTTATTGACAACGCCCGTCTCTCTATTCTCTACATATTGTGAAAGTAATCTGCACCAACCTGACTGAGTAAAATAACGGTCTATTGTTTCACACGACCCTAGAGATTGACTCTTGATCTGAGGAGCAAAGTTGTCATGTTGCACGGTTGTTGGAAAACTGAATCCCTTCTTGTCTGTGCCAGGGAAGCTGATCACTTCCTATTTCAGTCAAGAAAGTTTCCAGTGACCTCTGAGCTAGTTGGTAACAAACCCAATTAAGTTTAGCATAGTCAGTAGAGGCCTGGAAGATCCGCACTTCTACGTCGATACTACTGTTTATGTTATTCCAATGCGCAGGGCCTATTGGGAAAATAGGAACTACACTACACTAGGGAACGTGTTGGATAGTAAATTAAATCTATTCCCTATCCTAGAGCGCCCCCCAGCGCAATGCGTTGTAATGGTTTGCGTTGTAATAGTTGCGTCGTAAAGGCACTGCGTGGTAAAAGTTGCGTTGTAAAGGATGTTTCCCGTTTTAGAGCCTTGTTTAGTATGAGCTAATAAGGTAAACCCCAGTTGCTCAAGCAAGAATCCCTTCCCTCCCTCAACATGCGTTTCTTGTAAACATACAAAATCCAGCTTCATTGTTTTTAATATCGCAGACACCCAAAGTCTTTTCTGTACATCATTTAGCCCGCAAACATTAATTGAAGCAATACGACAAGACATAAAAAAATGGCAAATGGTTGTTCTACTTTTTCCGCCGAATCTTCATTTAGAAAAACAAATACGTGTTGTGCTGCAAGTGCTGTGCCTGCCCTAACTCACCCTCTTCCCCCTGCCCCCCTCCCCCCTTCACAGCCAGGAGCAGATCAAGTCAGACTTTGTGAGTTTGGGGCTGGTGGCGGCGCGGCTTCACCGGAACCGTTTCTACACGGTCAATGAAGACTCAGAATCTTTGGGCACTGATGAGGAGAGCTCAGGGGAAATTACTGACACAGGGAGTAGCTCCACAGCTCCTAAGAGCACGCAGAAAAAGAAACGCTTATCCAGGAGGAAACCCAATCCTCCAGGCAGCCCCTCGGACCCCTCTAAGAAGCTATTCTGGGATTATTCAGCCACCTCACAGACTTATCAAGAACAGGATGGCGCCCAGCGTTTTACTGGGGGCCATGTCTCTCCCCAGCTGTCACCCCAACCTGTCTCAATGGACTTGTTATTTAGCACCCTCAAATCCATGTAAAGTGAGGCAAGGGTCGAGAGCCGGAGGGCAAGGCAAGGGGCAAGAAAGATACAGAATACCCTAAGAAAGATGAACAAACTCTATGATGAGATCGCGGAGAGGGTTACCCAAGTTGAGGAGAGGACAGGGAAGTTGGAGGACGATTTCAATAGCCTTCAGACCTTTAAACAAGATCAGCTGAAGGTGGCAGAAGATGTGCAATGGAAGTTGGAGGATTACGAAAATCGTCAACATCGCAATAATATCAGATTTTTGGGTGTGGCTGAGGGGCTGGAAGAGCAAGATGCCAGACTATTTGTTGTGAGCTTATTAAAAGGGGCCTTTCCGGAGCTATCTTCATGGCAGTGGGAGGTGGAAATTCAGAGGGCGCATCGATTCCCCTTCATAATTAAAAGAGGGCAGTCAGGGACTCAAGAGAGAAGACCTAGAGCCATCCTTATATTTCTAGGCAATTTTCTGTTGAGACAGCTAATTTTAGAGAAAGCTAAGCCGGAGGCCAAGCGCTCTTTTAATAATGTCACTTTCTTTGCTAGGCCCGATTTTTGCCATGTCACGGTGGAGATTGAGACAGCTTATCGCTCCCCTACAGGCCCTGGGATCAGAGGCCTACTTGCTGTACCCAGCCAAACTGAAGGTGATCACCAAAGGGCAGGTGAAAATGTTCTTTTCGGAAATTAAGACACAGGAGAATATGGTGGAGGTGCTGGGGTACAGAAAAGGGGGTAGATGAGAATAATGACTGTAAAAACCTCAAGGTAGCGTCTCAGTACAGGGGATTCAGGGTTTATAATTGGTACAGTTTAGGAGGAGGATCACTCTGTTCTTTTGGTGTTTAGTACACAAGGGAGGGAGGAAGAGGCGACAGCTACATTCTAAAGCGACCACACATAGGTCATGTTTGACCTATTTGCCCGGAGGGGGGAGGGGGACAATTATTTAAACTTCTAATAGTGCGTCTGTAGGCAATTTCAAGGTTCATGGTTGCCCACCCAGATAAAGGAGTTATTTGGGTGAGGACTATATGATTAAGCATGTCAGAGTGAATCCCAGTGGGTGAGAGTTCTTTTAAACAACTAGAGACACCTCCCTACAGGAACGGGATAGAGGCACATAGTAAGAATACTCTAAATGAGCTCTCTCTCTCTGGCATCATCAGCAGAGCCATCATGTCCAGCACCCCTGCCTATCCGACTGACAAGCTCACCATCTCCAGAGGTGTTCAGCCCACCCGCATGCACAACAAGTGCAAAAAATAAAACATTGAAGCATGCCGTCTCGGTCTATGCACCCAGAATCTAAAACAACATCTACATATCCATCAGTTTAGAAACTACCTGAAGACACACCTCTTTAAAGAACACTTTCTCTTGATGCAATAGTCCACTTCCAATCTTAGAAACCAACTACCCTTCCCATCACACATTGACTGTATTTTTGCCCCTCGCCCTGTACAGCTTTCCACTTTCATTTGGCTAGGTTTCTGCTATAGAAATACTGAATATATACATGCTTAAATTATGGATTTTACCCTTGCAATAGTTTAACAAAAAGTGGCTAGTTTGTAATTTGGCAATCTAGAAATCTGAGCCTCATTTACTTTCTTTTCTCATGGCCTGCATGTAATTGCCTAAGGAAATATTGACTGAAATCAATCGTCCAGAATATGAGGGAGCTCTACACATCTGCAAAAGTATGGAATGAATTAGCCTGCAGCATATTGTACAGAGACCCTTGTATGGATGGCATAGTCAGCAAGAAAAGTATTATGTGTGACCAGTTAAAAGGCACTATTGTACCAGTATTACTTCTACTGGCGATTATGCAGCATGAATAATTTTAAAGTAGATGCTTGAAATGTATTTAATGTATTTTGCAACTCATGTTTATAGCCATTTGTGATAATGTTATGGAATGATGGACTATTTTACGATGTGTTTTTACTCTTCATGTTTTTGTGAAAGCGAAAGAATGTAATTTATTGAAAATAATGAAGACTCTCATGACTTTAGTTCTGGGCTTTGTGATTCTGGAGCATGTAAGACCGTTGGGGTTGTAGGTTACCATGTCTGCTTTGAAGGTGTTAAAACAGCCAGGCATTCCTCTGAATGAGTTGTTTATAGAAAGTCATAGTGACCTGCAAAATGACACAATTTTAACCACTGTCTCTGACAAAGCTGATCTGATAGAGACTTCTAGCTGCAGATTTCTTACCTTTGAAATCCCCAGGCGTCAATGTGGATCCAGAAACTTTTGCTCGAGCAATACCCCTTGGGCGTGCCGTCAGGTGGCTCAATTCGGCTCCGTGTGATGTCGTTGGTGTTGTTAGCGTCAGTTATGACATCGCGGTCACCTATATAGGCGCCACCCAGGTGTGCGAATGTTAGTTCTTTTCTTTCCACGCCAGTTAAGTGCCAATCTGGGAAGAGCTATCCCTCTGTCACTTTTTGATAGGACTTTTGGTCGACTTCGTAATTATTTTTACTTTGTGTGTGATTATGTCTTTGAGGAAGACAGGGTTTAAACCATGTGGCACCTGTCAATGTGCCATGTCAGTAACCAATCTCCACCTCGTCTGTCTTTGGTGTCTCAAGCGTGACCACGACTCAAAGTTGTGCCATGAGTCCGAAGGCTTTGCGGGAGCAGGCAATGAATGAAGCTCCTTGTGGCCTGGCAGTCGACACCATCCAGCAAGACTCCACAGAGGTCCCGGTCCTGATCGCAGAAGAGGATGTCGCAGGACCGCTCCTGGAGCCCTTAATCTGCTATGTCCCACTCGAGGTCATCGGGACCCTCAGGGAAGAGGCACAAGAAGAAGATGTCCAAGCAGACTTCTTCTTCACCTCGACTGTCATCCGCCAAACAATGAGGTAAGGAGCACGAACGCTCTTGGCACGGTTCTGCGGAGCAGGAGTCAGGGTCGTCTTCGCGCCTCCCTCCCTTTCCGGGAGCCGAAGCAACCTCCGTAGGATGGCAAATTCATACACTGGTTATGTGTAGGACGTGACGCACACAGATTCCAATTGGTTACGGAACACACCTAAACATTAAACCAGTTTGGGTTAGTTGCAAGTGAATGAGCATAATTTTCTGAGTTCAATACGAACCAAATAGGCATTCACCAGAGAGTACCATAAACAAATGTACCATCAATTGAGAATTTGATCTTTTAGGAATACCTTTAGTACATGTTCTCTATAGATAATCGTATTAATTGATTGCGTAATTGAAGACTGTTTCTTGCTGGGTAATACGCTGATTTCATGAATTGTAGGAACATTATTGGGGCAATTACAATAAAGCCCTTAAAGGCTCCGACCTGTGGTTGGAGCCTTTAGGGCTACATCGTAATGGGCCGGTCAGTTTACTTTCTGACCGCCTCATTATGTTGGAGGCGGTTGGAAAGTAACCCTGCCAGTCATTCTGGCTGTTGCCGACAGGCACGGAAAGCCCGTCTGCCAGTCGGAAGCCCACAAGTTATCTCAAGGGCGGGTCTTTCCATCCTTGAGATTACAATCACGGTTTCCGACATGGTTTCCATACCAGTCTGTCCAACAAGAAAACCATGTCAGGAAGTGTTTTTGGGGGCCCACAGCAGGGCCCCTTTAGTGCTTGGCCTCCGGTTGGAGGCCAAGGGGCACTTAAGGTGCTCCGCAGTTGACCCTGGACCTTGTGGCAGGGATGAATCACACCTCCCATTTCACAATGGGAGCATGTATTACAGCCGGTTTACGGCTGTAATGCATGCTCCCATAGTGAAATATAGGAATGCGACCGAACAATGTTTGGTTGCATCCTAATGAGGCAGTCAGGACCGCTGACCGAGTGTCGGTCGGTTCGAAGACCAAATCGGTGTCGGCGGAAGTGATTGCGCCCCACATCATATTAACCCCCTAAGTGTATCAATGATGATTCAAATCAAAACTAAAGGGTAATAGTTAATTTTATGTGACTTTATGAATTGTTGTATAAATGAAGTAAGATATCACAATGCCTTTTTTGTTCCACAGAAAAAAAAAATACTAATGAAGGACCTTGTTGGGTCCAAAACAAATTGAGGATCTGTATAACATTTACCAAGAGGAAAATACAAAAACGTTTGTTAGAAGATGGATTTGAATACATAAAGATATTAATGAAATACAATGGAATTTGAACTCATGTATGATAAACAAATGACAACACATACAATTAATTGGAGACTAAAATAAACAAAAAACTAGGAGACCAAGAGGAAAATCCACCAAGGTTAATAAGTATTGCTGGAGGGAGACACCATCCTAGAAGAGGAATAGTGCAATGTAACTATATGAAGAGCGCCAATGACCAGAAGGTGACACCCTTCTAGCAAACAAAAACTTCCATCAGAGAAATACCATTGAATAAGCAAGGAGTGTACTGATGATTCTCACAATAAGATGGTGATATTAGTCATAACATCAACTCATTTTGAAATCCCAATTTTCTTCCACCCAATAAAACCCTCTATAGCATTGACTTGTTTTATTTACTGCCTACCCACAGTGGAGTATATTTTGTGAGGTAATTGTACCAGCTATATTACTTCGAGTCGGTTGCCATACTTTTATCACTGTTTGTGTTGTTGGCGGACAGGTTGGACCAATCTTCTCACCATAAAGGGAGTGCGACGGGTGAGTATCTCCCATTTCTTTGTTTGAAATCCAGGGTCAGTTTAGTGGAGTCACTGAACTACGAATATTCTGGTATCAGATAGCATGATGGGGGTGCGTGGCCTGGCGGCACCTAAGATGGCCGCACTATAACGCGGCTCCCGTGAGGAGCTCCCGAAGGCCCCAAATATCCGGCAGATATCCTTAAGCCTCCCTGTCCCAGAGGCCGGATCGGGAGCCCTTTCTCCGGACCCTTCCGGTGAAGCAGAAGTGCCACGGCGAGCCGTACCAGGTTTGGGGCCTGCTGCGGCCTGCCCCGCGGAGGAAAGTGCGTCAGACGCCGGCCTTGCGTTATCCCGAGGCCGGCAGTGGTGAAATAGTGACGGCGGCGGAGGTCAGGTGAGGAGCAGGCCCGGCGGTGTCCCGGCAGGCGCTCAGGGCAGCACGTGAGAAGTCTGAGTGGGCAGGTGAGAGGCACGGAGGCCCCGGGGGCACTGGCGCTGGCGACAGTGGAAGCGGTCAACTCGGAAGGGGACTCAGAGGCCCAGCTTGAAAAAAGGTGCTGGACTTCGGCATGGTGACGCTGGCCTCTGGCTGTGGAAGGAAGTAGGGCCTCCTTCAGTGATCTCCAGTCACCCTGTTGTGTGCAGGTGGCGACTGGTGCTTGGCCTGGGTAGTGAATCAGGGCGGAATGAGGGCCCTGCGTCGGGGTGCAATAGAGTGGCTGACGAGTGCGTCGGCCGGGTGGCGCAAGGAGTGTAACAGAAGGCGAGAAGGCGCCTGGAAGAATGTGGGAGAAGCCCTGGCCTCACAGGCAGTCCGTGGTTGCTGGGAGACAGTAGCCGACTTGGGGTACCAGCACGAGAGGTGGGCATAGAAGCGGTGCCTCACGTCCACTGAATTGCGGTGAGAGATTCTGGGGCGAAAGGACCTGGCGAGGGGCGCCCATGTGGGGAATAGACCGGAAGTGCAGTCGCCAGGAGACAGAGGCGGTGATGGCCGGTGGACCGGTCGTGAAATTGGTTGTTGGTCCCGAGTGAGATCCTCTGGGAGCACAGAATCACCGGGTGCGGTTTGGACAGGGTGGTGCCAACGCGGCCTTGTGAGTGTTCACCCCCCCCCCCCCCCCTTCTCCCCGTGGGTGGACTCAACGTTTGGGAGCACAGCCATGAAGCCTAAGAAATCCACAACGACCCAGACCAACACCATGGACACCATACAAACGCTGGGGACCACGCTGGAATCTAAGATAGACAAGGTGTCCATCGAAATGACACTACTGAGGGCGGACTTAAACAAAACGTCGGAGAAAGCCACCCAAAATGTAGCAGACATTGCGGAGCTCCGAAGTACCACCAAGCAATTTCAGCAGCAGGTTCAGCACCTCTCGCATCAGCAGAAGGTGGTGGCAGCCCGTCTGGAGGACCAGGAAAGGAAGGCCCGCTGAAATAACATACATGTGGTGGGGGTGCCAGAGAAGATGGAGGGGCCTAGTGTGGACCTGTTTCTTGAGGACCTCATCCTCAACCACCTGCAACCCAAACGCCTCTCGAAGTTCTTCGCTATCAAGCGTGCTTATAGGGCGCCGATCCCCCCACCGCGGCCAGGGGCCCCGCCGCGGACAATAATTGAACGGATCCTTAACTATAGAGATCGCGACGCCATTTTGCAGGCAGCCCGTCAGCATGGAGATCTGCGGGCTGGACAATGCCATCTTCAGGCTCTTCCCAGACTTCACGTTGAAGGTGCAACAGGAACGCCGATCCTTTGATGGAGTTAAAAAAGTGCTTCGAGAGAAAGGCATCAAATATACGATGTTTTTTCTGGCAAAACTCAAGCTCTTAATAGATGGAAAATCCTTTTCCTTCACCTCCCCGGAGAATGTGCATGCCTGGCTGGAGGAACGCATGGAATCAATGGATCCCGGATCGGGAGGCGGCTGGAGGAACACGGCGTCGCAATCTCAGACTTCTTTGGGTGGTTCTCAGGGGAGCAGACGTCAACAGCGGGGAAATACTTTGCTGTCAAGCAGGAATTGGCCGCGGAGCCTGTCGGCCTCGCCAGACATGGGATGAAGTGGCCAGGACTGGTTTGCTGTGCTAAAAATTACTGGAGTGCACATGATGTATATTGACTATTTCCTGTCTGCATTAACTGTATGTCAGCGGTGGTGTTGGGCACGGTCCGGTGGTGAGGCCTGCTGGGGGGTCCTTATGAGGTGGGGAAGTCAGTGATGATCCGGCTGGAACTGTTTGGGAGGAGGGGAGGCGGTCTGAAGCATATGGGTGGGAGGCCTGGAAACGAGTTTGGACAGGGTGCGGCAATTGATAGACTAAATGTGGGGCCGACGGGAGCCCTCAAGTTGCGGGACTAGTTAGCAGTTCTCACCCCTTGGTTTTCGTTTGAAGGGCTACAGGCGCTCTGTGTGTTGAGGGATGTCTGGCCATGTTGGCCGGTGTAGCAAGGTAGCAGGGGGGGGGGGATGGTTATGCACGTGTTTATCTCCTTCTGTTTCTTATGTGATGCATTTGTTTGGGCTCCAAAGGCACTATTGGGAGGCAAGCGGGAAGTGCGGGGAGGGGAGGGAGGGCACTCGCCTCCTCGAATGTTTGTGTTAGTTCTCTATAATGCAAATACCACACGCCAGTCACATTAGCGTTTTCTCATGGAACGTTAACTACCTACAAAACAAGATAAAGCGTATTATGGTTCTCCAGTACTTACATAGACACGCACCAGACATTGTGCTACTCCAGGAAACGCACCTACTCGGGAACCAATGCAAGGTCCTCAATAGATTTAGCTACACGTTACGGTAACATGTCGGTTTTACCACAGGCTCAAGGGGGGTAGGGATACTCATTAGGAACTCCTTACCACTGATAATCGGGAGACAATTGTTAGACCCCTAAGGACGCTATGCGGCACTGACGGCTCAGTGGTAAGGTAAGACTGTCAATCTTTGTTCGTCCTACATCCCGCCCAAGCTACATAGCACCACCCTCCCCGATATCAGGAAGTTGCTGCTGATATGACACCGGGGATCCTGATCCTTGCGGGAAACACAAATGCAGTGATAGACAGGGACTTAGATAGGTCACAGACGCACCCTCCCAGCGGAGGGACTTGTCACTTCCGGGACTTTGTACATGCTATGGGCCTGGTGGATCTTTGGAGGGTACACATTCCCTGGTTCGACAATACACACACATCTCAACAGCGCATGGTTCGGGGTCCAGGATTGATCATATATTCACACAGGTGGGAAACATGGGTCTGTTCCAGGGTAGGTGTCTTAGGGCAAGGGGGATATCTGACCATTCCCCAGTAGAAGTACATCTCCGAGGTCCGGACAGGGAACGGACTAGCCCTCCCAGGTTAGACACGTTTTTATTTAAGGATCAGGAGTTCCAGGAAGCATTTAGGGAGCGGATAGACCAATACTTCACTGATAACGTAGGTTCTGTTAGCTCACATAGTGTAGTGTGGGAAGCGTACAAGACGGTGGCCAGAGATTTCGTGCAGGCGGAGGTAGGAAAACGCCGTAAAGACAAACTCGCGCAAATTGATAAACTCGAACGGGACCTGCAAGCCCTAGGGAACTTGGGAGTTGGCTCCCCTGAGCAGGATCGTGATAGGCGACATAGACAGCGACTCCTGGAAAAAGAGATAAGAGATGTGCTTACTGACCAGGCGAGATCGCATGCCTTGGCAGTCCAGAGGCGAGTGTGACTTGGGGGATAAGGCCAACAAAATGATAGCCTGGCTGGAGAAATGGGATTGGAAACGTAACTGGGTCCCGGGGATTAAGCGAACGGACGGACCTGTGCAAACTACGGGTAAGGAGATAGCGGCGGAATTCGCACGATACTATGAAACAATGTATAGGTCCCACACTAGTCAGGGATACTTCCCAAGGATCTACGATCAGCAACAATTGTTTTAATACATATAGCTGCCAAACCGCAGGAGATGTGTAGTTCCTATAGGCCCATCTCCTTGCTCAATTTTGAAACAAAGGTACTTGGTAAAATCCTGGCCACGAGACTGGGGGCAGTTATCCAGTCATTGATCCACCCGGACCAGTCGGGCTTCATGCCCCACAGGAGCATGCGTTTAAACCTACGGCGTTTGTTCGGGGTTCTGCAAGGAGTGTCTGAAAGGCCGGGGGTGCCGGCGGCCCTGCTGTCTCTTGATGCCCATATGGCTTTTGACAGCATAGAGTGGCAGTATCTCTATGCAGTCCTGGAAACACTGGGCTTCGGAGAACACTTTCGAGCATGGGTACAGCTGCTATATATCGCACCACTCGCAAGAGTTCGGGTAAATGGAGTGATGTCGAGAGAGTTCCATCTGAGCCGAGGCACGCGTCAGGGTTGCCCCCTTTCACCCACCTTGTTTGCGCTGGCGCTGGAACCACTGGCGCACTGGATCCGGGCAGATCCCTTGGTGGGGGTATAGAACTGGGAGGGGGCTGGGAGGAGCGTATCTCGTTATACGCCGATGACATCCTCCAGTATGTTCAGAGGCCGGCTACTTCCATTCAGAGATTAATGGAAATCCTATGCGAGTTTGGTACCAACTCCGAATACCCTATAAATTGGGATAAGTCCCTGGGTCATGTCCTAGTGGGGCCGCTACCGCAGTTATTGGCAGACTGTAGGGGCCTAGCCTGGAAGAAAGTCTTCAAATACTTAGGAATCTGGATCACACAATCCGACTCAGAGTTCTTGCGCCTGAATGTATCAGTGCAACTGGATGGGCTTCAAGGGGACGTTAAGCATTGTAGGTCTCTACCGCTCTCCCTGATGGGGTGTGCCGTTTTATTCAAAATGATGGCCCTCCCCCGCCTGCTCTATGCTTTACAGAGTGCACCCTTCCTGGTCCCAGACCAGATTTTTAAGATGATCGAATCAGAACAACACTCCTTATTTTGGAGTGGTGGGTGCCCTAGAATAGCTCTTAAGAAACTGTAGAGGAGGCGGTATGAGGGAGGATTGGCTGTGCCGTATATCCGTCTATATTACTGGGCGACGCAATTGATTAATGTGAATGGATGGGTGTTTGCCCCATTGGAGGAACCAGCTTACAGGATGGATAGGCTAGCCTTTGGGAATGGTACATACTTAGAAGCCCTACATACTAGGGGTAGGCGCGGCCGACCTCTACCTCCCCAAACAGCAGTAGTGGTTGGAGTGTGGAAGCGAGCAACAAAGTTGCTTGCATGGGAGGCTGTACACGAACATCCCTCAACAAAAAGGGATAGCTGTGATCAAGAAACATCTAGACAACCGGCCAGCACCTCACCAAGTGCCCACCGAGTTTATAATTAGTCTCCTCGAAATCGCCCTAACCAAAAATTACTTCTTGTTCAAAGACACATACTATAGACAGTGTAAGGGAACTTCTATGGGGGCAATTTTTGGCCCCAACTTTGCCATTCTCTTTGTGGACGACCTAGAGTCAAATATCATCCTGACTGAAAACAATCCCTTCAATGACCGAATAAAACTTTGGCGCTGGTACATCGATGATGTCCTTATGATACGGAGTGGAGATGAAGAGACATTACATAGCTTCTGCACCTGGCTTAACACAAATCAACCAAATCTCAGATTTACTTACTCGCACAATAGACAGCAAGTTCATTACTTAGATGTGATGATTAAATGCGAGGATGAACAGCTATATACCACTTTGTTTCGCAAGCCCACAGAACGTAATATCCTCCTCAAATATCGGAGTGCACACCTTATGGCCAGTTCCTGAGGATTAGAAGGAATTGTAAATATAAAAACGATTTTTTCACAGAGGCCGAAATCCTATGCAAACAATTAACATCTAGAGGCTATCCAAGAAAACTTGTGAGGAGAGCCATGAAGAGAGCGTGGTACACGGATAGAGAACACCTGCTTGAACAACCCCCCAAAAAAACCTTATCTAAAATTACCTGTGTTACCACGTTCAACACTAAGCTATCAAAACTTATTAAAAAGCATTGGACTGTACTGGACCCTTTAGAACTAAATACAGGCCTCCCCCTTTTCTCCTTCAAAAGAGGTCGAAACCTTAAAGACCACCTTGTGAGAGCAGCGACTTGCCCGCCCAGAGCCAACACAATTGAAACAAGCTTTAATCTACCACCTGTTCTAGGACATTTTAAATGTAATAATTGCATGGCATGCAAATTCACAAATAACACAAAAGTATTAGAGTATGAAAGTTGTAAGCACAATCTCAAATTTTTACCAATTGTAACTCAGAAAACGTCATTTATTGCATTGAGTGTCCCTGTAAGTTGCTCTATATTGGCCAAACAACCCAACAAGTAAAAACTCTGATATCCCAGCATAGGAGCAGAATCCGGTGCAGAGTAACAACGGCTCCTCTTGTTGAACATTTCATTGAATTTGGCCACACTGAAAACGACCTGAAGTGGCAAGTCATTGACAAACCTGTCCCCAACGCAAGGGGTGGAAATCAACAGACTATCCTGAACCGCCTGGAGTGCAAATGGATCTACAATTGCAAAACTATTGAGAAAGGACTCAATTCCCTCGATGAATGGAACATGTGCACATGATTATCTTTCACTAAAATACTATATGCAGCCAATTCCTGTCACTGAAATGTGCTGTTAAAAATGTTACAGTATAAAGATGTAAGGTTTGTTTGGAATATACAATTGTACGGACAACTGTATAATTATTCTACAGATAATTATAGAACTATTGTATGATTAGCCCATGGCCTTAAATTGCCTTCGACTGTCTTAACGCCATCCAACAATCTCGATATGTCCATATCCATTGCTTGAAATAAGGCGTTTTATAGCGACAATCATTGGGTATAATTGTAAACTCATTCTAATTGTTCGTAAATAAGCATTACCCATGCTTCATTCACTATTGGTTACAATTTGGTTTCACAATTTTCGATCAAAATTAAGCTGCCCGTGTCATTCTTGTTACCAATCCCGATAACGATAACACTGCCCATGCGCAGCTAATAACAAGCTACAATTTCCCAACACTGCCCATGCGCGGCTTAAAATACGCCACATGTTCTCAGCAGGCATGCGCGTTTCCAGGACCTCCACCTCTCATGCGCGCGCAATCAGGAAGTATATTAACGCGATCCCAGCCCGGCGTCTGACGTGAGTGACCCAAGCAGCGAGGCACTCGGACTGCAATTGATGCCGCCTAGATGCCTTGATTAAGTAAGTCCTCTACGACCCTGGCCTAACTTTTAAAGTTATTCTCCGGAATTAGTCTAAATTCGACTATATTCTTGTCCCACAGTTCTTGGTAAACCTTTGGCAAGTAACAGATGCTACCTCCTTCCCGACCGACCGAACCGGTATATGGACCCCATAAACAGACTAGAGGCCAAAAAACGCTGTAAGTGCTCGCGTCTCTTTTCCTTCCTTTTCATTGCTTAAATCCCACGCTTGTGATCATAACGTGAATGCTTAAATCCAACGCTTGTGATTTATAATGTGAATGCCTTAATTATTGTTCAGCAGGAGCCAGACTGACCCACCCTTTAAAATTATTCAGCCGAGCTGCCCATCCTTGAAACTAGTAAGTCATGCCAAGCAACTGTGCCCTTCAACGCGCTTAAGTCTATATTACCACAACACTTTAAAACGCTGACAATTTTTTCTGTCCCTTAGACCCTGGTAAGCTGCTTCAAAATATGCGACTTTCATAGCGAACTAACCGCTGACCAGACCCATAATACATATCTCAACACTGATTTAAAACCTCTTCTGCAAAACGAGCTGAAGTCTCACCCAATCTCAATTGAGTCTCTCGGTCCTGCCGGACTACACTAACCACAAAGTAAGTTAGAATGAATAATTCCATACACGCAAAAAAAATGCCCCTTCGCCTAGTCAGTAAATTAGCGCAGCACACATTGGGTTACTGCTAAGCACCCCCCTTCCGATTATATTCGAAATGTGCATGGAAATGAACCCTGCCACTGGGAGCACCAGAATCACTAAGCTAAGAAAATGAATATGTAGGTTTTTAACTTTAACCTTAACTACTTCTCTACAGTTTCAGGAGGCTCCCCAGTCCTGAAGATGATCTAAAATAAATATAGATTGAAACGTTGTCGACTTACCCAAGGAAATATCACCCCCCATTGTATATATTCATGTGGTCTTTTACCTTGTTCTTGTGTGACATTCCGTCTTTCACTATGTTCACTTGTGTCACGTTATGCACCTTGTCACTCATATGAGCACCTGAAACTTTTTTGATAAATGTTGAAAAAGAAAATAAAATAATTTTATATGTCCCTACACCCTTAGCTCCCTAGCGTGAATTAATCTTACGCCTTTCTTCTCTTAGGACCTTATTAGGCCACCCCTGAACAATTGTTCCTCCAAAAAAAAAAAAAACAATGGATGGGAGGCAAGGCTTACGGAACAGACACCTTTGTGGGCCGGGACTTTCTTGCCAGCAGTGATGAAGTTGCAGGATCTGCGTCGGTGGAGCCTAATTGGTATTGATGTACTGGAGGACGTTTGGAAGTGGTGGGATTTGCAGACTGAATACCAGATGGGGAATGGGGAGTTTCAACATTACCAACAACTCAAGTTTGCCCTACACAGTCACCTGCCCCCAGGGTAGGAGCTACTGGAGTATGCTCCGCTGGAGGATAGATTACTACTGGACCCATGGTTGATAAAGCGATCTCCCTCACATATAGTAAACGTATTAATAACATTTCGGACATGCTGGGGCCCCTGCGGGAAAAGTGGGAGTCAGATCTGGGACTGTTGGCCGATGATGATTGGGGGAGGACCTACAGTGCCCCCGGGAAGTGGCGATTCGTGCTAGGTTCTGGCTCGTCCAATTACGCTTCCTGCATAGATCATACACCCCACGAACGACGCAATACCTGATAGGTTATGTAGACTCTCGCTTTTGTTTGCGGGGGTGTGGGGAGGAAGGGACCTTCTTCCACATATTGTGAGACTGCGCTAGGATCAGGGCATATTGGTCCAGATTGACAGGCATCATGGCGGAGGTGGTGGGAGTGGACGTTCCGCTGGACGCCAGATGGCATGCTTTGGGGGTCACCAGTGACATCACCTGGCCGAAATGGGACAAAGTGTGGCTAGCCCTGGCGAGTATGGTGGCCAAGAGAAATATTGCAAGATTATGGAGCAGTGATCTAATACCTACGGTGGAGGAGTGGGAACATGATTTGGATTGGTGCCAGCGGGCGGAAAAGGTGATTTACAAAAGTCGAGGCTGCCCTAAGAAATGGGAAAACATATGGGCGGCTTGGAGGCGGTATAGAGGGGATTGGGTGGATTCGCACGCAGACGACTGAAGAGCCGACATGAGGGGGAATCAGGGTGAAACTTCGTACACTGGGCTTGTGCACTCCACATGGTGGACTTGGGGCACCCGTCCTGTACTGTGAGGTAATTGGAATTTTTATGGTCAGTTATGTCCCCTAACGAGTACCCCATCGTCTCCATGTACGAGTTAAAGTGCATGTAACTTCCCTCCGCAACCGAATTGAGGTAATATAAATTTTGTGATCGATTGTGTCCCCTATCTTAGACCCCAACGACTCCGTGTACACGCTAAAAGTACATGTATGTTCCCTCCACTTCAAGCTATGAAGACGCAAATACATTTGCGTCCAACGTTAACATGTCCTTTTTCAGATCCACCATGAATGGGTCAAATAGTCCGTTCCTAAATATGCCATGCCAACGTCTTTATGTAGTGTACTTTACACGTTTTTCAGCCCTGGCGAAGTAGGCCCTGAATTCTGCCATCGAGCCTTTTCCTGCCTTCTGACTCTGAATCTCAAACCTGGGCCTGCATCTGTACCCGTGACCTCTGCCTTACTCCCTGTGCGGCTAATGGTGCTTGGCTCAGCCTGTTGCCTGCCAAGACTGTATTCAACCTTCGAATTATCTGCTCCACTCCTCGAAAATACATTCCTGTCTAGTAGTTTCACGTCAACATCCTTCCAGCTGCAGAGCAAAGGGCTCGGCCTCACTGTCTCCATGCAAGTAATTCATAGCTCTGTTTCCATGGTAGGCCCATGCCCTCCCTCGCACCCCTCGCATCTCATGCAGACACGTAGACGCTCATACACGCACTCACAGTCAGTATAGAATAGCCTCTTGTCCGAGAGACCTTTTCCTTCCAGATAATACAGTTCCTTAAACATGAGATATTAGATACGATTTGGGATTAGGTTGATCTGACATCCAGACATCTGTCTCCACATGTAGGGCTAAATGTCAAGTCCCCCTTCACCCCTCAAGTTACACGTACATTACACGTCATACTGCTTTGCGCGCATCTCTGCCATGTATTTCTGCTGACACTGCCGGATTCACTCATGGATCCGCCTACTTGTGACATCATGTTAAATGACGTTCTTGTTCACGCCTTCATGCACGCCTGTTGTAACGCCTTTTTGTATTACGTACATGCACTCTTATCTCTCTTCTCAGCTGTTACGCCTCCTGCATATGCCTTTACTGTAATGCATTGACTATATATATGAATGCCTGTCAATAATGTATTGTCGCATACTTGCATACTCGCATATTACCATTGACTCTGTCAGTCTGTCCCTTCCCGAACCTGCGTGGTGACGGAACGGTATGCCACCTTGGCTCGAGCCAATATGCTAATCACCCAATTCCTTTTTAAGGAATAAAACCCTTTTTGAGAAACCTCAAATATCACAGATTTTGCCTCTTATTTATTATGAGTTATTCTTATTGACTTTACCGCATAGAAATTCAGTACCAGGTAATTAAATTTACCACATAATTGGCGCCCGAACAGGAACCCCTCCCCAATCTCACCCGCCGGGGGTGCTTTGCAGGCTTAGTCCCCTGCCACAGCCGGACGGAAACTACGCGTACCCGCAGGATTTCCTGTATTTCTCTCAAGCCAACGGAGGTGACTGAGGCCGCGATCGACACCCAGACGAGGCGGTGAGAAGTGCGGAGGATCCCGACCAGAGCCTAGCTGAGAGAGCAAGATCCGAGGTATACGGAGGCCCACCAGGTTCCGAAGTTCCGAAGTATCTGCGTCACGAGTCGAGTCCGAATCCAGTCCGAATCCAGTCGAGTCCAGTCCAGAGTTTCCGAGGCCTTCTGTTTCCGTGCTTCCCGGTGAGTACCGTTGCTGGGGACGCATCTAGACGTGCGCATTAGGTTGTGCCGGTCAAGACAGGTTTGGGTACACAGACCTGGTCTGCACTGTTTTAGACAGTGTATCTGTACTGTTTAGCAGTATATCCAGTCTGCACTGTTGAGCAGTGTATCTAGTATTATGCAGTTAGCGAGTTACATTCTAATTGTTATTGTTCATCTCAAAATGTTTTAATGTGTCTCAAAATGTCGTGGTATGAGTGATTGTTCGATCGTCATTATTGTGATTATTGTCTTCATTGTGTTCATATCTGAGTAAGCACCAAGTAGCCAGATTTTTTAAGATGCCGTTATTCTCCAAATTAAGACAGATAAAGACTAGAAAAGGGGTACTCGAGGAAGCTGTTCCCATTCCACCTAGGGACACTCCAGGGTACTTTATGTACCACAAGCACGGCCTAGATGCCGTTCTATTTCTCGATTTATGGGTGGACTACACTAAAGATCTAGCAGAGAATCAGAGATGGCCCGCTGCAGGGACATGGGATTCAGATTGCATCATAAGAGTAGAAGAAGCATTACGGAAAAAGAAAGCCAGACAGTCACAGAAGGATGCCATCGAATTATGGCGTAAAGAATCGCATAGGCGTACAGAAAAAGCCCTTAGAAAAGAAAAGGAAAGAGGATTCAGACAAGGCCCAAGAAAACGTATTAGTTGAGGAAGGTATCCGAGTAAAAATAGAACAAGTAGACAGACAACTAAACACCCTTAGGAATGGTATGTATCCTCTCCTGGCCGAAGGTTTACCTAAGGCCACTCCGGAAGTACCAAAAGATCTACCACCTCCCATGCTCCCGACTAAAATGCATCCCAAAACCGCGAAGGACATTTTCCTTTCTTTCTATCTAGATGATGTAGCGCCCGCATATGCTAATGCCGCACCGCCGCGCACACCTCCTCCTGGCGGCGCTCGACCCCGAGACAATCAGCCCCTACCCCCGCGACAAGCTACTCCTCCACCTCTTCCTCCCGTTCCGAATGTCCCTCCTGGTCTTCCTCCCGTTCTTCCAGCTCTTCCCGCACCCATTCCTCCCACTTTTCACCCGAACAACCCCTTCGGAGCCAGTGCCTCAGGAGGCGCGTCCGGAGGGGCGATAGGTTTCCAGACACCTCCACAAGTACATAGATTGACTTACAGGGATCTAGCACAACAACGTACACCTCGATCAGCCGATTTTGATATAATAAAAGAACGTCTCGGGGATTGTAGATATGATCCAGTACCCGGTAGAAATGATGAAAGATTAATACTAGCATCAGTACGACTAAGACGGGTCACCAACTTTTTGTTGACCCTACCCGGAATGGTTGAACATCTAGACAGAATATATCATTTTGTCCAAACAGGGCAAGGACCTGAAAGTATTAAGGAAGCCATGGCTCACCAGAAAGTTGACACTCAAGCCAAGATATTACGGTTTTTTATAAACTGCTTAATAAGAGAACAAGATAGGCCGGGGATGGACCCGGAGGAAATGAAAGCACTTCATAGATGGGGTCAGAATATAGCAGACGGGAGCCATGATAAACAGAATTGTATA
Source organism: Lissotriton vulgaris (assembly GCF_964263255.1). NCBI lineage: Eukaryota > Metazoa > Chordata > Amphibia > Caudata > Salamandridae > Lissotriton > Lissotriton vulgaris. Next base: position 722,284,179 of record NC_141689.1, on the reverse strand, counting down.
AAAAACATGTATCAAAGAATCAGAAGCGTAGTAATAAAAATACATGAAACAAGACAGTTAGAACCAGAAAATGAATCAGACAAGTTTGAGTCCTCAGAAGAGGAGCAACCAGAAGAAGCTACAGGACAAGCACAATTACCAGTTAGAGAAACGATAGCGTATGTAGGTAAAGGAAGACCCTTTAATAATTCAATGCGCCCAGTGCGTCCAGAAAGTAAAAGAATTTTTCAAGAAGCCATGTGTAACCCAAGAACTCCTGAACACTTATTTCAAGCTACTGATAACAGACTCCGAGAACGAATGGGGTACCATGTACTAGATTCTATGGATGAACAAGAATTAGCGAGGTCAGCAGTACAATGGGCTGACAGTCCCGAGAAATATAGTGATGATGCGTTAGCACACACATTTCTGAACATGACACCAAGTGAACAGCGTTTAGCTGGTACATACATGATACAACACCTACTTCTATTGTATAGAAGCCAACATTCCGATCCAGGCCCCCTGCCTGATATATTAGCAGAACTGCTCATGAATAAGTGGAGAGGTCTAGGTACCGATCTAATTAAGGTAATTCTAGAACATCGGCACAGATATAGTGCCTTTCTATGTCCACAATCTGATTCAGCACACTCCATGGAAAGAAAAATGTATTACATGGATAGACAGAATCCGTTACGAGAAGTGCACCCAGTTCAGAATACCGATAATACACTTAGACGTGTGTTTGTGTTCACACCCATAACCAAAATAGAATTATTGGAAATGAAAAAACTAGTACCTAGCCATGATAAAGATCCCGCAGGTTTTCACCGTGAAATAAAAGACATGTTACTCATGGGTGACTATACTTATCCCGACCTTATGAAGATATTGAAAGTATTACTGCCTCCTGGTATTTATGAGAAACTTAAAGAAACAAGCATTGGAAATGCAATAGGTCTCGCAGCATTAGAGTTAGTGCTTTTAGAATTGTTTATGGTTTTTTTTGTAAATCTTTAGCATTTTTGTTTCCTGTAGCCAATGCTAAAGAATTAAAAAAAAAGCCATAAACATTTCTAAAAGCTCTAACTCAAATGCTCCGAGACCTATTGCACTGTGTGAGGGTGAGGGGTTGAGGGTGAGTGAGGGTGAGTGAGGGTGAGGGTGAGTGTGAGTTAGGGTGAGGGGTTGAGGGTGGGTGAGGGTGAGTGAGGGTGAGTGAGGGTGAGGGGTTGAGGGTGAGTGAGAGTGAGGGTGGGTGAGGGTGAGTGAGGGTGAGGGGTTGAGGGTGAGTGAGGGTGAGGGCGAGTGAGGTGTTGAGGGTGAGTGAGGGTGAGGGTAGGTGAGGGGTTGAGGGTGAGTGAGGGTGAGTGAGGGTGATGCTGAGGGGTTGAGGGTGAGTGAGGGTGAGGGGTTGAGGGTGAGTGAGGGTGAGGATGAGTGAGGGTGAGTGAGGGTGAGTGAGGGTGAGGGGTTGAGGGTGAGTGAGGGTGAGGGTGAGTGAGGGTGAGGGTGAGTGAGGGTGAGTGAGGGTGAGTGAGGGTGAGGGGTTGAGGTTGAGGTTGAGGGTGGGTGAGGGGTTGAGGGTGAGTGAGGGTGGAGGGTGAGGGTGAGTGAGGGTGAGTGAGGGTGAGGGATTGAGGGTGAGTGAGGGTGAGGGATTGAGGGTGAGTGTGGGTGAGGGATTGAGGGTGAGTGAGGGTGAGGGGTTGAGGGTGAGTGAGGGATTGAGGGTGAGTGAGGGTGAGGGATTGAGGGTGAGTGAGGGTGAGGGGTTGAGGGTGAGTGAGGGATTGAGGGTGAGTGAGGGTGAGTGAGGGTGAGGGGTTGAGGGCGAGTGAGTGAGGGTGAGTGAGGGTGAGGGGTTGAGGGTGAGTGAGTGAGGGTGAGTGAGGGTGAGGGAGGGTGAGGGAGGGGGTGAGGGTGAGTGAGGGTGAGTGAGAAAAAAATAAGAGCAGACAGTGCTGGGGCTTGACTGGCTATTAGCAGAGAGCGCCCGAGGGTCAGATACAGTGCCTGGAAGCGAGGACATCACAGCCTGCTCGACTTCAAACCCAAACGCAGCGGCAGGCTTAGCATTAGACTCCCACTGCTATATGGTGACCAAAAGAGGAAACTGTATGTTCCTGGAAGCGGATGTCCGAAGAGATGGGAAACCTGTGGAAGAGAGCGACGGTGGGGCGACAACGATTATGGCTTCGTTTGCTTTTGGTATCCGACTGGCTGCTGCGTTCCGGTTCTGAGCCGTGGAAGTTAAAGGGGTTCTCGCAGAGTCAACGAGGCAAAACGCGAAGGAAAGAACCATGGCTGAAGACGGGTAACATTATATTAAATCTACATCCGTTTGCAAGCGCTAAACGAAGCCTGACATAGGCGAGCAATAATTCAGTGCAAATACTGTAGCGGGGCAGCCAGGATTGGATATAGTATAATTGAGCACGTGTTTTTTTATCAACAATGACGCGAGATTTGCTACGTAAATTCAAGAGGCACGCGCTGTAAAAGTTACAACTATTTGCGTGTGTGCGTGTGAGTGAGCTCTTCTTTGCTTTTAATCTTTTGGCGCGATATATTTAAGTTGGAACGCAAACGACGACAGCGCGTTCGCCTCTTTTAACTCTGCGCCAGTCAGACAAGGATTTTACTTCAGGAAGGTCTGGAGTTGTGTTTGAGTAAGTTTGCTCTCGTTTGCATGTACCTGACAAAGCCCCAGCATATACTTAGTTTCCAGCTAACTTCGCAAACCGTGTGAAATCCCGAATGTGAACTGTAAATCAATTGGTCAGAATAAACTGTTAAACAAACACAAGAAACAGTCGGACAGGAAGCAATCGCAGGAGCAGGCTCATGTGTGCAGCAGTTACAGAGCGCACACACACAACTGGAGACCAGTTACAGTCAACGAACAATCGCAGGCAGGAGCAGTCACAGGCGGAGAGAAACTATGCGGTCACAGACATGGAGCAGTAACATGTAAGGGAGGGGTCGCCTGCAGGAGGCAGTCGAATTCGGAGAGCTGCTGCAGGCACGCGGTACTCACAGGCAGGGCTGGCGCAGGCAGGGGCTTCACTCGAGGAGGCTGCGGGGACCAGTGGAGGGGGGAGGAGAAATGCGACACGGCGGGAAGGGGAGGGACAACCAAAGAAGACGGAGACCCCAAAGACAGGCAGGAGGCAGGGACAGGCAGCGTGGGAACCGGGAACGGAGGAGAGAGGCAAGAGGAAGGAAGGACGAGGAGAGGAAGGCCATTGAAGGGGGCGACTGAACCTCAAGGCAGAAAATTGAGGAGCATAATTGAAAAGGAGGCCGAAGGAAAATGTTTAAATTGAGGGACAAAGGTAGAAGGTGGGGGCACTTGGGAGAAATATTGTAAAGCTCGAGGAAAAAGAATACAGGAAGGGAATACCTGAAAGGAGAGAGACAAACGGAAACAAGCCTTTCACCGTAACACGGCGGGCAGGGGAGGGGGCGGGTAGGGGAGGGGGCGGAGAGGGGAGAGGTGCGACACGGCAGGCAGGCAGGGGAGGAGAGTAGGAGGAGGAGGGGGGAGGAGAGTAGGGGAGGCACGGCCTAGCGGCAGGCAGGCAGGGGAGGAGAGGAGGAGGGGGGAGGAGAGTAGGGGAGGCACGGCCTAGCGGCCGTGCAATCAAGTAGTGAGGGGGCGGAGCTGGGGGAGGCTGTGAGAGAGAGTAGGCGGCTGGGGGCATGTGCACGCGCATTTAAGCTCAATGCGCATGCGCATTGAGCTTAAATTTCTCGTGCACTGCAAGGAATCGCCACGATTCCTTGCAGTGTGGATAAAGAGCGGATAAGTGCCAATACTCTCGCCTTGCTCGATGCGCATGCGCATCGACAGGCGAGACCTAAAGAATGGGAAGTGGGAAATGCAAAGATTGATTGGACTGCATTAGAAAACGAAGAAAATACTAGAATTCCAGGCCAAGGGCTTGGGGATAAGGTTAAAGCATTACCAGGATTGTTAGTACAAGTGTTGCCACGTTTATTAAGTACGAAAAAGGAAGATTGGGGTGCAATCTCAGCCTGTAAACAGAAACCCGATGAAGACACTAGTGATTTTTATACTCGATTTGAGAAATGTTTTGGTATTAATAGCGGCCTGAAACCAAGCAGAGTACTGAAAGTCGAAAGCACTTGGCAAGCTAACACCCCTTCACAAATGTTACAGTACCACCAGAATAGAATTAGAGAAGAACAAGAACATGAACAACGACGTATGAAAGACACGAAAATGAAAATGTTAGTTGCCCAGTCAGTTCCTGCTGATGGTCACAAAAAGGGTGCGACCCAGCCCAGTAATTCGACGGCTCCTGTTAAAGGGACATGTAACTATTGTAAACAGCCAGGTCATTATGTAAACGATTGTGCAGTTCTGAAACACAATATCTCCACGGGTAAGACCAAGGAGAGACCGCGCGTACCTAGACAAGATCAGGCCCAGCAACAAGTACCACAGAATATACAACATATTCCGCCTATGCCAGCTTCATCACAAACTGTAGCAGTGCCACAGCAACAGCCTATTACTGCAACACAGAACACGACACAACAGATGTACCAGTATGCACAGAATGACTACCCCGATTATCAGCGGTACACATGAAACAGCCTAGAGAGGGAGTTTGGCTTGCCCCTTATTGAAGTTCCTGTAGATCAAGAGGGTCCTTATGTACACAGTCAAGTGTTAGGAAAAGACAGAAAGTTTTTAATTGACACAGGGGCAAGCAGGACCACAATCAGTCACAATGAGGTTCCAGGGGCACCCCTCTCAGGCTCACAGAATGTTTCCCTTGGATTTTCAGGAAAGCCTATTATTAATGAAGTATCACAGCCACTTCCCCTTGCAGTTGGTCCTTTGACACGGACTACAGATGTATTGCTTACAAAATCATGTCCAGAAAACTTGTTAGGTATAAAGACACTGAAAGCTCTAGGAGCTATAATATGCTGTTCTGCGGAAGGAGTACGATTATTCTTGCGAGATTTTAAAGGCCACTATGTATTAAGAGACATGGATCCCCGGTTACAGAGTGTACCTGCACACTTGTGGGCGCAAGGCCCCACTGATGTAGGTTGTATGCACATTACACCATATCGAGTCACACTCAAAGCAGGAGTGGTATTACCACGAATTCGACAATACAAGTTACCTCCAGATGCTGTAGTGGCTTTACTGAGAATCATGGACGAGCTCATTGCACAAGGAGTGGTCGTGGAAACCGACTCCAATGTATGTAATTCTCCTATCATTCCAGTTCTTAAACGTACTGATCCAAATGCACCACCTGTTTATCGATTAGTTATTGATCTGCGCGAATTGAATAAATGCATTGTACCACAGTATCCTGTGGTTCCAGATATCTCTTCATTACTGACAGCTATTGATTCAGAAGCGACGTTCTTTACTGTAATTGACCTCAAGAACGCCTTCTTTAGCGTCCCAATAGATCCAGAAAGCCAATACTTGTTCGGATTCAGTTTAAATGGACGAAGTTTCAAATTTTCACGCGCACCTCAAGGATTCACAGAAAGCCCCAGCATCTATAGCCAAGCACTGAAAAGACAACTTGACAGTATCCACATGCCTGTTAACACCGCCCTACTCCAGTATGTCGATGATCTGCTGATCACCGCACGAAGCGAACCCGAATGTGAAACAGCATCACTGACGGTTTTAAATTTCCTGGCTGACAAGGGGCACAAGGTTTCCCCTTCAAAGCTGCAATTCTGTGTTCAGCAAGTTGTGTACCTGGGTCACTTGCTGTCCAAAGTGGGGAGACAGCTCACCCCAGATCGCATCCAGTTAATTGTAAACATGACACCACCGAAAACACAAAAGGAGGTGCGGGCTTTCATAGGCCTCACCTCGTACTGCAGACAATGGATTCCCCAATATGCATTTCTAGCAAAGCCACTCATTCAGTTGACAACTCAGGAGGCAGCGACATCGACTGTCCTCCCTTGGACTCAGGAACATACACAAGCTTTTGAAGACTTAAAGAAAGCCTTATGTCAAGCACCAGTTTTAGCAACACCATGTTACAGTAAGCCTTTTACACTTTTTGTTACAGAACGTGAAGGTACTGCCTTGTCAGTCCTCACTCAGGAACAAGCAGGTTCACACAAACCGTGTGCTTACTTTTCTAGCACATTAGATCCAGTAGCCCAAGCTTTACCTGCATGTTTGAAATCAGTCGCAGCGACAGCTTTAGCAATCAGACAGAGCGATTCCATAGTATTAGGACATCAATTGACAGTACAAGTTCCACATTCCGTGGAAGTTCTTTTAAATCGTACACAGACCCAACACTTGACCATAGCAAGACTGACAGGTTATGAATTGACATTGTTTCAACCACACATAGAAATCAGACGCTGCAGCACATTGAATCCTGCCACACTTTTGCCATTAAGTGGTGTAGACCCACTGAAGCATGATTGTATCGAAGTCATCACTATTACGACGAAACCCAGACAAGACTTGACAGATGTCCCATTACCAGACCCAGACCTGACACTTTATGTGGATGGTTCATGTATGAGAACAGGTACAGGAGAATTAGTGGCAGCTTACGCAGTCACGACAGACACCGAAGTTATAGAAACAAATTGTATCGACACCCTGTCAGCTCAAGCAGCAGAGCTCATCGCTCTGACACAAGCCTGTATTCAAGCCAAAAATAAGAGAGTTAACATATACACTGATTCACGTTATGCATTCGGAGTCGTTCACGATTTCGGAGTCCTCTGGCGAGAGAGAGGTTACTTGACTTCTCACGGTGCCAACATTCAACACGGTCCCCTCATTCAAGCCTTGTTAGATGCAATACATCTACCTACTGTGATATCTATTATGAAGTGTAAGGCACACACAAAGGTTACCGATACGATCTCCCAGGGTAACGACCTGGCAGACCGAACAGCTAAGCAAACTGCCCAGAATCGAATGCATGCAACTGACTTGACAAAGACAATAGTTCCGACACAATCACACTGCATGACAGTCAAGGATCCCGCACATGATGTAATTGACATACAGACACATGCCACACCAGATGAAATCAAGAAGTGGACTGAACTAGGAGGGATCCAAACAGATCAGGGATGGATGACGAAGGGAAAATCTACATGGTTTCTCCCCGATTCTATGGTTCAAGTCATCATTAACACTATACATAGCCCAGCACACCTAGGAGAAAAGGCAATGCTAGATAGCATTCAACACATATGGTACAATAAGAACTTACGAGCAGCAGCGAAACAAAAAGTGCGTATTTGCATGATTTGTTGTCAGTTCAATCCAGGTAAAAGCATTCCTGTAGAGAAAGGTGGATTTCAGCCTCCCGATCACCCTTTTGAAGTCCTCCAGATGGATTATATCCAGATGGAACGTTGTCGAGGATTCAAGTATGTCCTCGTAGTCGTATGTGCACTTTCCCGATGGACAGAAGCATATCCAGTCCGAGATTACACTGCTCCGACCACTGCCAAGCAGCTGGTTGGCGAGTTCTTCCCACGGTATGGTTTGCCCCGTATCGTGTACTCAGATAACGGTCAGCCATTCTCATCCGAGCTTGTGAAACACATAACACTCCTGTTAGGGTATCAGTGGAAGTTCCACTGTGTCCGGCATCCCGAGGCAGCAGGTCTCGTGGAGCGCCATAATCAGACTCTAAAGATCCGACTTTCAAAAATATGTAGAGAGAAAGGCGTTGACTGGATAGTAGCCTTGCCAGTTGCCCTTTTCTATATGAGGATGGTTGCGCACTCTCGAACCGGGCTATCCCCGTATGAAGTGGTCTTCGGTAGGCCACCAAATATGTGGGGGACGCCTATACCTCGTAAAATAACAGATGTTGATTGCGTTATGCTGACAGATTACCTTGCCTCCTTGATGTCTGCACTACAATCTTGTCGTTCACAGGTAGCTGCAGCCTTTCCCGACAACACCGAGGTGAAGCCCCATGAAGTGGTCCCTGGCGATTTTGTGTTCGTGCGGAACTTTGACCGGAGAAGTCCACTGGAGCCCCGCTGGCAGACCCCGAAGTTGGTTCTTCTGACGACAAGGACGGCTGTTAAATTGGAGGGCAGAAAAGGATGGCTGCACTCGAGCCACATCAAAAAGTTTCACGGACTTCCTTCGGACTTGGACTCTAAGCCCTGCCCTCCTCCACAAACTGACTCAAAACTCCCCCTGGTTGAGAAAACCGCCTCCGAAGAATATAGACTAAAGTTACGGTCTAGCAAGTCAGACAGTTTAATTGTTTAAGTCCTCCCCTAGGTGAATCGGTTAAATTAGTTTCCGACATGTATGCCCTAGACCGAGATAGAGAGAGAGATAGACAGAGACAACTCAAGAAACGTGCATATTGTAAATCACTTCGTAGTCACTGTATAGTGACATTATTGATTATGTTTTTTCTAAGCCTTCTTATTATTGCTGCCAGTATATTATTGCACATGTACTACCCTATTTTCAAGCGTGCACAATCTGCTTACAATGTCACTGCCGAACATTCTTTTAGCGAATTACCTCCCCATGAATTGTCTTACAGACTTGCGCTGCGCAACAACACATTCATTAGTATGTTACATCACTCCCATCAGACTAACAATGCTACAAACTGCTGGATATGTGGCCGACTCCCTCCCTACCAGAAATACAAGGGAGTTCTGCCCCTCTTTCCGTACCCGTTCACTCACAATGGCTCCTGTGGGGCATGGTTTAGATTGATTAATTCCCTAGATTCTGACATTGCTGTTTACGATGGGAATTGGGTTTGGGGAAACCTGAACTTAGTTCTACTTAAAGTCTGTTACCCTGACAAGAAGGGACTTCCCACTAGAACAGGAACTGATCTAGAAAATGAAGTATATGGATTAGGTAATTACACAATTAACCTCATGATTCTAACTGTTGAATCCGAAGCCGCACCAGTATTGCCTGCTATGTCAGTGTTACCAGTCAAAGGTGAATTATGTATCAGAAAGAATGGTTCCATACACTTAGGTCATAGTAAATGTACTACTGTGATCGAATTCAGTGATCAAGGCAAATCCACGTTTAGAGCTACTCGTCATTCCTACTTTGTCTGTGGCCATACCGCATACATACGTTTGCCTCCAGATTGGGATGGTACCTGTTACATTGCATTCCTTCTGCCACCTGTTTTCCTAGCTCCTCCTGATTATCACAGAAATACCAATCTAGTAAACAATAGACTCCGAAGAGATCTCCTGATTGTCGACTACACTGAAACGGCATGGGAGCAATACACAGACTTCAATAAAGGTTTCTTCCCCTACATAGGTACTGTTACTAATAGTAAACTGATACGTAGATTAACTAGAACCCTCGAAGCAGTAGTGAATGAAGCTACTTCCGCTCTAGGTAACTTAACAGAGGAACAGTCTGCCATGCGGGTTGTTGTTCTTCAAAATCGTCTCGTCATTGACGTCATCCTAGCTGATAGGGGTGGAGCTTGTAAGGTCATCGGGTCAAGTTGCTGTGTTTTCATTCCAGAAAACGCGCCAACGGTATATAAAGCTATAACACGTCTCCATAAAATTGCAAGTCTGATACATCAGAATCCAGGCACCTGGACTTGGTCCGGTTGGTTCTGGACAACGTTGACTGCGTGGGGATGGAAGATCCTATCCTTCCTAGGCATTGGCCTTCTCATAGTATTCAGTTGCTGCCTGTGTTTACAATGTGGACCGGCAATTTGCGGCCTGTGCGCCACATCATGTATTCCGCATTCAAATTCCCATTCAAAACGTCAAATGAAGAAAGAAGAGCAATTGATGTTACATGAACAGATTGATCGATTCATGCAGATCGATATATCATGAAGGGTCCGTAGGGGACAAGGAGGGAATGAGGTAATATAAATTTTGTGATCGATTGTGTCCCCTATCTTAGACCCCAACGACTCCGTGTACACGCTACAAGTACATGTATGTTCCCTCCACTTCAAGCTATGAAGACGCAAATACATTTGCGTCCAACGTTAACATGTCCTTTTTCAGATCCACCATGAATGGGTCAAATAGTCCGTTCCTAAATATGCCATGCCAACGTCTTTATGTAGTGTACTTTACACGTTTTTCAGCCCTGGCGAAGTAGGCCCTGAATTCTGCCATCGAGCCTTTTCCTGCCTTCTGACTCTGAATCTCAAACCTGGGCCTGCATCTGTACCCGTGACCTCTGCCTTACTCCCTGTGCGGCTAACGGTGCTTGGCTCAGCCTGTTGCCTGCCAAGACTGTATTCAACCTTCGAATTATCTGCTCCACTCCTCGAAAATACATTCCTGTCTAGTAGTTTCACGTCAACATCCTTCCAGCTGCAGAGCAAAGGGCTCGGCCTCACTGTCTCCATGCAAGTAATTCATAGCTCTGTTTCCATGGTAGGCCCATGCCCTCCCTCACACCCCTCGCATCTCATGCAGACACGTAGACGCTCATACACGCACTCACAGTCAGTATAGAATAGCCTCTTGTCCGAGAGACCTTTTCCTTCCAGATAATACAGTTCCTTAAACATGAGATATTAGATACGATTTGGGATTAGGTTGATCTGACATCCAGACATCTGTCTCCACATGTAGGGCTAAATGTCAAGTCCCCCTTCACCCCTCAAGTTACACGTACATTACACGTCATACTGCTGCGCGCGCATCTCTGCCATGTATTTCTGCTGACACTGCCGGATTCACTCATGGATCCGCCTACTTGTGACATCATGTTAAATGACGTTCTTGTTCACGCCTTCATGCACGCCTGTTGTAACGCCTTTTTGTATTACGTACATGCACTCTTATCTCTCTTCTCAGCTGTTACGCCTCCTGCATATGCCTTTACTGTAATGCATTGACTATATATATGAATGCCTGTCAATAATGTACTGTCGCATACTTGCATACTCGCATATTACCATTGACTCTGTCAGTCTGTCCCTTCCCGAACCTGCGTGGTGACGGAACGGTATGCCACCTTGGCTCGAGCCAATATGCTAATCACCCAATTCCTTTTTAAGGAATAAAACCCTTTTTGAGAAACCTCAAATATCACGGATTTTGCCTCTTATTTATTATGAGTTATTCTTATTGACTTTACCGCATAGAAATTCAGTACCAGGTAATTAAATTTACTACAGAATTTAAAGACGCAAATACATTTGCGTCCAACGTTAACATATCCTCTTTCAGATCCACCATGAATGGATTGATAATTCAGTTCCTAAGTATGCCGTGCCACCGTCTTTACATGGTGCACTTTCACGTTTTCCTGGCTCTGCCGAGTTAGGCCCTGATTCCTGCCATTGAACCACTTTTTCGTCTCGGTCTCTGAAAGCTGCAACGTGGAGATGAGATGCATCCCTGACCTCTGCCTCACTTCCTGCCAAGCGAGCGGTGCCCGGCTCGGCCTGCTCTGCCTGCCAAAAACAGTATTTTGCCTTCAAGTTATCAGCGTAGCCAGCTCAACCTCCTCGAAACCACATTCCTGTCTAGTAAAATAAGTAAACAGCTCCCCGGCTGCAGAGTAAAGGGTAAAGCCTTCCTGTCCTCCTCATGTAATTCATTGCTCCCGTTACCATGGTAGGCCCTGGCTCTGCGCATCTGCACCTAGACACGCATACATTCAGTGTAGCATAGCCTCTGCCCGAAAGACCTTTTCCTCCAGTATAAACATCCTCCAAACACAAGATATCAGATATGTTTCAGGAACAGGTCGATCTGACATGCCAGACTTATGTCTTCTCCACTAGTGTTAAAAGTCAGACTCTTAGCTCCCTCCAGACGCACGTCAATCACACGTCATATTAGCTGCGCGCGCATCCAGGCCATAGGTTTCAGCTGACTCTGCAAGAATTCACTAAGCATCGACCCACTTATGACACTCTTCTGTGACGTTTCTAGTTCACGCCTCTGTGCACACCCATGTTCACGCCTTTTCGCTACGCACATGTGTCCTTATCATATACATTTCACTAGTCACGCCTACTGTATGCAATGCTATTGTGTCATTTTACTATATATGCCATGTACTGTGAATAAATCGTTGACATCGTTCCTGACATCTTTCCTGACATCTTCCCTTGCATGCTCGAACCCTTGTATTGATGGAACAGATCTCCATTGACTCGAGTCATTTCTGAATTAAAGCCCTTTAAGACTCAGACACCCCGGACTCTGCCTTTCATTTGATTGAGCTATTCTTGTACTTGTAATTATATGGCAAAAACGATACGGTAAAATATTTACCACATAATTTGGCGCCCGAATAGGGACCCCTCCCCCACCCCACGCGCCGGAGATGCGTCGCAGGCCTAGCCCCCTGCCTCGGCCGTGACGGACCCCAAGCGCTTCCGCAGGATTTCCTGTATCTCCCTCAGGCCCACGGAGGTGACGGAGACTGCGATCGACATCCAGACGAGGCGGTGAGGAGTGCGGAGGATCCCGACCAGAGCCCAGCCGAGAGAGCAGCGTCCGAGGTGTCGAGAGGCCACCTGTAGTGCCGAGGCACATGCGTAGTGCGCAGCAGAAGCGGTGACGTCAGTCCAGTCCAGTCGAGTTTCCGAGGCCTTCCGTTCCGTGCTTCCCGGTGAGTACCGTTGCTGGGGACGCATCAAGACGGGTGCATTGATTTGTATCCGGTCAAGACGGGTTTGGGTACACAGACCCGGTCTGCACTGTTTAAGCAGTGTATCTGTACTGTTTAGCAGTATATCAAGTAATTCGTGCATTCAACGGTTCAATTTTGTTCTGGTTATAGAATTAGTGGGTTGTCAATTTATGTTCGAAATGTTTCAATGTGTTTAATGTCGTGGTATGAGTGACTGTTTGCATATTATATTGTGTTCATTGTTTTCGTGTCCATTTTGGAGGCAGCAATGCCTTTATTCTCGAAATTACGACAGATAGGAACTAGAAAAGGCATACTTGAGGAAGCTGTTCCCATCCCACCGAGGGACACTCCTGGTCATTTTATGTACCACAAGCACGGCTTAGATGCCATATTATATCTAGACTTGTGGGTGGAATACACGAAAGATTTAGCAGAAAATCAGAGATGGCCCGTTACAGGGACATGGGATGCCGAGTGCATCATGAGAGTAGAGGAAGCGTTGTGGAAGAAGAAAGCCAGACAGTCACAGAAAGATGCCATTGAGTTGTGGCGTAAAGAATCACATAGACGGACAGAGAAAGCACTCAGAAAAGTAGAGAGGATTCCGAAAAAGCCAAAGAAAAAGAACTAATAGAAGAAGGAGAACGAGTTAGAATGGAATAACACGATAGACAGAGTAATGCCATTATGACAGGACTGTATCCAGTTCTGGCCGAGGGCCTGCCCAAGGCGACCCCGGAAATACCGAAGGAACTGCCCCCTCCATTGGTTCCGACTAAATCACGTCATAAGACCGCAGCAGACATTTTCCTTTCTTCCTATTTAGACGATGTAGCTCCCGCATATACTAATGCACCTGCCCATGTACCTCCTGCACCTGCTGACGTTAACCTACCCCACGATCATCTACCCCCAGGTCCGCAACAGCAAACTCCGCCCGCACCACATCCGGCTCCACATCCTCCACCTGTTCCCGCACCACCTCCTGCACCTGTTGCCACTTCCCCAGTAGTTTTCCCTGGTGGTATTCATCCACTTAATCCTTTTGCCCAGGGTCCAGTCCCGTTACAAATACCGACCCTGCAGTCAGGTTATGCTCAAGCCTCCGCCACAGGAGGTGCTAGAGGAGGTTTCCGTACCCCGCCACAGTTACATCGTATAACAATGAGAGATCTCGCAATGTCACGAACACCTAAAGGAGCTCCAGCTGAAAAACTTCAAGAACAGCTTACTGATTGCAGATATGATACAGTGCCTGGTAGAACAGGACCCATGTTGTTAGCATCCCTACGTTTAAGACGTGTTACAGATTATTTAGTTTTACTGCCAGAAATGCCAGAACATCTAGACAATATGTATCATTTTATTAGAACAGGAGAAAGACCGGAGTCTGTTGGTGACGCCATGTCACGTCAGAAAGTTGAGAACAAAGGTTTAATCATGCGCTTTTTGGTTAATTGTTTAATAAGGGAACAAGATCAGGCAGGTTTTCCACAAGATGAGATGAATAGACTGATCAGATGGAGCCAGAATATTGCTGAGGGTAAACATGATAAAGAGAAATGTGTACATGCTATGGTTAGAAAGATCCGTAAAGAAATAATAGATATACATGCCCGCCGAGAACCTGAAGAGCCACTCGAATCAGACGACCCAACCTCCTCGCAGGAGGAGGATGAATCAGAGAATCTAGCAGAAACCTCACAACAGGTAGATAGGAAAATAATAGCATATGTAGGTAGAGAGAAACTCCCTGGACCGTATCCTATTGATAGGCCCTTCGATAGACCCATTCGTAAACAAGAAACGTTCGAACACAAGAAACGTTACCTTTGTCCGATACCAGAGCGATGTACCCTTGAGCATGTATTCCAGATGACTGACAAAGTACTAAAAGAAAGGATAGGTTATCAAGAACTCAATACCCTACGTGATCAGGAACTAGCCCGGTCCGCAGTACAGTGGGCCGGGGATGACAGCATATATAAAGACGATTCAGTAGTACAAACGTTTTTAGGTCTTACTCCAGAAGAACAGCGACCAGCTGGTATATACATGACACAACACCTTATTATACAGTACGAAAACCAAGCATCTGATCCAGGTCCGTTATATAGTTTATTGCAAGACTTACTCCTGAGACGATGGAGAGGTCTAGGTACCGATCTAATTGAAACGATTTTAGAACAACGTCACAAATATAGAACGTTCGTGACTCCACATCTTGTTTCCGTTCCACCCCCAGTCAGGCAATCATATAACTTTGACAAACAGAATCCTTTACGTGAAGTACATCCAGTCAGGAAAGATGATAATACCCTTGAACGTGTGTTCGTTTACACGCCTATAACTAAAATGGAATTATTAGAAATGAAGAAAATAGTGCCCAGTCATGATAAAGACCCCGCAGGTTTTCACCGTGAAATAAAAGACATGTTACTTATGGGGGATTACACCTATCCCGACATTATGAAAATATTGAAAGTGTTATTGCCTGCCGGTATTTACGAGAAACTCAAAGAAAAAGAATGGGAGGTGGGAGACAAAAAGATTGTTTGGGCTGAATTAGAAACCGAAGAAACTGGTCGAACCCCAGGTTTAGGTCTTGGGGACAAAACTAAAGCATTACCAGGATTGTTAGTACAGGTTTTGCCGAGATTGTTAGCAACTAAAAAGGAGGACTGGGATGCGATCTCAGCCTGCAAACAGAAACCCGATGAAGACACTAGTGATTTCTATTCCCGATTTGAGAAATGTTTTACTATTAATAGTGGCCTGAAATCAAGTAGCGAGTCATATCCACACCTTTTTGTATCTAAATTGGTCGAAAATTCTTTGCCCCAGGTTAAGAACCGTGTACTGAAAGTTGAGAGCACATGGCAAGCTAATTCGCCTTCCCAAATGTTACAGATGTTACAATATCACCAGAACAGAATTAGAGAGGAACATGATCACGAACAGAGACGTATGAAAGACACGAAAATGAAAATGTTAGTTGCTCAGTCAGTCCCAGCAGATGGTCAGAAAAAGGGCGCGACACATTCAAATAATTCAGCGGCTCCCGTTAAAGGGACATGCAATTATTGTAAACAGCCAGGTCACTATGTAAACGATTGCACAGTTCTGAAACACAATATCGCTACAGGCAAAACCAAAGAGAGACCACGTCCACCCAGACAGGATCAGGTCCAGCAGCATGTTCCACAAAATGTACAACCTATGCATGTTCCACAGCAGACCGTAGCGGTACCGCAGCCCCAACCCATCGCCGCGACTCAGCATGTCACACAGCAGATGTACCAGTATGCCCAATCCGATTACCCCGATTATCAGCAATACACATGAAACAGCTTAGAGAGGGAGGTTGGCTTGCCCCTTATTGAGGTCCCTGTAGATCAAGAGGGTCCTTATGTACATAGCCAGGTGTTAGGGAAAGATAGAAAGTTTTTGATTGACACAGGGGCAAGCAGAACAACCATCAGTCACGAAGAGGTTCCAGGGGCACCCCTCTCAGGCTCACAGAATGTTTCCCTTGGATTTTCAGGAAAGCCTATTGTTAATGAAGTATCAAAACCAGTACCCCTTGCAGTTGGTCCATTGTCCCGAACTACTGATTTATTGCTCACGAAATCATGTCCAGAAAACTTGCTTGGTATAAAAACCCTGAAAGCTCTAGGAGCTGTAATTTGTTGTTCTCCGGAAGGAGTCAGGCTATTCCTTTGTGACTTCAAGGGCCATTATGTGTTGAGAGATTTTGATCCCAGGTTACAGAATGTTCCTGCACATTTATGGGCGAAAGGCCCTACTGATGTAGGTTGTATGCACATTACACCGTACCGTGTTACACTCAAGCCAGGAGTTATACTACCACGTATTCGACAATACAAGTTACCACCAGTTGCTGTAGTGGCTTTACTGAAAATCATTGACGAGCTCATTGCACAAGGAGTGGTTGTAGAAACCGACTCCAATGTTTGTAATTCTCCTATCATTCCGATTCTTAAACGTACTGATCCAAATGCACCCCCGGTCTATCGACTGATTATTGATTTACGCGAATTGAATAAATGCATGGTACCACAGTACCCTGTGGTCCCTGATATCTCTTCGTTATTGACAGCTATTGATTCAGAGGCGACGTTCTTTACTGTAATCGATCTGAAGAACGCCTTCTTTAGTGTCCCTATTGATCCAGAAAGCCAGTATCTTTTCGGATTCTGTTTAAATGGCCGAAGCTTCAAATTTGCACGCGCACCACAAGGATTCACAGAAAGCCCCAGCATCTACAGCCAAGCATTGAAACGACAACTTGACGATATTCACATGCCTCCCACTACTGCCCTATTGCAGTACGTCGATGATCTACTGATCACCGCCCGAAGTGAACTAGAATGTGAACAAGCCTCACTGACAGTTTTGTTGTTTTTGGCGGACAAGGGACACAAAGTGTCTCCTTCGAAGCTGCAATTCTGTGCCCAGCAAGTTGTGTACCTTGGGCACTTGCTGTCCAAAGAGGGGAGACAGCTAACACCAGATCGTATACAGTTAATTGCACATCTTCCACAACCCAAGACACAGAAACAAGTACGAGCCTTTATTGGGCTCACTTCTTATTGCAGACAATGGATTCCCCAGTATGCATTTCTAGCCAAACCACTCATACAGTTGACAACACAGGAGGCAGCGTCTTCGACTGTCCTCCCTTGGACTCAGGAACATACACAAGCTTTTGACGAATTGAAGAAAGCCTTATGTCAAGCACCTGTTTTAGCGACACCATGTTACAGCAAACCTTTTACACTTTTTGTCACAGAACGCGATGGCACAGCGTTGTCGGTTCTCACGCAGCTTCAAGCAGACAAACACAGGCCGTGTGCTTATTTTTCGAGCACATTAGACCCAGTAGCCCAGGCCTTGCCTGCGTGCTTGAAATCAGTTGCAGCAACAGCTCTAGCAATCAGACAAAGTGATTCCATTGTATTGGGACACCAAATGACAGTACAAGTTCCACACTCTGTGGAAGTTCTCCTAAACAGAACACAGACCCAACACTTGACCATAGCACGACTGACAGGTTATGAATTGACGTTATTCCAGCCACACATAGAGATCAGACGTTGTAATACACTGAATCCTGCTACACTTTTACCCTCGAACACAACAGATCCTACTCCACATGACTGGGTAGATGTAGTCGACACGGTTACGAAACCCAGACAAGACTTGACAGATGTCGCATTACCCGATCCAGACCTGACACTCTATGTGGATGGTTCATGTATGAGAACAAGTACAGGAGAGCTAGTGGCCGCATATGCGGTGACCACTGAAACTGAAGTCATAGAAACACATCGCATTGACACCCTGTCAGCCCAAGCAGCAGAGCTCGTTGCTCTGACCCAAGCCTGTATACTAGCCAAGAACAAGAAAGTAAACATATACACAGATTCACGTTATGCATTCGGAGTCGTACACGACTTCGGTGTCCTCTGGCAAGAGAGAGGTTTCCTGACCTCTCACGGAGCCAAAATCCAGCATGGTCCCCTCATTCAAGCACTGTTAGAAGCAATACATTTGCCTACAGCCATAGCCATCATGAAGTGCAAGGCACATACGAAAGTAACAGACAAGATTTCCCAGGGTAACGACTTTGCAGATCAGACAGCGAAATATACAGCACAGACTCATACACAGACGACTGATATGACAAAGACTGATGTATCATCACTGACACACAACATGACAGTCAGGGACCCCGCATTAGACGTCATTGACATACAGACACATGCAACTCCAGACGAAATCAAGAAATGGGCTGAACAAGGAGGGGTCCAGACAGATCAAGGTTGGATGACGAGGGGAAAAACCACATGGTTCCTCCCCGACTCTATGGTTCAAGTTATCATCAACACTGCACATAGCCCAGCACATTTAGGAGAAAAAGCCATGTTAGACAGTTTACAGAATCTATGGTTCAACAAGCATTTACGAGCAGCAGCAAAACAGAAAGTGCGTACCTGCATGATCTGTTGTCAGTTCAATCCAGGAAAAGGGATTCCCGTAGAGCAAGGTGGATTTCATCCTCCTGACTATCCTTTTGAAGTCCTCCAGATGGATTATATCCAGATGGACAGATGCCGAGGATTTAAGTATGTCCTCGTAGTTGTATGTGCCCTATCCCGATGGACAGAAGCGTATCCGTCCCAGATTACACTGCCCCGACCACTGCCAGGCAGCTGGTTCGTGAGTTTTTTCCTCGATACGGTTTGCCCCGTGTCGTGTATTCAGACAACGGTCAGCCATTCTCGTCTGAACTGATGAAGCAGATCTCACTCCTATTGGGGTACCAGTGGAAGTTCCACTGTGTCCGGCATCCAGAGGCAGCAGGTCTCGTGGAGCGCCACAATCAGACTCTGAAAACTCAACTTGCTAAAGTGTGTAAAGAGAAAGGCGTAGACTGGATAGTAGCATTACCAGTTGCACTGTTTTATATGAGAATGGTAGCCCATTCAAGGACAGGGCTATCTCCGTATGAGGTGGTCTTCGGTAGACCTCCTAATATGTGGGGGACGCCTCTGCCGAGAAAAATAACCGATGTTGATAGTACTATGCTGACAGATTACCTTGCTTCCTTGATGTCTGCACTACAATCTTGTCGTTCACAGGTTGCTGCAGCCTTCCCAGACAACTCCGAGGTGAAGCCACATGCACTGGTCCCGGGAGATACTGTTGTTGTTCGGAATTTTGATAGGACGAGCCCTTTGGAGCCCCGCTGGAAGGAGCCGAAGATTGTTTTGCTAACAACCCGGACTGCAGTTAAGCTAGAGGGGAGGAAGGGCTGGGTACATTCCAGTCACGTTAAAAAATTTCATGGACTTTCGCCAAGCCCTGACTCCCAGAACTCTCACGTACCAAAGACAGACATTAAACTCCCTTTTCGAGAGAAAACTCCCCAAGAGGAGTACAGACTAAAACTAAGGTCTAGTAAGTCAGACAGTTTAATTGTTTAAGTCCCCCTCGGGTGAAGCGGTTAGGCAGTTTCTGACAATGTACAAGCTAGATCCAAATAGAGAGAGAGATAGACAGGAGATCATGAAAAGAAATCGTTACTGTAAAAATCTCCGTAGTAGGTGCATCTGCACCCTGATTATTATGTTTTTTCTGAGTCTTACGTTAATTGGCACCAGCCTGATGTTGTACATGTATTTTCCAATTGCACATTCTTTTTCTAATGACACTGCAGAACACACGTTTAGTGAGCTGCCTCCACACGAACTATCTTACCGACTTGCGCTGCGCAACAATTCTTTCATCAGTATGTTACACCATTCCCATCAGACCAGCAATGCCACCAATTGTTGGATATGTGGCCGACTCCCTCCCTATCAGAAATATCAGGGAGTTCTGCCCCTCTTCCCTTACCCGTTTACACACAATGGTTCCTGTGGTGCATGGTTTAGTTTAATTAATTCCGTAGATGCTGATTTCATAGTTTTCCAGGGCAGATGGGTATGGGGAAATCTGAACACAGTTCTGAATAAGGCATGTTTCCCAGACAAGGAGGGTCTTCCACAAAGGACAGGGACCGACCTAGAAAACGAAGTGTATGGATTAGGCAATTTTACACTTGATCTCATGATTCTTAATGTTCAGTCAGAAACTAGTCCAGACTTGCCATCTATGTCAGTATTGCCAGTCAAAGGTGAATTATGTGTAAGAAAGAATGGTTCAGTACACCTAGGTCATAGTGAATGCACTACTGTGATCGAATTCAGTGATAAAGGCAAGTCTACATTCAAAGCTTCCCGCCATTCCTATTTCATTTGTGGTCATACAGCTTATATACGTTTACCCCTAGACTGGGATGGTACCTGTTACATTGCATTCCTACTGCCTCCTGTTTTTCTAGCCCCTCCTGATTACCACAGGAATTCCTGCCTCAATCTAGTTAGGCACAAAAGAGACCTTCCATTAGTTGATTATACTGAAACCGCATGGGAACAATATACAGATTTCAATAAAGGATTCTTTCCCTACTTAGGCACAGTGTCCAATAGTAAATTGATACGCAAATTAACCAGAACTCTCGAAGCAGTAGTGAATGAGACTACTTCAGCTTTGGGCAACTTAACAGAGGAGCAGTCTGCTATGAGACTTGTTGTTCTTCAGAACCGCCTTGTCCTTGACGTCATCCTGGCCGATAGGGGCGGAGCTTGTAGAGTCATCGGATCCAGTTGCGTGTTTATTCCTAATAACGCGCCTTCGGTCTATAAGGCCATCACCAGACTTCACGAAATTGCCCATCAGATACACCAGAACCCAGGCTCCTGGACTTGGTCCGGTTGGCTCTGGGGTGTAGTAACAGCCTGGGGATGGAAGCTATTGTCATTCCTAGGGATTATATTGGCCGTCGTATTCAGTTGTTGTCTATGTCTTCAATGTGGGCCAGCGATTTGCGGCTTGTGCGCCACATCTTGTATTCCCCGCTCAAGTGCACGTTCCCATTCCCGATTGAAAAAAGAAGAACAAATGATGTTATACGAACAAATAGATGGTCTCATGAAAATAGATATATCCTAATGGGTCCGTAGGGGACAAGGAGGGAATGAGGTAATTGGAATTTTTATGGTCAGTTATGTCCCCTAACGAGTACCCCATCGTCTCCATGTACGAGTTAAAGTGCATGTAACTTCCCTCCGCAACCGAATTTAAAGACGCAAATACATTTGCGTCCAACGTTAACATGTCCTCTTTCAGATCCACCATGAATGGATTGATAATTCAGTTCCTAAGTATGCCGTGCCACCGTCTTTACATGGTGCACTTTCACGTTTTCCTGGCTCTGCCGAGTTAGGCCCTGATTCCTGCCATTGAACCACTTTTTCGTCTCTGTCTCCGAAAGCTGCAACGTGGAGATGAGATGCATCCCTGACCTCTGCCTCACTTCCTGCCAAGCGAGCGGTGTCCGGCTCTGCCTGCCAAAAACAGTATTTTGCCTTCAAGTTATCAGCGTAGCCAGCTCAACCTCCTCGAAACCACATTCCTGTCTAGTAAAATAAGTAAACAGCTCCCCGGCTGCAGAGTAAAGGGTAAAGCCTTCCTGTCCTCCTCATGTAATTCATTGCTCCCGTTACCATGGTAGGCCCTGGCTCTGCGCATCTGCACCTAGACACGCATACATTCAGTGTAGCATAGCCTCTGCCCGAAAGACCTTTTCCTCCAGTATAAACATCCTCCAAACACAAGATATCAGATATGTTTCAGGAACAGGTCGATCTGACATGCCAGACTTATGTCTTCTCCACTAGTGTTAAAAGTCAGACTCTTAGCTCCCTCCAGACGCATGTCAATCACACGTCATATTAGCTGCGCGCGCATCCAGGCCATAGGTTTCAGCTGACTCTGCAAGAATTCACTAAGCATCGACCCACTTATGACACTCTTCTGTGACGTTTCTAGTTCACGCCTCTGTGCACACCCATGTTCACGCCTTTTCGCTACGCACATGTGTCCTTATCATATACATTTCACTAGTCACGCCTACTGTATGCAATGCTATTGTGTCATTTTACTATATATGCCATGTACTGTGAATAAATCGTTGACATCGTTCCTGACATCTTTCCTGACATCTTCCCTTGCATGCTCGAACCCTTGTATTGATGGAACAGATCTCCATTGACTCGAGTCATTTCTGAATTAAAGCCCTTTAAGACTCAGACACCCCGGACTCTGCCTTTCATTTGATTGAGCTATTCTTGTACTTGTAATTATATGGCAAAAACGATACGGTAAAATATTTACCACAACTGGACTCCTCAGGCTGTGGCTGTTCTAAGGAGGGGCGCTGTGTTGTTTTGATGAGGAGAAGGGGGAGTGGGTTGGAGGTAGTGAATACTATGTGTATGCATTGATGGGTCACAATTGGGGGGTTGCTGGGGCTATGTCAATGTTTGGTGGGAGATCTGTCGTATGGGGTGGGCCTAATCATTGAATGTGCAGCTGTGGTCGATTTTATTAATGATTGTCGGTGTATTTCCATTGCTAACTGATGTGCAATGTTACGGAGCTGGTTATTCAATAAAAAGATTATTAAAAAAAAGATGTGTGGCATGATAATATGCAAACCCACCTGCAGCCATGTCCTTGAGATAGGTGCGGATCACTGCTGTAAGGTGGAATTCACACTGGATATCATACAAGTAATTCTGAAGTAGGTACAGTAAGTGCAAGTATGGAGCCTATTTTAATGATGGCCACCCTCACCACCAGTGAAAACGGGAGAAGCAACTGAGTTTAAGAAATTCTTAGACCCCTCTCACAGTGTATCTGTCTTATCATTCTAAGAACAAATATCCAAAGGTTATGATAGGAGCATTCTAACAGTGTCTGGAGGGACAAAAGTTCTATTTGTTCCTCCTCTTCATATAGAGCTATTAAAGTGGCAGCAATCTTTTTGTTCTACGATCTGAAGAGAACCTGGCACAAAAAAGACAAACCTGATGAAACAGTGTATCCACCTGTGCTTTATGGCTGGTGTCCCGAGCTGTGTTTAGAAATCACAAATAACGAAGAACAGTCATTACAGGGATAAAGGGTCAAGCCTTCTTAAGAAGATGGCTGCTTGTTAGGAAGGCATCATTCATAGCTAAGGATGCCTTTTAAACACCATAATATTCTCTTCTGAGATTTTCAATTTTGGACAAAGTATGTTGTAGGTTTTTTTTGTTTAGAATCTTTTTTTAGAAGTAGTGCCCCAACAGCATGCCTTGCGGCATCTGCTTCAACTCTCTTGAGGAGGATAGGGGCTGACAGTCAAAATACAAACATTATAATATACAGGGTTACCCTGGTTAGAATGTTCCTGGGTTACTACACCCTGGACCTATGGTTGTCCCTTTTTAAAGAGTTGGGTTGTGGGCCAGCGATTTTTAATTTGCGGTCCAGGAACCTCCTCGAGTTCTCCGACTCAAAAAGTTCTATAAATGTGAAGTAATTCGAACTTAAAGGTAAAAATTAAGTTGGTATTCTCAGATTGAATTGTGGCAACAGTGCTAGTGCATTAAACAGAATATACTATGGAGGATGGGTGGCCTTAACTGAATTAGAAAAGCTCAAAGTTTCCCATTAAAAATGTAGATTTTTTATATTTGTGAATTAAATAAAATTTCATCATTTATGTATTTGTTTGATGAATGCTTGTTTCTGCATCTTTGTGTATCACTTTGCATTTTGAATCATCGAAATTGCTTAGGCAGGGGTCCCCAGATTCCAGTAAGGATTCACTGGGGGTCCCTGGATTCCAATAATGATTCTGTGGTGGCCCTAGTATTCCAGTAATACTTAATTGGGGGTCCACAGAAGTCAAAAGGTTAAGAACTAGCGTTGTAGGCAATATCATCTGGAAATAGTTTTAGATAACAGCAATAATAGAAAATAGAGAACCTAAGGAGTCACTAGGGATCTTTCCAGTTATGTTCACTAGGACATTCAAGAATACCTTGGATACTTTGGGAATCCAGCTATATCCCAGTAGGGGAGAATATAGCTCCCAGGATGGCTATACTGATGTGAAGTAAACACTGATGGGTCTGCCATATTTTTATGGTCATCTAACTTTTTCAATACACCCCAAGATGTAATATGTGACTGTGTTTTCCGAGATTAAAAAAAGCAGCATGGCATCTACATACACAAACAGGTAGGTGTCTTGAATGCCATGAGGAGGTGCTGACAGGTAACCAGAACGTTGCCTAGCCCAGATGACTTCACAAGGCATTTGTAGTTGCTAAACATCAATACACTGACTTTCAACTTCAACCATTTCTTATGAGGATCCCATCCTACATTCGGGGTTCTAAAGAGACCTTGGGCAAAATGCTGCGTATACCATGGCAATCAGATTAGCTATTAAGCAGCTCTGGATGTCACCATTCTCCACACACGCATACACTATCAGAACGAGTTGACTGTTGAGCAGCGCAATTTAGACTCCATCCTTACATGTCACAGAATATAGGTGACATTATATTCATTGTGTGCCTTAACCCCATTAATGTGTCTGAAGCATTAAAAGTGTATTAATGAATGTATTCAAATAGAGACTAGAGATCTATACACATGTGCACTAATGTTCAAAGATCTGCTAAACAACTGATGATACAGTAAAGTGTCCCTTTTTCATTTTTCATACATTTTAAGATTATCTCGTGTAAATATGAAATGTTTTTAATGGTAATATGAATTGTAAATTGCTTTGTTTCGACCATTGTTTTTATGCTGTCATGTTTTGCTTTTATGATATGTTTCTATATCGAAATAAAGCTTTACTACTACTACTACACATGTGCACTAACGTTCAGTTTAAACATGAAAGCATGTATTCTTTATACACATTTTTACACTTCTTTTGCTCACATTTTAAATTTCAAGTTACACGTGTGCATGTATAACCATGTATTCGAAGTGCACAATAAATGTTTATTTAAAGTTAGCCTGACTACAGGCCTCAGTTCTAATGCATTTTGCTTTGCCAGCATATTTTCTTTTCTTGCAGGTTTATTATTTTGGTTGTTAGAGAAAGGTTTATTGTCTATATTTGACTGCTGATAGAGAGACCTCGAGGGATAACTTGGACGTGGAGAAACAATGGCCGAAATAAACTTTCTGTTCATCATGTACCAGGGTGGCAAGATGTTCAAGGTTGAAAACTGCAGTCTCAGCTCCATGCGTAGGGAAAGTGGAACTGTATTGCAGATGAACCCAAGTAATGGTCTGCTTGGTCCCTGTAGTGTTAAGGGAGATAAGGACTTTTTGATTTCCTGCTACTTTAGATTGGTGTTCACACAGTTAGAGTCATGGTGGATCCAACCTCTCGGTTTCCTTTTTGCAAGTGTGAAAATTTATGCTTTTATGCTTTTTTATGCTTTAAGCATTTATTTCCTTTTTCCAAAACTTCTACTGAAGACTGATCATGTTGACATCTATGTTCTGGATTTTGAGACTTTTGATAGATGACCATAAATTTGACTTATGTTTAGAAGAGAGAAGGGAAGTTTCTATATGGAACATCTGTTTAACTTTGTTTCTGTATTATTGTGGCTATCACAATTCGGTATCTCATTTTGTTGCGCCTCAACCAACTGAGATATTTCACTTTACCTATTGTATTGCTGTACTTATTAGATTTACTCTTGGCTTGCATATATATACTGATTGAATGGTAATCAAAAATAAAACCCTTTAATCATACTCAGCGATTACTGGTCCTTATTGTGGAATTACATGGGCTTCACAAGTTAAAAATGTATTGTTGATGTTTTCTCCCTTTCAATGCTTCATGTCAAGTAATGAAGGTCTATACAATCAGTGGGGAAAATTCTTGCAGATTATATAGCATATATCTCTTTTTCCTTCTTCCAACACTTGTACATATAAACACAATGACCAGCAATGGGTTAAACATTTACATCAGCGTATGCCAATCTTTTTTGTCTGGTCACTCAAAGAGGTATCAAATATATGATGAAGAAGCACCACAGTCCAACCCCCTATAATTATTTTCGGGAAGGTGCATTGATGACATAACTCTCACTTGGCAAGGTGTGAAATCACTCTTCCAGAAATAAATTACCTAATCTACCTATAATGCGAAGAACATTCAACCAGTATCTCATATCAGTGGCACCAGAATCAACTTCTTTGTTATAGAATTCTAGAAACAATGTTAGCCAATCAAAGTGGTTTAGACTAGTATCAACAGTATGCAATTACGTTCCTAATGCTACAAGTGGACATACAGTTCCCATAAATCACAGAGAACATGAAGTAACAGTCCTTAGTACCAGTCCACCAATCAGGGATCAGCCTCGCATATAACCAGTACTGTGCCCCGTCGTAATCTCTCTTTCTTTGCAGCTGCAGCCTCTAGTTAAGTGTATAGTTCGCTCCCCCCTCTTTTATCATTTTACTGTACTTGAAGTTACCTGAACGTATTTATGCTTAATAATGTGTTTGGATGTGCTTACCAGGTTTTCCATGTGTTGGCAGCTTTGACTTGCTAAATAACGGCCAAGGGAACGCTTTGTTGTCCCTTCGCGGCCGTTCCTGTGTTGTGGTGACGGGACAGGGAGGCGCAGCGGTCCTCCGTCCGCTAGAGGGTGTACCTCTCCGCTGTCAGTTTTCACCAGAGACGCGGTGGAGAGCACATCAGTTATGACCTGCTGCCGAGCACCTTCACCTGCGTTCTCCCTTCATCTGTCCCAGCCGGCATGGAGCCTGACACCCTTCCGGGTAAGGTTGCAGCGCGGACACTGCTGGTAGTGTGCAGACAGGCCCAGGCTGGATATTAAGACCCATTTTGATTGGAGGGTTGATTTAGATGCTTTCACCAGACTTAAACAAGCCCATCTAAACGCCACAACCCCCTCCCTCCTGCAGCTGGACGTATAGACGGAATCCCCTGCGGTAGACAGCGCAGACAGGGTAGACTCCCCCCAACCATCCGACGACTCCCCCCAGGGGTCTGACGGGGAATCTGACTATTAGCAGTCATGGCACCCCTCCTCTGCTACTCTCTCTGAACCCCCCAAGAGAGGGCCTATCGGATCTCCTAGATCTAGAAGAGCTTTTGCATCCCCGCTCTTCGGAGTGGGTACCCTCGGATAAGGTGACAAAGTATGTGGAGAGCAGGTTACGCAAGCCTATGGACCAAGAGGTACGCTCTCGGTTAGGGGCTGAGTGTCCTCATCCCTCTTTGGAGGGCAAGGTGACGGTGACCCCTTGAAATCGAAGCCCAGATGGCAACATTTTAAACCAAATAAAGAATGTCAGGTTGGATCAGGGCACCAGAGGCTTTAGTGTCCTCCAACATGTCAAATATCTTGACAAGCTCCTTGACATTACCAGCCCGCTTGTCAAGATATTTGACATGTTGGAGGACACTAAAGCCTCTGGTGCCCTGATCCAACCTGACATTCTATCCAGTTGGGCCCAGAGAGCGATCATATTTTTCAGTAATGCCAACTGTGCTTTTTCCATTAAAAGGCGCAGGTCCCTGCTGCTCAAGTTGGGCGAGTTAGCCACATCAGAGGTGCGCGAGATAGCTCAAGGGGGGCTGTTCGGAGATCTTTTCGTTAAGGAGCTCAGTAAATTTGTGTACGTTTAATTCACTAGACAAGGTCCACTCAACGGTAAAGCACATTTTCAACGCATGTTTTTCCTCCGGGCCGGACGCGGTAGGGCGCGCTTGGCTGGCCGCTCATCAAAAGGCGCCTCCGGGAGAGGTCAACAATCCCAGAGAGGGCAATGGCAAGACTCCTCTTGCTTCAGAGGTTTCTACTCAACCACAGGATGTGGCTATCAGAGGGGACAGCGGAAATGTCCAGTGGGGGCGTCAACAACTCTTCCCATGCTGAGTTCTTCAATTCTCTCATGTATTTGCTTGGGGGGGGTCAATTGACTCAGTTTCTCAACAATTGGAGGTCCCTTACCACTGATGCATGGGTTTTACAGACAGTACAGGGCTTCCCATGCAACCAGTACTACCCAGACAAATGTGCTTCTCGGGCAAGATGCTTGTCTCATTCAGAGGGAGGTAGAGGAGTTGCTGAGGAAAGGAGTACCTTGCAGGTCCTCCCCTCACCTGGCAGGTTTTTTGAGCAACCTGTTCCTGGTTCAGAAGCAGGATGGGGGCTTCCGCCCAGTTATAAACCTTCAGGAATTCAATGAGTGGCTGGTGTACCACCCTTCAAGATGGAGGGTATCCATCTATTGAGAGACCTCCTTCGCCCTAACAATTGGATCGTCAGGTTGGATCTCAAGGATGCGTACCTGACAAATCCGACCTTTCCCCCTCATCGCAATTCCTGCAGTTCCAATAGAGACAAGACTTTCATGTTTACTTCCCTGTCTTTCGGTCTCTCCTCAGCTCTTTGGTGCTTCACCAAGGTTCTGCATCCAGTGAGAGAACACCTCAGGGAACAGGGAATTCGGATGATCATCTTTTTGGACGACATGCTGTTTATGAATCCATGCCCTGAGACCCTCTGCCGGCAGGTACTCTCCGCGGTGTCTGTACTCCAATCGTTGGGTTTTGTGATCAACCAAACCAAGTCCAGTCTCTCTCTGTCCTCTACTATTACATTATTGGGTTTAGTCATAGACTCAGTAAGAGCAACATTGAGCCTCCCGTCCAGGAAGTCGGCAAAGATTTGGCACAAGGTCAGACAGTTACTAAAGAAGTCTCAGACCTCCCTGCGCAGCATTGCTAAGGTGGTCGGTCTTCTGTCTTCCTCGATTCAGGATATATTTCCTGGCCCCCTGCACTTTTAATCACTACAGAGGCTCAAAGCATCTCGAAGCATTTTTCTTTCTGTAACTCTGCCCTTTTTCTTTGGTTACTAAGTTTTGATTGCTTTTAACAAATGTAACATGTTAGCCTGTAACTCTGATCCTCATTGTGTAACTTATGTAAAATGTGTAACTTGCAACTTGCTGTTCCTTATGTTTTCAAACAGACGGGCTGCTGCCGCCGAGGTCGTAAAATTTTGTTGCACCGTTCCTCCCTCTGAAGTCGTGACTATCCATCGGCTGCCACTGAAGCTAACTCCTGATACCTGCATGATTCTGTTGTGTATCGGTTTCTTGAACATAAGCAATTCAGTTGCCCCAAACCTTTGACCTGTTAATTGGCAAAGTTTCTCTGATACTTGGATCTTTTCGCCAAGCACCACTGACCTCTTTTGGAAGTGTATTGTTTTCCTTCAACCCATTTTTTCTCTAGGGTCTTCAATTACAAAATGCATAAATCTTTGTCCTGATGATGGTCTTATGAAACGACTTTCCAAAAGACCGAAACGTCGACTACCAAGTCAAATCCTGCTTATGATTTATCAGTTATCATTGATTTCCTTGTATTGATTTGAAATCACTGTGTCACTATCTACCAGCAGCATAGACTTATTTTGTGATATTTGTTTGGAGCATATAAAATACTCCTATGTCTCAAATGCATCTCTTTGTACCCTATTTTAATATTGACTGAATTTACTGTTTTCTAAAGAAAATAATAATCTTTTGAATCAACAACCTGGTCATTTGTATTTTTTCATTTTTTTTCAATTCATTGTGTTAGTGTGGTAACACATTTGATCTGTATTATAAATCATTTCCAGCTACTAATTTAGGATAGTGTGGGTACCCCATTCATCCGGAGTCCCTTCCTTTGCTGAAACTGATAATTTTAAACAAAATCCTTTGCTGGCCTAATCCTTCAATATGTTCCTTATGTAAAGCGCTAAGATACCTACGGGTCTAGCCAGCGCTATATAAAATTCAAGATAAATAAATAAATAAACCTACGGAGAGGTTTCTCATACGCACAGAGTGTGCCGCTTTCGGAGGAGGCCAAGGAGGAACTCAATTGGTGGCTCACCTACATAGAGGCATGGAATGGCCGTGCCATCTTCTGCTCCCAACCCGATCTTGTAATAGAGTTCGATGCCAGGGGCTCTGGTGGGTTAGCCCGCTGTGGAAAGTTCACCACCGGCGGCGTTTGGTCCACAGCTGAACAATCCCTACACATAAACTGCCAGGAATTAATGGCAGGCTCTTTCGGAGTTCATATTTGGACTAGAGACAGAGCGCAGGCCTGTGTCCTTCTCAAGATGGACAACGTAGTGACGGTGCGCTACATCAACCCATGTGGGGCACGTGCTCGAAAGCCTTTGTGGATCTGGCCAAGAACCTTTGAGAGTACTATCTTGAGCACCAGATCTCGGTGACAACAGACATCTTCAGGGTCTGGACAATCAGGTGGCAGATTGGCACTCCCGTCACTTGCGGGAGTCTGAGGAAACTGTTGCCCCCTGTCTTTCGGGCACTGTTGGATCAACCTTTTTGCGTCGCGCCTAGATCACCAACTACCCAGGTACTTCAGTTTGAGACCGGATCCGGGGGCGACAGCAACTGATGCATTCCTCCAGAATTGGGCAACAGAACTGGGGTATGCCTTTCCCCCCTTCGCAATGGTCATGAGATTGATGACTCAAGTTCGCAGGCAAAAGGCGGATTTAGCGGTAGTCACCCCAGTGTGGAAGTGGCAAGTGTGGTTTCCAGTTCTGATGGAACTTTCCTGGGGTTTCCCAATCCAACTACCCTAGCTGCCTCATCCTCTGAGCGATCCAGCGGGCAATCCTCACCCGCTGGTGTTGTCCGGTTCTCTGCATCTCATGGCGTGGAGGATTGCAGTACTCGATGGCAAGATCCTGGCCTTTTGAGAAATGCTGCAGACCTCCTCTCTCAAGCGTGGTCGGATGGCATGGCCGAGCCACAAGTATCTTTCTCCCAAGCAACTATCTGCAAAGTTGGCAATGCTTCTACGTCTGATATCGTATAGAGGACTTTCTGACGTCCGGGCCCTAGATGTCACGGGTCGTTATTTCACTCCGAATGGAGTCACCTTCCACATGTCACTAAGGACTAAATGTCAGTCTAGGGTGATCTCTTATGCAGCCTGCCTGGATGTACCTAAATGATGCCTGGTAAGATGTATTAAGGCCTACGAATGCATGACAGAAGAATTACGTCCCCACGTCATTTGTTGATAGCTCTGCGAAAGCCATTCAGAGCTGTGTCATCCCAACTATTGCAAGTGAGTTAGATGGTTGATGTCGGAGGCTGGTACTGACACTAAGGTCTTTGGAGCGCACTCGACTACTGGTGCGATGGCTTCAAAAGCTTTTGTATTGGAAGCCAGCTTGGAGGACATTCTCACCGCGGCAGACTGGCCTTCTGATTCAACCTTCAAAAGGTTCGACTTCAAACCAGTCTCCTCCATTGTGGCTCTGTTAGTAGATAAGCTTTGAACTTATCTAATCCTCGCCTCTGGGTCCTAACATAGAAGAAGAATTTCCTAGCTATCTTAACAGAAAGTTTCGATTCTATTTAGGACTCTGAGGCGCAGATTAGCCCACCCTAAGACCAGGAATGACCACTTTGGTTTATTGGATCGTTGTAGAGATGTAAGTAACTAAGTTTCCAGTTAATTGGTTCTTTCTGCATTAATTATGATGTTAACACGATTGCTTTTAGGGACATTTCCCTCACGTTTCTTCTTGGCAATCACCAGTCTCTTTTTTCAGGACCGGAGTCCGTGAAACCAGAATAAGAATTTCAAACACTCAGCATGGTCGCAGGAAAAAAGAAGGATTCTGACGAGAGAAAATACGCGTTATATGCAAGGCTGATCCCTGGTTGGTGGATTGTTATTGAGCTCGGTTTCTGCATGTTCCCTATGATTTATGGGAAATGAAGTTTTTTGATAAAGTCTGTTAACGTCTAAGATGTCTGCTGTTAATTAAATGGAAGATAGCATTTGCCTATTCCTCGCTTCTGAGTCCTTAATAGAATTGAAACTTTCCGTTACGATAGCTAGGAAATTTTTCATTGATTTACATATTTTTCCAATGTCAAAGAAAAATTTCAAAAGAGCAAAATCTGAAATAAAAAATCACACAGCAAAGTCATAAGCGGCGGTTCCTCCATTAGAGGGCAGTAATATCACCCCTCCCCTGTGAGTAAAGCAAACATAAAAACTAAAATGGTAATAAAATGTATTACCATTTTATTTTTCATGCTGGCAGCCGCATCTGAGGGCAGGGCCAATGCTACTGACTGGCAGCAGGGAGGGGTGGTGTTCACTTCAGTTGAAAGTTTGCATGTCACTTTGGTCGGCTGTCTTGCAATGGTCAAAGTTACATGCGCACTTTAAACATCTCCAACCCGACCTGTCTTATACAACTGGGTGGGGAGCAGGCACAGGCCTTCAGTGCCTGACAGAACGTTGAGCCAGCCTACTCCAGCCAATCCTGGTGCTTCTCTTATGCTGCCTGTGAAGCATGAGAGCAGTATATGGATTGGTAGAGGGGAGTTGGCTGTGGGTCTGGGACCCTGTGCTGGAGCCCCGGACTGCTGAGACGAAGAGGAGCACTGACGCAGTGGCTAAGTAAATGCTTTTATTTTTTTGTTTAAAGTTGATTTAACTCACTGACAGGCACTATGAAAAACTCGGAGTCTTCAGCCTCAACTCCAGAGCTCTCAATTGTGGCCCTTTATGAACATTGTTTAAAATGGACCACAATTGAGATCTTTGGCATTGAGCCGAAGGGCACTGCTGGTTTTTATCAAAGTCTGTCAGTGGGTCAAATATTTGCCCCATCAGTTTTATTTGTTAGCAGCTGCCACTGAGAGTCAACATAATTATGGGAACTTGCAAATTAAGAGCCATTTTCACTTGCCTACTGGGCAAAGTTTATAAATTTGGGAAAAACAAAAGAATAACGTCAAAGTTTATAAATTTGGGAAAAACAAAAGAATAACGTATCTCAGCAGTGCCACGTTTGCCATGTGTACATACTTTAATTACAGAAGTACCTTTTTTGACATACATTTTGTTTTGCTTATGTCATAAGGCTTACATTGGGAGCATTAAAATACCTCTAACAATAAGAATGCAAGAACATCTCAGAAGGTATTAAACACCTGGAGGTAAAGCATTTGCTTACAGAACTCTATAGTCAATAACACCGTCTTAATTGTACAGTCACATTTCATTTTATGGAAGAGACTATCAACAGAGGATCGAAATTATATGAACAAGAGTGTCAATGGATTTTTAAATGTAAGTCAACAATCACATAACACTACCTGTACTATGCTTGACCATTATATTGGCTAACTTATCCCATATACTTCATTCCCTTTTTTCCCCTCAACCTGGGATAATGTTCCTGTTTCGCTGAAGAAATAATGTCCCCGTTTCATATACATATTCCCTCCCTTTCCAGATGACTCCGTTATCCTGTCCATATTATCAATTACGCTCATCTTGCATAAATAATAATTATATAAAAGAGCACAATGCGTTACAAAACTGCAGCAATCCAAAACATGACAATTTTAACAGACTTCTGCTCCCATAAAACAGATAATTCATAGTGCGACATTGTCACTGCTCTGGACAGATGATAGACTTTTCTAAAATTATACTGATGTCACAAACACCTCACTCCTCCCACCCTAAAAATGTTCCTTCCTCTGTATGGTGTCCTGGCATTTACACATACATTTCTGGCTCTCAGTTCATCATTACATATTACACAAGATCAATTAACAGTGAATGCCTTTGATAGATATTCACAAATGTCTAAGTTCTAAAAACAAACAATGGATGCATTTCTTTGTTTTGTGACGACTTCACATTCTACATTGGCCGTTAACGTCAAAAGGCATTTAGTTCAAATCCTCTACATTAAGTCCCACTGAACATGGATCCGCTGTGACTAATTATTTCCATTGTACCTAGGGATTCCAGTTTTTGGTTTGAACCGATAATCGTCGATAAAAATCCACCAATGAAAATACTTCCTTTTCCTTAGAAACTGAAAAATAATGAATTTTGCTAGATTAATGCTGCTTTTACGCACCTCTAGAGAAGTATTACATTAAGAAAAAAACAAAAAAAGAAAAAAGAGAATAATCTCCCAAGAGCAGGCACCCTGCAGACCTCCCTTAAATCACAAACAAGGTTAGTAGATTGTTACATCCCAAATCAGGGAGGGAAGGAGAATTAGGCAGGGCAACAAATCGTTCCACCCCTGCAAGAGTAAAGATCAAAACATGTTGAGACAGGTCACTACCATGCCGCCTTTTTCTGTCAACCCCATCCCGCTATAATTAATATCCATGCCAGTTTAGAAAGGCTGGAGGCAGAGACAGACTGAACATTTACTTACATCTGCCTACTGCACTTTAGTGTCATTGTTAACTGTCACAGTTGTTTTCTCATCTCCTCTCCCATAGAGCTCTTTTGTTCTTGGAAAATCACTAGCATCTCTCTTTGGGAGCGATGGGATCTTTTGTGGGAACTAAGGGTATCGATCACTGCTGTTTGCAGATTCACCACTCTTCTAAGGCCCCCTCAGCTTTTTACCCCAATATTTAAATGAATTGGGGGTCAGGGCAATTTCTGGACAGGGGGTGAATTCAAACCTCATGAGGCACAGTAAATATGTTCAGACAAGTCTCCGGTTTTATAAAAGTAATGGCCTCCCTCGCTACTGGCAGCACAGGAAGAGCTCTAATAGACACATTTAGAAATATGCTCTGTTATAGAAATTATTTTAGCATTTATGTAGCACTTACTACCTCTATGAGGGACGCTCCAGTGCTTGCCTACATGTACAGCATGCTACACCATTTAGAGGTTGTCTTTGTTTTGATCCCATGTGGGAAGTGCTTTCATGTTGTGTGTGATGAGCACTAAGGTGTGGTTATCATGTTATGGGATACATCACTTAGCAGTTTGATGGATTAATCCGAGTACAGATGTGCTGTTTATGATTTCCAGTAACAAGGCAGCTCTGATGAGCTCTTTGCATCTGCTGTTCGACAAATCTCCCACTCCCCTTACTTGCAGAATGACTTAATGGTAGACATAGCCATGTAACAATAAGCATTTTATCGATGAGGTTCTATGGACAGTATTTGTAAACAGTGGATAAACACAGTCTCGAGATAATGAGGCAAATTGAGTATAAGCACTAATAATCACTGATTTTCGAAAGTTGAGAAAACAAAAAAATTACCGGCTGGAATTTAGAAAAGAACAACACTGAAAACGGACACTTAAAATGGCTGCTCGCTCTACAACTTAAAGCAAATCAAAGAGACACGACGTAACCCTACCAATATAAACCAGTAAGCCCCTTTTATTATTCACTCTCTTTGAGTACATGATGAATACACGCCTGGGTAACAGGGCATGTTTTCATAACCAGCCACTAGCTTACAAAAGTTAAATATCATTCTATAACAGACATGAAAAAATGCTTATTATGTGCATAGCTAGACAACATGACCTGTAAAAGTTGTTTCACTCTCTTATCAAATTTTGAATTACACAACCTATGTAAAGACAACTCAGTGTATAGAACCACTCATCACTACTGTTACGAAGTAGTGCTACACTGAAAATTACTTGTATATAAAATGAGTCCTTCACATTAATTAATGTGTTCCACTGGGCTATTAACCACTAATCACTACATGTTAATAAATATTCAATTGTATAACTACCTATCATGTACAAATACTAAGTGTTTTTTTTGTTTCCGAAGTGTCACTGACTAATTCCCCATTTTTGTTTCCCTACTATAATTTTGCCATACCAGAACTAAGAGAATTTTCCAACTATAACATGGATTTAAGAGTCCGGAGTGATCATAATCCACTCACTATCAAGATAAAAACGTCCTTGAACAGAAAGTTGGCGACCTCTTCTTAAGGTACAGCTCAGCAGAGGAAAATGTCAGGCTTGAAGAACATTCTCTGGCCAACAATTCCTATCCCGACCAAAAAATGCAAAATCACCCGGTCCTTTTCACTGGAGAAGATGGTCACCTCCTAATGAAGGCCAGAGCCAACAACATAGGACTTGGTGTCACCATTTTCATCTGGGGCAAAACCTCCTCACTTTGCGAACCAATACAGTGAAGTAGTTAAAGAGGTTACCCATCCCTTTCTCACCTGGCAATACAAGGAATACAAGGAAATTCAAACAGGCCCCAGTCCAGCATTGACTTTCATCCTCGGTGATATCAATTAAAGAGCAAAGTGACAGCAACCTCCTTCACCAAAGAAGATAGGAAAACAAGGACCAGATTAGCCTGCAATTCCTGGAAGAGAAACTCTCTCTCATTACTGATCTCGTTTACTGAAGAACTCCGTTGGGGAAGACTGGAAAGGAAATTGGTGCAAAGTAAAGAATAAAGCAGGAGGGGCAAACAGCCAGCAGTAGAGGGTGGCAGAAGAAAAGTACTGGCTACCTGTTTGCCAGGGGAGTATGGTGTTTTCGAGTACAAGTGGAAGGACAATACAAAAGGGCATATAAAAAGAGTATAGGAGTAATGTGCAGACAAGCACTGCAGTGGAGGGAGCTGATGTGCGTTCAAGTGAGAATGCCAAGAGAAAATATGTGGAAGTAGGTAATTTAGACAAAGGAAATGGAACAGAATCAATTCAGGCAGAGACTGTTGAAGGGGGAAAAGGCATGGGCAACTCGTACATGGAACAGAAGTTGTTCCAAGGTACAGAAAGAGGATGAAAAAAGCAAGTACCAGAGCCAGGTGTACAAAGAGTTTGTGTTCACAAACCCTTTGATTCAGTAAATCAGAGGTTTTGCAAACACTAAAGTCCTTTTTAAAATGTACTAACCCCCTTTTAACAATTCGGAAAAGGTTTTCCAAATCATTTAATGTGTTTAGGAAGCCAAACCAAAAGGGTATTCAGAAGGGGTGTGTTTAAGGTATCCCTTCCAAATTCTGGTTCGTTATGGAATGTAAGTTTTGAGACTGAAATTCGATCGCAAAACATTAACATTTTACAGACACCTCAAAGAATGTAGTAATTTGCAAACAGAAAGGGGTAACCAAGTAACCCCCTACCCTTTTGTAAATGTTTTAAACAAAATTTTTAGGAATAGACAGTGGTCAATGGGAAAATAAAAACAAGTTTGCCTTTTGTTTAAACTTACTTTGTTTTCCTCTTAGGATAAACATGCCGCTTTAAAAGGAATATATATATATATATATATATATACATATATATATATAATTTATTTATTTATGGCAGTTTTAAATAGTGCAAACTCGACTCACAGGTATTGATTGGAGCGCTATAGATAAGCACCAGTTACATTATACAAGACACATTAATTGTTCTTTTTTTTGTTTTAGGCACAGGGAGGTTGCATGATTTGTCCAGAATCACGGGATAATACGCAGACACAGATACTTGAACCCGGTTCCCCAATTCCAAAGTTAGCAGCTCAGGTTGTTACACCTCATCCTCTCCTTTATTGCAAAGCAATCACAGACATAATGATCTGCTGATCCCGGCATCCCTGTGATTGTAGCGAAGCGGGGTCACAATTCCATTCATTTGTATTAGGTATGTAGGATTACGACCAGCTATGAATTGAGATTTTACGAACTGACATATTAATTCATATGGTCAGTGTGCAAAATCAGAATCGATTCAGTAAACGTCAGTCCACAATTTGCAACTACTTTCAACAAATGGATTCTTAGTGTAGGAGGTCCATAGTTAAACTAATTCAAAAATAGGTGAGGGTGAGCAGAAGGTTGAGGCAAATGCCAAGAGGTTGTCCTATTGCAGCAAAACGCAAAACAAAACTACTTCAGTTCCATCAATGACAGCAGCATTTAATATTTTCTAAGGAAACATTTGCTGAAATATCTAAAATGACTACACAAAGGAGTGGGAACATTTTAAGGGAAGAACACCAGATTCATGTTATCACAGCAAACTAAACATCATCTTTTCTACAACGTATGTTTTAAGTGAAAATATTTATATACTACACAGTGGTTGTCGCCACAGTGTAGGTATAGTTAGGACGGAGTTTCCACAGGAGGGGCATTTTTTGTTTTGCTAACTTTGGCACAGTTTACTGAATCTTCATAAAACTTACCCCCCCCCTCTCTTCCCCTTGCCCCTTCCCCCCCAAAAAAAGGTCATCGTGGAAAGTTTCAGGGTGATCCATTAATCGAGGCAGTGAAACAGGAGGGCCCAATGTGTGCTTTCCCCATGCAATTTCCCATAGGAATTCTAGACACCGATATAGAAAAAGCAGGACTCATGTGGCACTGCAATAATAATTGACCAAGAAGGATTTTTTTACCCGTCAGATTGATTGGTAAAGCGTGACGTACTTATTGATCTCATTGGCTGGCATGAACATTAAGTGAAATGTTGCGGCTGCCATTATAGAATATGGGGACTTGCTTCTATAGTCCTGAATGTATGTAACAAACAGTATATAAGAAGGCAGAGTTATATGTTGAACTGCCGGCCACTGTGAGGGGGGAAGCGGATCCCAGAGGTTTCTTCCCTCATAGGCAAAAAAATAAAATTGCCTCATGGGTCCTACAGTACTCTTGAGGGGCCCATGGGAGAGGTCCTGTGGGAGTCCTGTGGGACCCACTGGAGGCCCTGCAGCAAACTCATGCTGCACACTACCAAAGGTCGTGCACTGTGGGGGGCTTGGCTCACCAAAGGGGGTTGAGTGAAGGGCCTGGCATGAGGCCAAGCCCTGCAGCTTACCCTACACTACGCTCCGTTGGCCACCTGCAGGGGTTTGGGCCATGCCCTATGTTAAGGTGCTGCGGCCAACTCCTTACTGCATATGTTCAAAATGTATTCTCAGTGTGGGATTTGGGTAAATAGAATTTAAAAAAATTGAAAACTGAAATTCACTGAACAAAGCACATCTTAAAGTGACCTTATAGTTAGGTCTGGTAACAGTAACTTACTTTACATTAAAACACTTCAGAAATCCACTGAAAAACACAACTGTTAAAGTAACATTATAGTTAAATATGGTACTAACAATTTAAGTTACATTTTGAAAAAAAAGCTAGAAATTCAACGAAAAAAACAAAGGTAAAAGTGATGGTATAATTAGACCTTGTAATAATATAAAAAACTAGAGTTTTAAGATAAAACACACTGAAATGTACCACTTATAGTTTACTGAGCTAACTATACCTTGCAATGCACTTCCATAAGAAAGTGTCCTAGACACGAGGGGATGTATTAAAGAAAATTCCTCGGGGCACAAGAGCTGCTTGTGCCTGCTCCTTGTGCTGCTGTATACGTTGCCTATGTGTTTATGGTGCCCACTGTGAATTTCAGACATGGGCATAGAAGCAAAACAATTGTTGGGAGACCCACTGATTGTATGCCACATATTGCTGGTGCACAGCCATTGCATCCTTCTTAGCATTACGCCCTATCTCCAGGCATAAGATAGACTTTTTGTCCACCCAAGGAAGAATGGGGTGGGAGCAGGTAGAAAGGCAGGTCGTTTTATGCAATCACTGTCTGCCCATATGTCAAACCTAGGTCTACAGAAATCCTAATTTTCTCTTGTTTGCCATCAAGAGTGACTGTAGTGACTGTAGTATTCAGGCTGTGTCAGCAAGCAACCAGGGACCCCAACCAACTCTTGACAGTTGTAAAACGTAGATACCAAGTGAGAGCCGGGGTAATATGGATTGCATGGATCTCTGTATGTTTTAGATCTTAGAAAAATGCCTAAATACGCAATTTCCTCTTTCTTTTCAATGGGGATGGCTGAAATATTTTGGTCTGGGGTTAGTTGGTATCAGGGAACCATCACAACCCTGGGCATTTAAGAAACCTAGCAAATCAGGGGATTACAGGGTGATGTAGCTTACATGGATACATGTACGTTTACTAACCCAGAATGCTCTGCAAACATCAAAGAATAAGTCAAAAACACATTTTCACATATTTATACGACAACAAAATTGAACATAGGGCATGCCGAGCCAATGGTCAAAGTCTTATCACACTGCGTTCTGACAATTTTCCCAATTACCTCCCATGTGTGGATGGGCCGAATGCATGTTATAGGAAGGGAACAAAGCTGTAACCATGTGAAGACGTCACTGACACTATATTGACTTCACAAGTTTTAACTAGTCCTTACTGAAGGCAACAAGCCAACGCACATAAGTGGGGTACCTCTTTTATCGGGAGGAGTACGAGATCGCTGAATAGTAGGACTTTTGTCAATTCCCCACTGGTTCGGGGACTTTCCCTCACAGAAACGTGAGAAAGTCTATGATTTCATTTGATATTTTCTGGGCATTCTGGGTCAGGAAATGTAGTGGAATCCATGCAATTCCATGTAGACGACTCTGGGCTCCCCTGGATATCTAATTAGAAAGTTTTCTATGAGTGTTGGCCAAACCCAGGACCAAATACCACACCTACACACATTGCCAGAACTATTACATTTCAAAGAAAAAAGCATTTTAAATTTCTAGCCACTTCCTGTCGCAGGTGATAGGCCGTACTGGTTTTAATCAAAAAGAAGTGTTGGAACCGTGAGAGATAGAACTCTTATACATTTCTGCAGATTCTGGATCGTTTCCTCGCAGAAATGTGAGGAAAATCCATGACTTTAGCTGAAGATTAATAACAAAGCTACAGGAACCACCAATAGATCAAGATGGATTGTTGTATAGCATTTTAGGACCCTAGTGTAATTTTCCCGATTCATGCCCTTATATAGGTATAAATCACCATATCCTTATATAGGCACAGAAATCATAACCATATTTAGACATAGCTCATGCAGTCCAAATACGGCATGGCTACTTCCACTAGTTCCGAAAATCCACAACGATTTCTTGGAAATCTCGGCTTCAGCAGTTAGGGACTTCCCCTTGCTTGAAGATTTGTCCAAGAACTCATGGATTTTTCAAAGAACTGAGACTCTTTGATGACGTTATTATGTCCACCTTTACGTCAAACTCGGCACCTTCAAGGTATAAATATGCCCACACTTGCCCTAGCAAACACACAGTGGTTTGGAGCAGTTCGACTATCTACTTGCCCAACGCATCCTGCTGCAGCAAGTGCCGAAGGAAGCCGACCCTCCAGCAGGCGCACTGAGAGAGATGCTGTCTTTTCTCTTGCCGAGAAATCCAGCTCCAGTGAGTCCTGAGACAGAGAGATACCAGACCTCCTTCATTCTAAACCAAGGAACAGAGCTGATTAGACCCTAAGAGAAATTTTGGATAGATTCTTGGCAAAAGAATACTAAACTTATGCTACACCACACTTACTTCTTCCCTCATACTAGACTTAGGTTAGGGTCATCGGGGTAGGCGTATTTTAGAAGTACCAGTTGAGTACTTTTAGTCTTTATTTATTCATGTATGTATTTTATGGCTTAGAAACTTTACCATGCTTTTACAATATTATTTTATAATACTCTTCTTGCTGTACGCATTATACTTTACAGCCAGTATTTCGATTGTAGCAGTTCATTTCTTCTGCATGAGAAAGAAGACTGTTCAATAAATACTTTTATTGAAAACGCCGGTCTCTCTATTTCTCTGCACCACTGGTGAAACGAAGCATGCACGATTGACTGGGGTAAAATATCTATCTATTGCTTCCACGACTCTGAAGATCAGTTTTACCTTGGGGAAACAAAGTGGTCATGTTTATGCGGTTGTTAGAAACTAATCCCTTCTTGTTCATTCGAGAAAGTTTCTAGTGACCTCTGAGCTATCTGGCACTCACAATTAAGTTTAATATATTCGATAGAGACCTAGTAGATATAAGTCCTACATCACATCTATAGGATATATTATTCCAATGAGCAGAGCCTATTGGGAATATAGAAACTACACTACTCGATAGGGCACTAATAATAATAAACTACAATGTCCAAAAAGGTGTCATTAAAAAGGAAAACATAAATGATACAAATTAGATGGTTATTATATCATATCCTCAATAAATGTACTTCTTTCATTTGGTGATAATGCTAATTTATAGTCTGCAATAATTGCTAGCACAAATTTCCTTTTTTTGCAAATTACAATTGGCGTACACGGTCATATTTTTGTTATGTCTGCTCTCAATTGATTCATAATATGATACATTCATTGATAATTAGACTCATTTATGTTTTCCTTCTGTAATGATACCTTGTCTATGTTGTTTGGCTTATAATTGACATTTTTAGAGACATCGGGGTAAGAAAGCATAGTGGAATCAATATAAGCCACACAACCGTGAACTCTTCTGGTTGTCTTGTTTTCAGAAATGTCTGGGGTTGATAGGTTTATTTGGATTCTTGCCAAGCCTAGGCTCAAGGTACCAAAGCTACCTACATCACCAAAACAAGTACATTCCAAAAGGATGAATCTACTGTTTCTCTCTTGCATTTTGGGGCAATTCTATCGCATGGGATAGGCCCACCCCACCAACACACGTGTGGGGTATTGTTTTTATAAGGAGAAGTATGGGAATGCGGTGAAGTAGGATTTTTGTCAATCCCTGCAGATTATGTTATGTTATGGATGGTATTGTAGCGCGCTCAATTACTCAGGAGTATCCTGGCGTGTGAAAGGCAGAGAGGCATCAGAAGAAAAGGAGTTAAACTATCATTTTAAAGAGGTGGGTTTTAAGTGCTTTCTTAAACAGATTGAAGTTCTGGGTGGCACGCAGCACCGGAGGGAGGGAATACCAAGCAGCAGCCGCCTTAACAGCAATCGAGTGTCCACCAAGGCGCGTGCGTTTAAAGCGTGGAACAACCAGCAGTTGATGGAAAGCTGACCTTAGAGAACGATTAGGTACGTACTGGGAAAAACGTTTCCTCAGATACATAGGTCCCTGATCGTTGATGGCTCTATGGACAAAAGTTAGGGATTTAAACAGAATCCGGAGGGCTACAGGCAGCCAATGCAGGTCACGCAGATGTTGGCGGACACTGAACGTCCGTGAGATGTTAAACAGAAGTCTAGCTGCTGCGTTCTGTTTAATTTGAAGACGATTGGTTAAGTGGGCTGGGATACCAATGAACAGGGCATTTGCGTATTCGATTCGGGGAAAGAATGAGTGCCCTAGCCACTGTTTCTCTGGCCGTCTTTGGAAGTAAGGGGAAAAATCTCCGGAGAGCTTTAAGAATGCCAAAGCATCCACCAGTGAGTTTTTTAATGTGCTCATTGAATATTAAATTTTCCCCAAACCAAACCCCTAAATTCTTAGCAGGTTTGCCCTCTGAATTGGGGGAGGAAAGCCCAGCGGCCACAAAGATTCTCCGAAGTTGGGGGGGAACGGACCATAGAGTAGAATTTCCGACTTATCTTCATTGCACTTTAATTGGGCAAGAGGAAGCCAGCTGAAGGCTGAGGAAAGGAGGGTCTGGACCCATGAAGTGTCCAGATCCTTGCCAGGCGAATAGCAGCTGCGTATCGTTGGCATAGGCAATTATTTTAGCGCCCAGTCCTTCCGCCAAAGAGATCAAGGGGGTCAAGTATATATCAAATAGCAGAGGGCTTAAAGTAGACCCCTGCGGCACCCCGGTCGAAAGGAGTTTAGCCGAAGAGGAATAGGGGGGTAGCCACACCTGCTGCGTCCGGTTATTCAGAAACGAGGTCAGCCATTTAAGAGCAGAGCCAGTAATGCCAATATCTTCCAGGCGAGTGAGAAGAAGCTGATAGGGTACCATATCGAAAGCGGCAGAGAGGTCTAACATCAGAGCCGCTCTGCCGCCAGCGTCCAGACATTCTCTGATGGCCTCAGATATTTCGACCAGGGCCGACTCAGTGCTGTAAGCAGCACGAAACCCAGATTGAAGGGGATGAAGAGCATGTGACGCTTCAACAAAAGTGTCGAGCTGGCGGAATGCAATCTTCTCACTTACTTTAGCTAGCACTGGCAGCAGGGAGATGGGTCGATAATTGTCAGGGACTGCAGAATCTAGAACTGATTTTTTAAGTAGAGGCAGGAGTTTAGCTTCCTTCCAGCAATCGGGAACTGTGGCCATTTGAAAGGAGAGACTAATAATCTCCGACACCTCAGCACAGATCACTTCAGCCAACCCGCCAAGAACACGGGCAGGTCAGGGGTCAGCAGGTGACCCTGACTTCATGGATTTCAGAACAGCTAAGGTGTCTGTTTCAGTTGGAGGGGAGAAATCTTTGAAAGACTGAGTGGGAGAGAGAGAAATTGAGGGGTGGGCCATACCCTGGATGCACCGCCCTCAACTCGTGGAGCGAAGACTAGCCTGGATCTCAACTATTTTATTTATGAAAAAAGAGGACCGGTTCTCACACCATTGTGCAGAGGAGGGGACCAATGGTTGTTCGGCGCAAGGGAAGAGAAAGCTCTCAACAATAGTGAAGATTTCTTTACTGTTATTATTAGCCCTAGAGATCCTACCAGCGTAGTAGTCACCTTTGGCCGCTCTGATGGCGGCATAATATTCCTTCTGAGCCGCACGCAATGCACCCTTAGCAGTGGGGCAGTAGGCGCGTCTCCAGTCTCTTTCAAGTTTTTTGCAACCTAGCTTCAGTTCTTTCAGAGCGTGCGAGTACC
The DNA here is from genome assembly GCF_964263255.1 of Lissotriton vulgaris. NCBI lineage: Eukaryota > Metazoa > Chordata > Amphibia > Caudata > Salamandridae > Lissotriton > Lissotriton vulgaris. The sequence continues at coordinate 722,239,541 of NC_141689.1, read as the reverse complement.
AGGGTTTAGAGGGCATAGAGCGTTTGATGGAGCGAGCGCCCTGTTTCACGGAGGCTGCAACCCCTGTGCTGATCCATGTGGTAAAGCGCTGCACATCAGCGGGGAGCTCAGAGCCCAACGCTGGACGGCCCTGGTGGAGTGCATTGATCAAAGTAGGAAGATTAATTTTCGGATAGCACATATTAGGGGGAATAACTCCATATGGTTTCTCTAAGGACAAAGAGAACCTAATCAACCTATGATCTGACCAGGTAAGGATTTCTGGATCTAGTGCCGTTAAGTCAAAGTTGGAACAGACTACATCCAAAAGGTGACCCCCCGAATGCGTCGGCAGCTTAACCCACTGTGTTAGCTGGTCCACGTTTAGAGATTCCTACAAGCTGATTGAGTCAGATGACTCACCAATGTCCACGTGGATGTTAAGGTCGCCCAAAAGAAGAAATTTAGGGAACCTCAAAGTTCGAGGTACAATCACGTCCTCTAGATCCCTGAGGAATCCAGATGGACCCGGAGGGCGGTAGACCAATGTTCCGCCCAACGTGAAATGGGGTAAAAGGATAAATGAGAAGCGGAGAACCTCCCCAACACCCAATTCACTGGAGGGCTCGCTGTGAAAACACCAGCTGTCTCTGAACACAACAGCGGACCCTCCACCTCTCCCCCAAAGTGCGATCTGCCCTAATGATTTTGAAACCCCTCGGGATGGCCAGTTCTACCACCGGAGCACAGGAATTATTGAGCCACGTCTCAGTGATGAACAGTATATCAAGACAGCCATCAGACAGGAGCTCAAAGATGTTGGCAGCGTGTTTAACCATCGAGCGTGCGTTTATTAGAGCTGCAGAGATGGTATGCTTGATATTAGATATATGGGTGGGAGCAATTGGTGTTTTGGGGGGACCGAAGTTACATAAGGGACAGATCCTGGAAGAACAGTCGGAGACATCCCATGGTCCAACGCCTCTACAGTTGGGATTAAAGGCCCAAAGCTCCTCTCGGGAGTATCTCAGTCGAACTCCCTCATTATGAGGAATAGAACGGGCAGCATGGCTGACGCTGGGCGCACCCGGTGTGAGGACGGGCGCAGACGGGCTAACCTTTGGCTTACCTTTGGCGCGCCTGCTGCGCGCGTCCACTGCGCGACCGGAAGGACATACGCAATTTATGTGTGCACCTCCCTCCTCCAGCTAGAGCGCTGCCACTAGCCCAGCCGGGGTCTAGGACTACACCTAAGATGGCCTCCTGCCCTCCACTCAATCGGCACAGCAAGCCGCGGAGGAACGAGGCAGGGAAGGCACACCTAAGCACCCCCAAGATGACTAATCAGGTAAGAGATGTTACACAGAGGGGCTAAACAATTTTAAAAACAAATATTCAGAAAGAGCGCCTCAGCGCGAAATGCGAGTGCAGGGAAGGTTAAAATGCAAAATTTCAATGAAATGAGGCAGAGTAAACAGAGGATGCCTCTGCAGAGCAAACGGGTCGCAGTAGGAGCTGCCACCACCTACCCTAGCCGCGATTACACTGCTTTGTCTCGCAGAACTCCGAGGAAAATGATTTCATTCAAAGCTTGATGTTTGCATGGCGTTCTTGGTAAACAAAAAAAGCAAGCCACATCACACTGGACGGCCCAGTGGACACATGGCTCAAATACAGCACCAACCCACATTCCCAGAATATTTGAATTCCAAAGGAAAAATCTTGAAGTTTCCATGTTGCGTTTTGGAGCCTTACCTGTTGCATTTGATCGTTTGCCCCTCATACGTGGGGTACTTGTTTTATCAAGAGGGTGGGGACACTGTAGATTATGGAACTTTCTCTCACAGAGATATAACTTAAACCCATAATTTTAGCAAATATGCAATGTTTGCTTTGGATTTATAGGTAACAAAAATGTAAGGGATGTATGCAAGACACACAACCGTGGATTTGGCTTGGTGTTTAGTTTTTAAAAATATCTCAGTTGGTAGGTTGCAATGGGTTCCAGTTGAGCCTGGGTCCAAATACCGCAGCAGACTACATTGGCAGAAAAAGTGAATTTTAAAGTAAAAATCTTTGTTTCTTTGTTGCATTTTGGGGCTTCTCCTCTCACAGACGATAGGCCTATGCATAAAATGAGGGCACTGTTCTAATGGGAAACAGTGTGGGAAGACAGAGTAGTAGAATATCTGATATTATCCTTTGACTTTCTCTCGAATTTTGCCTTCCAAATGCAAGCATGTGTGCAAGAAGGAGCACGGTCTGCAAAATGCCCACTGAATCATATGATATTGTAGGTAACCCCTAATTCGGTGAAAATAAGCACCTAAACTCAGAACCTTCGGCAGCTTTCTTTAATTCCCGTTTTTTTATTTATTAGATTTTACTATCATATGAACTGATGCATGATTAGTACACAATGACAAAGTTTGAAGTTGGAGCTCAGTTGGTACTCTGGATATCACTTGTTTTCCAGTATTGAATCTTTCATAAATTCACATGCTTGAATCTTTCCCATCATCAAGGTGGGAATACCACAGTGAATATAGTAAGTAGCACAATGCAAAGTATTATACAGCAGAACTTAAACAAGTGACATTCTTAGCCATTTCACATCATTTCAAATAGAACCAAACTGCAGCCAATCAGAGAGTAGCATCAGAATCATCATCAGTTCCCCTAAAGGACCACCATACCTCAGATTTCAAACACACGTAATGTGAAGGGAGTGTCCCTGAGCTTTGCTCAGGTCTGTTGAAAAATGGTTACTCTGCTATCATTTGACCTTTGATTGAACTTCAGCTGCCATCAGACAGAAGAAAACCTCCTGCCTGTGGTCTTCTGACAGAGATTCACCTTGTCAGATGGATCCAAGAAAAGATTATTAAGACCATGTAAGTATTGTGGAAAGCTGAGACGCTTTACTGGAGATCCTCACAAAGAGTGTCTTTATTACTTAGATAATGGGCATAAGACCAAAGATTGTAAATATTGCAGGACTTTCTCTGCCAAAACCCATATAGACTGGGAGGCACGTCTTCTTTTGTTCCTACAAAAGAAGGAATCCACTAAAACTCCAGTCCCTGATGATCATATTGGTGCCAGTACAAGACTGCTTCTTATATGACTTCAAGGAAACAGTCAGGAAATTATTTAAGTCAATACCCATAATAGATCATAAGTGGGAGGAAGGCCTTAAGATCATAAAAAGCCTGCAAATACGAAGGTAGTAATATCTAGACTGGATAAAAGAACCGACGGAGCCACTGTTAATACTCCAGCTTGTTTGAAAGGGCACCCGGAACCTGATTCGGTAGAAATGCTAGAAATGCAAGCGGCACAAAGGTGATCAAAGGGACAAGGATCATCAACACCAACTAAGGCAATTTTAAGAGGAAAAACATGGAAAACAGTCCTGTGAGGAGCCTAAAAGGGTATCAAAAGGAGAGAAAAAGATAAAGAATGACAAAAGTCCAGATCAACCCAGGGAAAGATGTCCAACACCTTCTGGGTCCTCTTAAGCACACAAAACGAGGTCAGAACCTTCTACTCCATTGAATAAAGCCTTGACCTCTTCAGACCTAGTAACGACTTCCTCAGATCCTCCTCACAGACTGCATGTGTAAATGGCAAAACAGTCAGTGAGGCATCAACAACACAGGCTACTGCGTAATAGTCTAGGTCGACAACTACTGCCACAATGTATACAGTATTCTCATCATCAGGGTTAATATCACCAATGACTGCATAATCTACGATTCCCTCAACAACTGCTCTGGCATCAACACAATTGACGGCTGCTCCATTGACAACACAGTTGACGGCTACACCAATAGCTACTCCTTTAACCAGACAAGTATCTCAGGCACAGAATCTCACATATGACATCAAAGACGGCACAGTCGACAGGCCAGCTGATGAGAAATATCGAAATCTCACTGAGACCCAACTAAACTTCACCAACTAAAGTATCAGCTTTACCCCAAGTCCGTCTTCTGGAAATAGGAGACACGGACGAGGATGAAAATTGATTTTTTTGTGTGGCAAGTAGCTTGTCACAGCTGCACGTGAAATGTCAAGATACTGATAAAGAGGAAGATCGTGAAGGGACAACCTACTTGCAGGGTGATTTCTTTTTAGAGATGAAAGTCAGGCAGAAGCAAGATCTTATGAAGAATTCCAGGAGGGTCTCCTTATCATGAAACCTTTGAAGAGCGGTCCTTTCAAAAACGTGGGATACAGGTTCCTCTGGCTCTGGTAACAGATCTTCACCAGATGCGTAATGGCTTTTACAAACATTTTCCAGAAAAAGGAAATACACTGCTTCGACTACAACAACCAACGGTGTTCTCAGCTTCTGTGTCACCGAGCTCTGTTAGATTACTAGATAAGGAAGGGAGCCCTGCTATGGAGCAACGTGGCCTACCTTAACCGCAGCAACTAGATACAATTACCATCCATGATGATTATGTGGTTGAGGAAGATGATGAGGAACGTAAGGAAGATGTACTAGTTTATGATCAGGCTAATACCATAACTGGAAGGGAATGGATTGATTGTGTTACGCCACTATCAGCCCCTCCGATGCCCCACCCACAGCTAGTTCCCCACCAGAAGATACAGGGGGCTTCCATTTCCTTTTAGAAAGAGTGGCTAAAACATTGGACTTATGGGTGTCAGTACAAGACTGCTTTTTATATGACTTCAATGGAAAAACATGTAAACAACCACCTCTCCAATTTTGTCGAACGTACGGGATGTCTCGACTCTTCCCAGTCCAGTTTTAGGCCCATATACAGCACCGAATCAGCTCCTCTAGCGGTCACGGATAACATCAGGATGACCCTAGATAAAGGCCATCCTATGATTCTGGTGCTGTTGGACCTATCCGCGGCGTTCGACACAGTTTCTCACAACATCTTGACTAAAAGACTGGAAGAGGATGGGTTAAGGAAAACAGCCCTACAATGGGTGAGGAGCTTTCTATCTGACCATTTTCAGATTGTTAATCTGGGTCCGTACCGATCAGCCCCCACTAAGTTGTCCAAGGGAATTCCCCAGGGCTCATGTTTGAGCCTGTGAGAAGTTGGCCTGGTATGTGATGCTCACTAATTCTAGTGATGACCTTGTACCATGCCAAGCAACCCTTATGATGATCGGTTGTAAGTCAACCTTATAGACCAGTTATCCTAGTGGTAACATGGACAAAGCAGTCTTAGGCTAAACTCTGAAAGGCATGTGAAGCCAGCTGTATTACCATACACAACCCCCTTGAATACCAGATGAAAGGACACCACACAGATATATATTGAAAATATATATATATTTATTAACTACAAATATCCCCTGAACTCTTTATGAGCACAGAAGCACAAGCGTTAAACAAAACACAGTTTAAAATACACAAAAGTTGCACAATATGGATGAGCCCTAGGGGCCACCTAAACCATATACTAAGAAAGTGGTATGAGAGATACCAATCTAAAAGGAAACCGGCCTAGGGCCTTGGGAATCGCTGGAGCTGTTCGGGACTAGCAGTGACTAAGTCGGGAAAGGCCCGCGGGACTCGGGTGCAGTGTTTAAAGTGCATGCACTCACCAATGCAAAGTCTATGTGGTGCGTAAAAGTTAGAAAGTTAGTTAGTTAGGAATCTTCCGAGTGACCTAGAAAGCTGAAACTTGAGACACAGGCCCTAGAGGTGTGTACCAGTGTGGGAACACTGGCGTTGCTGAGTTACCTCACCCACAGGAAGCGGGTGCATAGGGTCGAAGTAGTGTCGGGTTTCGTCACGCTGGTCGATGGTGCTTGGAGCTGAAGATGCTGCAGGCGGCTCGGTGTGAAGAGTTCCGGTGGATCCAAGGGTGGATCTGAAGTTGTGAAGACCTGAAAGCAGAGGGGACAATGTTCAAAGTCACCAGCCAGTGACTACTGTGGAACCAGATTGGAACCAGGCGATGTTGGGTGCAAACAGGCGTTGAGGTGTAGCTTCTCTCTGCAGCCACGTGGACACCGGGGGTCGAGGACGTCCAGGAGTCGGTCACGAGCTGTCCCACGCAGGCTTCTCGCTGTTGGCGGTGTTGGCAACTTTATTGGAGCAAACAGGCCTCGGCTAATGCAAGCCACGCAGGAATCGAAAAAGGCTTATCACTCAGACCAGCAAGGTCAGAGCGGGTGCTCCTTTTTACAGGAGCGAGGGCAAGTCTGGAGCAACCAGACCCGCAGTGTAGTTCTTCGGTTTCGTCGCCAAGATGGCTGCTGACCACGTGGCTAGTGGCCGGGATGGCGTGTCGAGTGGCACAATGCAAAAGGGCCCCACGCAGATCGTGGAGAAGCTGGGGGGCTGATCTTCGGTGCAAGGGCTGCTCGGTGGTGGGGGTTCTCAGTCCCCAAAGCACAACGTCGAGGGTGCCTCTGATGCTGCGCAGTCAGCTCTTCGGGTGTCTTCCAAGAGGTCCGGTCCGACGTCTCTCGGTGCCTCCACGGGTCACTTCTTTGCAGGGACTGTGGATCGGGCTGTGAGAAGTCTGGGAGTCTGGGTCTTGTCAGGCTCTGGGCTCGGGCTCCGGCGGGAGGCGGCGGCAAAGCAAACGTTGAGTTGCTGGTTGGTACCTGTGTTCACAGGGTGGCCACTCCTAGGCCACAAGGGAGATGCTCTTCAGTCTTCTGTGCAGCAGAATGTCGAAGTCCAGTCGTCTTCTTCGTTTAAAGTTGATTCAGGATGATCTGAGGTGCTCTAGCACTGCTCCCACTCTTATTCCCAATCTGAGGGGGGGGATCACCTGCTAGGTCCCTCCTCTGGGTGGGACCAGGAAGGGGGCGGTTACACCCCCTTTCCTTTGTCCAGCTCCTCGCCAGGCCTGGGTCTGAAAAGTCCCAGGACCGGTTTGGACTGGCTTATGCACGGGGACACTTTGTGTGCCCCGGGCATGTCTCAATCTTTTCAGCCCTGTCCTACCCAATACACAAAATCCTGTCTGGGGTGATGCTCGCACCTCCCAAGGCAGGAAACCCTTTGTCCAAGCCTCCCTCGCTGGAAGGACTCCCAGCAGCAGGAGGTCAGACTTGTGTCTGTGGTGGCAGCGTCCATTTTGTGACGCTGAAGCTCTGGTTAACTTTAACCGGGGTTAAGGCTACACACATGTCGTGTCCCTCTAGAAGGGTGGAATGCTATCCCCGTCGACAGAGCTGTCGAGGGGATAGTATTCCAAATCGTATGACACCTTACTCGACATGTTTTGATAAAGCCAAACCAAAGTTAGCATATAACCGCGAGGATTATAATGCACTTAAGAGTATATGGTATGGCAATATCCCAGAACAGCTAAGGGAGTGGTTCCCGACAGCTGCAGACAGGCTCAGCTCATGCTAGAGCACCATCTCACATATTTCCAAGCACTCTGCCTCCAGGATTGATGAGGCCTTCCATAGGAGTGGCTGATAGGAACATATGTGTCCAGTTAAGGTTAGATATAGGGATACTATATCTAAGTAAGAGGTGATTACACCAACTTACCCCAGCTGAGTGATCAGCCAGTTGTGTCAAATATGGAGACCAGGCCAGGGGTGGCACAATACATGCTGCAGCCCCTGGTAGGCCTTGGAAACACTTATGCCCTGGGTACCTAGGGTACACTGTTACAGGGGCCAATAAGGTGAACCAGTTCCAATTCGTAATGCACCTAGGGTGCATTGGCAGTAATTTAGAGAGAGAACAGCAGGCTGTGGGTCTGATTAGCAGGCCCACAGCCACATTAAGTCATAAACCAGTGAAGCAAAAAGCAAAAATTTGGGGTGACCATAGGATAGCAGACCCTACTCTCCTACAGAGCCCTACACTTTTTAACATCTATATTGCTCCCTTGGCCAGTCTTTTGAGCCCCCATGGGTTCATCCCCATATCATATGCCGATGACACCCAGCTACTTTTCCCCATTTAACAACTTCACCCCAGCAGTACAGGTGGCCTTTTCTAAAGGGATGAGAGCAATATCTCACTGGATGCGGAACAAATTCCTCCAGTGCAACGTGGGGAAAACTGAAATCATGCTCTTCGGAGAGGCACCCCTTCTGTGGACTCCTGACTGGTGGCTGACAGATCTAGGCCCCCTTCCTACCCCCAAGATGTCAGTAAAAAATCTATGGGTCCAGCTGGACCAGGCACTCACTCTGAAAGAGCATGCCACCCAAATTACTAGGGCTTGCTTCCATACAATAGGCCTACTCCGTCGAGTTTTCCCTCTGCTACCGGACTTCTCCCGGAAAACCCTTGTCCAGGCACTTGTACTAAGTCGCCTGGACTATTGTAACGGCCTGTTAGTCTCTGCCAATTATACCTCACTGGCAAGAATACAGGTCGTTCAGAATACGGTGGCACAAATGGTCCTCAATGCTCCCCCAAGGACTCCTTCTCGCCCTCTTCTGATGAAACCAAACAGAAGAAACCTTTCCCTCCTGAGGCGGAAGCCGGGAGGTCTCTGTCTTTCACTTTACTCGGCACCTTAGAATCTCTATTCTTGAAATTTTAGTTTATGTTTTGCTCGTGCTTGACTAAGAAGCATTTTAAAATTGGTAAACTGTGTATTTTACTTGCGTGCTCGATAGCGCTTGATTAAAAAGCGCTCGAGATTAGAGACCCCCTCAGCGCTCCTAAGCGCTTTGTGCTCCTCCCCCCCCCTCCCCTACCCCCGGACCGCCCTCGGCCGAGCATCGACGCCGAGGGCTGGGATTTGATCTTGGCGGCCATATTGGGTGTGGGCCAGGCGAATCGCGCGCTCTAGCAGCGATATAAAAAGGAAATATGGGCCTGTTTTCTAGCGATAACCAAACAAAAGAAACCTTTCCCTCCTGAGGCGGAAGCCGGGAGGTCTCTGTCTTTCACTTTACTTGGCACCTTAGAATCTCTATTCTTGACATTTTAGCTTATGTTCTGCTCGTGCTTGACTAAGAAGCATTTTAAAATTGGTAAACTGTATTTTACTTGCGTGCTCGATAGGCTTGATTAAAAAGCGCTCGAGATTAGAGACCCCCTCAGCGCTCCTAAGCGCTTTGTGCTCCTCCCCCCCTCCCCTACCCCCGGACCGCCCTCGGCCGAGCATCGACGCCGAGGGCTGGGATTCGATCTTGGTGGCCATATTGGGTGTGGGCCAGGCGAATCGCGCGCTCTAGCAGCGCTATAAAAAGGAAATAGGGACTGTTTTCTAGCGATAACCAAACAGAAGAAACCTTTCCCTCCTGAGGCAGAAGCCGGGAGGTCTCTGTCTTTCACTTTACTTGGCACCTTAGAATCTCTATTCTTGAAATTTTAGCTTATGTTTTGCTCGTGCTTGACTAAGAAGCATTTTAAAATTGGTAAACTGTGTATTTTACTTGCGTGCTCGATAGCGCTTGATTAAAAAGCGCTCGAGATTAGAGACCCCCTCAGCGCTCCTAAGCACTTTGTGCTCCTCCCCCCCCTCCCCTACCCCCGGACCGCCCTCGGCCGAGCATCGACGCCGAGGGCTGGGATTCGATCTTGGCGGCCATATTGGGTGTGGGCCAGGCGAATCGCGCGCTCTAGCAGCGCTATAAAAAGAACGGTCATGACTCCGCGCAGCGGACGCGTACTGCGGACGCGCCGGACCTGCGCCGGAGTCATGCCAGAGTCCTGCCCGTTTGCGCCCGTTCGCGCCCAGTTGGGCCCATGGCCCAGGACCCCTGTCACATCAGCCTCACCCCCATTAATATATTCACGCTCGGCACTCCTTACCCTAAAGGGGGCACTTCCATCTTCCTGTAGCCACTCTGTGGACCCTGCGCTTGGCTGCCTCTCTTGCCAACATTGTTCTTTTAGGGCAACTGAGGTGACCACTAAAACAAGACAGAGTCCTAAAACAAGAAAAGCAGAGGTCGCTTTAAAAATGGCATTGGTTAACTGCCGTTCTTTACCAAAACATGCCATTGAAATTTCCCTACTAATTGAAGATTTGGACCTGGATATTCTTTTTTTAACAGAAACGTGGCTTGGATCTACTTCTGGCCCCGATATTGTCCGAGCCCTCCCCTCTGGATATTTGATCCAACATAGGGATAGAGGACCTAAGGTTGGAGGAGGGATCGATATTCTCTATAGGGAACATCTAATTTGCCGTATGACTGACAGTTCTATCCCAGACTGTGAGAGTACACAATTCTCTATCACACTATCCTCAGAACTGTCACTCTCTGGTCTTCTAATTTACCATCCAACTGGCCCGATAGGTCAATTTGTGGAAGGGCTAATCGAAACCACTTTGGAACTAACCAGCACGGTCTCTAACTTTATAGTGTTAGGAGACCTGAACCTCCATTTTAATAATCCTTTGGATACCATTGCAATGGAATTAACTAAAGATTTAGCTGCTTGTGAACTAAATTTGATAGTTCTGCATCCCACTCATTCCAAAGGGAATCTTTTAGACCCCATATTCTCCAACGTTGTAGAACTGACCTCAGCTGAACCATACTCAATTCCCTTGTCAGACCATATGGTAGTCCCTTTTACATGGAAGATAAATAGACCCAGCTCCATTAAACCTTCTCATAAAGCCTTAGGTAGGCGCTGGACGAAACTAGAACCGAATGATTGGAATTAGGTATAGTACCACAAGATTGGAAGTTGGCCATGGTCAGGGCCCTGTTGAAAAAACCCAATCTCGACCCTGACGATTTTTCCAACTACCGCCCCATATCCCTTCTTCCTGGCATCAGCAAGCTTACCGAAAAATGGGTGAATAAACAGCTGGCATCTTATTTGGAGACCCATGATTTGCTACACCCTACTCAAACAGGATTCCAGAGAGGACAGGGAACCGAGACAGCTCTGTTGAGGGTGGTTGAGGTCTCCAGGAGGATTTTGGACGCAGGTGGCAGCGCGGCCATTATCCTCTTGGACCTCAGCGCAACCTTCGACACGGTTAACCACCGTGTCCTTCTATCTCGCCTTGAAAGGATTGGAGTCATGGGCAAGGCCCTTATGTGGCTCGAGTCTTTTCTCAGCGACAGAGTTTTTAAGGTTTTCTCAGAGACCAGCTGCTCCCTTCCAGTGCCATTACAGTGTGGGGTACCACAGGGTTCCTCCCTTAGCCCCACACTGTTTAATGTGTACATGGCGCCTCTGGCAGAGGTAGTGGCCCCCTTTGGAATCCAGTTAGTAAGTTATGCTGATGACACTCAGCTAGTTGTCTCCTTAAATCAGGTAGAACCCCTTCCGACCAACCTTTGCAGCTGCCTGGAGGCGATTGCGAAAAAGATGGATGCGTCCCATCTAAAGCTGAATGGGGGGAAAACTGAGCTGATGCTACTAGGAAAAAAAGCCACATTTAATAATTCCACACTGTGGCCCTCCTGCATGGGGCTTGGGCCTACTCCAAAGTCCGAGATAAAAAGCCTCGGCTTCTGGCTAGATATAGAGTTGTCTTTTAAAACCCAGGCAAGAAAGACAGTGGCCACCTGCTTTGGCCTGCTGAAGACAATTCGTAAAAACCTTCCTCAGTTACCCGAAGCAGCCAAGAAAACCATAGTCCAGTCCCTTATTCTATCTAGGCTGGACTATGGAAATGCGCTCTATCTAGGAGCCCCCGCTTCGGTTACTCGGCAACTCCAGACTGCCCAGAACTCCGCAGCAAGGTTACTTACTGGTACCAGCCGCCGTACATCAGCTGTACCCTCGTTGAGGACCTTGCATTGGCTTCCAGTGAGGGAGCGGGTTCACTTCAAAACCCTCTGTCTGGTCCATAAAACTCTATGGGAAGGGCCCCCCCATTCTAAATGACATGATCAGACCATATAAATCACCCAGGGATCTCCGCTCAAACCAGCAAAACCTTTTAATAATCCCCAGGACCAACAGGGCCCGAACAGGAGGCCGCCTCTTTTCGCTAAATGCGGCCAAGTTATGGAATGCTCTCCCTCCACCACTCCGTCAAGAGCCTAACTTGCTCGCATTTCGCAAAAAGCTAAAAACTGTACTGTTCCCTAAGATTTAGATAAGCTGGGCCTCTGTACTTCAGGTATCTGATACCTACCTTCCTCTGGTTAACATCAAGCGCTGGGATGCTTCCGAGTAGCCATGCGCTATAGGAGAACCTTTACAATTACAATTACAATTACAACTGGCTCCCCATTCGTCAAAGAGTCAAGTTCAAAATTTGCTGCACCATCCATAAGGCACTGCTTAACTCAGGACTTTTATATCTCTCTGAGAAGTTCATGCCTTATGCCCCCTCAAGATCACTCAGCTCAAGCACTAAACACCTGCTGGTGGTGCCGCGAGTAAGAAGAGCAAGACTAGGAGGAAGGGCCTTATCCCATCTTGTCCCCCGCTACTGGAACGAGCTGCCACTGCCCCTGAGGCAGTGTCTAGACCATCTAAAATTCCAAGCAGCTCAAGACCACTCTTTTCCTCACCTACTAACTCTCTAGAGTCACTTCGCCACCCATGTTCAACTGAAGCGCAAAGATACCCCTTCGGGGTCGATTCTAGCGCTATACAAACAAACAAATAAATAAATGAAACAGTCAGGAAATAATTTAAGTCAATACCCATAATACATCATAAGTGTGAGGAAGGCCTTAAGGTCATAAAAAGCCTGAAAATATGAAGGTAGTAATATCTAGACTGGATAAAAGAACAGACAGAGCCCCTGTTAATTCTCCAGCTTGTTTGAAAGGGCACCCGGAACCTGATTCGGTAGAAATTCAAGCGGCACAAAGGTGATCAAAGAATCCTAACAAGTCATGTTCCGCACCGCAGGGTACGATGATAGAACACTGGATATATCGTAAATCCGTCTTCAGCTATGGCCACAAAGACTATAAGAGCTTCCAGATAGGATTGTAGTTCGGTGCATTAATCCACTCCCTGCCAGAAGACAAGAAGGAAGCCAAGAATATACTACAGGAGGAAGAGAGGATCATCAACACAGTAAAGGTTGTTGCATTGACTGGTTTCAGACAAATGGCTAGAGCAGCAGTCATAAGTCACCAAAGCTGGATGAAGGCAACCTCACTGAAGCCAGAGATACAGACAAAAATCTAAGCCAAGCCTCACAATGGCAAAGCCCTTTTTGGTAAGCATGTGGATGATGCACTCCAATCTATCAAAGTTGATACAGAGACAGTAAAATCCCTAAGAGTTCTTCAAAAGTGCCAGTTTCAACCATTTTGTGGAGCAAGGGGCAGAGGACAGTAACATTTCAGAGGGGACTATCAACCCACCCAATTTCTGCCTTGTGGTTATCTCAACATGGAAATTTCCAGCACCTTGCACAGCAGTATCAACCTCAGTCGACTGCAGCTTACTCAAGACAAACTCCCAGAAGGAAACCTCCAGACAAGGACAGAGTCCTCAAGGGGACAGTGACGATACTGTGACACTGGTCGCCATTTCATAGGTGACGCCCCTAAATGGGAGTGAAACGTTTTAAAATTCATACAAAAATAGGTGATTCTTCTCTTCAGATCATTGGGTGTTAGACCTAATTCAACACAATCGCTCTCTAGAATTTCCCAAAAACCTGCACAAAATCCACCTCACAGGAGGTCACTTCAGCATCCTTGTCTGATAAAGGATAAAGGAACAACATCAGGTCACTCATACTCAAGGGAGCACATGTGCACCAAAAAACAGGTTTATACTATAACTTTTTTGTCCTAAAAAAAAGAAATCTGGGAAGAGTAGGCTGGTGATCGGAGACATCTAAAAAAAATACCGCAAATAAATTCAGAAAGGTAACCCTACATATACTGCAATTGCTAAACCTTGGAGATTATAAAACCTTGGAGATTATATGACATGACAGTGGAAGAGGTGTGGCGCCGCGGCTAGGGCGACTGACTCCGGAATCTGGGGATCACAGTTCGATCTCCGGCACGGGCGGCAGATTAGCCCATCACCATGTGACTCTGGGCAATAGCTTGTTTAATCTTCCCGACAGCCCCCATCGCCTAGAGACCCTTATGGGTGATTGTGCGATTTACAAATGTGGATTATTATAAGATATATTATCCCTAGATCTCCAGTATACCTACTTTTATATTCCCTTCCATATCAAACACAGGAGGTATCTCAGATTCGAGGTGGCCAGATGTTACTACCAATTCAAAGTCTTCCTTTTCGGTTTAAAATCTGCCACAAGAATATTTACCAAATACATGGGTCGGGTAGCAGCTTGCCTGAGAAGAAACTGACACCAGATCTTACCTTATGTTGATGATTGGCTAATAAAAGCATCATTACCTCAGACTGCAGTCCGTTCAACAAATACAAGTCTTCAGATCTTCGAGGACTAGGGCCTCATATAAAACAGAGAAACATCAAGCCTTATCCAAGAGAAGAGGATCACATTTCAAGGATCAATTTTGGATACAAGGATATGCTAGTTTTCTCCAAAAAAGAGAAGATTACCAAGATTGTAATGCTAGCTTTTGTACTTTCAAGAAAAAGTTAATTTTAACCAAACCATACTGTATGAATCGTTCTCTGGAATTATGTTGCTTGCATTCCACTAATTGTGTCCTGTTCATGAGACCGCTGCAAGAACAAATAGACCACACAATGGAAACAGGAAATGGGATCCTCCAATGATGCTATGAGGGAATGCTCAGAGATGAGAAAGGCCATGAAATGGAGGTTGGAGAAAGACATTTACCTGTGGTTAAAATTCCAAAACATGGCACCACATTACGTTATGACAACAGAAGCATCCATGGAGGCATGGGGAGCTCACCTGCAGGAACTCAAAGTGAGTGGCATATGGTCAACCAAGAAAAAGGCGAGGTAAAAACCTCTTAGTTAGGGGAGGTGGCCCTGAGGTTACACAATTCCATTCCAAGAATATGAGGAACAAGATTGCGCCTCCTATCCAATGAGCTCTGGACATCTGGAATTGGATATTACAAAACAAACTTTTCTAGAAGGTAGAACACCTACATGGCACAAACAACCAGTGGGGAATCTTAGCATATTCTCAAAGGAATGTCAGTAAGGGAGATGTCCCAAATAGATCTGTTAAAGATTTTCAGCAAATGGGGAAAAACAACCATAAAACTATTCGCTACACTTCTCAATAGAAACAGCAGAGTCTATGCAAGCAGATTTCCCTACAAGAGATCTTGGGGAACGCCTTTATGTTATGTTATAGATGTTAGTAGTATAGATGGAAAATCCACGTCTTCAGCCTTCTTTCTGAAGACTGATTCTATTTCCAGGAATCTAAGGTCATGTGGTAGTGAATTACATAGCTTGGATGCCAGATGAGATAAGGATCTACCGCCCCATCTGGCTCTTTTAATTCTAGTTTCTTTTTAGTAGACGTTCTGCGCAGGATCTAAGGCATCTGTTGGGGACATATGAGCCCACCAAGTCTCTGATATTACAGGGGCCCTTGTTGTTTATGGCTCTGTGTGTCAGGAAAAGTGCCTTGAATATGACTCTAGCCTCGATTGGTAACCAGTGTAGTGCTCTTAAACGCTTTCCTAGTGGTTCCTGAATTGGGACCTTACTGAAAAGTCTAACTGCAGCATTCAGCACGACTTTTTTTAATAACAAATTTTGGTGCCCCCAGATAAATGGAATATTAGCATGGACAGGAAGTTGTGCTCAATCCTCTCCTCCCCTTCCTCTGGTCCTCAGATCCTCGACAAGAGAAGAGAATCATTCTAACCGGTCCAGCGTCACCAAGATAGTTCTTGTACATAGACCTTCTCATCATGTGGGAACAGCAACATATTCCATTTAAACCAGTCCCAGGAATGATTTTGATGAACAATGGCCAAGGGACGGACACCCAGAATCTCTCAATTTAGCAGCCTGGCTCCTGAACACTAGGAGTTCCACTGATTGAATAGCCCAAAACAATGCAGAGACACCTTAGCAAAAGTGAGAGCTGACTCAACAAATGGATCATGTAAGGTGAAATAGCTACGATTCTGCAATTGGGTTTCTTCAAATAACTGGCAACCATTTTCTTTAACCTCTGCCTAAGTATTGCCACATCTACCCAGCTTTAGCTCATTCTGGGCTTTCTCATACCTCCATCAAAGTTCAACTGGCAGCAATATCTACATTCACAAGTTCCTTGAGTCAGAAATCTTTATGGTCTGACAGACTGATAAACTCTTATGAGGGATGTTTAGAGCTTACCCTCCGATACGAAAACCACCAATTCCTTGGCAGCTAAACACAGTTCTGGCCCAATTAATGCGGGGACCAGGTGAAACTATACACAAGGCCGACTTCAAATATATTTCATGGAAGATAGCTGTAATTTTAGGCATGACATTGGCTAGAATGATTTGTGGAATCCAGACTTTTACAACACAACATCCATACCTGCACTTTAAAAGAGGCAGGTTTGTTTTGAGGATTAATCCTCATTTTTTCCCTAAGGTTCGAAAGGACTTTCACTTAATGAACGTACAGTCTTAAAGACATACTTCCAGAATACATCAAATGATGCAGAAAGATCAATACATACTTTGGATGCTAAAAGATGTTTGACATTTTATATTGAAAGAACTGAACCATTTCCAAAGTCTGACCAACTTCTAGTTGCTTTTCACCTCCAGGGCTAGAAGTAGCATAGCTAGATAGATTTATTTTTGTCACAAGAAAGCAGGAAGATCGCTGATCACTAAAGTTTGCTTTCATTTGGCAAGAAGTGTGGTGACCTCTACCACTGTATTTGCTGGGATTTCATTGTCTGACATATACAGAGCCACCACATGAACAAATTGGCATTTGTCCCCTAGACACTACTAACTACATACCACCATGATTAAAGATGCGTCAGTGGGCCAAGCAGTCCTTCAGTACTTATCTAATGAGGTGACCGAACTTTATTGTTTTGTCTGTTATAAATGAAAGTTTACACACTGTACATTGTATATTTGTTCTCACCTCCTCATGTTTTTCATATTTTGTCAAGTTTGTTACTGCTTACTTTTCAGATTCAAGCATATGAATCTACAAAATATTCAATACTAAGGAAAAAACAAGTTACTGACCTGTAAACAGTGGTTCTCCAGTATCAATATCTTTCAAAGATGCACATGCGATCCTCCCATCTCCCTTTTATGGGGCTTACCACATTAGATACCTCATTTATCATTTACACTTGTGCTCCAAAATCTGAGGTATGGTGGCCCTGGAGGATGAAGGATGATTGAGGAGCTGTTTTAGGATTGGCTGTAGTTTGGTTCTTTTTAAACAATGCGAATTGGCTAACCATGTCACATGTTTAAGTTCTGCTGTACAATGCTGTACCTCGTACTACTTACTAAAATTACCGTAGAACTCCCATCTGCACGACGGAGACTACGAAGGCTATCAATACTGGAGAAAAACAGTGTACATGTAAGTATCTATTTGTTTTGACAACCAACCAACACTACATATCCCTGCGCCCAGAGAAGTCTATCTGACAGTATATTTTGTAAATTTGCCGTCAGGGCAAAACAACGGCCTATTTTCCACTTCCTTTGTTAGTTTTTAATTTCAAAGATTATTTTCTTTAGGATAACAAGGAGGGATCTACACAAACTAACCCTCATTTAATTCAGAATTTAATTCAGAATTGTGTCTAATTTTGAAAAATGTATGGCTTTCCAGGTTCACCTCATGGGCATCTGTTTTCACCACAAACTTCTGCAAGTGGGTAGAAACCACTATAATAAAAAATATTTACTACCACTTAGAAAACTGTAAAACCTTTGGTAAAAATATATATTTTATTTTATAACTTGGCCTGGCCTGTTTGTGAAAGCTGAGAAGAGGACAATCTTAACATAGCAAACGTTCTGTTGAAGCCCTGCTTAGAAGAAGAAAAAAAAACACACTCACACACACTTTCTTGCACAGTACATTTTTCCACGCAAAAAAAATGAAACATTGCTACAATGTGGCTTACAAACTTAGAGTACCTTTAGGATTCCAAAAATGTGGGAGGAAAGGATAAACATTTAGCCTGAATATCTGTCTTGGGGAAAACGTTGTTAAGGTCTTAAGAGTGAGCAGGCTCAAATATCGAAAAAAGGACTCAGGGCGGGGGGGGGGGGGGGGTGTACAATGTTTGCAGGATATCTATGGTTTGATTTGTTTGTACACAGATCATTCAGGAGAAACCGTGTACTGTAGATTCTGCATGTGATTAGAGTGACCAGATGAATACATGAGTTATTCATTTCATGTGCGTTAGTGCAGTTGCTCAATTGAATCATACAATCATCTCCTATCCAGAATGCACTCATTTGTAAATACCAGCACAGCAATACTGGTGTCCTAGTGTCATAAAGACATCTAGTCACCCTGCAAGTGATGAGTAGGGAGGTTGAGAATAATTAAAAAACATCAATAGGAACGAAAATGCTGTGTATCAGTCCAAATGAATGTTGAATGTAGCTGCCAAAATACTGTGTAGGGCAGGATAAGGCTAAAGACTGATCACTAGAAAATAGCTAGCAACACCTTACTACCAATTTCTGGATCGCAAAAAAAACTAGAGTTTGACCAGCAAATTTGGGCAAATGAGTATTGATCGTGATACCTAGATCTGTCATCAGCGACCCAGCATTATAAAGCTTGATCTACTTAGATATTATAGAAAATAATTGGTTATGTTGGGCGATACAATGGAAAAGCTGAATGTTGTGTGTTGCTGTGGCATCGCCCACGTTTAAGACCCCACAACCTGATGGTGGAGAAATTCAGCTTTTCCAATTAGAAAGAATTTGCACTAATGTTGCATTGTGACTGAACCAAACTATTTGAATTCACATTTTCGAGACCAATATTGGATCCCCACTGCATCTTGACTTTTTGGCTGTCCACCCCTCCTCTCTTCATACAAATACTGGACATAGTCCTGAGGAAGAACCGCAGTGAAGCTTATCATTCCGCGCCGTGTCCAGAGTCTGTGCCATCACACATGTCTACACAGTTCTCTTGACCAATAGTCAACCAGTATTAGGTTTTGCATTACATGTGATAAATAACGAGACAGCACAGACATTTAACAATTCTTTTAATTTATGTCACAAATGTATGATTTGTATATGGTGTACTGTTCACTTCACCAGTCACCACATGTCACCTTCTCACAGTAGTCTCCTTTGTATTTTCGCAATTTACTAGCATTTGTGACAACCATTTAATATTCAATACTTCTTTAAATATATGAGTAAATCCGATCTCGCTGTGTTTTCCTGGTGTGTTCTCAATTGAAATTGTTTTTTCATTTATTGTTTTAAAGGAAGTGTGAAACACCTTTTCTCTTGTATTGAGTACATTTATCACAGCAATTGTATTGCCCAACAGAACCAATAGTTTACTATATTACCAATACCCAGGATCTGAGGGACACCGGGTCGTCCCTTTATCCTTAACGTGATCTACTTAGATGGCTGGCTCTGATAAACACATATTTATTTGTTACATTTTGGCTCACAGTTGTGTAGTGGCAAAATGTATTTACCAAAGGTACTGCTCAATTGTGTTATGCATGGCCAGAGGCAGGGTAGACCCTATCTCACTGAAAAATAGTAAGTCTGCAATTCCAACATAAGATGAACCAGGCAAACGCGTTGGAAAACCCTACCAATACAGATTACAGTCATTAACTGTGACTGTCTTTCCCTATTGGGTGTGGTAAGCACTCACTTCAAACAATTCTCAAACAAGTTATACCAGTGCATGTTGGCAGCCTGCCTACATACATACAAACTTACAAAGAGCTAGAATGCCTACAACTCCAAACACAATAATAATGATACAGCTTTATCGGATTTCGCTGGTGTGGTATCAGTAATGCTTAGTGCATTTGATGCTGAGATTTCTATATAACCTGTAACAATCCCACAAGACTGGCACAGATGGAATTCTAAACACGACCAATAATATTGTTATAAATACATTGGCAAAGTTCAACTCCGAGATACAGTAGACTGGGCAGACATATGAACAGCAGGGAGGACAGAGGTCAAAATACAGAACTCATAGTGGGAGACTATCTTCAGGATTACCAGAGAGAGCTATTAGGTACGAGTGCTCAACTCAGGATAGTGGATGTATCCACTATAATTTACCATACACTAACAAGCATTGGCAAAGCCAACACATCTCGTCTATGAGAGCTAATTGCATTGGCAACATGTTGTAGCCAGTGTATAAAGCACCTCGGATGCTTTGCAGAGTGGCTAAAACTAATTTAGAAAAGTGCTATGATGCAGCCAGGGCTAATACGCTTTTTTTAAGTGCATTAGTGCTGGATGCATTATATTCTTTTTAGGTCTCGCCTACGCAGCGCTAGAAGACCTTTAGCCGTTGTTCTTCTCTTTTGCGAAGCACATACTCATGTTTGTGGCAGCATACATACACCTTGCAGGAGCGTGCAGAGGCGCGCCACAAGCACGAGTATGCGCTTCAAAAAGGAGCAGACTGCTCTCCCCAGCTCGCGCGCACCACTCGCAGGTTCACCCCTCCGCCGCTCTCTACCGCTGCAGCCTGCACGCCTTTTTAAAAAAGAAAAACTTTCAGCGCGAGGCGCCGCTTTTTGAAGCTTTATTTGTTTTTTAACATCATCTCCAATCTGGTTCGTGCTAGCTCTCATCACCATTACTTTTGAATTATTTAGAAGTCATTAAAAATAGGATTTCACCTGAGATGACCATTTTGTCCTTAACCATTTACATGAATGTACTCACAAAAATCAAATGTACTGCAACTTTGAAATGCGACCTTAAAAAACTTAAAGGTTCAATACTCAGCTAGTGATATCGGAGGTGTGCTCCTATAAAAAGCAAAAGCTGCCCATAATAACTTAAATTTGACGTTGAAAATTGGTATTTATGGTTCAACGTCTGTAGAGAATTGTAAATACTTAAATAGAATATTTTCAATAATGGGATCTAGTCCTCTCGCCTCATAAAGTTCTGATGTGAGTCTTTTTATATCTTCCCCACAGTGTGTTTGAGCGTTATAAGATTAACTCTTTCTTCAGTTTACTAGAACCGGAGGTGATGCAAAATATTGGCAAAATATTGACGATTTAATATAGACACAAAATCAGACACTCCGATCTAGTTAGAGAATCAATAGTAATAAAATGTCTACTTTACCCCGAAAAACAATAAACTGTACGTTTTCGTTTTTCACATTCTTAATTTACATAACAAGTATGTGTGCTACAAACAAGTTAGGGGCATTGAAATTTGCTTAAAACTTCTCTACACAGAAATCAAAGCTTTTGCATTTCCTAGGCTTACTTTGAAATGAGTTACCAATTCAAGAATACTAACACAATTGTAACGCTGTGCAAGTGACTTAGAGACTAATGAATCAACTGTGCTTTACTCAAGCTTCTGTCCAGTCTCCCAAAATTCCTTTATCAAAATGTTCTACATTCATTTTCCACGTTTGTTGCTTTTGTGCTTGGGATAAACTAGAAAATGTGTAAAATACATCATGAAAATACGTTAAGTTAAGGGAAATCGCATTGTAAAGTCAACATGTTTTATTATGTTTAAAGCCGTTTAATCTCACTAAGGTCCAGTTGGAAAGATGTTACATTTGACACTGCATTTGGAAAACACTAGATAACCTGGTTTAACTGGAATCATTACTAGTAGAACAAGCATTGGCATAGCCAATAGGTGTCGCCTTTGGGACCTTATAAGTGTTTAGTTGTCCAGCACAATATCCTTGGTGCAACAACATCAACTGTTGCATGGCTAAACACTTATAAGGTCCCAAAGGCGAGACCTATTGGCTATGCCAATGCTTGTTTTATTATTATTTTTAGCTATGCTCTTCAGCAGTCACACTGCTATACAGCACGGATGTAAACCATTGCTAAAGTCATCAATGCCCATGATGTACAGAATGAACAAAACGCACTGGCAGACTCAATAAGGCGATGCCTATTGGATCTGACAATGCTTGTTACGTCTCAGCCCATCACCCGTGTGATTCAAAGCAAATCAGTTAGGCTCTCATTGCATGAAAAAGCAAACAAATGGTACATTTGGCAAAAAATCAACATAATGAAACATAATGAAAGTAATTGCGCCCTTGTCCATGTCTTAAAGAAAATACATTCGGAAGGAGATAACATCTATTATCACAATAAAAGCAGATAACCTTTGTTGTCACAATAAATATCCATTTCAAAGGAGAAAATGGTTCTTTGAAGTGCATGTGGTACAGTAAAGCATAGCTAAAAATGGCAAGAGGTTCAACAAGAGCAACAGGGAAGAAGAAAAAATAACCTTAGTGCGTCACCACAGTGTGATTAGTGCAAGGACACCCATCCAGCTGAATCAATCTGTTCTTGGCCTATGCTCCAGCCGAAAGAATAGGAAGTGAAGCCAGCAAAAGCTAGACAACTAGAAGCCAGCAAATAATTGTTCCAATTAAGCCAATAAATGTGAAGCAATGGGCGGGCTCAAACCCCCATGCTGTATACAACAGCTTTTGCAAGCGAGAGCGCATGCAATATCTCAGGCGAGACTTAAAAAGGGGAATTTGGAACAGGTAGCCCGTCTTTTCCTCAACCACAAAGTACTAGATGTTCAGGCAGTAACAAAAAAAAATAAACTATCGGGAAATTCAAACAACGAGCTCTGAGTGAATCTGTCTATTCCTGGATGGAAGATTGATGTATTTGAAATATTAGACAAGCACATGAAAATAGAGGACAAGTCAGCTCATTATCTCAATCGATACGATCTGATTGGTGACCACGAAAATGTGACTATGATTACTGGGGTTACCACGAAGCTGTCTATTAATCCCAATGCCCTATACGATCAAGCACATCAATTACCTCTTTCAGAGAGTACAGTGGACAGATCACAGTAATATGTAACACCCTCACTGATAAGCTTACCAAGACATTTTGACAGTTTCACAAAATTGTGGTTTACAGACAGTCTCTGAAATTTCAGTCTAAGGGCCTGATTTTTAGTTTGAAGAACGTGTTACTCTGTCACAAATGTGATGGATATTCTGTTCTCTGTATTACAAGTGCATTATATCCAATGGAACTTTTAATATGGCAGACGGGATTTCCATTACGTTTGTGACAGAGTAACCCTTCTGCCAAACTCTAAATCAGGATCTACATGTGGATGAGGAATGTGCACACAGGAACCACATTTCTTCCAAGGTATAATGAAACCTATACCCTTTTGAATTATCTTCAGAAACTAAACAGTGCCTTCTAGAAAACCCTGGATGTCCAAGGTATGGTCAGGTGCATGTAGAGTTTATGCCTATGATATAGGAATGCAATGACATGGAAGAGGTTAGCAGACTTTGTATCCACATTCAAAGATAAGACAGGACTGTTGAAAACTAAGGGCCAGAAGTACAAAAATTAGGAATTGCAATTTACAACTTGCAATTTTAACCGAATCTCAATTAGGAAATCACAATTCTTAATTTAAGAAAACTAGGAATACTTAATTGGCGATTCCTAGTGGGTTGCAAATTTACCTACCTCACAGTTGCCCCCAATTTGGAATGATAGCCATCCCAGTAATGGTGGCCTGCTGGGGTGAGCAGACCCCCATGTGTGTGAATGCTTTAAATAAATAAAAATATTTTTGAAATGCAGCCCTTTTTCCTTAAAGTAAAATGGGATGCATTTCAAAAACAAAAAATACAAGATTTAAGTTTCATTTTTGTAAGAGTAGGTAGTAGTCCTTGGGACCACTGTCTGTACTTACAAAATAATTTGTTAAACATTCTCAACGGGGGAAATGGTGCCATGGGGACCCCTTCCCACTTGTGAATGGCTACTACCTCCATTGAGATGGCAATAAAAAAATGTATGTATTGCAACCGTAATTCAGTCACACAACATTAATACCATACCACTGCAATTTGGTATTTGGAGGGGGCGCCCTAAACAAATACCAAATCGCAAAATCAAACTGCAATTTGCTAACAAGTTACCAGATCACAATGTGGCTTTTGTACATATCAAAATGTTTTTCAGCGGCTGCAGAAAATCCAATTGAGTAAATCGGGCCTTTTGCTACCTCCCAAAAAGTTTTGTACATATAGCCCCTAAAACTCTAATAGGAGTTTGACTCTGAGCAAGAGGAAATGCAGACTTTGCTGTAAACTGATCACTTATGCATTCCTGTTACACATAAATCGGATCGCTACGGTTTGGATCAACGAAAGATCCTGAAGGTTCAGAAATAGAATGGGGACAAAACCAGATGGGTAACCTTGAAAAGGACACTGATGGCCAAACATGTAATTAATGAAGCTCTTGTGATCCTACTTAGAAATGATTGGATGTTATGGAGAATGAGAGGATAATCTAGATGGAGTAGAATGGGAATGAGGTGGGCTGTTTGAACACACTATAAAAAAGTAGTTCAATCAAAATATGATTAGAGATCAAGGGAGGCAGAACACTAATGAATGATTCAAAGTCTAAAATCTACATCAACATTTTCTGTAAATCACTGTGGCGTGTTCTCATTTTCATTTCATTTTCATTTCTCATTTGTTGAGATCGTGCTTGATCGCCATACCATCCTCTGGGAGGCAGATTGCAGGTTTGTGGCCACCATTCAAACTTCCTGCCGACTCATTAAGATCCAGGTTGTCTTTTTTCCCCCAGCAGTATCTCACCTAAAACCGAACACAACATTATTTGCTCTTATATCAATCTGTGACAACTTCAATGACGGGGGGATCAGCTCTTTCTTGTTAGGTGTCTCCCTCCCTTGGGTAACACATGAACAGAGAGCAGAACTAGATAGCCCAATCACTCTATGTAAGATACAGGAGGCCATCCATGCACTTCCAACTGACAAACTCCCTGAGCCTTATGGTCTTCCTACTGAATTTTCATTGTGTATGCCCCTCTTTTAGCCCCCGCCTGCGGACGCTTTACGACGAGGCCTGAATGGCTTCTTGCTTACCAGCTACGCTGCGTTAGGCATTACTTATATATCTCTCCCCAAACCTGACAGGGACCCATCTGCATTGGACTTCAACAGACTATTGGCTCTTTTAAATACGAACTACACGATCTTGGCCAAAGAACTTGCTGATCGCCTGGTGACCTTAGTACCAACACTGGTACATCTGGACCAAAAAGGGTTTGTCCCAGCCTGTAACACATTACTCTACCTGCAGAGATTCTTCTGGGTCCTGGAGTATTCCTCACTCCTGGCCCCGGTCTGGCTGCATGGTGCTGGATTTAGAGAAAGCATTTGATTCCCCGGAGGGGACTTTTCTCTTTGAGGTACTGCCAAGTTAAAGCCTAGGAACCTGATTTATTTGGCTGGTGAAGCTCTTTATACCCTCCCACTGGCTATAGTCAAAACCGACACACTCATTTCTGATCCTTTCCCAACTGGCAGAAGCACTCACCAGGATTGTCCACTCTCCCCTTGCTCTTCACCTTGGCTATAGAGCTGCTGGTCCTTGCTCTTTGTGCTTGTGGGAAATGGGGGATCTCCCTGCAAGATAATCTGAAGTCAATCTCTTTGTATGCAGATGGCCTGTTCCTGTATCTTCGGGATCTAGATGTTATTCTGGGCACGGTGACTCGGACCTTTAATAGATTTGCTGGATTGTCAGGGATTATAATCAACTGGGCTAAATGTTGTCTCTTCCAATTCAGTCCTTTGATGTTTGACTCCATTGTCTGACCTGGCAACCAGCTGTGTTTTGCTACCTGGGCTTCAACATTCATCCCACATCTGCTAACTTATCTGAAGGCAACCGGACACAGGCGGTGACCTCATTGCAAGCACAAATGGGGTTCTGGAAGTCACTTCCACTCTCTGTGGCAGCTCGCATCACTCTTACCAAAATGATTTTGCTACCCCAGTTAATATGTTATTTTGTCAACCTCCCCCTTTGTGTGACAAAACGCTTCTTTCGGTTACATGAGAAATGGACGGGGGCATAAATTTGGCAGAACATGCATTGGTTTTATTGGGGTTTTAAAAAAATATATATTTTATTGAACAAAAGCAGAGTAAGTAATCAGTTGGCAGTCACTAAGCACAAATATTGACATAGAAGGCATACATTACAGCGGTGCATTACTAGTTCGAGTGCGGGGAGGACCAATCCTGGTCATCGCCATATCAGTTGTAGGGGGAACTACAAAGCTCGCCTCTATAGACATTCCAGTGACCCCATTTCTTATCCCAACTCCCAGGACATCCTCTGACCTTGTACACAGTTTTTTCGGACAACATACATGTATCCATTGCAGCAGAACATGCATTGTTGAGTGGCGCTGCAGAAGCTTTATTTGCCACAGGACCTGGAAGGTCCATACAGGAACACAGCGACCCGGGAGTACCCTGTTTCACTACACTCATGTGAATCAGATATCACTGAGACAGTTGGGATCTTTATCGAGATCGTACACGACTCCTGGGCACAACACGTCTTTACACCAGCAATAGAATCGCACGATTTTCACGATTCTTCTACTCGTTACCTACTCATTACACTGGGACTTTGCTTAGTGATCACCCACTCCAGAATCACGGTGTGAACATCATTTCCCTGAGACTTACAACCAAGGTCACGGGCCCTGCTGGGTCGGAAATATCACCAGCAGAGCGACCTCCTGGTTTGACACAGCCACGTTTAGCCCGGAGGATTCGCATAGGCGATGAAACACGTGTCGGCTAGCTGTCTAACATAATAAAGGATCCCATCGGACTACTCTCCCACAGGAGATCCCTACTACTTTCTGTTGCTTTGTTTATTTGTACACTGTTACAGGACTGTTATATTATCTTTGTACTGATATTTTGTGTGTGTGCATAGGGTACTCCTGTTAGTCATTTAGTTGGTAGTTTCTTCCACTAACTGCTGAGTGGTTCCAAGGGTTTCCCACTCACCCAGTTGCACCACTACTACACAGCGCGCTACCTATTGATGTGTCCACTGATGGTAGGGCACCCTTTGCTAATCTGACACTAAAAACCTTTCAGGATTTGTCAGGAAGGTCTGGCAGTTCCAAACTCTGAACACTACTATTTGGCCTCTCAGCTTCAATGGGTGGCCCAATGGTTAGCCGGCCTATACACTGCTGCCATAGCCACCACCTCCCTGGCCTGAGACTTATCTGCCATATTCCACCAGTTTCATCCTTGTACAATGGTGGTGACACCTAGACCATTACTCTTGCATGTAGCTTATCATTTTTTTTTTAATTTGTTTATTGCCATTTCAAAGACATACAGTGCCTAACATATGAAAGTACAAACATATAGACCATTGCACAACAACATCCCGCATCCAAACTGTTACATATCTGAAGTTTTGGAGATATACATACTACAACAAAGCCAACAATCACCATTAGTCCACTTGATGTGTTTGCATATATGTAACTAGGAAGTTCCAGTATTCTTTGGGTTTCGACCCTGATGGCAGCTATTCTTCATAGGTTTTCAAGGTGTCTTTACAGTATGTCAGGTCTATTAACCACTGTTTAACCTTTGGGGCTTGTTTACTACCCCAACAGAGCGATACTTGGCGTTTGGCCATCAACAATGCTATTGCACAAAATTTTCTCTTTACCGCGCGTACATTTGACACCAGACCCAGTAAACATGTACGTACCGAGCAATCAACTTCAGCAACCAACATTTCCTTCAGTATTTGGGTCACTTCTGCCCAATATTGGGCTACCGCTGTGCATGACCATGCTAAATGCAAGAAGTCTGCTTCTTGGGTGACGGACAGTTCTGGGTGATTATGCAGTGGTATAGATGGGGCGTATAAGGGTAGCTTGTTTGCTTTGCGACCTATTAGTTACCAAGCTTGATTTGTGGTATCAATTGTGTTTATGTCCTTGTGATGTAACGGAGGTCTTTTGCGCGCTATTATGGCATCCAGTGGAATTGGCGCCGCATCACCCTCCTCAATCGCAACATGCATTATAAAGGGAGTTCTATGATACCAGAAATGTGCATACTGTGCTTGCGCACATAAATAATAAAGCAAAAAATCCGGCACCCTAAATCCTCCTTGTGAGTACGGTAATATCATATTACACAACTTGATCCGGGCTTGCTTGCCTGCCCATATAAGTTTGAGTACCATTGAGGAGATTCTACGAAAAACTTCTGTTGGAGGTTTGATCGAAACATTATTAAATAAATATAGCAGTTTTGGCAGGACCACCATTTTCACAATGGCTAATCTATCGGCTAGTGACAAAAGTAGGTGACTCCATCTCTCTATTTTCCCCTCCAGTGCATCAATTGCTCTACCGTAATTTGTTCGGATCACCACCTCTGGGTCTCGATGGAACCATACCCCCAAATATCTAATCGGTTCCTCCTGCCATTCTAGTGGATAATCTGTTGCATGTGGGGATGTGGTATGATTACTGATTTAGCCCAATTTATTTTCAGACCTGAATACTGACCAAACTTGATATATTCACGGAGACGGGGGTTTAAGTGGATATCTGGATCACGGACATACAACATCATGTCGTCTGCATAGAGTGAAATATGCAGGGGTCTCTGCGGGAACTGTAATGCCGAGTAGTGGTGATTTTGTCTGATTTTGCAAGCTAGCGGCTCGAGTACTATAGCGAATAATAAGGGTGATAGTGGGCATCCTTGCCTTGTCCCCCTAGTAATTGATATGGGATCTGAGATATACTTGTTGACTTTAATACAAGCTAACGGAGCTGTGTACAGCAATTGCACCCATTGTAGGAATATTGGGGGATGACCATCCTGATCAATACCGCATGCAGATAACCCCATTCTATTGAAGCAAATGCTTTAGCAGTATCTAAAAGGATCGCTGCGGCTTTAGTAGATGGGTGCAAATCGTGGGACAGGGCAAACAGCGTTCTAGTGTTATGGGCTGTAGATCGGGCGGGGATAAAACCAGATTGGTCCGGTAGAATTAGGCCAGTCAACAGGGGCTGAAGTCTGGTGGCTAGGAGCTTGGCTAAAATTTTAGTGTCCACATTTGTTAAAGATAGTGGTCTGAATGAATCACAATATTCCGGATCTTTATTAGGTTTTAAGAGTGTGAACAACATAGCCTCCCTCAGTGTCAATGGTAATAACTGCTTTTCATGCGCATCTCCGTATAGTTCCACCAAGTGAGGCGCCAACTTATCCACAAACGTTTTAAAACATTTGCATGTGAAGCCTTCATTAGGTAACGACTTTATAATTTCAGTTACCTCTTCCACAGTGATTGGTAATGCCAAGTATTCTCTCTGTGCGCCCGATAACCACGTTATGGTTACATCTGCCAGGTATGTTAAAATTTCCTCTGTAGTAACGGAGTGCTGTGTGGTGTATAAGTTGCCGTAGGCGGTCATAAATTCCTGCAATATTTCCTGCGTGTCATGTTTAAGGTTACTGTTCATGTCCCTGATCGCTTTCACTATCTGTGGCCCATTCTAGAGCAGATTTTGTCAGCAAGCGCTTTACCTGGCCTCCCACCTTCCCCATATGATCCTACCATCTGCCTTTTCGTTATATATTTAAGTTCGTCAGTAGCATATGTTTGGTAGTCCGTCAAGAGAACTCTGATATCCCCCAATATCTTAGTGGAGCCTGTACGCCCATATTCTAGTTCCAACGCACGCAGTTTGTCTTCACGTTGTGCTAGTTGACTCCTGATATCTCTTAATATACCTGCCGTAGTGCTTATACATATACCTCTAATTGTGGTTTTAAAAGCTTCCCACAAGCGCCCCGGGTCCTCCGTGCTTGGCTGATTTAACTCAGAATAGTCTGTAATAGCCTGACTGATCGTGTCTGTGTATACTGGGTCTAGCAGTGCTTTAGCGTTAAATCACCAACTGTATGGTGGCGGCGTATAGTGTGGAATCGTGATATTCAACCTGACCGGGTTGTGATCCGACAGTGTCTGAGCCAAGTGTTGCACAGAGTTCGCCCACAGCATGACATCATCAGAAACCAACCAGTAGTCTATACGCGACCAACTATTATTTGCCACCGACACATGCGTGGCTTCCTGTGCTACAGGATGACGAGATCTCCAAATATCAGTTAACTGGTTTATAGACATAATATCCTTCAATTTACACAAAGCTCGCCTATGTGGCTCAGTTGTCGTCCCCGATCGGTCAGTGGTATCCTGTAATGCGATGTTAAAATCTCCTCCCCAAATTAGCGGAATATCAGGTAATGCACATATTTTTCTCTCTAGAGTACAATAGAAATCAGGATCGTCAATGTTCGGTCCATACGTATTAATTATAGCTAGTATACTGCCTCTTAATGTGCCAGTTATTATCATGTAGCGCCCCATTGCATCAGAGTCAGTAGTATCTATATGGAATTGTAGACCTTTTTTCACCAATATAATAACCTCCCTAGCATAAGAGGACTATGATGACATGTGTATGGATTCCGCCCACCGTCGTCCCACATGGATAGTACCTGTTGGCGTCAGATGTGTCTCCTGCAAGAGAGCAATATCTATCTGATGGCGGTCTAAATATGCAAAAATTTGACTATCTTTTTCGGATTGTTCAGACCCCTTACATTCCAAGTTAACAAAGACAGTTTCTTTGAACGTAATAATTCAGTAGACATTTACAAACCGTGCAATTATACATGACCGAGAATGATATAGCATTGCATAGCATGAGCTTGTGACGCAGCGATGTCTCTCAAATGCATTGGTCTAAAAAAACTTGCCCAACACCCCCACCCTCCCCCGACAACCCCCACCCCTGCCCACTTCAGCAACCCAACTATGCCAAAGACATGATCCCTTGAACATTGGTAACTTAACTTTAGATGGGGTACACCCGCCTGGGGGGGTCCACCGAGGTCACACAACTCCATCCAACTTAATGGACGTGGCCGGGTGTATTATATGCCTGCGGATAGTGTCCTACCACCCAACCCACATATGTGGTAGCAACATATTCATGGTGTCCAGTGTAGACAACCGTTGTGCAACATAGAAATAACTAATATCACACTGCAAAAACGTGCCCAAGTCACATAAATGTCCAGCAACCAAACACTGTGTGGCAGCATATACTTATCCCTTCTTGCAATGTAGGCGCCACCAAATCTTCAGCTTGGAAGGCATTAATGATCCTTTGGTGCAACTACATTTTTCTAGATCCCAGCACATGTCGGCCCGGCAGCTATGCCCCGTAGTTGGCGCCATCTCCGCAGACATTCTGTGTGTCGCTGGCCTCCTCAGAGCAACAGTGGCGTGCAGCAGGATCCATGTCAGAGTTCATTGCTCTTGCGCAGCATTAGCACCCACATTGATAGTTCCGAGCATGTGGAAACAGTGCTGACAGCATAGTTATGTTTACTCTGAATCTTGTTGTTTTCTCTGTGCCGTTCTTTCCTCCTGGTGCTGAGTTTCTTTAGTTAGTCCTGCGCGGCCTTTGGCCTTTGTAAAATGGTGGCTCTACCATCATGCGCAACCCTCAGTTTGGCCGGGTATAGCATGGCATATTCTATTCCCATGTCTCGCAGTTTCTTTTTCATGGGGTTGAACTCTTTTCTCACCATCTGGACCGTCAACGTGAAATTCGGGATAAAACTCCAAACTATTACCTTGATAGGTTATCTTCTGTTTTTCACGAGCCATTCAGAGTATTGCAGCTCGATCTCTGTAATTAAGAACTCGAGCTATTATAGGTCGCGGAGGGGCACCTGGTTTGGGCCTTGAGGACAGAGATCTGTGCACACGTTCAAACAGGCGAGAGTTGATCCGTGCCAAACACGCTTCAAAACAGTTCCTCAATATATGTTTCCATCTTGCCCGTGTTGGTGAACTCCGGAATTCCCGCTATCCAAATGTTATTTCTGCGAGAGTGCGCTTCTAAATCCTCCGCCTTGTTCCTGATAGTGTCCAACACCTTCTCCATTTCTGTACACTTTGTGGCCTCTACCGCAGATATGCGCGTTTCAGCTTCAAACAAGCGCTCTCCATGTTTGTCCAGCTTCGCGGCCATATTAACAACCGCAAAGTGATGGTGTCCAGCTTACCGTTAATGTCTTGTAGACTTCGCTGGATAGCTTGCAGCACTCCTTCCATGCCATCAGGGGGACCTTCATCCGTTTCCAGCTCTACGTCCGATGCAACTGTAGAAGTCTTTGCGGAATTTTTGGTTTCAAAGGTCAGTTTAGCTTGTTGCTTGTCTGGTTTACCCATGCTGACATATGGTTATTCTGAAGATAGAGAGTGGGGACACCGTCCAGACACTTGGCGTTGTCCAACTACGGCACAAAGTCTAAACTACAAAGGCTGCCGGCACCCCGGCTCTGCACTCCGTCGCGTTTTTAATCGCTTTGCTGGGCCAGCAATGTATACCAATTTTCGGAGAAGCACAGCGACAGAGCTCCACGGATGTTTCCTTGAAGACTACCTCGCACGTTACTATAACAAAACAGTGGGCATCAACTCTCCATTGTATTCCACAACTTCAGTCTGATCAAAGTGAAAGTGCAGCTACACATCAGATTCCTCTGTTGCAGCCATCCCAACCACGCAAGGGTGCATCCAAATCCTGAGCACACAATCCCGCGGTATCATACAAAGGGCAGCTCGCCAGATACATTAACGTTGTTTAGGGTCCGATATTAACAACATGTGTCTACTCTGCAGCGTATCATGAACACACCAGGCCCAGCCATCTATTGCCCCCGCAGCATGCACGCTTTCCGCTGAATGAGCAGTATATATGCAGTTGTTTAGGGTTATCTCCAGAGCAGCAACACACAAATTTCCACCTGGCTGGTAGTAATTATGTCAGTGACTACTGGAGAACCTGACCTTATGGGCCAGGCGGCGCAGGGCACGCCTAAGATCTCCGGGTTCACCTGCCTTGGCTGACAGAGACAAGTGACACTCTGTTAGGCGTAGAAAAGCAGATTTATTAGCTGCAGCTAAGCACAGTTGTCCTGTAAGTACACCAATGGTAGGTTCTCAGGAGACTGCCACTTCATTCTGTGGCGCACAATCTATTATACTACACAGGTTTACAATGCCAACTCCCAAAACATACAAAACTGACAAATAGGAATAGTTTGAAAACAAGCTATCGAATGTCTAAAACACACCCTTCTTTCAGACCCTGTGTGCTCTCCTCCCCTCAAGTTAATCAACACTAGTGCCCGTAATTCAATTTGCAGGTGGTAGAACATGGTTGAATGCTTCAAAAGATAGTTTATGTAACAAGAGAACGCATGAAGAGAATAGTGACGGTCAGTTAAACAAGATAAAGTCAAGAAGAATGGTGGACCCAAACAGTGGAGTAAGACATGGATTAATCAGCCTAGACATGGATTTACAAACTCGGCAAACCCTGACATCTGTTTCGTAAACATGGCAAGAGTTACTCTTTAACGAGAGAGACACGTAGCAGCTGAAAAGGCAAAAACATCGCGTTCACCACGTCCGTCGTGCTGCCCGAGTGAGGCAACACAAAATGGCGGTTAAACACAAAATGGCGGCTAGATACGAAGCGGAGTCGAAAACCACGAAACCTCACTACATCAAGGCGCCATCACCTTACAGTGTCAAAGCGCACCGCGCAAGTCCATCAGTGTGACTGCCATACATCGGTGTCTGAAACGGCTGCATTTTGTCCAGTAGACATGCCATGCAGTGCCCAGCAGTGCCCTTAAATCGGTCTGCCAGCCCTTTGGAGCTACATATGCTTGATTTGAACTATCCGCGCTATATGTATGATATATGGATGAGGCATCAGATAATGGACCATGCCGCGCAAAGCCTCCCAACTGCAAAGAACCAAACATAGGAAACAGCACAAGCAGCCACTGCCTTGCTTTCACACTCCTATCGTCGCTCCACGATCTTCTTGTAAGGCGCGATGCAGGCTCTCTCCCGGGTGGGCGCCGCCATCTTGATTGCGCTTTATGAACAGCTTGTGGACCTCAAGACTGCCGATCACTACACATCCACGCTGTTATGCCATATTTTGTCAAATCCTTATGCCCATACGCCAACTCTCTAGTCAGGGTGACAGCAAGCGGCTATCGTACAGTCCGGAAATACACCTGACAGTGCACATCAGAGGTTCGCTGTCTGTCCGTCCGCCATTATGTAGCTTATCATTTCTACAAACGAGGTACTTCAGGTTGCACCTGCACAGTTAAGAAGTGGTGTTCCATTTTGGAGTGCCAGGTCTTAGTTTCATGAAATGCCCGCTTTCGCCTCATTCATTTTTACATACTTCATAGGGCCTACCTTACCCCACAGAAAAACAATTGTTATTTCACACAAACAGATGCAATTTGTCCTCGCAGTTTTTTCCCTTATGCTGATATATTGTACATGGTGTTGTCCAGTTCATTGCTTCACCAATACTGGCTCCACATCCCCTCCCATTTGGCAAACTGTACAGTGCGTCCTTCGTTACACACCTGGGAAATATGTATATTGGGTTTATGCTGCAACAATAAAAAAAACATAAGGCTTCTGACAGGTTCCTCGCCCTAGGGCATTTGCCTGCAAAGTGCCTCTTTAAGCGCAAATGGAAGTCCCTTACCCCTCTTCTACTTGCTGCTTGGGAACAATCCATTGTTCCTTGGGCTCAGGCGGAAAGTGTTGCCCTTCACAAGGAAGACACAACGGGACTACGCAAGTATCCCCTGGTGACCTGTTGGGACACTATTTTAACGGACTTCCAAGCTGCTATTCATCCTCGGTGGATTCCCTAATTGATCTTCAGTGGCTGTTGTGTATGTTGATTCCCACACTACAGGTCTATAGCGAGTCCCTTTGTCTGCCCTACGCCAACCACATAACCTTTAATCTTTGGTTCTTCCACCACAGCCTGGGTCTAACGCAAGTCTTTTGTGTGTTATATAGATGGGTGCAGATTGCTTTAAGGATTTGTATTGGTTGTATATTGTATATCTGTTTTGATTCATTCATGTATTGTGCAAGATATGGCCCGATAGATCTGCTTCGCAGGTGCATGAATATAAGCTTTATATAATATGCTGTTTTTATTCGGTCGCATGTCCTGTACTCTGCAGGTGTCATCTTATAACACATTATCACCCAGATTGTTGTTTCTGTTTGCATGTTACTAAAGCAGCTTATTCATGATGATGTACAACTGCTGACATTGATATACGCACTGTATAGATGAAAACTTTCAATGTTAATAAATAAGAATTCAACGGCAAAGAGCACGAGATTTGTTTCGTTAGAGGCGGACCCTCGTACATATACGCCACATAACAGGTATACTCAGAACTGCCCCTGATGAAGGCGCCAAAATGGTGCCGAAATGCATTGGGCTCAACCACGAAAATTGTTTATATGATTTTTGTACAATGTTAAAATGTATTGGAACTAATGTGATATGGACTAAATACTGAGTTAAAATGCATGTCGTTATGAATACAATGAATAACAATATGAAGTGTTAAAAAAGAAAAACATGATTAAAAGTTAAATTGATAATACAAGAAAAATAGTTGGTTTACAGTGTATACACAAAAACTTAAAATTTCAAGGTGCGGAGCACCAAGTGAACAGTGCGCGATTAGGTGGGCACCACAACCCATCATAACCATATATTAGCTACTAGGAGTGACTATTCTAAATAATCGCGGCACCAATTGATTACAATACAAAAAAGCAGTTTACCAAGGAGTGCTCCTTACAAACCCAATTCATAATTTTGTAAACAAGCCATTAGGGCAAAAAATGAAAGATCAACACATTGTCAGCTAATTCTATTTTTTCCTTTTTGTATATTGTTTTATATTTCAACGATAATTTTTCTTGGGAAAACCGTGACCGATCTAAGCAAATGACCCTGGTCTGTCAATTCTGAATTTTGCCTGCTTTGCAGAAACATGTAGCTTTCCAGGTTCAACTAGTTTCCATCACAAAGTTCAAGTAGGTCGAAACTACAAAAATTAGGAAAATGGACTACTATTCTAAAAAACTGCATTAACTGCGGTAAAAAATATTTTTTTACAACTCAGCTTGTTTCTGAAAGCTGAGAAACTGGTGATCGTAGCAGAGTAACACTTTTGTTGATGCAACTTTCAGTTAAAAAAAACATCCATTCTTGCACAGCACTTGTTCTTGCTTTTCAAAAAATATATATATCTATATATACTTATGCTTAATTTTAGCTGTTTTATTGGTTCCCTCCGGGAGAATCCCCAGCATTTGGAAAAAAAGCACACATTTGTGACCCAAACATCAAAAAAAGGCTCAGCACTTTGGTGACGGTAGCGAAATGATTGAGCAACAGTATGTTTTGATGTTAGTTTGCAATTATGCTCCATGAAAATGTATTTATCTCAGTTATTACAGTAGACCTGAACTGAAACTTTCAATTAGTCTGGGAGTAGTATGAACCACTTTTTTTTGTCAAGCAATGATTTGTAGTTTACCCAGGATTTAAACCCTCATATCTATCTGCAAATAACTAGATTATGTGAATTGATGAGAAAGTATCATCTGCCAGTGGCTCAAAAAGGAAAGTAGCCACATTCTTGCTTCCGGCCACTAGAGGAACCCTAAAATAATGCAGAAAGCATTATCAAGGAGACGCGTGGTTAGCTAGCCAAGATGGTGGTCACATAATACAGGGGCTCCGCATCGGCCCCAACTAATCTTGTTCATGCTTTCCTTCAGGGGCATCATCGGCCCCACTGCAGGTTGCTTTTGAACAGCAGACCCTCAGAGAGCTGGCCCTTTTGGTTTTGGGGGGGTCAGCTGGCATCCAAGGGGGCACTTGATGGGAACAATGGGTTGGCAGTGAGGTGCTCTTTACACTATGTCTGGCCCACAAGCTGCCAAGCGTTTCTGATATGGAAGATTCGGAGATGGGGTTGGGGACTAAGCGACACAAAGTTCACCAATATATCACACGTAGAGGGGTGCACTTTGTCATTCTCCAGAAAACACATCTTACAGGGGTAGAGGCAGAGCTTCTACAGCGCATTTGGAGAAGACAAGTCTTTACAACTGTGGGCATGAGTGGGTGTCCCTTTAAGGTGACTCACTACAGACTGGATTTAGTTACTACAGACTCTGTTGGTGCCCCTTGGTCATCTTGTTGATGACACCTTGACCTTAGGCAAGTGACTTTAGTTGTGTTACGCATGGGTCAACTCCCCTCTACCTGGAGCATCAGCCTTCAGAATGGCTGCAGGCTTTCAAGAGTGGCTGCAAGATTGGGGACTTGAGGATATTTAGTGAAAGCAGCAATGAACAGAAAGGTATTACTCTTACTACTTCCACATATATAAGCTGCACACTTGGCTGGACCATTATGTGTGCACGAGCCACCTGTGCCAATATGTGAGCCAGACGGAATACCTGGGTTGCACTTACTCCAACCATAGCCCTCTCTCAATGTGCTATAGGCCGGGAGGTGAGCACTCAGCAGTGCCTGCATGGAGACAGTACCACTCAGTGTTGTCTGATGCTCCCTTTCGTCTGGGACGCCATCACAAGATAATTTGAAATTAACCACGACACAACCTCAAATTGCTTAGTCAAGTCGGAGGCGTTCAAAGTGTCCGCAGGCATTGCTTAGGCAATTCTGTGGATTGTGACGGGAGTTGGGCAAGGAGCGACGAGAGTTAGAAGACAGCTAGCAACAATTAGACAATGCTCTGGGTTCTGACTCGAACGCGCGGGCACAGT
Organism: Lissotriton vulgaris; assembly: GCF_964263255.1. Classification (NCBI taxonomy): domain Eukaryota; kingdom Metazoa; phylum Chordata; class Amphibia; order Caudata; family Salamandridae; genus Lissotriton; species Lissotriton vulgaris. The sequence goes on along the minus strand of NC_141689.1, from coordinate 722,201,869 downwards.
TACTGACGGCAAAACAACAGTATAATGTGGCGCTGGCGTACTGCCCTGTCATAATTACAAAGACTATATCAACAGCACGCATGAATAGGAAAGAAGGGCTGAGAGGCTGCTGGCCTGGCATATTAGGCCGGAGATCCGTGGTACACCCATTACTCATTTGCTTGCATCAAACTGCACTACAATGAGGCCATTAATTCAGCCTTTTCAGACTGTTACATGGAACTCTATCGACTGCCGGCACCAGCCCGGAGAGGCAAGAGCGTTTCTGTGTCAACTCCCCCTTTGAATCCTACCACAGTTGGCGAGCAAGAGCTTGGGTGGACCAGTAACAATTAAGGAAATTTAAAGATATGGCTACAGGCAAAACCGCAGTCCCTGATGGACTGCCTACAGAGTTTTACACAACATATGCAGGGGTTCTCCTGACCCCTAGGCTAGCAGCAGCTTATGCCAAGTCGTTAGGGTCGGTACATTGCCAGTCTTAACTAGAGAGGCAACAGTGGTTCCGCTGCCAAAATCTAAAGCAACGGAGGTGAACACGGACACATACCACCCTCTTTCAATGTTGAACATGGACTTCAAGATACTCAATAAAGACTTAGCACTCAAACTGCTGCCACATATGCAGGGATTCATGAATGAGGACCAGAATGGTTTTATTCCAAGCCGAAACACCTCCCTAAACCTTCGATGTCTCCATCATGTCTTATACCACCCTGTTACACAGACATTGCCTGGGGTGAGAAGGCATTTGATACAGTTGGTGTGATATCCTGGAGTGGATCATGCGCAAGATGGATCTGGGAGAGGCCTGGATTAAGTGGGTGTGGCTGTTATATACCGGACCTACTGCCAGGGTGAGCACCGGCACCAGGATCTCAGAACAATATGAAATACACCACAGTAATTGCCAGGGTTGCCCTTTGTTCCCCTTGTTATTCACCTTGGCCACTGAACACCTGGCAGAACTGCTTCGGCTGCAGGTGAAAGGCGGAGGCACCAGGGTAGGAGACTGTGAGCATGTAGTCCCACTTTAGGCTGATGACCTGGTGATTTATATGGCATGCAGAGCCACATGTATGCTCAATCTACCTGAGGAGTCCTGCGCCCTTTTGGGCCTGCAGGTAAACAGGACTAAGACTTGCTTATTCCCAAACGTACGAGGCCTGGTGCCACCACTTGCCCTTCTGCCGGGTCTGGTGTGGGCACCTGACAATTTTAAGTATCTAGGGATCTAGTTCTTTCACACGTTTGGAGGCAGCCTAGGTGGAGCCCTATGCTCTCTTAAAACATGGGTTCCGTAATGGAGATCACTTAAGCTCCAGTCATGGTGCACATAGCGATTTCAAAGATGGAGATGCTCCTGAGATTGCTATATAACTTTATTAATCTTCCAATTAGTGTTCCGGGTGCCTGGTTTTGTCAGCTGGATTCCTTTCTTCGAGATCTGATCTGGGACTGGGGCCTTCACATGGTGTCCTTAGAGACACTCAGATGGACACCATGCGAAGGAGGACTGGTCGCCCGAGACTTTGAGCTCTATTTTATGGCAGCCCAACACCAGTGGGAAACCCGATGGTTGGACGGCACCCACCAGGCATAGCTTGGTCCTCTCAGCAGGCGGCCCTGCTGGTCAGACTACTTCGCTCAACAGTGAAGATCACACACCCGAGGCCACTATTGGCTGCTGCCCTTACATGCTGATGTTGCTGTGTCCGGAGGACTCATGAGACACCGCTCTATGCCACTGCCTTTTTGCTGCTGGGTCACCCACATGGGGAGGCCCTGTCCTTCTTTACAGTGGCCCAACTGGCAGAGTGTATTGAATCAGGGTCGGTAAAAGTGGGGCGTTGTTTCTACATGGACGTGTTAATCCCCCTAGAAGAGATTAAAGAGCACATGCGGCTGCCCCCCTGGCAACTTTCTCAAGTATGAAGCATTGACAAGGGCGTTTGAGGTCTTGAGGAGCAACGGGGAGAGAAGCCCCTGACTCACACGGTACTGCAGTCAGTGGTGATGATGGTATCAGTCCTCCACCTGGTGACATGGCTTTATATGCCCCACAACAGGATGCTTCAGAAACCGCTTGAGACTTTGAAGGCCAAATGGACAGCCGTGCTTCATCACGAGTTCATGGAGCCGGAATGGGGTAAAATATTGGCCTACCCAAAGACAGTTTCCCAGAACACACGTCTGAAATACATCCAGTTTAATTATACATTTGACTCCACACAGACTAACAGTCATATAATGCTGGGGACCACGGGGATCCCCTCAATATGCACATCTTGATGCTGATTTCTGTCATAAAATGTGCAGCTGCCCTCAGCTGCAGGTATATTGAAGGAAGGCTCGGGCCAGACTGGACGATGCACTGTACTATGTCATCCTATTCACAATGGAGACATGTCTATTAGGGGTCTTCCCTAGGCCCAAGCCCATAAGGTGGGCAATAGGTTTGTTGATCTGGCTTTAGCCATGTCTAAGAGAAGGGGTGCGAAGGCCTGGAATTCAAGGCTAGGTGGGAGGGTGGTGGTGTGGGCGAAAGACATGACCCCAAACCACAAAGATCTGGTGGTTTCTACATTAATATTTTTATCAGTGTTATGGGGCAAATCACTGATACCTAAATTACCAAGACTCGGGCATGGATAGGGGTAAACCTAAGAGTAGAAGAAAGACCAATCTTATTGGAAGAGAAAGCCTCACTCACATAATGTGACATGCTTCCTCATAGGTAACCTCTCCCCACCCTGGTAGGACAATACTACCAGGGCAAACTCCACTTTCTAATAAACCCGATGGAGGGAGTTCTTAAATATGATAATTTCCTGGCCAAAGCAAGGTCATCCAGATAAAGTTCAAAGTACCTTGAGGTAACTGGGTTTTCACCTTTATTAGTGGTGACCTCTGCTGCATCTAAAACCAACTATTCAATGGAATGAGAGCACAATGTCTCAGACCATCGTCTTATCGCCAACATGTTTCTACCTTACTCTAAGTCACCTATATCAGTCGGGGCATTCATCAGGGCTAAGGAACCCTAAAGACCCATTCGGTATCAGTTACGGGTCTTCACTAGGCCGAGCCCCGTAAGTTAGGCAACAAATTTGTTGATCTGGCTCTAGCACTGGATGAGAGAAGGGTGGCGATGGCCTGGAAATCATCAATGGGTCCGAGGGTGGGGGTGTGAGCGAAAGACATGAGTACCTCGGCCAGGGCGAAGAAAAAAGTGTTATTGCAGGAGGAGACTAGGGAGCATGCAGACGCCCCATAGCGGGACTCTAGGCAGAGGTTTTGGAGGCGTGGGAAAGCCTTGCAGGTGAGGCACACCAGAATGCTGGAAGCCCTGAGGGGATAGATAGTGGCAGACCCTGGGAAAAACTGATCGTGGAGCACAGTTCTTAGGCCCGCCAAACTGAGGGATGAGTTGTCTCCCCCCAACGCCCATGCGACTCCTTGCTGTTGGTACGGACTGAGCTGGTGATCTCTTCATGGAGACGCTGATTCCAAGTCCAGCACATGATGTGGCCATGACCCCTCCCCCCCCTTCGGTGGAGGCACATACTAACCCCCAGCCTCATGCATGTGCCTAGATGGATGATGACAGCAATCCCCAAAAGACAGTAGTTTGTGAAATGAGTTCTTTCTCCAGTTATCGGTTCCCATTGCTTTTATTTATGGTTCAGTTTGTGCATGTTCACACATATAGGCAGAGCCACTGAGAGGGCAACTTAGCTATGGACTCTGCTGGGAGCAGGAGGCGGGTCATCCTCTGTGGCCTTCTCTTTGGGGACCTGCCGTTGGGAGTACACATGACTGCGCTTGTTTATATGACCCACTTATTGTACATAGATTTGTTCTGTAGCAGCACTGTCCATGTGCAAAATGTTATTGTCTGACTTTGGTGCCTTGACTCTGTGCTGATGTAACGCCCATGCTGATATTGTTTTGAGAGGTACTATGTAATGTGAAGCCGAAAAATGCCAAGAAAAATAATAATAAAAAAAGGATAACAAGGGTTTTTCCATAGAGTCCAGAGAAACTCATCTTTACATTTTTAGGTCTCTCCTAGGCAGCGCTTGTGCTGTCTCTTCGAGATTAACAGGATATGTGCATATAGCTCCGCCCACTTTCCGCCTATCTTTTTTAACTGCCTCCTGTCCCTGCCTTTGTAAATGGTGGCTTTTTATTGGTGAATAGGCTTAGTAGTCCCTCCTTAGTACAGACTTGTCTTTTCTTGTAACCGCCCAACGAGGATATCCCGTTACATGTGTTGTTACTCCCTAGGTTTTAATTACAGCCTCAAGCCACTATTTTCTTAAAAGGCTTCAGGTAAGACACACTTGGTCCTAAGCTAGGCTGGCAGTGGTTACTTCGCTCACTAGAACATCTCACATTTATATGAGACCGTCTATAAATTTCCATTCATCCCCTCTACATAGAGTACAACCTAATCCGAAATTAATGTAAATTCTTTTTTTTAATTGTGGCTTTTCATAAAGTCTCATGCAGTTCACATCTGAGACATAGAAAAATAATGGCAATATCAATAGAAATAAATACATCACAATCAATAAACCTGTCGCCATATCTTACATGTATAAAGATAGATTCCAGATATTTGACACTACAGTTACTTTTTTTTTTCCATACATTGGCTCCGAGCATTGTTTACGCAGTCATAGTATCTTGGGTGGTAGGTGATACATCCGTGCGTAGGTAAACCAGTAAAGGCTCCCAGATATCGTTCGGACTGGAGGTCACCGGCAACTCCTCTGCGTATAAGGCTAAATTCGCCCTGCAGTATGTCAGGTCCCTAATCCATAGTTCAGGTGTGGGGCTCCTTCTACTTTCCCAAATCATCGCTACTCGCTGCTTAGCAATAAGTAGTGCCATACTTGCCAGTTTACCCTTTGCACCTTTCAGAAAAGGGACTAGACCCCATAAACACACCTGTGGTGAGCAAGGCACTTCTACCCCAAGGATTTTAGACAATTTAGTAATCACTGCAGCCCAATATGTCCTTACCCGCCTACAGGCCCAGGATAGGTGCCAAAAGTCTGCACCCGGGACACCACACCGTAGACATGCGTGTGTGTCACGTGAACCAAAATTAAAAAGTCTGTGAGGCGTATGATAAACCCGATGAAGAAATTTAAACTGTATAATGCGCAAATTCCTGTTGGAAGTGAGGGCTCCAGTCAGGCTACAACAGTGTACCCAATTGTCCTGAGAGATAGGAATTCCCGTTGGAAGTGAGGGCTCCAGTCAGGCTACAACAGTGTACCCAATCGTCCTGAGAGATCGGAGGGTCCAAATATTCATTCCATTTCCCAGACTCTTATCGTCAGGGAGGGCCCTATCTTCCCTTGCAGCGTAATATAATTTAGTGACGAGTTTCTGTCGTGTGGGGCTGGTAAGTAAGGCGTGCAATGTGAGGGACTCTGGTGGCTCAGCAGGGAACGTTGCATAATAGGCCTGTGCTGCTTTCTTAAGTCTGTGTAACGAGAATGTGAATAGAAAAGTCTGATGTTGAATATAGTCTGTGTCAGCGGATGTCAAAAAAGTGCCATTCGGGTATAGATCCTGCATTTTGTCAATTTATTTATTTATATTCATTTATAACATTTTATATATGCCTACCTGATCCAGTATGTGCATAGCTCCCATCTCATGTGTCACCGACAGGTTCTCGTGATAAGCAATAGGTAGTAGAGGAGAGTACAAAGGCAGTTTCCCGGCCAGTCGGCCCAATGCTTGCCAGTCTGTGATCGTCGAGTTAATAGTGTTGAAAGTGGCGCGGGGTGAGAGTCTACTCCTGTGTGTTAAAATGGAGCTTAACAGGATGGGATGTGCGTCCCAGTGTTCCACTGCCACATGTGGGATGAAATTGTGAGCAGTAAACCAAAAATGCGCGTATTGCGCATGTGCGCACAAATAATACACATAAATATCCGGCACACCGAATGCCCATGTTTATAATCTACGGTTAGGGTGCGCCAGCTCACTCGGGCCTGCTTTCCACCCCAAATCAGACAGAGAAGCAGAGAATGCATTTTTTTTTTTAAATGTTGGGAGAGAGGGATCGGTATGTTATTAAAAAATTATAAAAATGTAGGCAACAACACCATTTTTATTAATGCGACATGATCGGTGAATTAATGTAATATTTCTTTTGTCACATTTCAAAGCTACTAATTTTATATATGGCCATAGCTATTTGAATGTACTCATAGTACTGTCTAGCATGCAATGCATTATGGGTAGGGTGGATTTACCATATCTTCTGCAAGGTGCAGTACCATATGTGACCAGAAAAGGGTCCGCAGTACTGGTGCCTTGCTCACTAGGGACCTCTAGGCGCAGCTTGCGGTACTGCTCCGAGACATGCAATAGTGTTGCAATACTGCACCGAGACATGCGGTGCTGGTGCCTTGCTCACTAGTGACCTCTAGGAGCAGCTTGCGGTACTGCACTGAGACATACAATGCTGTCTCACTACGCAAGCATTTGCAATGCACTAGGTCTTGCATTACTGAAAGTATGAGATATTGGTGTTGCATTAATATTTGCAACGCCAATACCTTAATCTATCAGTAATGCAAGACCTATTGCATTGCAAATGCTTATTTTTTTGTTACTTGTAGTGCAGAGCATTACAGAAGCGTGTCCATATTCAAAAAAATGAGGTCCATTTGCGTCACTGTATCTATTGAAAAACAGACTTATTGTGGACACACTAACCATAGGTGAGTAGACCATCGGTATTAAAAACTATTATTTTTCTTTCAGAGCACATAGTGCCCGTATAGGAAACATAAGCGCTGCCACTGAAGCATCCGTTTCCAACACTCATTCAAGTTAAATATTTTAAAAATAAATAATATCCTCGAAAGATATTGTTTTTATATTTTCTAGCCTGCCTGCTGCTTACCGAGTGGCAGCTGAATTTTAAATGTTCACACGCCATCACAGTCACGCAATAAAGCGCCGTTGTGAAACAATGGTGCTTGCACCAGCCTGGAACACGCATATCGAAGGTTAAGAAAATCTGAAGAGAAGGACATGAGTAAAGGTATGGTACTGACAGCTGTAGTAGCGCGCTCTAGTGTACGCACGTCACGTAGGCCACGTGACGTGCCACGCCCGCGCAAGGCTACGCGCGCTGCGTAAAGGTTTGGCGCGCAGAGCCGTTAATCGGCAGTTGAGGCTCGGCGCTCTTTAGGGATAGACGTGTCAAATAAAGTGAAGTTAACTACTTACAAGGTTGCAGCGTCATCGTTGTTGGGGGAATCGATAACATTACAATGGCGACGAAGGTGGGATAGCCGATCCCTACCCCCGCAGCGAATACCGACGGCAACCGCTTAGCAAGCACCCTGAAGAGCGCGGCAGAGCCAAACAACCTGAAGTCCCCAGAGGTCGAAAACGGCGCGAGCTGAAGAAAACACGGCGAACAGTAAGCCAAACAAGGTCAGCGTCCACCTAGTCAAAGAAACGAGCTGGATACCCTGGTAAAGAGCGAGGGGGCCGACGCTGGTAGTCCCCAGGACCACGCATACGAGGTAGAACAGGACAGCGCGCCGGGAAGCCCCAAAGGCCACACGAGCCACCAGCCCACGATCAAGAGCGAAAGAATGAGCGGGCAAACAGGATATGCGACAGCGCCGGTACAATTCCTGCCCAGACCGGGAGAACCGTTGATGAAGTGGGAGGACTGGAGAGAGTGCATCGACAACTTCATCGGCGTTCTAGAAGACGAGAGTGAAGAGACATTCAAACCATCGAGGAAGAAACAAATCTTGCTATTGAACTTAGGCCCTGAAGGGTTGAGAGTCTACAAAAGCCTGGTGCCGAATCAAAGAAACAGCACGGACGATGATGTGTACGCTCATGCAATCGACGATTTGAATGAACATTTCAGACCGGCGGTGTGTGTGTCGGTGGACAGATTTAACTTCCAACAAAGAAAACAACGCCCTGGGGAGACAGTAGAGGAGTACGTGGCAGCATTAAAACGGCTAGCCGCCACGTGCAAGTATGACAACAGTGAGGAAGAATTTATAAAGGACCAAGTAGTAATGCACACCACATGCACCTCTGTGCAAGACAAGCTGTGGGCCAGTGGAGAAACTACCCTGAAAGACGTACTGGTCATCGTCAAGAGGGCAGAACTGGTGAGGAGGTGTGCGGACGCAACAAAGAAAGAGACGGCGTCCAGCGTCATGGTGAACAAGGTGGACGAGGAAGAGTCCCGCAAGGACCACCAGACAAAAAGGATAGCAGACAAGAGTAACACCAGGTGGAGCAGCAATGGCGGTCCGCCAGGAAGGCAAGCGGGAACCAACCGGAAACCATACTACAGGTGCGGGAACTGGGCGCGCGAAGCACACGATAGGAAATGTCCAGCATTTCGCGCCAAATGCATGTACTGTGGAATAATTGGTCACTTCGAGAAGGTGTGCAGGAAAAAAGCCTCAAAAAGCATAGTGAAATTAATCAACCATGACAGCGACACCCAGGAGGAAGCGCCGGAGGAAGATGTGGCCACGGTGCTATGCATATATGGCCAGGTACTGGGAGTGGATGGACAAATAATGAGCATAGATGGCAAAAGGACCATGAAACCTGTCCTGGAGATGGCCATAGGAGGAGTCACTATCAACGTAGTGGCCGACACCGGCTCACCGTACACCATCGTCCAGAGGGCAGTGTGGGAAGAGAAGTTTGCACCATGACTAGGCCCGGAACTGGAGAGACTAGACATCCGCCCAGTAACGTACAACGGGGACCGCATACCAATGGCAGGCTTCCGGCCACTGAAATTTGAGTTCCGGGGTCGATCGGCCTATTGCAAACTCTATGTATCAGAGAAGGGTCCCTCCGTACTGGGGTGGCTGGACCAGGGCGATCTAGGCATCAAGTTGGATCCAAGAGGCAAGGAACAGATCTTATTACTTGAACAAGGAACATGGCCAGACCTGGACAGATGGAGGAAAACATTCCCCAGGGTGTTTGGGGGCACAGTGGGGAAGCTAGAGAAATTCTCACACAAAATCATCCTGAAAGACAAGGCAGTACCCGTGGCTCACAGGCCAGGAACATCCCTATCTCGGTACGAGAGGCGGTCCAAGAAGAACTCCAGGACCTGGAGAGGAAGGGGATCATCGAGCCCATCACATGCGCGGAATGGCTGGCGCCATTGGTGGTAGTCAAAAAACCAAACGGAAAGGTCAGGTTGTGCGTGGACCTTAGGGAACTCAACAAGAACATTGTGGTGGAAAAGTTCCCTCTGCCAAGAATTGAGGAGATGCTGGCCAGCACCCGGGGTATCAAATGGTACTCCACCATAGATCTGACTTCCGCCTACCACCAAATTGCCCTACATCCGGAGAGCCGCCATCTTACATCGTTTATCACTCCGTTTGGGTGTTACCAATTCCGCCGCATGCCATTCGGGTTGGCCTCAGCAGCTGCAGTCTTCCAAAAGTTAATGCACCAGCTCTTCCAGAGAACCACCGGCGTCCAGTACTTTCAGGACGACATCCTGGTGATGGGCCGAGACAAGCCGGACCATGACGCTAAACTGGAAAGGGTACTACAGATCTTGGAAGGGAAAGGCCTCACAGCGGAATGGTCCAAGTGTTGCATCGTAATGGCATCATACCTGGGGCATGAAATAGGCGTGGAAGGAGTAACCCCAAAAGTTGAAAACGTCAAGGCAATCTGTGAAGCACCCCCACCTACCAATAAAGACGAAGTCAGATCATTTCTTGGCATGGCCGAGTACTATGGAAAATTTGTGCAACATTTCGCCTCAAGGACCCACCACATGAGGCAACTGACAAGGGATAACACCGAGTTTCAGTGGTCAGAAGAGGCACAGAGTGAATTTGAAGAAGTCAAGACAGCGATCACTGAGGCCATTCCACTCCAAGGGTACGACCCCCAAGGCAGAACAGTTTTGACCACAGATGCCAGCGGCAGAGGACAAGGACAGATGGACACCATAAGCTTCGCCTCGCGCACACTGTCGGACACTGAGAAGCGGTACAGCGTATTGAGAAGGAGATGCTCGCAGTGGTGTGGGCCACATCGAGATTCAGGCAGTTTCTATGGGGCACACGTTTCTTATTAAGAACAGACCACAAACCTCTGCTAAAGGTGCTGACGTCGATCGGACATGCCGAGGCCACACCAAGGATTTAAAAAATGTCATTGAAATTACTAGAGTTCCGTTATGATGTAGAGCACATACCAGGGAATAAGAATCGAGTGGCAGATTACATAAGTAGAGCAGCCGCCATGGACTCAAGTGCTGAGAACAGTGCAGGAATGGAGGAATGGGTGGCGCTCACAGAGGACCAGGAGGCCTCCATCAGTCTCACAGAATGGAAGCAGGCGTATGATGAGGATGTGGCGTTGAAGGAGGGGAAGAAGTTCGTTACGCAAGGGTGGCCCGAGAAGAGAACACTTGGAGGGGAACTCAGACCCTACTACGAAATCAGAGAAGAACTGTCGATAGATGACAAGGGAGTGTTTGTGCACAGGGGTGAGAAAGTAATACCACCTGCGGACCTCATCAACAGACTGTTAGATACACTCCATGAGGGACACCTTGGGATCTGCAAGTTAAGATTGAGGACCAGACAAGACTACTGGTGGCCGGGAATGGACTTGAGAGCGGAAAGACATGTCAGGAACTGCAACAGATGCCAAGGAGCCGATAAAGCACTTAAACCGCTCCGCCCCGAACTGGGTAAGTTCGATCTACCAAAGAACCCCTGGGAAGAACTGAGTGTGGACATCCTGGGCCCGGTTCTAGACATACGAGGTGTCCAAAAGTACGTGTGTGTCATGGTGGACAGGTACTCGAAGTGGCCTGAGATAACAATAGGAGAAACCATGGACGCGGATACCATCATCAAGTTCCTAGCAGACACGTTCGTGAGGGAAGGCATTCCCAAGACGGTGCTTAGTGACAACGGACCCCAGTTCAAGTCAGAGAAGTGGAGTACATTCATGAGCAGGAATGGCATTGTAGCCAAGCACACGGCCATCTATCACCCTGCCGGAAACGGCTTAGTGGAGCGGTTCAATAGGGTGGTGATGGGGTCGATCCAAGCCGCCATATCTGACGACAAAGACTGGGAAGTGGAAATTTGGCACATGATCTGGGCCTACAGGATCACGCCCACAAGCACGGGATACAGCCCGTTCCAGATATTGAGAGGACGCAAACCATTCACACACGACAACAGAGTGTGGAAGGAAAAAACGGTCACCAGTAAATGGTCACCCGCTGTGGTGCGAGCCAACCTCGAGAGGGCCCAAGCAGTCTACACAAAACATTACGACCGCAGGCGGAACGTACGGAGTACCGGCCTGGAGGAAGGAGAATGTGTACGAGTGAGGTTGGCCACTGCGCAAACGAAGGGTGAGAGCAAATATAGCAAGCCCATGCAGGTGAAGGAAGTCCTGGGCAGGGCAGCCCGGCTGAGCGATGGCAACGTGTGGTCGCAGGACCGCATGGCAAGGTGCAACAAAATCTTGAACTGGAACCAAGGAACCACAGACTTTGGTGAGGAAGAGACTGAGTCGGTTGGGCAGGAGCCCCCAGAGACAGCTTTTGAGGAGAATGGAGAAGGCTCACAAGAACTAGAGACAGTGGTAAATGAGCAGGAGCAGAAGGCAGGAGAATGTCGTAGAGGAAGAGAAGAAGGCGCGGCCGCGCAGGAGGTTGAAGGAAGCAACGAAAGTGAGAACGCCAACACCCCGGTAAGACTGACCCGAAGGGGCAGGGTGGTGGTTAAGCCAGCCAGATTCAGAGACTATGAATGGAACAGTGGACTATGAGTAATTATCTGTATGTTGGAAAAAAGGGGAGATATGTAGTAGCGCGCTCTAGTGTACGCACGTCACGTAGGCCACGTGACGTGCCACGCCCGCGCAAGGCTACGCGCGCTGCGTAAAGGTTTGGCTCGCAGAGCCGTTAATCGGCAGTTGAGGCTCGGCGCTCTTTAGGGATAGACGTGTCAAATAAAGTGAAGTTAACTACTTACAAGGTTGCAGCGTCATCATTGTTGGGGGAATCGATAACATTACAACAGCGACGATCTAAAAAAATAGAATGCCTGCCCCAAGGCATAAAAGTAAATCCTACCTGCCGTAGGAAGCCCATGCTGTGACACAGTATTTCCCCAAAAAATCAATTTCAGGACAGAAGAGCCCTTCGGTAGATCTAAAACCAAAACCAGGAGGATATACGTTAAGGCAGTAATTACATCAGCCCCGAGTTTTACCTCCAGATTAAGCGATTTGTGGAAAATATGGAATAGCGAGCATATCACTCTATTTTGAAAAAATATTTTTAGAACGGGTTTACCATGAGCTCTTTGCTGTTGTTAAATAGAGACGTTTATGTTTCCATTCCATGTGGTAGAATTGCACTGATACACAAAGAGTCAGGGTTTTAAGTAGGGATGGTCCTGCCGGTGCTCAGCATGAGCAGTAAATATGTTCACATTCTGAGATTTACAGTCTTTGCTTCAATTTAACCAAGACACCTGATAATCAGTTTTCCTGCACATTTTACCATGCAGAAAAACCGGTTGTATAGTCTGTTAATAATAGCATATCCAGTGCTTTAAGTTGGACGAAAAAGACCGAAGTCTCTGAAAAGGGCGTGGCCAAAGAAGCGTAAATAAAATACATTACAAGGCGTGGCCAGTTTAACTATGGAACATGAAGCATGTGAAATCGAATCCTGTGCTTGCCATAGCCTGCCACCAGCTCAGTGTCTAGTGCTCTGCGTTTTCTGGTTGTGCATTCAAAGCATCACACAAACAAGAAAACATATGCCTAAAACAAGTGCAATTCATAGGCGTTTACCAAAGCTTCTTAGCATTTATTGAAAATCAGATAAATGAGTAACAACTGTCATTCTTCCTTTCACATCACTTTTCTCTGTAATGTCCCTCTGCTTTAGTCACTTATGCCTTTTTTCTCCACACATCTTTCTCCCCTGCATGATTCTCAGTACATCTGCTTCTTTTACATCATTGCGTTTTCACGGTCTCCTTTGGCATTTTTATTCCTTTCGTCTCCTCCACCTCACTATTCCCTCTCACAAACACTGAATTTCCCCCCTTTGGCGTTCTCCATATTTCAAGTGCTGTGTATCTCTTTCACGCACTTTACCATAGAATTGTAATAGCAATTGTCCATCACTCTGCCTGCTCTGCTAAGAGGCCAAGGATTAAATTAGCATGGTGTCAAAACACCTTTTATGATACACTGGCACACTCGGTTAGAAACCTGCATCGCCTGCAGCCTTAACTCCAGGGCTCTCAGTCCTACCACATCCTCCTGCACGCCCATTCACACCCCAAATCCACCCAGATACCGACAGGCGAAGCAGTCTGCGCTATATAAGATTCATACGGTGCATGAAAACAAAACTATGGAATCATATCTGGGAAAAGGAAATACTCCTAGAACAGGGACACAGAGACCATGTAATAAAGAGGTAAGATGTGGGGAAACTAAAAGAGCATTGCACCACTGTCTAGGATTCTCTCGTTCTAGCACTCATTGTGGAAATTGAAATCAGTGATTTCTTACGGTGATGAATTTAGGGACCCATCAGGGCATGTAATAATGTCTGGTTTTAATTATAGAAGAAAGGTTCAAGGAGGAATGTCTTCTGATAAAGAGCAATAAGGAAACCGTATTTAACATTCCCACCACTGTGGTTCTTTAGGGAGTCTACCTGACTGGGATAGGCAGGTCCTGATGTAGACCCACTTTGTGCAGGCTGCGCCCTGAGTCTCGGGTTGCACTTCACTAACAAAAGCAGGGGAGGGAGGGTCATGGCCTAGCTGTTTGGGTCAAAACTCTGCTGTTATTAGAGGGGCACACCTAGTTTGTATTTGATGGGAGCCCTTCACAATGGGACGTGCATAACTACTAAAACAAATTACCTCTGTTCACCAGTGGCACTGAAGTAACAGCCTCATGAAGGAAGGGAGTGGAGAATGCATTGGGTCAAAGAGCACATATTTGTTTTATGATAAATAGGGTGTGGCCAAAGCAAAAAGGTGCGCTTACTACATTACTTTCTCATTTTACTTACTCGTTTCTGTCCTTAAATTAGAATAGACTTTGCCTGCCTGCAGACACTTCAGTAGTACCAAAGAAAAAGCAAAAACAACAGATCAAACCCCTCTCGTAATACCCTACATAAGGGCAAGTAGCTCAAATCCCTTCCTGTTTTTAGGTCTCGCCTATTAATCCCGCAAGGGTTAATAGACGAGCGTATAGAGGCTCAACCAAGGTTTGAAACCACACGGATTTCCTACAGTTCGTGTGGAGCACTGGAGCGGAAAGCGCGTCCTCATAAAAAAGAAATCAGCCTCCCTCCCACAGGCATCTGAAGCTTCCCCCAGCGTGCGCTCAGCCTCAGGCATTTCTCCTCCCCCCTAATTATTCACCCCTGCTGTTGCTGCCCACGGCCGGCCGTACTTTCACTTTCTCGGCCGCCAGGCGGTGTCTCGCATTTCTCCTCCCCCCTCCCAGTCTACTTTTATTTTTTAAACTTGTTATTTTTATTAGACACATGTACTTTTCTCACACACCTACTTCTTTCAACCACTGTCGATTCGGGTGATAAATTGCAGCAGCGACCTTGTCAAATTAAACCTGAATTATTATAAAACTGTATTGAGACATCACTTAATTAAAACCTAAATAATCGTGTATTGCTTTGGGTATCTACTTTTTTACTAAAGATTTTCCCTGCCTCTCATAAAGTGCGGATTTGTTAAATATGCTGACTTCGCTTGTTTTAGATTCCCGATGAGCCACAGTGTTTGTCCAGTCACCACTTCGCTACAGCGAGCAGATCCACTGCGCTCAGATTCCATGCCATCTCTCCCCGTACTAATGTCTGCAGAGTCACTTCATAGCAGGATCAAAGGATGGCATACAGGAGGCTGTGGTCTTGAATGTAATCTATCGGGGTACACTGCGTGTTTATATTCTCCCTTCAGCAACGAGATCGGCTCACATTAAAGAGGTGTTACTGGTGCATTGTACTGCAATCACGAGCGATTTTAAAGGCTGCTGCTCCCCCGCCCCCCCCACAGCAATGCCAAGAGCTTGTTTTCCTCCTTATTCTTCGCTTCATTCCCTTGTCCGTCTCTAGTCATTGCCTCCATGCTCTCTCTCCATTTATATGCCCTCTCCCCCTCCATATGCCTGTGTTTCCTTATGTGTCTCCTCGCCTTCTGAAGCCTCTTTCTTTCATTAATATATTATCGTATCCTCGTCACGTTGTCAGGGAAGTAACACAGGCTCCTGCTTTAATCTATCAAACTGCGCAAAAAAGGAGATAGGTCCTTGGCGGGGCTGAGGGAGGGCTGGACATCATGTTTTGTTGATGTTATTTCTTTGAATATTTTTGTAATACGTTTCATGTTCATTGTTTATTGAGTAAGACTGTACGTAATTTTTCGTATTGTGTATTGGTTTTCTGCCATCATAAATAATTTTTGTATGAAATCATATGACTAAAAGGTATAAATAAATATACCGGACCAGGTTTAATGAATCTGTTTATTTGGTCCCAGTTGGGATTAGACTATAAGTAGCCTGAGAAGGGGGCACTTTTTTGTGTGTTAATCTATCAAACGGCACAGTACAAAGTGGTGGAAGAGAAGTTTACTAATACAGTGGCTTTCAGAATGCTGCAAATGGAGAGGGCTGATGAAAAAGACCTGCTTTCAAAAATGCTTTTTTTCCGATGTTGCAATCGGAATAGTACACAACATCGCCTTATCTCCACTCTTATTCAACTTATACATCGAACCGCTGGCAAACAAGCTCAGAGCTCACACCGAAATAACCCAGTTTACTTACCGCGGATGGGAAAAAAAAAATAGCCTTGTATGCAGATGATCTGATGATCTTTACCGACAGCTATGCAGGTTCTTTCTATGCAATCGAGGAAACTCTAAAAGACTTCGGGAAGGTATCAGGCTATCAAACAAATTGAGCCAAAACAGAGATCATGAGCTGGAATACCCAGGTAAATAGCAACTTTACCAGAGAAAAAAATCAGATATTTAGGAATAGAGCTGGTTAAACACCTAGATAAGATAACCAAGACAAATCTAGGGTAACAGCGGAGGTGAGAAAGCTATTAAAAGCATGAGGAGGTCTCCCCTTGACTTTCCTTGGTAAATCTAATCTAATTAAAATGTCTATTCTACCAAAATTTACATTCCTATTTAGTGCAATACCCTTAGAGTTTAAGAAGGAAAGCATGAAGAAAATGCAAGGAGAGCTAGCGAGTTTTATTTGGGCGTCCAAAAGTACACGAATAGCCTGGGCAAAACTGCGAAGACGCAAAGCAGAAGGTGGAATTGCCAGTCCTGACCTATTTGAATATTATAGGGCCTTTCAATTTAAGCACATGAGAATTCTGCTGGGTAATTATGATCTATATCCGGAACATCTTAAAGCAATGACCAAAAACACCGGTCACTTCCTATTCAAATATGGGCATCCTAAGTACTTTAAGAAAGTTAAACTAAAGACGTTAATTTCAGCGGCAAAACTCTGGTACCAGATAAGGAGCACTTGGAAAATACCCTATTACAGTGAGTCTGCGCCAATATGGGACTCTCCAGGAACCCCAGAGTGTCTCAAGGATAAGCTAGCTACACCTTTGAAAACATCAGGCTTTCAAGTTTGGGGCCAATTAATGGTGGATAACAACATAATAGATTGGGAAACTGTCGGAAAATACAAACGCATCCCTCTCAAAATTCAAATTCTACCAGCTGACTGGGTGGGCAAAAACAATAAAAGAGAAAAACGCCAGAAACCAGTCCATAGAAATAAACATGACAAAGTGCGCCCCGTTGAAAAAAGAAATAGCATTATGGTACTGGGCCCTTATCGAAGCTGGAAAAGAGAACTTCCTAATTCCAGAAGCAACCTGGGGGAAAAAACTTCCGTCGCTGGATCTCCAAAACCTGTGGCAAGTATCTATGAGCAAATGTTGGTCCATTGCGAAATCTGTTACTTTAAGGAGAAACCACCTCTTTACTATCCACAGAGCCTACTGGACGCCAAAGCGACTACCCAAATTCAGTGGACTAAATATGAAAGCTTGTCCCAAATGTGGCTTAGCAGGGGCAGATGATGTGCACATGTTCCGGCAGTGCCCCAAGATTGATGGTTTCTGGCAGGAAGTGAGTAAAATCATAGAAGCAGAACTGAGAAGACGAATAATTGTAAGTATGGATCTTGTTATCTTCAGGGTTAGCAGGCATGAGGGGGTAAACTTCTTAACACTTAAAGAAGAGAATCTTTTATTTATGTTGATCTTACTAGCTCGCGAGGAACTTTGTATTAAGTGGATAAAACCGGTTGCCCTTACACATTTGGAATGGGTGGCCTCTATAAACAGAATAAATAAATGGGATAGAAAAGGAAAACCCAGCAGGAAGCATAATTATTGGGCGATTTGGGAAGAATCTCAGTTTGCAAATTAACCGGTTACTAACACCTTTACCACTCTATGGCCCATATATTTCCAATGATTATGCAATAGCAATAAAAACACAAACAGTATGCTTGTGTGAGTGGCCAGGATGGCCAGCTCCCCCAGTTAGAGATTGAAAGTGTTAAGGACACAAGGGTACCTCACTCTGAAAATACGAAACGTGAACACCTTCGAACCCATTGGCCGTGATGGAACAGAAAACAGAGAAGCGGGTCCCTGATAACTCCAATTACACTCTATTGCAGAATGAGGAAAAAAAAAAAAAAAACCTCGGAAATAAAGCATTTTTGAAAGCTGGTCTTTTTCATCAGCTCTCTTCATTTGCAGCATTCTGTTACACATGAAATCCACTGCATTAGTAAACTTCCCTTCCAGCACTCGTGGTGTGGCGACGTCATCACTGACAGTTTTCAAACGCCTCTTTTAGCTTTGGGTTTACTGCCTGGGTGTAGATGGCAGGAAATGAAAGGCAGTGAGTCACTTTAATGAACTTTGGTCTCAGATGTTCACAGTCCCTCATCTCCGTCCTGCCCATGTTGTGCATTCTTACATTTCACATGCTTTTCTTAATTTTGACCTGCTTTACTTAATTTAGATTTTAACAGGAGACCGCTCAGCTCGGACATGCTGCAATGCTGAGTTCATTATATCCCCACCCCGTCCTTTCATAAATGTGGCCAGCAGTCTGCTGCTGTTTGGATCAGCATACCAGCGGGGCAGCTGTCCTCTCCCCCCCTCCGCTTGTATTTGAAGGCAATGCAAAAGTTAGGGAAACAAATATATAAATATGCCCTTCTTTTAATTAAGACGTTCACTACTAACGTCTTCATTGTAGCAGTGCATAGCTATAGTCTTACCTTCTAACTTTCACTGGGCGTGACAACATCACACATTGCAGACTGCATAGGGCGCAGATGCAGCATTTACAAAGCAGTAGGTCTTGCATTTGCGAAAGTTTGAGCTATTGGTATTTGTAAATGACAATGCCTTTTATTTATATGTTGTTTTTAAAACTAATAAATAAAAGGCATTATCATTTACAATGCCAATAGCTTAAACTCTTGTTTGAACGGTTGTCTTTATATGGTTATCCTGAGTGCACGTAAAGTGTATGTTACAGCACACTTCACCGGTAATTTAAAACTTAGCCCCCATAATCATTGCGTTTCCGAAAATAAATTTGCTTCTAGTAGTTCATCCCCTCCACTCCATCCATCCATCCATCCCCCACTCCATCCATCCATCCATTCACCCCCCCACTCCATCCATCCATCCCCCCACTCCATCCATCCATCCCCCCCACTCCATCCACCCCACTCCATCGTTCCCCCGCCCCACACTCCATCCCTCCCCCCACCATACATAACATGCTGTAACATACACGTAAAGTGTATGTTACAGCACACTTCACCGGTAATTTAAAACTTAGCCCCCATAATCATTGCGTTTCCGAAAATACATTTGCTTCTAGTAGTTCATCCCCTCCACTCCATCCATTCATCCCTCCACTCCATCCATCCATCCCCCCACTCCATCCCCCATCCATCCATCCATCCATTCCCCACTCCATCCATCCATCCATCCCCCCACTCCATCCATCCATCCCCCCACTCCATCCATCCATCCCCCCCACTCCATCCACCCCACTCCATAACTCCCCCGCCCCACACTCCATCCCTCCCCCGCCCTACACTCCATCCCTCCCCCCGCCCCACACTCCATCCCTCCCCCTGCCCCACACTCCATCCCTCCCCGCCCCACACTCCATCCCTCCCCCGCCCCACACTCCATCCATCCCTGCCCCACACTCCATCCTTCCCCCGCCCCACACTCCATCCCTCCCTCAATCCCTCCCCCTATCTCTCTCTCGCCCTCCCTCTATCTATCTCTCTCTCACCCTCCCCCTATCTCTCTTGCCCTCCCTCTATCTCTCTCTCGCCCTCCCTCTATCTATCTCTCGCCCTCCCTCCCTCTATCTCTCGCCCTCCCCCCTCTATCTCTCGCCCTCCCTCCCTCTATCTCTCGCCCTCCCTCTATCTCTCTTTCGCCCTCCCTCTATCTCTCTTTCGCCCTCCCTCTATCTATCTATCTATCTATCTATCACCCTCACTATCTATCACATCACCACTGCATCACTCAGCACCACCACAGTATCACTCAGGGGCACCACAACATCACTATGCGCTACCACAGCATCACTGAACGCCACAGCATCACTCGTCGCCACCACAGCATCACTCAGCACCACAACAGCATCAATCTATTCAACAACAACTGGTTCAAATAATGTTCTCTCAATGTTTCAAGCTTTATTACAAATGTCACAAAAAGATGTTGATATTTCAGTTCTGTTCTTGGATTTTCGTCAATATAAAATACACTGAACATAATCTTCACAAAATTTATTTACAAAAGTTTAAGCTATTGCCATTATAAATTACAATAACTTTTATTTAAGTATTAATTATTAAAAGAAATTAAAAGCAATTGTTATTTGTAATATCAATACATCTAAGTCACGTAAATACAACACATATTGCATTACAAATGCTCTAGGTGTCACATATGCGAAAGTTAAAAGTATTGGCATTGTAAATGACAAAGCTATTCATTTCGCTATTTTCAAAACCAACACATAAATTAAAAAAATTGTCATTTACAATAACAATAGCTCAAAGTTTCCTAATGCGAGACCTATTGCATTGCAAATGCTTGTTTAGGTCGAGTCTGGGCTGCGCATGCGCTGCTCTATGCGGCATGTTGTATTTAGGTATGGACTTGACGCTCCGCCCATATTTTTTATTGACTTGTGTCATTCTCCTTTGGAAACTGTGGCTTTTCATTGGTCAATGGGCTTAGTACTCGCTCCTTTGTACCACCTTGTCGCATTTTATAACCTCCCAGTTGGATACCCCTGTTACATGTGAGGTTACTCTGTAGGCTTTAATTACAGCCTACGAGCAGTATTTGCTTAAATGGTTTTCTCCTGCCCTAAACTGCACTTTTTCTTTAATGGCGGTGTGCCCCTTTCCTTAGACGAGTTGCATCTAAGGAAATGGGCGTGGCCATCATTAAAGTGAAACCAGGGCATAGAGTGCTTTTACAAAACAAAGCATATCTTTGTCAAGTTGACAAACAAATGCCTTTTTTTGTAAAAGCGCCCCATACCGTGCTTTCACTTTAATGGCAGCAGCGCCCCTTTTTTTAGACATGTCTCGTCTAATAAAGGGTCGTGGACGACATTAAAGTGAAAGCGCAGCATGGGCGCTTTTACAAACAAGCATTTGCAATGCAATAAGTCTTGCATTTACGTGAGTTTCGTAAATACGAGACCTATTGCATTGCAAATGCTTGTTTTGCTTATTTTGCAGACACTACCTGGATTCGGGGTCTTGCTGACTGTAGAGCAGTTTTGCCACTCACGTTCAGGACTCGTGGTGTTGGTGCTGAGATTCTGTTGTCAGGTCCAGGCTGGGCAGGTGTTGCCAGTGGATTACTGAGTCCCAGCGCTTAGAGCCCTGCTGCTTCTGATGTTGGGCACCTCAATAAAGCAGCCACTTGGTGGATGCCCCCCTTCCCCTTGATGGATTTGAAAGAAAGTGGTGGTAGCTTGCTCTCAGACTCATCATGCTCATGAGTGGCAGCCTGAGATGGGCTGCTAACGCATTGTCCAGCTCATGAAATGCAGGATCAAAGTGTCCCAATCATGAAGTGGCGGCCCGCCTACAAGGTGAGATGCAGTGAAAGTCCAGTTTTAAGCAGCTTGGGATTAAAGAAGAGTGCTGTATATAATGAATTCAATTCAATTTGTCTTTATTCGATCGTATACAATCATAAAAGACACATATAAACAAACAAATGAAAGGGCAAGAGATAACTTTTTAAGACAATAAAAAAAATACCACACGATAAAATTCATAAGAAAAGTCCATGAAAACATGTCAAGTAAAAAATTATACATGTCATAGATCCTTTTCGTCTAGGACCAGAAAAGAATTCCTAGAAGAAAAAGGAATAACTATAGTTACAGTTACACAGGTTTTGGTTAGACACCTCAATCTTATAAACAGATTAGATT
The DNA here is from genome assembly GCF_964263255.1 of Lissotriton vulgaris. Classification (NCBI taxonomy): domain Eukaryota; kingdom Metazoa; phylum Chordata; class Amphibia; order Caudata; family Salamandridae; genus Lissotriton; species Lissotriton vulgaris. Next base: position 722,180,216 of record NC_141689.1, on the reverse strand, counting down.
AGAAGAGACAAAAAAAAAAAACCGCCATAGCTCAATAACATCAGTTACATAGTACCCTGCAACCTATTCCTTCTAAGGACCTACGTCCAGCTCCAAAATTTGGCCATAGCAATAACTATGACTTCACTAGTATCGGTTTTTAAGATACGCGGAGCTGTTTGGCAAGATCTTGTTCCTATTTTAGCACAACCTGGCTTAAGCCATTTATGACGAGGACCCTTATATGCAGGGCACACAAACAGAATATGCGGTAAAGTCTCTTCCTCACCTGGGCAAGAATGACATTTGGAATCTTGAACCTTACCCCACTTTTTTGTAAAGGATTTTAAGGGGAGAGTACCCACTCTAAATTGGTGCTAGAGCGTCCTATCACCAGGGCTCATAATGGTATCCCAATAGACCTCCAGCCTATATTCAATTTTGTGATCCAAAAAGAGACCTGTTAGGGAAGCTCCATTCACCTGGGAAAGGGACTTCGGGCAGACCATGTCCCTGTATAAGGCTTTAAAATCTGTTTTTGATGGGAAAGAATTCACTTCAGGGTCCAACCACAAATGGTTACGGCCCATGTCCGATAAAGTAGCCGTAATCATTTGTAACCATAACATTTTATTTGGTTTGTCAGCTTCTCTAATATACTTAACAGCTTGCGCATAAGGAGCAAACTCTGGGGTAGTCCAAAGCCTTCACCAATAGGCAAGAGGTCTAAAACCCGCAGCCCCCTCAAAAGAAATACACCCCAGATCTAAAAGTAAGGGTCTAAGTGGTGTAGACTGAGGAAGGTCGGTCAATGCCCTCAGAAACTTGTTCTGCGGGTGGACTTAAGTTAATTCATCTTGCCCGTTTGTTGATTGTGGGCTTAGGAGCATACCCTTACTGGAATATCCAGTAAGAGGAAGCTTGAATCTCTTCTGCGGTACTGGTTTTGGGAGCCCATTTAGACCATTTGTACTCTTCTTGAAAGGAATGAATTGCCTGTGTTAGTATGGAGGGCAAGTACAACTCCAAAAGAATAAGAGCGAACACAACTTAAAAGATATATTTATCAGATAGCGAGGGAGGGGTTGCCAATGTCTCAAAATCACAGCTAAGGGCCTTAACATCGGAGACCTTTATGGAACTACTTGCTTGTAAAAAAAAATCCCTTTTTGCGTGGTCATTTTATTGTCTAAGGCCTCTGGAAGTCTTTTCAACGTTAATCACCAAATGTCACCTGGCAGCCTGGTGGAAGGTGTGAATGACTCCCAGGATAGGGAACAAAATGTCTTTGGCTGGGAGGAGGTGTGGCCTCCTCCCGGCACAGCCTGGGAGATGTGGCCACCAACAGCTCAAGCTTCAAAGGGGCATCCCCTGTCAATGACAGATATAACTCAAACCTAGGCCTAACCCGATCTTGTCCAAGTAGTCAGAGTGGCACCAATCCCTGTGGAGGGAAACTTTCTTACAAAACTAATTTGCAGGGGGACTCCCTTATTTCGCTAGACACAAATTCAGTGGTATGCCAGAGTTCTGGCAAAGAAGGGAAAGAAGATTCTGCCGTGTTGGACTTTGCATACAGCAGGGTACTGTGGGATTGTTTAGGGCCAAACTCTCGGGTAATTATGTGAAAGTGGGTAGAGTTGCCCCTGTTTTTTTTTCCTATTGTCACAGAGCTTCCCCCACACACAAGGTAGTGCCAAGCGTAAAAAAGACACCTCATGATAGCTTCTTCGGAACACTGCTGGACCTGAGGAAGATAGAAGAAGAGCTGATCTTTCTGAATGCTCTGGAATTCAGAAAGGGGACTGCACCTACTGTAACTTGTGGAGAAAAACCCTAAGAGCTGGATCTGCTCCCTCATGAACCCAGGACAGAAGAGTGGACTCCAATTGCTAGTTCGCTAGCCTCCTGTTAAGCTACAAGAACAAAAAAGCTGCAACATAGTCCCCCTTCCTGAAGAGCCCAGCTGAGCAGTTCCGAATGGACTTGCCTTGAACACTGCAGGTGGCTTCCCCTGTAGGGAGCCCTGACCCACATGTAGTCTCCCTAAGGTCTGGTGCCCCAGGATAAGTGTTGAAGTGTACTTCTGCTGCCTAACAATGAAAGCTGGGAATTAGAAATGTTTTCAAAGATTTTTGCCAAAAGAAGCAAAGGCTAATACAGGACCACTGCCGAACCGCTGATGTTGTACCGCTGGTCAAACTCAACTTGCTGGCTTGCACCTCTGAAAGGATCCTGACTTCCCAAAAAGTTTTTAAGTCCAAAGGTAGAAATCTTCACTGGGCAAAGGCACCAAGAGTATCCAGCAGGCAAGGGACATTCCTTGGACGTGATTACGAATATCTCACGCTCTAAGCTTTACCGCCAAAAGTCAACAGCTTCACTGGGACATCGCCTGGCAGCTATCTGGCCTAGAGGAATCCATCTCGGCCACTGCCTGATACTTTGCCCCGCTGAGGATTTTTGCCAGCCATTCCGGAGACTAAATCAGAAAGCAAAACTTTCCACCAACTGAACCTGTTCCCTATATCCAACCCATGCTCCATCGTGCTTGGCCTTAACTTTAGATTGCTGCTAGACATCATTTATGGAACTGGGACTGGAAGGCTGAGGATGTCAGAAGGCTAAATTCTGCATCTTCCCTTTCTTGGCCAATGTATGATGCTAAACTTGAAGATCTCCACCACAAATCATTTAAGCAAAGGAAGCATTGGAGTTGGGAGGGTGGGACAGGAGACTAATATCACAACTCCAGAAACGACCACTAGCTGCAATAAAAGCTAGACAGCCCTGAAATGGTGGTCTCCTGTCCCCGTTAACGGATGATGAATGGAGGAGATCATGCATGGGGGTGCAGGCAACTGTGAGCAATGCACGGTTTAAGTTGATACACTTTAACCACCTTCACTGTGCTTATTTAACGCTAGTCAGACTGCACAGAATATATCCTAATAGAACTGCATCCTGCCCAAATTGTGCTGAACAGAATGTCACTTTCCTCAACATTACATGAAATAGAGGAATATTCGAGGGGGGCCCTTGCACACCTTCAGCGAGGTAAAACACACATTTCACAGAAGGTGCTGGTCGGCCCTGTCGGTTGGGCATCATCCCAAAGCCCAAGAATGGTAAAGTGCAAAGCAGATTTGCAGCCTTAGGTTCGCTCTTAACCAAACGCCTGATAGCGATTCCCTGGCTGTCAAATAAAGTCCCCACTACAGAGAAAAGGAGTAGGGTGCAATGGAGTGAGCGGTGGCAGAGGAGGTAAGACTGAAAAGAATTCAAATTGATGAAAAAGCAAAGAGGAGCTGGGTTGGGTCAGATATGATCCATGAGTTTACCGACTGACAAGAGATGGGAGGAGGGGAGGCAGAGGGGAGTAAGCCCTCTATGATAGCGATGGTTCCTTTCTCTTTCTTTGTTATGCACATACTGCCAGCTGGTGTTACAACTACAAGTATGAACATATTATTATGTTGGACACATTATTGTTATGCTGTATAATTGGAAAATAAATAAAGATGGGGGGAAAAAAAGGAATAGGAAGCATACCTTGCCTTTTTCAACTGGCAGAAGTGGTTCAAAGTTTTCTAAATCCTCCTTCAAGTCAAAAGCTTATTTTCAACACTATCACCTGTTGGGAGAATCCTAGCAGGATAGCCAGTCATTTAATGTGTAATAATTGAGGTGATTCCTCTAAAGGTCCTTCAGATTCCTCAACCAAGCCTTATCGGTCTAAACAGCTATGGTCTTCTGAAATCAGCCCTTGTTTCTCAAGTACATGAGCCGCTCAAATTATATTTGGTCAAGTGGAAATAAGTTGTTTCAGATGCCTGTAGTTTAAACATTGTTTTGTGGGGGAGGGGGTACAGGATTGAATTCCCTACACCTCCTCTAGATTTTGGCGTTTTTTTACCGCTTGGCCCCACTCAGTGCAGAAACAGGAGGCTCTGCTACAGGGATCAAAGTCCTGTTGGATAAACATGCCATTGTTCCTGTTCTCAAGGAGGACCAAATAGAAGGAGTTTTATTTCATGTTTTTCTGGTTCTAGAAATTTCAGTATGCTTACGCCTTATCATAAATCTAAAAGGTTAATTTGTTGGTAAAGAGTATCCACTTAAAAATAGATACTTTTTGGATTGGTCTAGCAATGAGTATCTGCCAGCTTTCGACTTGAAAGGTGCCTATTTTCATCCCCATTTGCCCCCCTCATTAAAGTGGTTTGCTATCCATACATCTAGGTGGAACTATCATTTCCAGTTTGAGGTTCTTCCTTTCAGACTGAAAGCAGTCTCAGGAGTCTTTTCAAAGTTAGAGGCTCCTATAGTGGCCTACTTACTCAACAAAGGGATAACTCCACATCCGTATATAGATGACTGGCTGATTTATTCACGGTCAAGATGCCAGTCTATAATAGAAATGGAGTTGGATTGCAATCTACTGTCTTTCTTGGGATGATGATCAACCTGAAAAATTCTACATTGAATCCAGCATATGACCTTCAGTTTACCAGGGCTCAATTCCAGACACATCTGGGTCATTACTCCCACTGGAAGAGGCTGTCTGCGGTTCTCCATGTCTGAAAGTCATTTGTCATCTTGGTCCAAGGCGGTGATCCTATGAACAGACATCACAACAACCAAAGCCTCTGTGAACCAAGACATGCAGGGATCTGTCCAGACCCTATAGTGAGCAGAGGACCACCAGTTAGAATGGTCAGCACTCTGAATCATGGAGATAGACGATGTGAAAATGGAAACAACAAGTCTAGAGGTTCGGATCATCTCTGGAGTTTTGGTTGGACCTAGTCTGTGTTCCACCAGATATGCTAAAGATTCTGCAACCTGGTGTGGTCTTCTTCATGGGTTTGACTCGAAGTATCGGAAAGAGAGTGCCTGGGGTAAATGTCCTAATTTGCCCAAGGGTCTTCTCTTTGCTTCCCTTCTGCCTTACTGTCATGTTGAGATTTCGAGCTAGTCTGATTAGATGCTCGCAGAGCATCACCTTAGTGGTCCCAGAAATCGTGGTTCCCAATCCTCCATTAGCTGTCCTCAACTCAGGAGTGTATTCTTCCAGTGTAACTGTCTCACTTTCTACCTCTGTTGCGTTTTGTCTCTACTGAGAATGCACTTGTCAGTGTGGAGGTTGAATGATTAGACTGATCATGTCCGCGCTGGTGATTTCGCGGCTGGATTATGCCAATGCCCTGTACAACGACGTCCCTGCATACAGCCTGCGGAAGCTCCAGATGGTCCAGAACCAAGCGGCTCGGTTGGTGTATGGTCTCCCACGTTTCCATCACTCTACACCCCTCCTCAAGGAGCTCCATTGGCTTCCTATCAAGGAACGCTCTCTTTTTAAAACCGGCTGTATGGTTTTTCAGGCCCGCCAGGGCACTGCCCCCGCCTTCATTTCCTCTCTGATCAACGAATATGTTCCGGTCAGAGAGCTTCGTTCTTCTTCTAAATCCCTCCTGCATATCCCACGTTTCAAACGTAAAAAGTGGGGAGGAGACAGTTTTTCAACTCTGGCTCCCACCTTTTGGAACTCCCTCCCCGACCACCTACGTTTTGCTACTCACTATTCCTCCTTCCGTAAAGACCTGAAAACGTTCTTGTTCAAACAGGCCTTTTCCCTGTAACTTGTCCCTCCTCTTTCTGCGCCAGGCTCTCTCCGCCCTCAGTTGCTGGACCTACCTCTATAGCGCCAAGAAACCGTAGGGTGAACGCTGCGCTGTTTTTTAAATTAAATTAAATTAAATTGACAGAATCTGGGTCTTCCTGGGGTTGGCTTTCGAACATGTAAGGCTTACAGTCATTATTGGGGAGACTTTCAAAAATGGTGTACGGGAAAAGATTTAGTCCCTTGGGAATGTGAACCAGTATTAATCCTTCAATTCATTCATAAGGGTTTGTTTGAGCATTATTTCCCTCCACCTTCAAAATCCAACCGACATCCACTGGAGCCTTTAGAGAATCTTGAGGCGAAGTTCACTCTGTGCAGGCCTCTACTTCCGACCAGCCTTTGGTTTAATCTGAGCTCCAGTGACCTCCCTTTTGAACCCTTGGACAAGGTTTCCCTTCAGTTTCAAATTTTTAAGACTTTTTTTCTGGCAGCTATCACCTTGGCCAGGAGATTAGGGACCTTCAAGCTCCCTACCTTTGTATCTTTTCCGGCAGAACGGTTCTCCATCTGGATTTAAGGTTCAGCCCTAAAACATGCTCCAAATTTCACAAGGAAGCTTAAATTATTCTTCCAATGTTCCATCCACCTCTAGTCTCTCCCGAAGAAAAAGCATAGCACACTTTAGATGTTTGCAGGGCTGTGTGCATGTATTTGAACAGGGTTTCTCCTTTCCATAAGTGTGCTCATCTGTTTGCTAAGTTTGGTCCACCTGGTAAGGGGTTAGCTCTCTCTTCCACCTTAAGTCTTTGGGTAAAATCTACTATCTCTAATGATTACAATCTTTTGGGTAAGGAAATACCTGGTCACATTCAAAGACATTCTGCCAGGGACACGTCTGCCTCGTGGAATGAGACATACTGAGTGTCTGATAGACATCTGCGTCACAGCAACTTGGGCTGTGTGTGTATATATATATACACACATTAATGCAATGACGTGGACGGGAAAGTGGAATGAGGAGATAATGCTCAGATTACTTGAGGTAATGCCATTACTCTGAATGTCTTCCTCGCCCCGAGGCTTCCCTACCTCCCTTGTGTGTAGCTTTCGCTTTAAGATTGGAAAGTTGCATTATATGGGATTTGAGCTCTGCCTCCTCGAGTAAGTAAAATGGGTGGGTTAGGTCTCTGGCTTTTTGGTACTATTGAAGTGTCTACAGCGGTGGGGCCGCGTATAATTTAAGGTTATGGACGAGAAAGAAAATCGGTGTAATGGCATAACAGCAAGTAATAAGAAAATAAACAACAATATGCGCAGATTGAAGGTGACAAGTACAACAACAACAAAAAACACAAATTTTCCTTTAAGATTTGTCAGTACTGTTTCAAGAGGCCGTGGCGAGAGCATCTAAAATCGACGCTGTTTATTTCCAAAAGCGCTCGGGGGGAAACCAGCCACAAAGAACTGCTACACTTTAAATGTTGTTTACCAGCAAACACAAAACAGACTCTCCAAACAAGTGAAATGGCGTGGCTTAAGCTACAACACACGGATAATAATACAGTAAGAAGGTTGTCGCGCTCTCCGAGTTTATTTTTATATAACTTGGTAAGTGAGAAGCATGACAACCAAACAGAAACAAAACAGCCTGTCAAACCGAAATGCAACATCCTGAAGGGGAAGTGCTGACCAAGCAAATCCTGTTAGTTTCACACATGTATGAGATGGGAACAAAGTGAAGAAAGAGAACAGGGGGTATTAGCTGCTAATCGTCTGCCTACCCCCGCCCCTGCTGTCTTGCAATCTGCAACCCACAGCCAGCTGGCCCATTCTCTGCAGCCAGGACAGGAGCCCAGAATTAAACCCAGCTGGTGGAGTCTGGAGCCTCCCGCAGGTGCGTCAGCCGATCCCGGAACAGGGCGCGCGCCTTACCTTCCCCCTCGTGATCGTGTCCACTATGAACCCAAACTGGTGGATATCGTCCGGCTCTGCCATGTCGGTTCCAATAAGCAGTTCCCGGGAAAAAGAAACCGATAAAATCCAAAAGCGTCGGCAAGTCCTCCTGCTCGTACAGTGCCGGTGGCCCCAGTTGTTGCCTCAGGCGGGATACAAACAAAAAAAAAATCCAACCGGCTGTAGCAATTACTCAGAGCTCAGCCCGGCCGTTCACGTTGTTGGTTACTTGTGATGTGGTCCTGGAGATGAGCTCACGGAAAAAGAAAAACACACACACACAAACGTGACGGGCTCAAGTGATGTGAAAATTTTATTAGATGAACCCTATCCTTTGGGCACATGGCCACGCCTCTGGGGCTCTGCCCTGCCCTGCAGACTGATCTGCTCTCGGCTGCAGCCCGGGAGACGGGCTCCGCCGGCTCTCTGCGAGGAGTGACCCGCGGTCACACCAGCCTGTCAAGGGCCCCCGGTCGAGCCTACTTTTATTTTCAGCCGCTGGTGTCATTTTGTTAGATTGTTCGCCTTTGACGCAAAGTTGAAGTAACGTTGCCTCTTACAAGGTTTTTATCAAGCTTCGGAAGAGGAAGGATATCATTCTCTTAAAGCTTGCGTGTGAAAGAAGTTAATTGAAATAGTTGAAAAAATGGTTGTGGTCCAGTATGAAACGGGTAGAATTGGGGAAAGAGCACCGGGCGAGGTGCCTGCTTGAGCCGAGGTGGTCTCTGACACTTGCATGCTTGGTGTACGCACCGCAGGAGGTACACCACTTGTGAGTGACTTAAATCAACTGTTTGACCTGAAACGTATCCGCTTTTCTTCCTTGAAGTTGTTGGGTCGTTAACTCGTATTCTCTTTTGTAGCCTGTAAGCATGGTTACCATCCTGTTGCCGCATTTACAACTCTTATTTTACTGGATCTTTTCGTAAATATTGTATTTTATAGCAAGAAGCAAAACAAAGTTTTTTTTCACATTTTAAATTCATTTATTTTAAATAAACTAAAACCAAAATCAGGACTGGGCTCGTCGATCTTCCCAACAGCAAAATTGAGGGGTTGCTTTATTATTATTGTTACATCAATGAGCACTCCCATACTGTAAGCACCAACTTGTAGATTCACGTGTGTGAGTTTTCGTATTACATTAGCATTTTATTTTACACTACCAAGGCCCAAGTCCGAATACATGCGAAATTGTTTTATCGTTTTTTTTCGTAAAATGGATTCCTAATGAAGGCTGCAAGCAAAGTGTTCTGAGATGAATAATTTAATCTGTAAATGGAGAGCTCTTTTCCGATAAGCAGTGGGTAAGAAACATTAGACGAGTAAGAAGCTATTGATCTGAAAGCTCAGTGTAATTTTTACTGGAACACTGACTATGTGGTCTGTACTCCAGAGCTACACAAGCTGATTAATGCTAGTTAGGACAACCTTTCGACAATGTACGCGTAAACTAACTCTCGCCATTTGTTTTCTGGATCAATTTCTTTATTCTAATCACAAATCTTTAATGTGGCTTAATTTTACTTGCTCTGCATATAGTGCCATTATTGGCAACATCCCCACCCACAGTCCGAGCATGCATGAATAAATAAATACACAACACAACTTTTGTTATGGAAAAATATTGCTGCAGGTTTATTCCATACAAAAGTAAACACGCAACCTGCAATGGGTGTTACCGTACAGGGCTTCTAAGGGTGGCACAATAGGTGCCGCAGCCCTTCGAGGCCTTCCGTGGTCACAGTGCCCTTGGTACCTTTTTATAAGGGGCTTACCTGTAGCTAGGGATGTGCCAATTGTCGGTACAAAGTCACAATTTTGCGAAAGAACACAGGCCCTGGGAACCTGGTTGGCAAGGACCCAGGGCTCATCAAGTTTGGTTGCATCAGATGTCAGGCAAAAAGTGGGGGGTAATGATGCAAAAAGAGGCACAATCCTACACAACCCACCCCCCAAATGAAAGAGGATGAGACTAACATTTCCCAAGATAGTCTTCATTGCCTAAATCAAAGAATCTGGAAAGGCCATTAGCATAGGCATGGGCAGTCCCAGTTCTATGTTCCACTGTCCTTTCCCTGTAAGGAGATGGACCATCTCAACCGTTTTGGGTTTTCTCCTTTCATCTGCGTTAGCCACCTGAGGAGTCTGTGGTCAGTTTGAACCAGGAAATAAGTACCAAACTGGTATGGTCTCAACTTCTTCAGGAACCAAACCACAGCAAAGGCAATGGCACTCCAACGCAGTTCCCTGGGTAGTAGCCTTCTGCTTATGAAAGCAACAGGTCTTTGTTGTCCATCATCATTTCTCTGGGATAGGACCACTCCTTTTCCCCAGCTCAGAGACATTAGGCTGCACAATTAACTGCTTGGAGTAATCTGGAGCCTTGGGAATAGGTGATGAGCATATTTCCTCTTTTAGGGTGTCAAAAGCCCTTTGGCAGCCAACTGTCCAGTTTACTTTCTTGGGCATATTGTTGGTGAGTTCTGTGAGAGGAGTCCCAATGGACCCATATCCCTTTTCAAACCTCCTATAGTAAGTACCCAGTCAAGCCAAGGAATGCCCTGACTTGGGTCTGGGTGGTTGGAGCTTCCTAATCATGAATGGTCTGGATCTTGGTTGGATGTGGTCTCCACCTACAGGATGGCCCAAATACTCAACAGTTCCCTGCTCTATCTGGCACTTGGATGCCTTGATAGTTAGGCCTGTAAAACCTTTCCCAGGTGGCTGGTTGATCCTTCCAGGAAGAGCTAAATATAGCAATATCATCACAATAAGCTGCACTAAAGCATTCCAACCCAGCAATGACTCGTTTAACCAACTTTTGGAATGTGTCTGGGGCAATCTTTAGACCAAAGGGCATCACAGTGAACTGGAAATGCTAATCAGGTGTGGAGAATGCTGTATTTTCCTTTGCTCCAGGGGCCTTACCATTCTCCCAGTACCCTGCAGTTAAGTTAAATGTACTTAAGTATTTGGGAGCCCCTAACTTATGTATCAGTTCATCAGCTCAGGGTATGGGGTGTGCATCTATCTTGGTGACAGCATTGAGGCATCTGTAGTCCACACAAAACCTAATTTCTCTCCACCCTGTGGATGAGGTTTGGGGACCAGGACCACTGGCTGGCCCAGGAACTCTCAGAAAGCTCAGTGACCCTCAACTCCAACATCTTGCTGACCTCAGCTTTGATGCTTTCCTTAACTTGGTCAGATTTTGGCAATAGATTTTGGTTTTGATAGGCAAGCTTTCTCCAGTGTCCATACCATGGGTATATCAGGGAGTCTGACCAGGGGTTAAGTACAAATAAGCTGTGCAAACTGTTGTAGGACTTGTTTGCAATCAGCCTGCTGTTGGGCAGAGAAGGTGTCTGAATAGACCATTACATCTACTGACCCATCTTGGGGCTGTCAGAGAGGAGGTTAGGGAGAGTGTTAGAACTGGCTATTTCTGTCTGGCTAGGGCTGACGCCAAAGCCAGGCAGAAACCACCATTCTAGTCAGGGCAAGGGAGTCACACGCCAAGATAACCCCTGCTCACCCCCTTGGTAGCTTGGCACGAACAGACAGGCTTATCCCGGAGGCAATGTGTAAAGCATTTGCGCACTCACACAACAGCAACAACATCCTAGGCACACCACAAAAGGAACTCCACACATGGTTATATAAAATAACTTTTGTATTGTCAAAACACATCAGATAGTAATCACACAATATACATGGTGCCAACTGGCACGGGCAATATTCACAAGGGATTATTTACACAGGACAGGGCCTTGTGGGCGCCTGTCAGAATCAGTACTTAGTAGAACTAGCACTTCTAGAACTTAGAATATAGGATATAAAATCACTGTAGCACAAATTAGCAAATATAGCACACAACCAGTAACCACTGGTAACAGGTAAGTACCACCTACGCAACCCTAACTACCTTAGGAGAATGTCACGCAGGGAACCAGGACCTCACTGGGACCACCTGTACTAGAAAGAACAACCACCTAAGTATCACAATACAATTAGGGGTATAAGCAAGAACACATTACACATGATGCATCACAAACATTCAGAGGTGTAGGGAAGGAAAACACATGATGCATAAAACATACATTCAGCGGTGTAAGAACAAGGCACATGATGCATCCAAACCACATTCAGAGGTGCAGGGAAGGAAGACACATGATGCAGAAACCAACACATTCAGAGGTGTAAGAACAAGGAAGACACATGATGCATAAAAACATTCAGAGGTGCCAGAACATAACTCAATAGCGCAAAAACACATGATGCATGAAAACACATTCAGAGGTGAAATAAAACCATACAATTGCGCAAAACTTACATAAGCCACCACCTGTGGCAGTCCCTAGGCCAACTGGCCTTGTTGGGGCTAGGACGCCCTGTGTCCCAATAGTCAGGGTCCTAAACGGTGCAGCTGCCCACTAATTGCTGGGCAGCTGGGATAACAATGGTGGGGACAACGTTGTAGCCTTCCAGGCTCTACACAAAGCACTCGTGTCCCCCAAGAGCCTCTCTTAGCTCTAAAACTAAGTAATGCCCGAGCCCCTCATGGGCTCCTTAACAAACGTAGCGCCTGAGCCCCTCGTGGGCTCCTCAACAACTGGGGCGCTGTGAGCCTCTCGGGGCTCGTAAACAAAACATCTCGTAGGCAGGAGGGGGCGGTCACCGGCAATGTGCCCCGACGCCCCCTCTAGCTAAAATGGCCCCCGGAGCCTTCTCAGGGCTCTACATGCAACAATGCCCCTGTCGGTGGAGCGGCCCGCTATCAATCGCGGCCGCTCTGCTTCCCATTTGAAGGCCCCAGCCCTCCTTCACTCACCAGGTCTGGCGGCGGCCGTCGGAGGAGAGCTCCCGCTCCTCGGGACCCTCCGTTGCTGCGGGCGGCTTTTCTCTCTTCTTCTCCGGGGCTCCCTCAGCACAGGGGAGCCCCGCTACAGGCTGCAACACCCCGGGAACATCTCCGGTCTCCCTCCATCGCATGGGAGACTGGCAACGAAAAACAAGGCTTCCTCCCCGGCAGGGGGAAGCGGAAATCACGCACGCCAGGCCCCGCTTATGTCCCACAAAGATCGCCCGACTTCCTGTCTCGCAGGGCCGCCAATGGCAGTGCTGCCCTGGGCAGGGAGGCGGGGGCAGCGCCTCCGTATCGATCTCCGGGCCAGCGGCGGTGAAACACACGGGTGTAACACGAGGGGTGGGCACCCTCGCCAGATAAAAATAATTAAGAGGAGCGTAAAGCACGGGGCCAGCAGAATAAAACTGCACAACACGCAGGGTGGGAACCTGCTATTCCTCACGCAAAATGCGGATCGGAGAAACGCTCACAATAAAGCAAAAAGCGCTCCCAAACGCTATGAAAAGATAAAGCGCTTGCAGGCGCTTCAGGGGTGAATACAGCGCTCCAAAGCGCTGCAAAGTCCAGTGACAAGGTCCTTCCTGAAATAAAAGCACTTCCCAGGGGCTAAGGGGGGCAAAGTCCATCAAGCCCCCAAAGACTCCCGTAGCAAAGAGGTCCCAGCCTCAAGCTGTCCATCAGGTATCCAGGGACTCAGCAGGGCCCAGGGAGGCAAGCCTTCCCCTGGGCCCAAGCAGCAGCACGCCCCTGGCAGGATTCAAGTTAGAAACAAGAACATTTTGTAAGGGGACACAGCCCCTTTTTATACAGAGAAATCCTTTGTCTAGCAGGGTGCAGGCAGTGTGAGAACCAGCTACAACTGGGTATAGGGAACTCCTTTCACAGGCCAGGCTAGGGACATCAGACGCACCACAGGGGGTGGAGCCAGCATTGTATGGGGAAAACCCAGCCCCATTCACTCCCAGGGGCTATCTCCTCCCACCACTCTAGTTGCAGATGCAGTCATTCAACCAAGGGCTGACTCAGACAACCTCCTGGGGGCTCCCCAGCCCCTGTCATTCTCAAACCAGACAGTCAATCCACAAGCAGGCCCCGGCACCCTCCTGGAGCCAGGATCCAGCCAATCACAGGCCAGGCACAAATTACACAAATATGCCAACTTCTAGAAGTGGCACTTCTACACTAGACACAATCATGCCGCATATATCATTTTGCAGCATTCAATCTCACGAGTTCGCACATACCAAACTTGACCCTGCACTCCCCACACATCAGGAACTACCCTGGGTATACATATTCCCCATTCATTCCTATGGGAGGGCAGGTCACTCACCACACATACACAGAGAGCTCACACACTTTACACTGTACCACAGTGAACAAGTGCGCAGAGCCCTAAAATCACCAACACCAGGTCACAGAAACAGGCTAGGAAAAAAAAAAAGTCTCGGGGTGAACCTGCCAAAAGCGCCGGGTCCAACAGAGAGGTTCGCTCTTTATCTCCTGAGCCTCATCAGTAAATATCAGCATGGTCACATCAGCCCTTTCACAATAAAGGTTGAGGCAGTTTAAATGTATTACCCTTCTGGGGGACCTGCTAGTGCCCAGCTACCAAGTAGGTGACCTTACTTTTTCCCCCTAGGATAGGGTAAGAGGCACTTCATTTGTCCTGGAGAGCCCTTGGTGCCACAGGCTCCAAGGCCTGGTTGGAACTCTGTCAGTGCAGCTTTCTGGTCATGCCAGAGCTTCTGGAGCTCTTGGCTAGCCTGAAGGTGTTTGGGTGCTTTCTGCATGTACTCTGCCATCTTGGAACAAAGGCCTAGTACATAGTCAACTACATTTTGCTTTGGTACATGATGGAGTTAATCCCATCCTTCCCTTACAAGAGAGAGTGGTCCCCTCAAGGGGTGGCAAAACAGAAGTTCAAAGGGTGAAAACCCTACTCCCTTCTGCGGCACCTCTCTGTAGGCAAAAAGGAGGCAGGGTAACAGAACATCCCATCTCCTTTTGAGTTTTTCAGGGAGTACCATTATCATGCCTTTTAATGTTTTGTTGAACTTCTCAACACAGCCATTTGTTTATGGGTGGTAAGGTGGTATGAACTTATAGATCACTCCACACTCATCCCACGTGTGTTTTAAGTGTGCAGACATGAAGTTGGAACCTTCGTCTGATACTACTGTCGTGTTCTAATCTAGGACCCCGATCAATACTGTGACCTTATGCCCCTATACGGCTATAATCCATTCATACCCCTATAATGGCATACACGATCAGAGCCATATTTCAGCCACATTTCTGAAACTCGCCTCTGCAGCTCATTACAGTAGATGACACAGCAGAAGCCACTATCTTAGATTCCTAGATTACACTCCGAGTTCTTCAACAAGATAAAACTCAGCAACCTGGGAAAACCCCACTTGCTATGTTTGATTAGTAATAGTACTCTAATGAGCACTGAAAGGACGATCACTTCCTAGTGACATCTTTATTGACGTCTTATGTCCAAAAACGTACGTCAAACAAGGCACCTTTCAGGTATAAATATTACCAACGTTGCCTTAAGCAAGCACAACATCGATGATAGCGACGGTGTGGTGAATACAGGAGCAGAACAGCTGTCCCTTGCAGAGCCCAGCAGATGCGAGCAGCCCACGGACGCTGCCCCTCCTCCTCCTTGACACGCTGAGAGAGACGCTGTCTTTTCTCCTGCCGAGAAAATCCAGCTCCGGCGTTTCCAGCCTACTCTTGCGAGTGACTGGGATATCGAGTCCTGGAAGGAGATACAAGACCTCCAACATTCTATTCCAGAGGTATGGTGTTGACTAAACCCTTAGAGAGAATTCTTGAAGCAAACCTTGGCAAAACCAACTTAACTAAAACTGCTACTTACTTACTCCCTCCCAAGTATTAGGCTTAGGTTAGGTACACTGGGGTAGGCGTAGTTAGGAGCACCAGTTGAGTACGTTAGTCAAATGTATATATCAATCCAGGAGAAGGTCTTATAGGAAGCTCTTGGTGAATGCAAGGGCTGAGTGGGACCAACAATATTGGGAAAATCTCTCAAGATCACTTGCCACTAAAGACTCATGTAAATTTTGGCGAATAGTGGCCAATGGAACAGAGGACTTATCCTCAGCAATAGAGCCTAATATAGCTCCTAGCTTATGGCAGAGCCACTTTCAGTCATTGTATTCAATGGAAGAGGGGCCACCGAATGTAACAAACATTATGATAAGGCCAGGTCCAAAAGGAGATCCTTTCACTGAAAAAGAGGTGAGGGTGGCTATAGCTGGGTTGTCTGCAGGGAAAGCTCCTGGTCTCGATGGGGTAGCCGGGGACTTATTATTATTATTATTATTATTATTGGACATTTATAAAGCGTGTCCCCGCGCTATGATAAGTGGAATAGCCGTCCCTCCCGCCCTTCAAGAAGTCTACCTTCTATATAAATGGGTTTTAAGTTTCTTTCTGAACATGGGCTCAGACGGTTCCAATCGCAGTTCTAAAGGTAGAGCATTCCAACACCTGGGAGCGAGGTATCTGAAGGATCTCCCTCCCATGCAAGCTTTCCTAACTCTTGGAACCTTTAGCAACCCAGTATTCAAGCAGGAACCATGCATATGGGCCCCATACCTTACGTTGATATTCAACGCTGTCCTGGGGGGAATGGAGGTGCCGGATACTTGGCTGGGAGCAGAAGTGGTTCCAATTTTTAAAAAGGGTTCCCCACTGCTCCCAGCCAATTATCGTCCAATCAGTCTTATCGATATATCCCAAGAGCTTTTCGGTAGACTGATTTTTGGAGCGGCTACAGAATTGGATAGAGGAGATCCTGACGCCCTATCAGGCGGGATTCAGACAGGGGGTCTCCACAATAGATCAAATCTTCAGGCTGAACCTTTTATATTGGAGGACAGCACTAATTGAGGGCGGTACCTTGTATACTGTCTTTGTAGACCTGCGTGCCGCCTTTGATTTGGTACCCAGACTGAAACTGTAGAAAGTCATGGAGGAGCTGAATGTCCCGGGAGACATCTTGGCAATCCTGATGAGACTACATCATAACAACTATGCCCGCGTTAGGTGTGGCAGAGGTGGCAATCTAACCGAAAGGTTCCCCGTTCGCAGGGGGGTAAGACAGGGCTGCGTGCTCGCACCGACCCTGTTTTGCCTCTTTGTGAACGGGGTAATTGCCCACCTGACCAGGATTCCCAACACTGATGCCCCAAAACTGACTGGCAGCAGGGTGCCCGCAATTATGTTTGCTGATGACACCCTGCTGCTGTCTAAATCCCCCATGGGCATACAACGTGTCTTGGATGGGTTTATGCAGTTCTGCTCAGAGCGGGGGCTCGAAATTAACCCACAGAAAACTAAATATATGATTCTCAATCCCAACCCCCACAACCGCCCACCGCCAAAGCTGGGAACAGTCCAACTGGAATGGGTGCATACAATTGAATATTTGGGGATTACTCTCAATGAAAAACTAACGTGGTCGGTCCACCAGTCAAAAGTAAACATCAAACTGGCACAATTGGTGGGTGGCACTATGAGACTAGTGAACAAATCCCCCTATCGGCCACTTACCCCTATTATCCACATTTACAAAGCACAGGCACATATGGGGGCGAGCTGTGGGGCCATATTCCATCATCTAAACTATTAACTATTGAGACCAAATTCCTGAGACAGATTGTTGCTCTCCCACAGAGCACTCCATTACTCCCTCTCAGGTTGGATATGGGTCTTCGGCCCATAACGGAGGAGCTAGGGCTCAAACCTTTAGCATTCTGGCGGCGTCTATGGAGCAGTCCAGACCTTTCAAATTATAGAGCTGAGTTGCAGGAATTTTTACAGTTACCCAACGCCACAAGAACACCTTGGCTGATTTACATCAAGAGAACTTTTGAGGCAATTGGACTCCCTGAACTATGGTTGGACCCAGTAAATACTAGTATTAAGATTAGGGCTCCCGGTTTTATGGTATTTATTTTTTTGCCATTTCCGTCTGTATTTATCCATATTTATTTTTTGGCCATTTTTTCTGTATTTATCCACATTTATTTTTGTCACAAGCAAAAGACGACGCCACAGCTAGTATTTTTCCAAATTTATTAAATTGTGAATGCACACATGCGCTCGGTTGTTATTGGTCAACGCTATGCTATACATTCATCTGAAAACGTTGCCATTTGCAGCATGTCCCAAATATGCTTAAAAGTGCTATCACAAGCCATTGTCTCAGAGCCTAGCAGTTTCTGCCATCGGCAGGTTGCTACATCCTATTCCCCCACTGCACACCTTACTGCCACACTGAGAGGCTAGTAGTAATGGCATGTAAAGACGCGACTGAATGCCAATTTAGGCCTACATTTCAAACGTTTAATTTTTGAGTGAAAATCAGACGAGGATTTTAATTACTCAATATGATTGTTAATTATGTTAATTTACCCCACTTTCGCTTTCACTGAACCTAATTTGTTAAGCCATTTAAATGGTACTTGCTTATCTTTGTGGCACTATAAAAGTTTTCAAATGTCTGCAAACTGACAGGACCTAAGTGTAGTGGCACTACAACGCAGGGGCGCAATGCAGACCCCTGCATTCACTGTGGTGCAAGAAGGCGCCCACCCTTCCTGGGGGCCCCGGTCCACCAGAAGGATACGATTATTTGTGACGTAGAAGTGTCTCAGGGCCCCTCAACATATTCTGTGGGGAAGGGGCATTATTTTGTATCATGTCAGGGCTACCAATTGATACACATTGAATCATGCAAAAATGATGTTATTATTTACATATTCACAAAAAATAAAGCAACAAAAATGATGGCAGACTTCTGTACATGAAAGTTTGATTCCCCTCCCCCACCCACCCCTACTTATGAGTGCGCAGGAACCATGGCTGTGCCCAAATCATTGTGAATGGGACACGTTCTTTCCAGCAGGCATATTAACCCTCTGTGCTATAATGAGTCACAACCTGCACTAGACGAAGCTTCGGTCTCTCTCCGGGAAGAACATTAATCACCGGAATGGTCATTTTTATTGATGCCTGAAATTGCAGACTATTTTGGATCCACAGCCAGGGGGGCTCAAGGGCGGTGATACCGGGGCCCCTACATCGGGTGCTGACTTCAGGGTGCGTCCTGTTTGCAAGTTCATTTTAGTTTTAAAAGCACTCGCTGGCCAGTGCTTTGTCTCCAGGACTTTCCGAGGTTGGCCTGGAGAGTTTTCTTCCCTGGTTGCTATACTTGGAGCAATCGGCAGAGTGAAGAGGCAGGGGCCGAGGGGTGAACAATAAAGTCTCATTAACATGGAAATGGTCTTTCAAAGACCTGTGAAGTACTCTGGTGCGGCTGTGTGCGCGCAGGGAAGCTGTCTCAGCCGGGCTAACACCTCTTAACCCTCTAAGGAGGGGGAGACATCAGATGGCTGGGGGTTTGATTCTATTGAAGTGAATGACTAAATATACTTGTATTTTCCCGTTTTTATATATAAATACAGACCAAGGAAAACTTATTTCCCGTCTGTATTTATATGTAAAAATCCGTTTAAACGGAAAACCGGGAGCCCTAATTAAGATCCCTAAAAAGGTACTCGCGAGAGCTTATTACGAACACATGCTCTCCAGAGTTGTCAAAGGCACCAGTGATGGATCATTATCCAACCAGTTCATGAAAATTAAAGATTCCTATCAACTAGAAAGCGTTCTTGATGCCATGACTCCGGCACTAACCAGAAAACTATTCCTCCAATGGAGATACGGAACTCTTCCTTTGGCATCATTCACAGCATCATGGTCTTGCCGCTCCTCCTCCGAAACTTGCCCGACATGTGCCCACCCAAAGGAGAACAATGTCCACGTGGTTTTCTTTTGCCGGGCCTACGAGAGGAGCAGGAAATACTGGCTAGTCCCCCTGCTCAGAAATCTGGGGTTCAGAACCTTTTTACCCGCTTATAGAGTCCTAAAGTCAGACCTAGCTCCCACTACAGTTTTCGCACTTTCCAAATTTTTAACTACAATATGGTACGCTCGAACCCGCTGTATAAAGAGACTTGGAGACTTGGGACAGATTTGAACTATTGGCACATCTATTTTTCTTATTTCCTTTTAACAATCTTGATCACCAATGATGTTTAATACACTTTTAAAACATTTGTATATGATGTAATGTATATCTTTTATGATCATGTGATCGAAATAAAGATTTTTCGAATCGAATCGATATATGAATGTACATATTTTATTCATTTTAACCATTGTATGGCTAAGAAACCATATCAATGCTTTTACAGTACTATTTCGCAATCCTCATTTTACTGTACGCACTATTTATAATAACTAGTCTTGCAATTGTGGCAATTAATCAATCTGAAGTGTCAGAGCTCCGCAGGCAGACGCCGGGAGACACGCTTTTTTAAAATCTTGTAAAAATTGTTTTTATCTGTGTATATTGTACCAGAAGCTTGTTGCTTCACTTACCAGAAACTTAGCACAAACAGCGTCCCTCGTGACGGCTGCAACGACCCCTAGCTCGCCTCCCCGGCGACGCACAGGCCACGCCCACTTTCAAGGCCACGCCCCCTCTGGGACCTCATTTAAAAGCGCGCGCGCCGTGCGCCGCCTCCTGAAGTGTCAGAGCTCCGCAGGCAGACGCCGGGAGACACGCTTTTTTAAAATCTTGTAAAAATTGTTTTTATCTGTGTATATTGTACCAGAAGCTTGTTGCTTCACTTACCAGAAACTTAGCACAAACAGCGTCCCTCGTGACGGCTGCAACGACCCCTAGCTCGCCTCCCCGGCGACGCACAGGCCACGCCCACTTTCAAGGCCACGCCCCCTCTGGGACCTCATTTAAAAGCGCGCGCGCCGTGCGCCGCCTCCTGAAGTGTCAGAGCTCCGCAGGCAGACGCCGGGAGACACGCTTTTTTAAAATCTTGTAAAAATTGTTTTTATCTGTGTATATTGTACCAGAAGCTTGTTGCTTCACTTACCAGAAACTTAGCACAAACAGCGTCCCTCGTGACGGCTGCAACGACCCCTAGCTCGCCTCCCCGGCGATGCACAGGCCACGCCCACTTTCAAGGCTACGCCCCCTCTGGGACCTCATTTAAAAGCGCGCGCGCCATGCGCCGCCTCCTGAAATGTCAGAGCTCCGCAGGCAGACGCCGGGAGACACGCTTTTTTAAAATCTTGTAAAAATTGTTTTTATCTGTGTATATTGTACCAGAAGCTTGTTGCTTCACTTACCAGAAACTTAGCACAAACAGCGTCCCTCGTGACGGCTGCAACGACCCCTAGCTCGCCTCCCCGGCGACGCACAGGCCACGCCCACTTTCAAGGCCACGCCCCCTCTGGGACCTCATTTAAAAGCGCGCGCGCCGTGCGCCGCCTCCTGAAGTGTCAGAGCTCCGCAGGCAGACGCCGGGAGACACGCTTTTTTAAAATCTTGTAAAAATTGTTTTTATCTGTGTATATTGTACCAGAAGCTTGTTGCTTCACTTACCAGAAACTTAGCACAAACAGCGTCCCTCGTGACGGCTGCAACGACCCCTAGCTCGCCTCCCCGGCGACGCACAGGCCACGCCCACTTTCAAGGCCACGCCCCCTCTGGGACCTCATTTAAAAGCGCGCGCGCCGTGCGCCGCCTCCTGAAGTGTCAGAGCTCCGCAGGCAGACGCCGGGAGACACGCTTTTTAAAAATCTTGTAAAAATTGTTTTTATCTGTGTATATTGTACCAGAAGCTTGTTGCTTCACTTACCAGAAACTTAGCACAAACAGCGTCCCTCGTGACGGCTGCAACGACCCCTAGCTCGCCTCCCCGGCGACGCACAGGCCACGCCCACTTTCAAGGCCACGCCCCCTCTGGGACCTCATTTAAAAGCGCGCGCGCCGTGCGCCGCCTCCTGAAGTGTCAGAGCTCCGCAGGCAGACGCCGGGAGACACGCTTTTTTAAAATCTTGTAAAAATTGTTTTTATCTGTGTATATTGTACCAGAAGCTTGTTGCTTCACTTACCAGAAACTTAGCACAAACAGCGTCCCTCGTGACGGCTGCAACGACCCCTAGCTCGCCTCCCCGGCGACGCACAGGCCACGCCCACTTTCAAGGTCACGCCCTCCGCCGCCCATATCATGTGTTGCCAGCGGAAGCGCAGCGGACGAGCGCAGCGGGAGCGCCGTTTGCGCGCCGAAGGCGCACCTAAGGCAAGCCCGTCTGCGCCCGTCCGCGGCAGACCGGGGCACGGGGCCAGACCCCCTGGTCCGCACCTCCCAGATAACCGATACGACAAAGAGGAGCTCCTCAGCCTTCGTAACAAATACTTAAAGGTATGTGAGCACAGTATTGATCTCAGTATACGTAGTCCTACTAATCCCTGCGAACACTGTGGCTTCATCCTTAATAAGCATCCTAAAACAAGTACGCCCAATGACAACGCTCAACCAGAGCACAGTAGGAAAATCAGTGGTGCACTGCTTAACTGTCGCTCCCTCAAAAAGCACAAACTAGAAGTATACGACCTTATAACAGACAACAAATGGGACATACTATGCCTCACGGAAACTTGGCTGGACGAAGACTCAGACCCTGAAGTCAGGGAGGCCCTTCCCCCTGGATATGCAATTTGCAGGCAGGATAGACCTAAGGGAAGGGGAGGTGGCATTGCCATAATCTATAGAGTGAATATGACATGCTCCCTCGAACCTGCAAATATATCAGATAGCGAAACTGGAGCATTCTCCATCGATATCGACAAAAATACGGTCATTAAAGGCCTACTAATCTATAGACCCCCGGGAGGTAGCAGAAACTTCGCGGAAAGTCTCATCCAGAACGTTACCCCATTGGCTATGAGATACAGGAAGTTCCTAGTATTAGGGGATCTTAATCTCCACTTCGAAGACCTCAATAATTCAGCTGCTCAAGAATTGCACCAAGAGCTGCAAACCTTACAATTAGGAACAGCCTCCCTCCTCCCGACCCATCGTCAGGGGCACCTACTTGACCCCATTTTTAACAATCTGGAGGATCTGAAGCAGGACCTTCCCATTCCTTTGCTGTGGACCGACCACTTCCTTGTCCCCTTTCACTTCCTAGTCCAGACTCATCATAAAAAAACCCACCATAGCGCCAATAAACAACAGAGGAAATGGGCCCGTTTCTCCATGGACTCTTTTTGAACATCACTTCCTATTAAACGGTTCCCCCATAGACCTAGGAGTAGATGTTGACAGGGCTTGCACGGCCCTGGACGGAAACATCACTAAAGCCCTGGACATCACTGCCCCTTGGGCCAATAAGGGCCCGGAGCGACAAACTAAAACTGCACCTTGGTTCAGCACAGCTCTTAGAGAAACCAAGGCAGCCTGTAAGAGGCTCGAACGCGCCTGGAGAAAGAACTATTCACCAGAGGCAAGAGATGTGTACAAAGCTAGCTTAAAAGAATACCACTTCCAAATCAGGAAAACCAAAGCGACCTTCTACGCTGATCGAATAGATAGTGCTAACTGCTCATCCAAGGAACTCTTTAGGATCTATAAAGAGATCACTACACCTCCCCCCTCTTCAGAGCAGGCTGACACCTCAGCACAATCTTGTAACGCCATCGCGGAATTTTTTTACAAAAAAGTACGCGACATTTACAATAGTTTTCCTGATGATGCCAGAACTGGCTCCAACCTTCTTCCTCCTCAGGAAGAAGCGACTTGGGAGGCAAAGATCGAAGACTGCCTCACAGTATTCCAGGTTCCGACGGAGGACCTCCTGATAGCCACGGCTAAAGGAATCAAATCAGGCTCCCCTCATGATCCTGCCCCTGCCAAATTCCTGGCCAGTGCCATGAGTCTTCTGGCACCTTATGTTGGCCATATATTGTCTACCTCTTTTAACACTGGCAAGGTCCCTCACGGGTGGAAACAGGCAGTCGTACTACCTCTTAAGAAAAAACCCCACATCAGTGCGTCCCAGCTTAGCAACCTGTGCCCCATTTCGCTTTTACCCTTCTTCTCTAAACTGGCGGAAAAGCTGGTTAACCAACAACTCTCAGCACACATAGAGTCCAGAGGCCTCCTGCATACTAACCAATCGGGCTTCCGGGCCCGCCATTCCACAGAATCAGCCCTCCTTTTTTCGACTGAGGCACTGAGGAAGCACGTGGATGCCGGGCATGTGGCGGCACTAGTGCTCCTGGACCTCAGCGCAGCCTTCGACACTGTGGCACATCATACGTTGCTACAGTGTCTGAAGAAAGGAGGAGTGACAGGCATGGCCTGGTTATGGCTGGAATCTTTTCTTACCAACCGTAGCTTCTCGGTGCAGCAAGGAGGAGCTCGATCCGACACCTTTGACCTCGGTCAAGGAGTGCCGCAGGGATCAAGCCTCAGTCCAACACTTTTCAATTTATATGTCACCCCCGTGGCCACTACTGCGGAACGCTATGGGGTGGAAGTAGTGACATACGCTGACGACACCCAGCTGGTGGTCGCTCTGACCCAACCTGCTGAACAAGCCGCCGCGAACTTCTCAGCATGCCTCCAGGAGATGGCGGGATGGATGGCGAAGAACTGCCTCCGTCTTAACGGTGACAAGACTGAGGTGCTGATTGTAGGAAAACCCCCCTCAGTCTGGTCATCTGCCTGGTGGCCGCAGACCTTGGGGCCCCTCCCTACCCCCAGTGATCAGGTCAAGAATCTTGGAGTATGGGTGGACTCAAAGCTTGACTACGACTACCACACCAGACGGGTAGCTGGTACGTGCTTTTCGATTCTACGGAAACTCCGCAAAACCATCGACCTGCTCCCAGAATCCTCAAGGAAGACCCTGGTCCACGCTCTTGTCACGTCAAGATTGGACTACGGCAATGCCCTGTATCTAGGCGCCAACGCCACTAGTCGGCGGCGACTGCAGACAATCCAGAATGCTGCCGCTCGCCTGGTCCTCCGGCTGCCCAGAAGAGCCGCCTCAAAAAAATCCCTACAAACATTACATTGGCTTCCGATCAATGAAAGGATCGACTTCAAGGTCCTATGTATTGGTCACAGGATCGTACATGGCAAGGGCCCGGCCTTCCTTCGGAACCTGCTCTGCCCCTATACGCCCACCCGTCAACTCCGCTCATTAGGAGCAGGCCTTCTCGCTGTCCCCAGACACAAGAAAGCCAGAATGGGAGGTAGATCCTTTCGTACTTTGGCGGCACACAAATGGAACTCTCTCCCCCTGAGCTTAAGAGTGGAAACATCGGAGCTCATCTTCCGCAGGAAACTTAAAACATTCCTCTTTCCTAAAGATTAGCCCGTCTTGTTCTGACTGACGGAGCAACTGACTCTTCTGACAGCGCGGGGACACACTGACAGTGTAACCAGGCGCTATACAAATTCAGAAATAAATAAATAAATAAATTAATTTCTCTTGCCTGAGAAGAAAGACTGTTCAATAAATAATACCTTTTATTGAAAACGCCTGTCTCTCTATTCTTTGCATCTTGGTGAAAGTAATCTGCACAACTGACTGAGTAAAATAACTGTCTATTGTTTCACACGACTCTAGAGATTGACTCTTATTCTAAGGAGAAAAGTTGTCATGTTTATGCTTTTGTTGGAAAACTGAATCCCTTCTTGTCTGTACCAGGGAAGCTGATCACTTCCTATTCAGTCAAGAAAGTTTCCAGTGACCTCTGAGCTAGTTGGTACAAACCCAATTAAGTTTAGCATAGTCAGTAGAGACCTGGAAGACCGCACTTCTACGTCCAAACTGCTGTTTATGTTATTCCAATGCGCAGGGCCTATAGGGAAAATAGGAACTACACTACATGGCACCCAACGTTTGGTAAGGCGATAAAACTAACGCAAGACGTTAGAGTAACTCAGTCGTGCATTTTTCACACAGACCCTTTCTCCCGTAAATACTCCAATAGACGTCTGGAGTGGGTGAAAGGTTAAAATCCGCCCGAACTTAGTAGGAAGAGATTCCTATGTAAAGCTCTGGTTTATTCAACGTTGAAGGATACAGTGTTCCAAAATATTGTGCACCTAATCTTTGTCTCCTTGGAGACCTGCTCTGCAAAACCTTTCTGACAATAAAATGTCAGACACTGAAAACGGAACTGTTGATGCCGCAGTAAATGCGACTCAGCAGGGTCCCGATGGTACAGGGACTACTGAACCGGGTACAATAATCATCCCCGTCAACATAAGAAAAACTATAACGTCAAAACTTATAGAAAATGGACTGACCACACAAGGTGGCACAGTCGTCTTCGTGATAGAGGCACACGAATATCGGCAGACAGAGGTATTCTATTCTTGGATAAAATTTCCAGCGGCAAACGCTGCAACACATGAGTTCCACTATTACAAAATAGGGGATCCAACCGAAGAGTACGCTCCTTTCGAGGAGATTGAAATCCCATTAAAATACCAAGAGCACCTGCTCTGGTTTAAAGGTGCCCTAAAACACAACGATCATATTACCAGGCTCGGTCCAGTAGGTAGACCAGGAGCAACGTGGCCGGTTCTAGCCAGCTACACACCACATCCAGACATTGCAAAAATGTCTAGAGAAGAACTTTTAGCACAGCTAAAAACATTAATTAAAATACATAGACAATTAGTCCAATATGTAATGCGGACTGCAACAGTCCAAACAGCTGTTAATGTTCCACAGCTGACCCCTCATCAGGGGAACACAAATAAAATTACACCACAGAACATACAATCATGTCTTGGTAAAACACCCATAAAACGGGAACAAATTCCTTTCTGGTTAGCGCAGAAAATTACTCAAATAGAGGCAGTATTTCCGAATACTACCCCTATTGAGAAACACAGAATTCTGACCCTCTGCCTTCCAATGGGGGTCGCACCACACGTGGAGGACTGTGACACTTGGGGTACAGTCTTTGCTTCCATTTACACAAAAACACATGGTGTTCCGTCAATGGCGGTAATACCAGAAGTGCGAAAACAGATTCAGAATGAATACGGTCCAGAACCTGCTTTAAATCTTGGTATGAAATTACTGAAAGACTTCAAGCAGGTCTCGGCTATACTACTAGCCAACATAAAAGGAGAAGCAACATCTGTGGCGATCCGCCAGAAGTTGAAGGAAACAGATATAACAGATCAACCAATTGAGCTTGCCAGAATTATAGAAAAATGTTATGAAGAACTAGGTAGAGACAGCTTGGGTGGAAAACCAGTAAAACCCCAACTGTTCGAAAATCCTGAAAAATTATTTATTAAAAATAATTCAAACACCCCTAAAAAGAGCTGGGATAGAAATAAACAATCCACTCCCAAGGAAAAAGTTTTCCAGTCCAGAGGAAGGTCTCCTCCACGGAGGGAAAGAACTCCGACTCGAGAACACCAGTCTCCCCAGAGGGAGCCCTCTGAGAAAAGATATAACCTTAGAAATAGGGATAATTTGAAGAAGCCTGGTAGATATCAAAGTATTGATACACGTCCCTCTCGATCTTTTTCGCAGAAATCGGAAAGAAGAGGACAACAGACCCAGGAGAGCACACCAAGTCCAAAGACAAGGAACCTGCTCAAAGTAAAAAATCTCAATTTCCAAGAAAGAAGGTAGCCAGTAGTAGAGTAATCGAACATGCCGAGAATACTGAGGACACAGTTGAAAAACGGGGAGTGGGCACAGACAATGCTAGACAGTGCAGCAGAAATCACCATAGCTCGTAAGACCCTGATGAGTCATCTGGAGACAGTGGACACGAATGAATACATTCAAGTAGAAACTGCCGACACCAGAGTTAGCGAACCTCATAAGATATACAAACTAACACTGCGTATAGAGGGAGATAAGACTAGGAAAATAAGGGTTCTATTTTGGGAAGCTGAAAAAGATTGGCCCCCAGAGTTTGTCAGGGAGTGCCCTTGTGGCGAAGAAATGATTATGCCTGCCTTCTCGAATCACATTCCGATTCATACTAAATATATATATGCAAGGAAATGGGCAGTAGCCCAGGCACCAGCACTATATAAAAATCATGTAGGATGGTATGAGGACTCTCCTCCTCACAAACTCCAGTTAAAAGTCAACCGACTGCACAAAGGCAGTATCCCATTAAGCAAGAAGCTAAAAAACAAGTCAGGGAGATTTTAGATCAACTTGAATACCAGGGGGTGATTGAAACATGCACCTCTCAAATAAACAATCCTTTGTTTCCTGTCTCCAAACCAGACAATTCATATCGTCTAGTTTTGGATTACAGACACCTTAACTCATGTTGCAAAACATTTGCAGTACAGAATTCGCATAGTGCTGCACTAATGAATAACATAGTTCGTAAAAAATATAAAACGACATTAGACGTATCAAATAGTTTCTTTTGTCAAAATATTGCACCGGAAAGCAGGTACTTGACCGCTTTCTCAGTAATGGGGTCACAGAAAAATTTCAGTAGGCTCCCACAGGGATTCAAGGACTATTCTCAGCCAGAGTAACAGAGTTACTACAAATGTATGATGATGAGGCATTATCTTATGTCGATGACATCTATCTAACAGACGACGACTTGGAGACTCACTTGAAAAGAGTGAACACCATAATTCTTGGGTTCGCTGCAGAAGGTTACAAATTCAACTTCAAAAAGTCCCGAATTGCCCATCTGACAGTATTATTTTTAGGATACGAATTATCAAGTGAAGGAAAAAGCCTAGCGGACAACTTCTTAGAGAAGTGCGCTGTACTCCAAGCACCAAAAACGCTGAAGAACTTACAATCGATTCTAGGTTTCCTGAATTTCGGAAGAACTTACATCCTAAATTATGCGGAGAGGGTTAAACCTCTCTATGAACTAATTAAACCTGATTTTAAACCAATCAACTGGACTCAAAAACACACAGAAATTTTGAGATCATTGCAAACAGACATGCTAGCAAAAACAAAATTAGACACACGCGATAACACATGCAACCTTGTAATCCGAGTCATCCCAGGAAGATGCGGATTCACGTACCTGACCTCTAATGAGGGAGAAACGGTACCAATTACTTACAAATCACACTTGTACACACAAGTGGAAAAAACAGTCAGTCCCACAGAAAATACTTTGAAAGCAGTAGAAACTGCATTAGCGAATGAACGAGAACTAGCACATGGCAAAAGGATCAATGTCCTCACAGCGGAATCCGCCTTCGAGGCGCTATTCAGCCCTGTAAACTTGCCTACAGTGTCGCTGGATCCGAAATGGATACAGTGTGTAAATTCTCTTGGCGCGGAAGATGTGAAATACTATTTTGCTCCGCAATTCGAAAAACTGAATGATTTCAAATATGAACAAGAATATCCTCTGCCAATCGAAATTCTGCCTCTCCAACAATACTCCTGTATTATCTACACAGACAGATTTGTACAGCACTACAATGTAGAAAATAAATCCTACAATGCAGCCTGTGCGATTGTTAAAGGTCGCTGGCTGTGCGGTAAATTCAGACCGAAAATAACAAAAACTGAATCACTGAAAAACTGTTCGGCTCAGAGAGCTGAAATCAGATCCTTAAAGATGGCGCTTGAAAATGCGGAACGTGAATTCCCGACACTAATCGTGTGCGATTCGCATTTCTGCGTCAACTCTTATAACAATAAGTTGCAGAGCTGGATTCAAAATGATTACAAACATGACACAGGTGCCACAATCAAGCATAGAATGCTTTGGAAACAGGTAGTTCTTTTACAGAAAGAACTACAAAAGACTCACGTGATACACACTCTGAGTCATCAACGTGATGGCGTTCACGTTGCAGGGAATTCATTGGCTATTACAGCCACAGCGGAAGCTACGAAACCGGCTTCCGTAGCCACAAAAAAGCATTCAGAAAAATACATAGATGGGGAAACCATGCTGGCAGTAAAGACGTCCGTAAAAGGCGACTGTGCAGCACTACCCGTGAACTATCCACTCAATTATGCATACGTAATAGATGCAAACTCCGTTCCTTTTGCTCGAAACCCTGGAGTGGGGGATAGGGTAATTCCAAACATGAACAGGAGAGGCTTCCTGCTACAGGAAGCACATATGGGGTTGGGTCTGAGACACCAAACAATCAGGGACTCTCTGAAAGAATTACAATCAGAGTACTGGTGGCGGGGAATGAGCGTAGATATTCATTATTTTGAAAAAAATTGTGAAGACTGCAAAAGAGATCTCAGTGGAGAACCAGCCAGCGTAGTGTCAGGAACCCTAATAGAAAGCATAAGGCGATCTATACGCATAATCAAACAAGAGAAATGCATCCCATTGTATATCGTTTAAGACTAAAATTCACTTTAAAAATGTGGCCCCAGCGCTCGGCTGACGCAAAAACTGTTATAAAAGATCTGCGAGTCTTTATCGGCACATACGCAATTGCCATGTTCCATTCTGATCAGGGTCCTGCTTTTAGCTCTCGAGCTTATAAGGAGGCCATGGCCAGCATGGGCGTTAGGTTGCGATACTCTTGTCCATCACACCCCAAAGGGAACAGTGTAGTGGAAAGAAAAAAACGGGACATAAAGCAATCTATAACAGCGAAGGTATTAGGTTCGGGTGATGGGTGGGTCAAACATTTAATAAGTGTCCAACTCAGTCTAAACAATTTGCCAAGACATTCTCTAAAAGGTTTCAGCCCATACAAACTATTGTTCGGAACTAGAATGTACATTCAGGACTTAGATAGTCAGGTATCAGTGGTAGAAGATAAGAATAAAGACTTTGACATCAAAGATCGTTTGGCTGTTTTACAGGACTTGAATGAAACAAGTAAATCTATAAGCAACATAAAGTTAAAGCAACAGCCAACTATCACTGAAGAGGCACCACCAGCCCCAGCAAGGCCTGTCTGGATTCCAAAGATTGGGGATCTAGTCAGAGAAAAAATAGCGGTGAAGAAGGAATTTGGGACTTCTTACAGAAAAGCAGTACCTGTCTTGGCAATCAACGGAACAAGATCAGTAGTACTACCGCCCCTTGCTGGTAAAAAGGAGAACCAAGTTGTATCAATCGACCTGGTAAAACTACAAGCATGTGGCCTATAATCAACAGTAGGCCCAGTGGACTCCCGAGAAACAACAGAATACCCAAACTTGCAACAATCCAAGAGGTTCAAACTGAAAGATTAATCACATTTAATAAACCTGCAGTGCACAGAGAGGGACTATGCAATAATGCCATGGAGCTCGTGCCACTTGGAACACAGATTGAAACAGTTCGTCATGAAACACCAGTCTACAATGATGTGGCATCAGAATGTGCTACCGAAAGACAAATTGAGAAAACAATTCCAACAATTGACAGAACTGCCTTTGGCTACTTCATCAATTTCGACAACTTTCCTGAAGATCTAAGCAACCCTGAAGTAACGCCAGAAACAAAGACTTTTAAAGAAAAAGCAACAGAACTCTTTCATCAAATCAAAGAAGTATATCTGGATGCACCATTGATTGAGCATTGGATAATCTCAGGGGTACTTATACTCCTACTATGCCTAATTTTAGTTTTAATTTTAGGAAAGTTTATTACAGTTCAATGGACACAGCAAGTCTGAACATCAACTTAGTTCTGAAACCACACAGATCATCCCACATGAAGAAAAGAGAACTATCAACAGTAAATGTCACAGCCATTCTAATACCCGACGGGGTAGTATGGGACAAAACTGACTATGAAGTATATGGTCCGGTTGAAATCCTGAAATATCCTCACCAGTTCAAGGTTTCTTTAAGGGACTTTGTAAAACAAAGTACATTTTCTGATGATTGGGATTTTGAAAGTATTAATAATATGATGTCTGATTTAGTGTTGTCAGCAAGATTTACAGAATATGATTATTTAAAAGGTTCATCTAGTTATGAACAGATGTATTGCTTCTCACATTACGGAGACCATTACTTACATAAATCTGCACAACCTAGAAATGTTTTTAAATATAACCAATGGGAACATTGTGCTACTCCACCTAAAAGCAGTTCTAAAACATTCTATGAGAAATTCCAGTACTTCTCTTGGTTTAACACAAGTAATGCAGAAACGTTTTATTATAAACTGTTAGATAAAACAGGATTGAAAACAATATTGACAAATACTAAATTGATATATTCAGAAGCATTTTATGAAAAAATTATGACATTTGGTTTTGATTTTTGGAAAAATAACATTGAAACAAAAACCATCTGGGGTACAAAAGAATGGCAGGTACAAGGCATAGATGCATTATTTCGAGCCTGCATGATCCCAGAGCAAATAATGTTTTTAAATGACACAATTCACCAAACAACCTGTCTTGGCCTAGCTAAGATTAAAGACCTTAACAAACCGTCTATTCCAAAGCCATTTCCTGATAATACAACAACAGAAGTTGAAATAGACGTATCTAAAATTTTACATCTAAACAGAACACACCCTGATTGGAAAAAGTGGTTAATCTGGCCTACTGACACGAATAACTGTCAAGATAGATTCCTGAACAAAACACAGGGGTTAGCAATGACCAGACCAGACCCTAGATACTCCCAGAGACAACATCCAGGGATAGTAACAACATACAGTGTAGGGAAACTCTGCCTCGAATGGCTAGAAACATCCACACTGGCAGAAATTAAGCAACACTTATCTTTCCTTAAAGATGGTGCTGATTTACGCGATTTCATTCTGGGACCTCACAAACAGCGTCAAAAACCTTTCATAGCGACCAGTATATATGCGGCTTACAACGAGGCTTGGAAAGTAACACAAATTGAAACAGCTAAAAAAATACGAGAAATTGATCGTATTAATTTGGAAAAATCACTTTCTGTTGTGGACAATGGGTTAATGACTCTGTCCTCCAGAATATATTCACTAGACAGTATTTTATCATCTGCCATAGATATAATAGACAAAGACTTGCTAATGTTACAGCATGGCCAGTCACAATTGCGTTCTATTGTACAGTTAGGCTGGACGCTGCAAAATCTTCGTTCAGGCTATGTGCCATGGCGTTTAATCAACACAACGTCATTGTTTTCCATCTTTAACCTTACTGATAAACAAATCAGCTTGGCACAGAAAGGAGCAGACTATACAATCCTGAGCATCGAAAAACTTGAGAGATTACCATTGACAATGTCAGAAAGTCATGTCATTGAATGGATAATACACGGGATTATCACAATTCCGATAACAACTTTCCGATTTAAAAATTGCCTTGAATACATACTGACTGGCCAGTATGAACGTTTGGGTAAATGGTACATTAAGTCAGCATGGAAATTACCATTCACACACACATGCTATTGTGACAGCAACAAAAATGTATTTCTTAGTGGTGAAAACTGCAAACATTCACTAAGCGGTATACTTTTGTGCCAGGGTATTAATTTACACGGGGCCTGTGAAGGAACTTCAAACAACCTTTCATGCCACCAACATGTCACACCTGCAACGCAGATAGAGCCTTTCTTTAAGCAACTCTCGAACGGGAGTTACATTCTAATAACGGATCACAGCTGTTGTGGCCTTTTGCCAGGGAAAGCATATCTCGTACAAGTAACTTCCATGGTCAAATGCTGTATGCAAGCATTGTTTCCAAACGGCCCTGGAGACTCCGAGACTCCCATATGGCCTCGTTTGAATGTCTCTTCTATATTATTATTATATTCTTATATAGCGCCAGATTCGACCCCCGAAGGGGTATCTCCGCGCTTGCCTTGGGAACCCGTCCTGGCTTTTCCCTGTGAGATAGCCCCTACAGGGCATCCCCAAGGTGAAAGCCAGGCATCCTGCCGCGGGGGGCCATTGTGGAGATTAAGCAAGCTTAATACCCAGAGTTGCAGAGTGTGAACCCATGATTAGGTCAGGCACCGAAGCGAGAATTATCGAGTCCATGGACATTTGAGCTCAAGACCCTGCCGCGTCGGGAATTGAACCCTGGTCCCGGGTCTGACCTCTGCTTCAGGGTCTGCCTGCTCTAACCAGTGAGCCACACACTTATACAAATTGATACTTTAAGCAGAATGAAGTCTGTGCTTTTGCAGACAACAGTGCCCATCACGTCATCAAAAGAGACGTATGATCTCCAAGTTGCAAGGACAACATCAGAGATTCATGACCTTTTATCAACAAATTGCATTCCGACACACAGCGTTCCCATGAACTCTGAATTCGGCCTTCAGTTTTGATCAACAAAAACTACTGAAAAAGCGTTGGAACTCTATTCCCCCATTCACCATGAAATTTTTTTTGGTTTGAACATTTTTCAAAATATTTACCTTTCTTCTGGCACAAATTCTTTGCTTAAAGTAGACCTACTCATAAAGAACAGAACTTCTATTTTTAGGTAGATCTAGAGACATAATAACTTTACATCAGCTCTAGCACATGTTACAGCAAATGCATTTATATGTGATGAAATAATCTCGCCCTTCTTTTCTGTATAAAGAGATATTTGATGTGTAATTTTTTCGCAAAATCGTTCACTGATTACATATGCTATAATTTTGAATGATTTCTATGCTTAAAGACGTACAATACCTATATTTCCATGTATTTCAAAATACGCCATTTCAAATGCGAATATGTATTTTGGGGTGGTAATGATACACATGCATCTTATTGCTTTAGTTTTTAGTAATTTGATGGACATAAATTCGTGGAGTGGGTGTCGTGTTCTAATCTAGGACCCCGATCAATACTGTGACCTTATGCCCCTATACGGCTATAATCCATTCATACCCCTATAATGGCATACACGATCAGAGCCACATTTCAGCCACATTTCTGAAACTCGCCTCTGCAGCTCATTACAGTAGATGACACAGCAGAAGCCACTATCTTAGATTCCTAGATTACACTCCGAGTTCTTCAACAAGATAAAACTCAGCAACCTGGGAAAACCCTGCTTGCTATGTTTTTATTAGTAATAGAACTCTAATGAGCACTGAAAGGACGATCACTTCCTAGTGACATCTTTATTGACGTCTTATGTCCAAAAACTTACGTCAAACAAGGCACCTTTCAGGTATAAATATTACCAACGTTGCCTTAAGCAAGCGCAACATCGATGATAGCGATGGTGTGGTGAATACAGGAGCAGAACAGCTGTCCCTTGCAGAGCCCAGCAGATGCGAGCAGCCCACAGACGCTGCCCCTCCTCCTCCTTGACACGCTGAGAGAGACGCTGTCTTTTCTCCTGCCGAGAAAATCCAGCTCCGGCGTTTCCAGCCTACTCTTGCGAGTGACTGGGATATCGAGTCCTGGAAGGAGATACAAAACCTCCAACATTCTATTCCAGAGGTATGGTGTTGACTAAACCCTTAGAGAGAATTCTTGAAGCAAACCTTGGCAAAACCAACTTAACTAAAACTGCTACTTACTTACTCCCTCCCAAGTATTAAGCTTAGGTCAGGTACACTGGGGTAGGCGTAGTTAGAAGCACCAGTTGAGTACGTTAGTCAAATGTATATATGAATGTATATATTTTATTCATTTTAACCATTGTATGGCTAAGAAACCATATCAATGCTTTTACAGTACTATTTCGCAATCCTCATTTTACTGCACACACTTTTTATAATAACTAGTCTTGCAATTGTGGCAATTCATTTATCTTGCATGAGAAGAAAGACTGTTCAATAAATAATACCTTTTATTGAAAACGCCCGTCTCTCTATTCTCTGCATCTTGGTGAAAGTAATCTGCACAACTGACTGAGTAAAATAACTGTCTATTGTTTCACACGACTCTAGAGATTGACTCTTATTCTAAGGAGCAAAGTTGTCATGTTTATGCGGTTGTTGGAAAACTGAATCCCTTCTTGTCTGTACCAGGGAAGCTGATCACTTCCTATTCAGTCAAGAAAGTTTCCAGTGACCTCTGAGCTAGTTGGTACAAACCCAATTAAGTTTAGCATAGTCAGTAGAGACCTGGAAGACCGCACTTCTACGTCCAAACTGCTGTTTATGTTATTCCAATGCGCAGGGCCTATAGGGAAAATAGGAACTACACTCCTTAGGAAACCCTACCCTGGTGAAGACACCAATGAGGGGCTTTGCTATCCCAGGGGCAATAGTAGTCCTAAGGGGAATGGCTTCAGGATACCTGGTGGCATGATCCACTACCACCATTATGAATTTACATCCTGAGGTGGTGGGAGGCTCAAGTGGACCCACTATATCCACAACTATCCTCTCAAAGGGAACCCCAACCAATGAACAACTATTCCCAAGGGGTTCATTCTGACGTTCTTATGCCCGACTTTACACCTTCAAGGTATAAATATGCCTTCACTTGCTATAGCAAACTACGGTGGTTCGGAGCAGTTCGACTATCTACTTGCACGTCGCAGCTCTCTCCATCAAGTGCCGAAGGAAGCTGACTCTCCAGCTGACGCGCTGATCAAGAGGCTGCCCTTCTTCTGCCGAGAATCCAGCTCCAGTGTTTCCAAGCTCCCCTTGCGAGGTGTTGGGAAATCGAGTCCCAAGACCGAGATATTACACCTCCTTCATTCTACCTAAGGTATGGAGCTGATTAGAACCTAGAGAAACCTTTTGTAGATTCTTGGTAAAAACAACTAAACCTATGCTACACAATACTTATTTCTTCCCTCGTACTAGACTTAGGTTAGGTACATTGGGGTAGGCGTATTTTAGAAGCACCAGTTGAGTATTTTAGTCAATGTATTTATGTATGTATTTTTATATGGCTAAGAAACCATACAATGCTCTTACAGTATTATTTTATAATACTATTCTCGCTGTACGCATTATACTTTGCAGTCTGCATAACGATTGTAGCAGTTCACTTCTCTTGCATGAGAAAGAAGACTGTTCAATAAACCCTTTTATTGAAAACGCCCATCTCTCTTTTTCTCTGCAACTCTGTAGAAACGAAGCATGCACGATTGACTGATTGAAATACTTATCTAGTGTTTCCGCGACTCTGAGAGATATATTTCTTATTCTTGGGAAGCAAAGTTGTCATGTTTATGCGGTTGTCAGAAACGAATCCCTGCTTGTGTATTCCAGAAAGTTTCTAGTGACCTCTGAGTTAGCTGGCACACACACAATTAAGTTTAGTATATTTGATAGAGACCTAGTAGACCTCAG
This sequence comes from Lissotriton vulgaris, assembly GCF_964263255.1. Lineage (NCBI taxonomy): Eukaryota > Metazoa > Chordata > Amphibia > Caudata > Salamandridae > Lissotriton > Lissotriton vulgaris. The sequence continues at coordinate 722,143,707 of NC_141689.1, read as the reverse complement.
TCCTACGTCAAATCTATAGGATATATTATTCCAATGCGCAGAGCCTATTGGGAATATAGGAACTACACTACATGGCGCCCTACATTTGGTAAGGCACTCATTTTACGCTAGATACTAAAGTAACTTAGTCGTGCTTTTCTCAGAGACGTCTGGAGTGGGTAAAATGATAAAATATCCGCCATAGCGGAGTAGGACAAAAATCCTATGTATTAGTTTTTGGTTTGTTCAACGTTGAAGGAGACAGTGTTCCAAAATATTGTGCACCTTATCTTTGTTTCCTTAAAAGATGCTCTGCAACTTTCATAAAACAAATGTCGATTAACGGCTACAACACCGCAAACGGTGGAGCTGCGGCTGATCCAGTCGTTGCAGCTTTTAATATAACAGGTTTCCAAGAGACCCACGAGGATGCTATAATCATCCCAGAAAATTTAAGTAAAGCCATCACTATGAAACGTATATGAAATGGCCTGTCAGCAAGAGGTGGTAGGGTAGTTTTTGTGATAGAGGCACATGAATATCATCAGACAGAGGTATTCTATTCATGGATAGTCTTCCCTGAAGCAAATCCAGTAACTAAAGTGTTTCACTTCTACAAAGAAGAGGAACCACCATAGGAATGCATTCCTTTCGAGGATATTGAAATTCCATTAACATACCAAAAGCATGCGCTTTGGTTTAAAGGAGCCCTAACACATGTACATCACATTACCAGGCTAGGTCCACTAGGTAGACCAGGAGCAACATGGCTGGTATTAGCCAACTATACACCACATCCTGCCATTGAAGAAATGTCGGATGAGGAATTATTAGTTCAACTAAAACAACTAATCAAAATACACAGACAATTGGTTCAATATGTCATGCAGACTCTTACAACCCAACCGGCGATTAGGTTTCCGCAACACACCCCTTACCAGGGGAACACAAATAAAATTACACCACAGACTATACAATCAGTAATTGGTAAATTATCCGCGAAACGGGAACAAATTCCATTCTGGATAGCTCAAAAAATTACACAAATCGAGGCAGTATTTCCTGATACTACCCCTCACGAGAAACACAGAATTCTAACAATCTGTTTACCAATGGGGATCGCACCACACTTGGGGTACAGTCTTTGCTACACTCTACACTAAAACACACTGTATTCCGTCAATGGCGGTTATACCAGACGTCCTGAAACAGATTCAAAATGAATACGGGCAGAGCCTGCTTTAAATCTGGGTATGAAATTACTAAAGGATTTCAAACAGGTCTCAACAATAATATTAGCTAATATTAAAGGTGAAGCAGCATCCGTGGCGATCCGCCAAAAGCGAAGAGAATTTGAGCAACCACATGAACTGGCTAGAATAATTGAAAAATCCTATGAAGAACTAGGTAAAGATAGTTTGGGTGGTAAACCTGTGAAACCCCAACTGACCGAAAGTCCTGAAAAGGTCTTTAATAAAAACACTCCTGCTACTCCTAAAAAGAAGTGGTAGAACACTAAACAAACTTCTAAAGAGAAGCGTCTCAATCCATAGGTAGGTCTCCTTAAAAGGAGCCCTCTGAAAGGAGGTATAACCTCAGGAATAGGGATAATTTGAGAAAACCTGATAGATAGCAAGATACTGATACACGTCTCTCTCGTACCTTTCAGACTTCCTCACAGAAATCCGAAAGAAGAGGACGGTCAGAACAAAAGGAAGAACGCGTGAAGTCCAAAGACGATCAACACGTTTTAAAAATTAAAAAAAAACACAATTCACCAAAAAGAAGGTAGCAGGTCTAAAAATCAGACATACCGAGGATCTAGAGTACACAACTCAGAACGGGGAATGGGCTCAAACAATGTTGGACAGCGCAGCAGAAGTCACCATAGCTCGCAAGAACTTGAAGGATCATCTGGAGGCAGTGGACTTGAATGAATACATACAAGTTGAAACTGCAGATACCAGGGTTAGTGTCCCACAAAAGTTATATGAAGTAACACTCCGGATGGAGGGGGACATAACAAGAAAAATAAGAGCACTCATTTGGGAGAAGCTCTCTCAGGGTTATGACATTTTTCTAGCTGAACAAGACTGGCCACCTGAATTTGTCAGGGAGTGCCCACATGATGAAGACATCATCATGCTAGCCTTCTCCAATCATATTCCGATTTATTTAAAATATACTTATGCCATGTAGGATGGGATGAGGATATTCCTTACCATAAAATCCAGTTAAAAAATCAACCAACTGCACAAAGGCAGTATCCAGTTAAGCAAGAAGCTAAAAGACAGGTCAGGGAGATATTAGATCAACTTGAATACCAAGGGGTGATTGAAACATGCACCTCGTCAATGAACAATCCTTTGTTTTCTGTCTCCAAACCAGACAATACATATCGTCTAGTATTGGATTACAGACAACTAAACTCTTGTTGCAAAACCTTTGCAGTACAAAATGCACACAGTGCAGCATTAATGAATAACATTGTGAGTAAAAAATATAAAACCACATTAGATATTTCTAACGGTTTCTTCTGTCAAAACATTGCACATGAAAGTAAATATTTGACTGCTTTCAAAATTATGGGGACACAGCGTCAAGTCTGTTGTCTCTCCCAGGGATTCAAGAATAGTCCAGGGTTATTTTCAGCCAGAGTAACAGAGTTACTACAAACCTATGACGATGAGGCATATGTCGATGACATCTATCTAACAGACGATGACTTGGATAGGCACTTGAACAGAGTGAATACCATTATATTGGGCTTCGCCTTTGAAGGGTACAAATTCAATTTTAAGAAATCAAGAATTGCCCACCTCAACCTCCTGTTTCTAGGATATGAGTTATCAAGTGAAGGCAAAAGTCTGGCAGCTAACTTTTTAGAAAAGTGTGCGCTGCTCCAACCTCCAAAACGCTGAAAAACGTACAGTTGATTCTAGGTTTCCTAAATTTTGGAAGACCTTACATTCTAAATTACGCAGAAAGGGTTAAACCTCTCTACAAATTAATCAAACCTGATTTCAAAACAGTTCATTGAACTCAAAAACACACAGAAATTTTGCGTTCATTGCAAACAGACATGTTAGCAGCAAAACATTTACAAACACGCGTAAACGTACGTAACCTAGTGATCCTAATCATTCCAGGACAATGCAGACTCACATACTTAACCTTTAATGAGGGAGAAAAAGTACCAATAGCTTAGAAATCATACTTGTACACAAAAGCAGAAATGAAATTCACTTCAACAGAAAAAATTCTGACAGCGGTTCAAACTGCAGTAGCAAAAGAGAAAGCCCTCGCACAGGGTAAGCGCATTATGGTCGTTACTCCTGTACCTGCCTTAGAGGCAGTGACGAAAGCGAGCATTCCGAATTCTAAAGCTTTACATCCGAGATGGGTTAATTCTCTTGCTGCAACAGACGTTGAATACGTTTTTTGACCTTATTGGAAAACACAAGCATTTCTACAATACGAACAAGAATGTCCTCTGCCGGGGGAGGAGCCAAGCTTGCGACCGTGATGGCCGCACTGTAGCTCGGCTCCGCCAACCTTCCTGCCTAAACGCATATCCTGATCTTCATCTTGCTCCGAGGCGACACACTCGGCAAGAAATGGAAAGATGAAACAATGCTCGCACTCACCGTTTGTCCCGGGGGCTCCTGCGTGCTGCGGATCTGGAGTTATGCCCTTGCTTGGTCCGGGGCCTCCGCGGCGTGCAGACCGGGGACTTGCCTGTGACGGCCGGCCGGAGTGAGGGTGCCGGCGGCGGCTCCTGGTGGAGGAGAGGGGTCGGCTGGAGAGGCCGTTGTGCGGTTGTGCCGGTGGCGACTGACCGGGCCCGGTCTGGCGACCTTAGGGCCCTGTGGTAGGGCGCGACCCGCCGCGGATGGGGGTAGACCGCGCAGGAGGCATGCCCCCCCCTTTGTTGCCCTGTCCGGCCATCTTGAAGCCCTTCGCCCGGACTCGGCGGGCGGTGCCCGTGGGACGGTGGCGCCGGCGGTCCCCGTTTTTGGTGGCCCTCCTTTCTGCACCAAGGTTGCCATTTACGGGGCTCGAGGGGACTCCCGTGGTGGGCCTTGCTTAAGAGCCCACTCCAGAAGTTGAGGTGCGGAGAGTCGCTCTGAACTTACAAGATGGCGTCCGGTGCCCTGAGTCACAGATCAACTCGGAGCGGCGAACCTGGGTCGCTGAAGTGCACGAGAGCCGAGTCCTGTGAGCGTGAGCCTACGATTGGTGATGTCCTTGGTGCCCTACATTCTTTACGTGAGGCCATGGTCTTCGGCACCGTTGTGCAAGATAATAGGTCTGCCGCCATATTTGTTGGGCCGTCCCTCATGGACGCGGCTCGACTTCGAGTGTGTGCTGCTTCGCCCCCCTCGGCTGCCGCGAGGAGTGCTTCCGCCGTGCATTTGCAGGACTGTACACCTACGGCCCAGAATCTCCAGGTAGTTTTGATGGTGGCGGGTGCGGGCGTGGGGCCCACGTTGGGGCCCGTTCATGACCGATTGACTGGGGAGCGAGGTGGATGCCCGATTCGTACTGCTTTGGTGTGGCCCCGCTGTTACCTTGCAGGGGAGACCTCGCTTTCTTGGGCGGCGAGACTGCACCCATACTGTTTGCTGCTCCTGATGTTGCTATTGGAAAGTATAGACTGCCGCAGCCATTGCTTGCTCTGCCGTTTGATACTGGGGTCCTCTGGTCTACACCCTTGGCCTGATTTGTTCCGATCCTGTGCCCATCTCACCTCGGACTATTTGCTGCCCACTATTCTGTTGTGCATGATAGCTATGGTCAGGAGGGGACAGGGGTGAGCCGGACTGGACCCGGCGGACTACTGGTTAACGGATGGAGATGAGGACTGCCCGCAGCCATGACAATATGGCCGATTCTTTTGAATGTTCCTGATACTTGAGGCTGTGTCGATCTCGCTTTAATGTGGTTTCATGTGTGTGAAGGCGGGGGTTAAGGGCCGAATGACTCGATTGCAGATCTCCTCTCCCACTGGTTCTTTCTCCCCCCTTTCTCTGTTTTGTTTCTTTTCTTACTTTCTAATTTCCTATATTTCGGGTTTCTATTTAGGGCGACAGGCAAGCTGCTGGGGGGGTAGGCCGTAGCCTTCTGCAGGGGTGCAGGGTGGGGCGGGTGGGATGGGGTTTCTTTATTGTTCTTTTTTTTTTTAGTTCTATGGCTCTTTTGTATCCCTTTATCGGGACGCTGTGTCTGTGCGTGTCTCCCATGGTGTGATGGCTGGTGGGGATGGGGGATGACTCGCTTGATTCTACGGTATTGATTGCACATATATCATGACTTGCATGCCCTGACCCCGATAGCGGATCTCTCAGTCTTGCGCGCTTTTATCGCTGTGGGGCGCTTGCAGCAGCGCGGCGTTCTTCTTTCCCTCTTCTACTATTCTTTCCTCCCTCCTTCCCTTCTTTTTCTATTTACTTGGGTTAGTATAGAGGATGAATATAGCTAAGCTGCTGCTCTGGTTCCTCTGTTATGTACTAGCACATATATAGTTGGTCGACGGGTACGTGATGGGCCACGGTGGGGACTGTTCTGAACTGGGGTGTCTATAAGTTGATTCCTGTTAACCGCGGCTGTTACCCGTTTTTATCGATGCCCTTCTGTTTTGATGTTGGACATGTGGCCCGCCAAGGGAACTTAGATGGCTAAAAGTTGTAATTGATCCTGCTATACTTCCTATTATATTATAAAATTAAAATCCTGCTTCCAGCGGTCATATTCAGCCTTTTAATATCAGATCGCTTGCTAGTACAATGCTGGGCGACTGCCGGGAAATCTTATTATTGTCTCATGTGCTTTCATAATGTGTCGTGGCTGGCCTGATTGGTTGTAGGCCCGTATATGTATGCTTACATTTGCACAATAAAGGTTTTCAAAAAAAAAAGAATGTCCTCTCCCTACTTAAATTCTGCCTCTAGAGCAGTATGAATGTATAATTTATACTGACATATCAGCCCAACCCGCTACGGAGGGTAAACAAGCTTATAGTGCTGCATGCTCGATCGTTAAAGGTCGCTGGTGAGATGGTAAATTCCGACCAATGGTCACTAAATCTCAATATCTAGGAGATTGTATAGCTCAGCGAGTTGAACTACAAGCATTCAAGATGGCGCTTGAAAATACTGATCGCGAATTCCCCACACTCATAGTGTGCGATTCTTATTATTGTGTTCAATCTTACAATGAATACTTGCAAAACTGGATTCAAAACGGTTACAAAGATGCAAAGGGTGGCACAATCAAGCATATGTTGCTATGGGAACAAGTAGTTCACTTACGACAAGAACTACAAAAGGCTCACGTGATACATGCTCTGAGTCATCAACGTGATGGCATTCAAGTTGCAGGGAATTCATTGGCTGATAAAGCCGCTAAGACAGCTGTGCAAACGGCTTCCGCAGCTGCAATCACTCGTTCAAAAACGAAAATAGACGGCGAAATAATGCTAGCTGTCAATGCCACAAGCACAGGCAGCAGTGTAGCGTTACCTCAAAATTATCCACTGAAATACTCATACGTAATTGATGCAAACTTTGTTCCTTTTGCTCGAATCCCTGGAGTGGGGGATAGAGTGATTCCAAACAGGAAACGTAGAGTAGCTTTAATACATGAAGCACACTTGGGAGAGGGTCTGATACATCAGGGGATCTCTAAATCTATACTAGAATTAAAAGACATACTGGTGGCCAGGAATGAATGGTCACATTCACACATTTGCAATTAACTGCCATAACTGCAATAGAGATCACAGCAGAGAACACCACCAGATACCTGACTACAGTGTAGTCAGCCCAGTACAGACACCATTGTTAGACAGCATTAGACTATCTACATGCAGACGTTCCTATGGACAGATGCGGTCCCATAACTATTTGGACAGATTCGTTTGGATGTGGCCTCAGCGCTCGGCTGACGCTCCAACTGTTCTAAAAGATTTGCAAGTTTTTATCTGCACATACGCAGTCGGCACGATACATTCTGACCGCTTTTAGCTCTCGAGCTTACATGGAGGCCATGGCCAAATTGGGCGTTGCATTGCGGTACTCTAGTCCATTCCATCCTGAGGGAAATTCGGTATTGGAGAGAAAAAAACGTGACTTAAAGCAATTTATAACAGCTAGGGTATTAGGTTCGGGTGACGGGTTGGTCAAACATCTAATAAGTGTCCAACGTAGTCTTAACAATCTGCCAAGAAGTTCTCTAGGGGGTATCACTCCATATGAAATCCTTTTTGGAACTAGAATGATTGTGCTTGACCTCGATTGTCACTCTTCAGTGGTAGAACAAAAACCCTTTGATATCAAAGACCGTTTGGCTGTTTTGCAGGACTTAAATGAAATAAGAAAAAGCCAAAGTAACGTGTTCCTGAAGCCAACGGCCACTGACGACAAACCATCCGTCCCAGCAGGGCCTGTCTGGATTCCAAAGATTGGGGATCGAGTCAGAGAAAATATTGCTGACAAGAAGGAATTTGGGCCTTCTTACAGACAACCTGTACCTGTCCTAGCCATCCACGGATCAAGAACAGTATTACTGCCGCCCCTTGCTGGTAAAAAGGAGAACAGGTTTGTGTCCATCGACCTGGTAAAACCACATCATGTGGCCGATCATAATCAGTACGCCAAGTGGATTCCAAAGATGTAGCAGACACCCGAATCTGGCTACTATCCAAGAGGTTCACCTTTGAAGAATCTGCAGTGCGAAAAGATGGACTGTGCAACAAAGCCATGGAACTTGTATCTCTTGCGGCCCAAATAACAGTTCGTCAAGAAACACCTGTCTACAATGAAATAGCATCTGACTATACAAATGTAACAAGTGATCAAGTGGTTCCAGCGATTCCTGAAGCAATCCCTACAATTGACAGAACTGCCTCTGGCTATTTCATTAACTTTGATACGTTTTCCGAGGATCCCAGCGAACCTGAAACAACGCCAGTAAAAAGAACTTTCAAAGAACAAGCAACAGAACTTTTTCATCACCTGGAAAAGACTTATCTGGTTTCACCATGGATTGAACTTCGGATTGTGTTGGGTGTACTTTTTCTTCTACTTTGGTTGACTCTTGTATTTACTTTGGGAATGCTGATAAATGGAAGATATGTTAAAAAGGACACAGCAAGTAAGAACATCAACTTACTACTAAAGCCACACAAATCATCTCATTGTGAACAAAGAGACTTGTCATAAGTGAACATCAAAGCCGTTCCTATACAAGGGGGTATAGCTTGGGACAGAACTGATTATGACATCTTTGGTCCTGCGGAGCTGTTGAAGATTCCACACCAGTTCAAGATTTCCTTGAATGACTTTGTTTCATCTAGTACCTTTTCCGATGATTGGGACTTCAAGGCTATTAATAATATGATGTCAGACTTAGAAATGTCTGCAAAATTTACAAATCATGAATACTTAGAAGGTTCATCAGATTATGAACAAATGTATTGTTATAATCATTATGGTCATCATTTATTGCATAAATCTGCAAATCCTAGAAATGTATTAACTTTTAACCAATGGGAACATTTTCCTATGCCACCAAAGGGTAGCTCAAACACATTTTATGGCAAATTTCCATACTTTTCAGGTTTTAATGTTTCAAATCCAGAATCATTCTACTTTAAAAATGTTAATAGGACAGGAATGAATAGTATGTTGACAAATACCAAGCAGATTTATTCTGCAGCGTTTTATGCTCGGCTGTCTACATTAGGTTTTGACTTTTGGAAAGACAACATTTAGACAAAAACTGTCTGGGGATTAGAAGCCTTATTTAGAGCCTGCATCATCCCAAAGCAAATAATGTTTTTGAATGCCACTGTCCAACAGACATCTTGTCTTGGGTTAGCCAAGATTAGCCAAGATAAAAGATTTTAAAAATCCGTCCATACCTACACCTACACCTGATAGTAATAACACTTCAGAGGGGGTGGTCGACGTACATACTATTTTGCTTCACAACAGAACATATCCAGATTGGAAAAAATGGTTAATCTGGCCCACAGAAACAAACAACTGTCAAGATGGATTCAAGGGTTCAAATATACTAGGCCAGATCCAAGATATGTTCAGAGACAGCATCCAGGAATAGTAACAGCATACAGTGTAGGGAAACTGTGCCTTGAATGGCTACTCTGCCATCCAGGATATATTCTTTGGACAGCATAGTATCCTCTGCCATAGACATAATGGAACAGGACTTGGTCATGTTGCAACATGCTCAGTCGCAAATTACGTTCTATAATGCTATTAGGCTGGACGTTACAAAACCTACGTTCAGGCTATATGCCTTGGCGTCTAATCAATACCATGTCACTGTTTTCAGAATTCAACATCACTGATAAACAGATGAAACTGGCACTGAGGGGAGCAGACTATGCGGTGCTGAGCATTGAAAAACTGGAAAGATTGCCATTTACTGTAGCTGAAAAGCCACCCATTGAATGCATATTACACGGAACAATCACTCTGCCTGTTACAATTTTCCATTGTCAGTATTGCTTAAAACATATACCGGCAGGCCTATATGGAAGGTTGGGTAAAGAATACATCAAGACATCCTGGGAATTACCTTACATACACAGGTGTTGGAGTGGGGGGGAAAGAAGTGTTTCTTAGTGGTAAAAATTGTAAAAACGCACTAAGTGGCTCTCTCCTTTCTCGGGGTATAAACTGCGATGGTTCCTCTAACAATTTATCCTGCCACCTGCAAGGTTCTCCGGCTGCAGTGATTGATCCAATTTTTAGGCAGCTTTCTAATGGAAGTTACATTATGTTGAATCATCACAGCTGCTGTGGCATGTTGCCAGGTTTAGCCTATCTCGTAACTGGGTCAGCCAGGGTCACTTGCTGTATGCGAGTGTTGTTTCCAAAAACCAAGACAGACCGGGAGTCGCCGTTATGGCCTTCACTGAACATCTCTTCTATACGAATTGATACTTTAAGCAGAATGAAAGCCATTCTTTAAGAAAACTGTGCCATTGACCTCGGCCAAAGAGACCTATGATCTGCAAGTCGCAAGGACTTCTGCAGAGATACA